>NW_028318757.1:1200000-1800000 GCF_062004578.1 Staurois parvus
AAAAACTTTGATGCACATATGAAAAAAATTGTTAAGTGTTTTCTTTGCAGTCAAGGTGACTGAATACATTGTGAGATCAAGTAAGATCATATTACAGACACCTGATTCATCACTGAAACTCCTAGGGGAAGATGGTTCAACAGAAAAGTATCGTGAAAATTATCCTATATGGTACAAAACACTGTCTTCCAAACACATTCAAATAGATGTAACAAAAAGACATTTTCAGGAAAACATACCAACACATATTTGTACAGCTGTAAGTGAGAAGTTTGTACCTCATGGTTTCAACATAGGAACTGAGAAAAGTTTGAAACCAGTATGTATTACTGCAAATCAGTCTTACACTACAAGAAGTGAGCCAACACACAAAACAGCTACGCATATTTCCAATTTTATAGAGATAAGATCAAAGGCATGATCCTTTGTCATCTCTGGGTTGATACAAAACCTTTCTTTGGTTTTGAAACCAAGGTTTTGAATCATGACCAATAATGGAGATGTAGCGTCCTGTTATATTTGTTTTTGTTTATTTCAGGTACTTATATAGCGTTGTGAATTTATGTAGTGCTTTTTACATATATAGTACATTCACATCAGTCCCTAACCCTCAAGAGGTGTACAATCTAAGGTCCTTAACTCACAGTCATACATACACATACTAGGGCCAATTTAGATAGGAGCCAATTCTCCTACCAACATGACTTTGGAGTGTGGAAGGAAACCGGAGTACCTGGAGAAAACCCACACAAGCACAGGGAGAACATACAAACTCCAGGCAGGTGATGCCATGGTTGGGATTTGCATCAGCAACCCTAGTGTTGTTAGGCGGAAGTGCCCGCATTCTAAAATAGAACACTACAAGTCAATAAGAAGTGTTATAATGAAAATATGTTTTCCATGTCATGACTAGAAATGTTTGTGATTATGATATGTAATATTAACAGATAAATGTAAGAGGATTAATCCATGTAAAATTATCAATGCCAAAATAATGATACTGCATTTCTGTTACAGGAAATGACCTAAGAGTAACTGTTAAAGGAAGAAAATTCAAATATTTCTAAACCTTTCAGATGATAATACATTTTCCAAGAAGGAAATTTATTCTGGAAGAAGCTTTGCAACAAGAATTTCATTCATCATTGTTTTTGTTGTTCTTTTTATGTTCAATAAAGTTATTTTAACTTTACAGAGCGCTAGAAGAAGACAAGACATCTCAAGGCATCTCATAGAGGAAGAACTTATAAAACAATTGACTTTTGACTACTGATGAAATAATTCATTCATCAGATATATTGGTTTTTTTTGTGTGTACATTTTATTTTGACATGATATGTTTACCATATCAAGATGAGATCAGTTTTCACATGAACATTTGCAATCACACACTATGTATTTTCAGAAGTGAAAGGGTTAAACTTTTGTTACAACAGAGTCACTCTACTTAGTTAGAACATCTGTTGTTAATTAAGCTAGAGATAAGTTTTTCTAAGGTACATATAGAAAAACTTAGGCAAGCTTTACATTGTTATATGTATGTTTTTTTTAAAAAAAATCATTCGATATACATGTATGGATTGAAGTTAGAGAACATATGTTATGTTTAAATGTTGATAAGGTAATTTGAAAAATGTATGGATTATAGAACTGTGTGCTACACACATTTTGGAGGGAAAATATGAAACATCTATTTTTTAAGTGACATATTTTAAAGTATTGTACTATAATGTTAGTTATACATTTATTAAGGGGATGAATTATTTGGTAAAAGGAAAATAATAAGGGTAAAAATATTTTTATGTGATACATAACAAAAGAGATCAAAGAATTTGTTTTCCCATTATAGAATCAAATTGAAGATATGTTCAGATCAATTATCTTAAGATCCAAAAACGCATGAATGGATACGAAAGTGACGAGAATGTGTATAAATGGATTAAGATAAGGAAAATGATTAAGATTCGATAAAATCGATCATTTTGAGAGGGAAATGTTAGAAGCTTTCCTTAACCTAATACCTAATATCTTCTTATTAACAGTACTAACATAAGTATGAATGAGTTGGATCTTAATAGAATAATTGAGTTATTATATTTATATTTGTTCTAGATTGGGAAAAGTGAGTAATTAGACTTCAGAGTCTGTGAACATATATCTTGGGTTTTTCCTTTACATTCAAGCCACATATGAGAGTAATTAGCTATACCTTCCCCCATCCTCCCCCATCTATGTAAGAGATAAAGTTACACTCAGACTTTGAGAGAAGTAGACTGGAGGTTTGTTATATATATATACATCTGTTTCCAATTATCTTTGTGGGACTACAAGTATATCAGCCCATTTTGAGGAAAAGGTGGGGGCTGGATTGCTCATTTAAGAGTAGAAACAAAGACTTTTTATGCTCACATTGCTTGAAGCCTTGAGAGACACACACACACATACACACATATACATATATACAATCTTATTATCAAGAACTTAACTATATTTTTTGGACATTATTTAAACATTCTGTATGCCAATATTTTATTTCTAATTTTATGCAACGTTATTATTAAATCATCTTTTTGAGTTTTTACAAGAAGTGGAAGGACTTTCTATTTGAACATTTCTCATCAATACAAGTTAATAAAATATCGAGACAATACGATATTTTACAAGGACCTCAAACAACAGGCTCGGGCCTACTTGGACAGCACCCTGCCAACCGAGGTAGACAATCCCCTTGACTACTGGGCAACGAAACTTGACCTTTGGCCCCAACTAGCTGAATTTGCCTTTGAAAGGCTGTCATGCCCGGTCAGTAGCGTGGCATCGGAGCGCGTGTTTAGTGCGGCAGGAGGTATTGTAACTCCGCGGAGGACACGACTGTCCACCCAAAGTGTGGAGAGACTCACGTTTGTGAAAATGAATCAGGCGTGGATTAGTCTGGATTTCAAACCACCAGTTCCTGACACAACTGACTAAATCCGCCATGAATCATGCCCCAAACATGTTATTATTTTTAACATAGGCCTCTGTATGGCCTTCAATTTAAGCTGCTTACGCTTCGCCACTCTGCCATGGGCCCCTGTACCGCCTCCTCTTGCTGCTGCCAGGTCCAGAGTGTGTCATGGGTCCCTGTACGGCCTCCCATTGCTGCTGACTTCATCGCCAGACTCTGCCATGTGCCACTTTCAGGTCTCCTTACACTGTTGGTGGGTTCCATTTTGTCATAGGGTGCTGGCAGATTACGGGCCTCCCATTGCTGCTGCCAGGCCCGTAATCTGCCATGGGCCCCCGTACCGCCTCCTCATGCTGCTGCCAGGTCCAGAGTGTGTCATGGGTCCCTGTACGGCCTCCCATTGCTGCTGTCTCCATCGCCACACTCTGCCATGTGCCACTTTCAGGTCTCCTCACACTGCTGGTGGGTTCCATTTTGTCATAGGGTGCTGGCAGATTACGGGCCTCCCATTGCTGCTGCCAGGCCCGTAATCTGCCATGGGCCCCCGTACCGCCTCCTCATGCAGCTTCCAGGTCCAGAGTGTCTCATGGATCCCTGTACGGCCTCCCATTGCTGCTGTCTCCATCGCCACACTCTGCCATGTGCCACTTTCAGGTCTCCTCACACTGCTGGTGGGTTCCATTTTTGTCATAGGGTGCTGTATGGCCTCCCATTGCTGCTGCCTCCACCGCCACACTATGGCTCCACACTCTGGTTTTGGCCCCGTGACTGCCCAAATGAGTGAAGTGTGCGGTGATTCTAAGATCGACGGCACTCATCTGCATGTCATACTGACTGACAGTATTATTTCTCTTCCCCAGCAGACTCCAAGGGCATTTAAATTAAAGGTACAGTGTTCTGCACTAATATAAAGGCTCTCTGAAGCCTAGAAACCCTTTTTATAAGTTAAATTCGCAGCGAATATATTCGCATCGAATCGAATTTATTCCTCGAATTCGCCGAATCAGCCGAATCGAATTTTTGAATACTTCGCTCATCTCTAATAATAACATATATGAATACAAACTCATGCATGAGCATAAACACATATACAGTCACAAACTGCACAGGTGACCCCCCACATATATAATTTCCAATTGGGGGACCAGATGATAGTGAAGTACAATAAATAGCACAAGTGTAAAGTGTCCCAAATCAATACATCATGCTGAAATGGCAGTCCATATAAAAGATTCCAAATGTGCAGGGACTCAAACACACAAATGTGGGTGTAACCGAGGACCACAGGTGCCACACACTGTGATGTGATATTCGTAAGTGGCCAAAGTGCCAAGAGCACCTACTTAATATGACCACAAGGGCCAACTTGCTTTGTGAAATATCCACATATGCAAAAAGAGATAGCCACGTCAACAGATCCTCCTGGATACCTTGCAGCCTCCAATGCTCTTGATCAGTCTCCTGTCACCTGGCACTCATAAGTATCCGTTTTCACTATAGGGTCATAGCAAACAAAAAAGATCCTCCATAGTGTGATACTGTAAATCATTTATTGCCAGCCAGAAGAATAATAAAATGCCCAATCACATGTACGGTGTACAAACATAGCATTATCCCCTGTTATGGGTATGTACACATGGTGATCCATATTCCAAAATGGCGTCGGCGTCCGAGATGACGTCACCACGCCCCATCCCGTCACTATGCTACTAGGCACTGATGGTCACAGGTGGGTGGCACTGATGGGCACAGATGGGTGGCAGTGCTGGGCACTGATCATCAGTGCCCTGTTGATCGGTGCTGATCCATCCTCTGACAATTGCCTGTTATCGGCAGTACTTTCCTCACACTGTGACAACTGCATTTACCGGTGATCTGCTGCGTCAGCTGATCATGTGGTAAAAGGCCGCTGTGATTGGCCTTTTACCACATCACATGATCAGCTGTGTCCGTAGAACTGGACAACCACACTGTAGCTAGCCACAGTAACAAGAAAAAGAGAGGAAGGCGCCTCTAAGTGCAGTATTGACAATTTATTTAGTAAACAATGGAAAAATTACACTTACAAGATAAACGGTTAAAAAGACTCATCATGTGGTAATTGGATCCAGGTGGAACATCCAGCTGTCCAGCAGCAAACTATGCCTATAGGATCAGGAAGTAGAGTCCAGGATGTGCCTGTGCATCAAAAACGAAGCTTGGAGAGCAGAGTGAGATGTAGCAGGTGAAGGGGGCGGTAATGCATTTCGGAGCATGGTCAATAGGCTCCTTCTTCAGACCTGAGCCCCAGTAGAACCCTGACATTTTTGTAGTGTGAAGGGAATGGGAGGGAGGCTAGTAATTCCTGGGTCCTAAGGACCTACATGTTTTCCTGCATCCTACAGGAATTAATACAAGTATAAAAAAGATATAAAAATAGAAATAAAAACACATGAGAGAATAGCTCTAATGCTTTTGGGTGAATAAATCAATGAGGTAATGAAATAGGTAGATTATTGAATAATCTACCTTTTTCATTACCTCATTGATTTATTCATTATTATTAATATTTATTTTCACCTCCATTGTTCCATTCTATTTATTTTTAGATTTAATTGTCATTTTCTATTTCCCTTCTATCGAATATGCCATTACTTAGATATATGTTATTATATCTATACATACACACTTGTATACTTTTTATACAAGTGTATATGTCATTTTGGAGCAGTGTTGCATGACCACACAATTGTCAGTTAAAGTAATGCAGTGCCGTAACACAAACCTCTTCTGTAACTGCTTCCTGACCGCCCTATAGCAGAAATACTGCTACAGGGTGGCACGGGGGCGCAAAATCATTATATATATATATATATATATATATATATATATATATATATATACACATACACACACATACATGATATGTGTTCCCAGATGGTGTCAGATTGCCCGTCAGTACACCAGTAAACACATTTAATGATTGATTGGCAGGAACACGCTCATACACAATAAACCTCCATTGCTAGTATAGTGTCTGAACGGATCAATATCTTTGATCAGATCAGTACTATACCAGCGTTCACATTAGTATAGTGTCCCCAGAAACGCAGCACTGGTGGGATAAGCCCCGGCACCTGCCAGCACCTGCGCGTATCCCCCCCTTCTCCCCCAGCAAGTGCAGTGTCAGTAGGTCACTGTCACTTGATACACTGCACAGAATCAGGCCTGATCTCTGTTAGCACTTGCCAGTAAATTTTGATGACTCTCATATGCAGCAGAGTGCCAGTACTAGTGCTGCGCTACCTTTTGGTGAACTGGCGAGCACCAGCAGCCTAGTACAGCCTGGTCTTTCACATACCAGCACTGTAGTATCACTTTGTGACGTCTCATAAGTGCAGTACAAGCAGGTGCGCTGGCAAGCACAAGTATTGTCCCACAACCATCAAGAATTCGCACACAAGTCCATAGAACCCCTAGTATCCTTCTGGATGTGCTTGAATCCCGATAGTCAGCCCACAAATTCTGCAGCACCCGTATTTACCCCATTCACTGCCCAACCCCGGGAATTCAGGTGGAAACAACAAATTTAATTACTACCCTTGATTTTTTTTAAGCTGTTTTTCACGGAAGATCTGTATGCATTGATTGTGGATCAAAGCAATTTATATGCACAACAATTTATCGCCGCCAACGCAAATTCAAACCTTGCCACACCATTACGGTTTCCGAATTTAAATTTTTTTGAGACCTAACTCTCAACATGGGCATTACTAAAAAAATGAATTGCGGTTGTATTAATCCACAGACCCGATTCATCATATCCCGTGTTCTCTGCTGGCATGGCCAGGCATAGATATGAGAGTATAATGTGTTTTATGCATTTCAATGACAGTGCACTGTCATCCTTGAGGTGACCCTGAAATTGACCGACTCCACAAAATTCGGCCCCTCGTAAATCACCTTAACCAAAAATTTGCAGATGTCTATACTCCCCAGCAAAAATTCTGTGTTGATGAGTCCCTCATTAATTTTTCTGGCCACCTTGCATTCAAACAATTTCTCCCCAGTGAGCGTGCCAGATATGGGGTCAAGATGTATAAGACCTGTTGGAGGGCAACAGGCTATACATATAAGTTTCGAATTTACGAGGGAAAAGATAGTCACGTGGAGCCCCCCGGATGCCCAGACTACATGGGTAGTAGTGGCAAGATAGTGTGGGACTTGGTGTCATCCATTTTCCATATGGGGTACCACTTATACATGGACAAATTTTACTCAAGCGTGTTACTATTTAGACATTTGTACAATCTTGGAATTGGCTCATGTGGCACTGTGCGACCTAATGTGTGCCCACCATTAGAAGTGGGTGGATGCAGGGCGGTATATTCTAATGGTGGGCATACCACACACTTTTTCTGGCAGAGATTTCTTCTCTTTTTTTCATTCAGCCCCCAGGCTGTATACAAAAATAAAAGAACATAGCATAGCATATATACCCAACAAGGACCAGTGACGCATTGGTATATCACTGGACTTTGAATGATTATACCAGAATGATGCCTACAGGTGCAGGCATCATCCTGGTATCATTTTTTCAGCCAGCGATTGGCTTTTATGTAAAAGCAATCATAGTGGCTAATTAGCTGCAGGATTGCTTTTACAAGCAGCGGGAGATGATGCCCCCACTGCCTTCCACAGCCTTCTCGGACAGTCCCATGCCATCGGGGGAACCTGAGAATGCAGCCGGTGTTTCTGCCAGTTGACCATAGAGCTGTTTGGAGGCCAGAATGGTGCCATTAGTCTCTATAGTCTAAGAAAACGGAAGCTACGACCATTTCATCACTTCACTTTCACATGATATAAACAGCGCCATTTGTAAACTGGGAAAGCATCTGATCACACTGATCTTGGTTTGATTAGATAATGTAAGGGCAGAGGAAATATCTAGAGTCTGATAGACCCCAGATTTCTCAAAAAAAGAATATATGACAATGCCCATTAAGGTTATAGGGGATATTTGCATTCCTTGTGATAGCATTAAAAGTGATAAAAAAAAATGAAAAGGGACAGTGTAAAAATAATTTAAAAAAATCAAAATAACTTAACCGCTTCCATACAGGGCACTTTTACCCCCTTCCTGCCCAGGCCAATTTTCAGGTTTCAGCACTCTCACACTTTGAATGACAATTGCGCGGTCATACAATATTGTACCCAAACTAAAATTTTATCATTTTCTTCACATAACTAGAGCTTTCTTTTGGTGGTATTTAATCACCACTGGGGTATTTATTTTTTGCTAAATTAACAAAAAAAGACCAACAATTTTGAAAAAAAAAAACATTTTTCTTTGTTTCTGTTATAAAAGTTTGCAAATAAATACTTGTTCTTCATAAATTTAGGCCAAAATGTATTCTACTACATGTCTTTGGTGAAAATAACCCAAATTAGGATGCATTATTTAGTCTGTAGGAAAGTTATAGAGTTCACAAACTATGGTATATATCTGAATATTGATCAATCCTGAAGTACTGACAGCCAATCTAATTTCTTGAGGTCCAAGAATGTCAGAACAGTACAGATATCCCCCAAATGATCCCTTTTTGCAAAGTAGACAGTCCAACGTATTTCATAACAGGCATGGTGAGTTTTTTGAAGTTGTAATTTTTTTGTCATAATTTTTCGGAAATAAAGAAATAAAAAAAAATATTTTCACTATTTTTTTTTTTACATGCTGTCACCAAAAAAAATTGATACATTTTAAAAAATTTTTTTTAATCTTTTATTACATTTTTTCTCTTTTTTTTAAGATTTTTTTTTCATATTTCACTATGACCAAAGTAGTATAATGTTACCATAGTAACATTGTACTACTTTGAGGAAGTGATCAGTATTTTTTTTTTTTTTTGCTTATAGCAAAGAATTATTTTGCTATAAGCAAGCATTTACCTGAATGAAATCGATTCATTCAGGGGTTTTTTTTGTGCTTAACTGTGATTTGGCCACAGCTAATCACATGACACAGCTGGGCTGTGATTGGCCCAGGCTGTGCATGTGATCGCTGCAACCGTTCACAGCTAGCCACACTTGTATACAATGGGGGAGGGGCTACATCATCACTCGGGAGGAGCCGCACTACACGATAGACGGCAAGTGTATGACTCAGAGGCCAGCAGAGGATTCTTAATGCGATATTGTGTTTTTCAAACCTGTGCAATGTGAGTTTAATACTTGGATGGTGGGAATAAAAAGTTTTAAAAGGTAAAGCACTATGTCTTCAATTTCTTCTTGCATGCGGAGAAACATAAGGAGAGGATAATTAGGAGGTCTGGGATAACAAAAGGAGTGAGTAATCCCTGAGGGGATAATCAGCCATCAGAGGATATATCTATTACTCCTAAAGGAAGGATCTCCCTATTTAACCAGCAAAAGCCTATATCTAGCAGGTTCCAGGGGAAGTGAACCGAAAGCGTGTATAGCCTAATTGCAGGCATTAAAGGAGGTGAGCGCACATCTTCACTATTTGAAGGATTCACAAAAGTCACTAATTGAAGAACAACAAGCACCAAGTCACTATATATTTTTTCAATCGATGGGACTATTGATTTGTTGATATTTGGATTTATATTAGTCACTAACTAATGATTTATGAGCATTTGGTTACTTTCATTTATGGGGGATTATTTAAATGTGATTAAGTTGATGGTTATAAGTTGGTTTAATTTTTTAATTAAATTAAATGTGGGTATTATGAATTTAAATGAAATTGAGGGTATTAGTAAGTATAATATGTCACTAATTGATGATTAATGAGCACCTGATCACTATTTTCATTTTTAGAGGAGTATTTTATGTGTAATTAATTTGAAATTGATTTGAAGGTGATTAATTAGTTCAAAAACTATTTAAGTAATTTATTTGGTATTTAAACACTTTTTAGTTGTTTGCATCATGAATTTGAATTAATTTAATGGCATTAATTTAATTATTATTTATTAAGGAGCGCAACATATATTTGTAAATATTCTTATACACAGTTGTAGTTATGTGTTTCATGTTTGCGATCCTCTAGAAACTGTCACACCTTTGCCTCGCAAGTTATCCCAATTTATATATGGCTGGATATCTTACTGCCGGAGTCAACCGGCTGGCTGGGTTTCCTGCTGGCAGACTTCTCTTTATGTAGGGGAACCCAGGAAGGCAGGTTGCTGGACACAGGATCTCCAGGAGCAGGCTGGGAATCAGTTATTGGCCAGTTTAGCTGGACATCAGGGGCTGGTACATCAGGCTGCGCAGCAGACAGAGGCACATCGGGCTGGGCAGCAGGCGGAGCAGCAGGCACCGGGCCATCAGGCGGAGCAGCGGGCACCGGGCCATCAGGCGGAGCAGCGGGCCATCAGGCGGAGCAGTCAAGGTAGCGGGCACCGGGCCATAAGGCGGAGCAGCGGGCACCGCGCCATCAGGTGGAGCAGTGGGCTCCGGACCATCAGGCGGAACAGCAGGCAAGGCAGCAGGCACCGGGCCATCAGGCGGAGCAGCAGACACCGGGCCATCAGGCGGAGCAGCGGGCAAGGCAGCGGGCCATCAGGCGGAGCAGCGGGTACCGGGTCATCTGGCACGACAGCGGGCACCGAGTCATCTGGCAGAACCGCGGGCACTGGGTCACCAAGCTCAACAGCGAGCACCGAGTCATCTGGCACGACAGCGGGCACGAGTCATCTGGCACGACAGCGGGCACTGAGTCATCTGGCACGACAGCGGGCACTGAGTCACCAAGCTCGACAGCGGGCACCAAGTGATCTGGCACGACAGCGGGCACCGAGTCATCTGGCATGACAGCGGGCACTGAGTCATCTGGCACGACAGCGGGCACTGGGTCACCAAGTTCGACAGCGGGCACCGAGTCATCTGGCACGACAGCGGGCACCGAGTCATCTGGCACGACAGTTGGCACCGAGCCATCTAGCAGAACCGCGGGCACTGGGTCACCAAGCTCGACAGCGGGCACCGAGTCATCTAGCAGAACCGCGGGCACTGGGTCACCAAGCTCGACAGCAGGCACCGAGTCATCTGGCAGGACAGTGGGCACCAAGTCACCAAGCTCAACAGCGGGCACCGAGTCATCTGGCACGACAGCGGGTACTGAGTCATCTGGCACGACAGCGGGCACCGAGTCATCTGGCAGAACCGCGGGCACTGGGTCACCAAGCTCGACAGCGGGCACGAGTCATCTGGCAGGACGGCGGGCACCGAGTCACCAAGCTCGACAGCGGGCACCAAGTCATCTGGCAGGACGGCGGGCACCGAGTCACCAAGCTCGACAGCGGGCACCAAGTCACCTGGCACCAAGTTATCTGGCACGACAGCGGGCACCGAGTCATCTGGCACGACAGCAGGCACCGAGTCATCTAGCAAAACCGTGGGCACTGGGTCACCAAGCTCGACAGCGGGCACCGTGTCATCTGGCACGGCAGCGGGCACCGAGTCATCTGGCACAACAGCGGGTACCGAGTCATCTGGCACAACAGCGGGCACCGAGTCATCTGGCACAACAGCGGGCACTGGGTCACCAAGCTCGACAGCGGGCACCGAATCATCTGGCACGACAGCGGGCACCGAGTCACCAAGCTCAACAGCGGGCACCGAGTCATCTGGCACAACAGCGGGCACTGAGTCATCTGGCATGACAGCGGGCACCGGGTCATCTGGCATGACAGCGGGCACCGAGTCATCTGGCAGGACAGCGGGCACCGAGCCATCTAGCAGAACCACGGGCACTGGGTCACCAAGCTCGACAGCGGGCACTGAGTCATCTGGCAGAACCGTGGGCACTGGGTTACCAAGCTCGAAAGCGCGCACCGAGTCATCTGGCACGACAGCGGGCACCGAGTTATCTTTCACGACAGCGGGCACCGAGCCATCTGGCAGGACAGCGGGCACCGAGCCATCTAGCAGAATCGCGGGCACTGGGTCACCAAGCTTGACAGCGGGCTCCGAGTCATCTATCAGAACCGCGGGCACTGGGTCACCAAGCTCGACAGAGGGCACCGAGTCATCTGGCAGAACCACGGGCACTGAGTCACCAAGTTCGACAGTGGGCACCGAGTCACCCAGCTCCACAGCGGGCACCGAGTCATCTGGCACGACAGCGGGCACGAGTCATCTGGCACAACAGCGGGCACCGAGTCACCTGGCACAACAGCGAGCACTGGGTCACCAAGCTCGACAGCGGGCACCGAGTCATCTGGCAGGACAGCGGGCACCGAGTCACCAAGCTCAACAGCGGGCACCGAGTCATCTAGCAGAACCACGGGCACTGGGTCATCTGGCACGACAGCGGGCACCGAGTCATCTGGCATGACAGCGGGCACCAAGTCATCTGGCACAACAGCGGGCACCGAGTCATCTGGTACAACAGCGGGCACTGGGTCACCAAGCTCGACAGCGGGCAACGAGTCATCTGGCAGGACAGCGGGCACCGAGTCACCAAGCTGAACAGCGGGCACCGAGTCATCTGGCACAACAGCGGGCACCGAGTCATCTGGCACGACAGCAGGCACCGAGTCATCTGGCAGGACAGCGGGCACCGAGCCATCTAGCAGAACCACGGGCACTGGGTCACCAAGCTCGACAGCGGGCACCGAGTCATCTAGCAGAACCACGGGCACTGGGTCACCAAGCTCGATAGCGTGCACCGAGTCATCTGGCAGAACCGTGGGCACTGGGTCACCAAGCTCGACAGTGGGCACCGAGTCATCTGGCACGACAGCGGGCACCGAGTTACCTTTCACGACAGCGGGCACCGAGTCATCTGGCACGACAGCAGGCACCGTGGTTCTGCTAGATGACTCGGTGCCCGCTTTCGAGCTTGGTGACCCAGTGCCCGTGGTTCTGCTAGATGGCTCGGTGCCCGCTGTCCTGCCAGATGACTCGGTGCCCGCTGTCGTGCCAGATGACTCAGTGCCCGTCTAGCAGAACCGCGGGCACTGGGTCACCAAGCTCGACAGCGGGCTCCGAGTCATCTATCAGAACCGCGGGCACTGGGTCACCAAGCTCGACAGCGGGCACCGAGTCATCTGGCAGAACCGCGGGCACTGAGTCACCAAGTTCGACAGTGGGCACCGAGTCACCAAGCTCCACAGCGGGCACCGAGTCATCTGGCACGACAGTGGGCACCGAGTCATCTGGCAGAACCGCGGGCACTGGGTCACCAAGCTTGACAGCGGGCACCGAGTCATCTAGCAGAACCACGGGCACTGGGTCATCTGGCACGACAGCGGGCACCG
The DNA here is from genome assembly GCF_062004578.1 of Staurois parvus. Taxonomy (NCBI): domain Eukaryota; kingdom Metazoa; phylum Chordata; class Amphibia; order Anura; family Ranidae; genus Staurois; species Staurois parvus. The sequence continues at coordinate 1,213,213 of NW_028318757.1, forward strand.
AGTCATCTGGCATGACAGCAGGCACCAAGTCATCTGGCACAACAGCGGGCACCGAGTCATCTGGTACAACAGCGGGCACTGGGTCACCAAGCTCGACAGCGGGCAACGAGTCATCTGGCAGGACAGCGGGCACCGAGTCACCAAGCTGAACAGCGGGCACCGAGTCATCTGGCACAACAGCGGGCACCGAGTCATCTGGCACGACAGCAGGCACCGAGTCATCTGGCAGGACAGCGGGCACCGAGCCATCTAGCAGAACCACGGGCACTGGGTCACCAAGCTCGACAGCGGGCACCGAGTCATCTAGCAGAACCACGGGCACTGGGTCACCAAGCTCGATAGCGTGCACCGAGTCATCTGGCAGAACCGTGGGCACTGGGTCACCAAGCTCGACAGTGGGCACCGAGTCATCTGGCACGACAGCGGGCACCGAGTTACCTTTCACGACAGCGGGCACCGAGTCATCTGGCACGACAGCAGGCACCGTGGTTCTGCTAGATGACTCGGTGCCCGCTTTCGAGCTTGGTGACCCAGTGCCCGTGGTTCTGCTAGATGGCTCGGTGCCCGCTGTCCTGCCAGATGACTCGGTGCCCGCTGTCGTGCCAGATGACTCAGTGCCCGTCTAGCAGAACCGCGGGCACTGGGTCACCAAGCTCGACAGCGGGCTCCGAGTCATCTATCAGAACCGCGGGCACTGGGTCACCAAGCTCGACAGCGGGCACCGAGTCATCTGGCAGAACCGCGGGCACTGAGTCACCAAGTTCGACAGTGGGCACCGAGTCACCAAGCTCCACAGCGGGCACCGAGTCATCTGGCACGACAGTGGGCACCGAGTCATCTGGCAGAACCGCGGGCACTGGGTCACCAAGCTTGACAGCGGGCACCGAGTCATCTAGCAGAACCACGGGCACTGGGTCACCAAGCTCGACAGAGGGCACCGAGTCATCTGGCACGACAGCGGGCACTGGGTCACCAAGCTCGACAGCGGGCACTGAGTCATCTGGCAGGACAGCGGGCACCGAGTCACCAAGCTGAACAGCGGGCACCGAGTCATCTGGCACGACAGCGGGCACCGAGTCATCTGGCACGACAGCGGGCACCGAGTCATCTAGCAGAACCACGGGCACTGGGTCACCAAGCTCGACAGCGGGCACCGAGTCATCTGGCATGACAGCGGGCACCGAGTTATCTTTCATGACAGCAGGCACCGAGTCATCTGGCACGACAGCGGGCACCGAGCCATCTAGCAGAACCGCGGGCACTGGGTCACCAAGCTCGACAGCGGGCTCCGAGTCATCTAGCAGAACCGCGGGCACTTGGTCACCAAGCTCGACAGCGGGCACCGAGTCATCTGGCAGAACCGCGGGCACTGGGTCACCAAGCTCGACAGTGGGCACCGAGTCATCTGGCACGACAGCGGGCACCGAGTCATCTGGCAGAACCGCGGGCACTGGGTCACCAAGCTCTAGAGTGGGCACCGAGTCATCTGGCAGGACAGCGGGCACTGGGTCACCAAGCTCGACAGCGGGCACTGAGTCATCTGGCAGGACAGCGGGCACCGAGTCACCAAGCTCAACAGCGGGCACCGAGTCATCTGGCACGACAGCGGGCACCGAGTCATCTGGCACGACAGCGGGCACCGAGTCATCTAGCAGAACCACGGGCACTGGGTCACCAAGCTCGACAGCGGGCACCGAGTCATCTGGCACAACAGCGGGCACCGAGTTATCTTTCATGACAGCAGGCATCGAGTCATCTGGCACGACAGCGGGCACCGAGCCATCTAGCAGAACCGCGGGCACTGGGTCACCAAGCTCGACAGCGGGCTCCGAGTCATCTAGCAGAACCGCGGGCACTGGGTCACCAAGCTCGACAGCGGGCACCGAGTCATCTGGCACGACAGCGGGCACCGAGTTATCTTTCATGACAGCAGGCACCGAGTCATCTGGCACGACAGCGGGCACCGACCCATCTAGCAGAACCGCGGGCACTGGGTCACCAAGCTCGACAGCGGGCTCCGAGTCATCTAGCAGAACCGCAGGCACTGGGTCACCAAGCTCGACAGTGGGCACCGAGTCATCTGGCACGACAGCGGGCACCGAGTCATCTGGCAGAACCGCGGGCACCGAGTCATCTGGCAGAACCGCGGGCACTGGGTCACCAAGCTCGACAGCGGGCTCCGAGTCATCTAGCAGAACCGCAGGCACTGGGTCACCAAGCTCGACAGTGGGCACCGAGTCATCTGGCACGACAGCGGGCACCGAGTCATCTGGCAGAACCGCGGGCACCGAGTCATCTGGCAGAACCGCGGGCACTGGGTCACCAAGCTCTAGAGTGGGCACCGAGTCTTCTGGCACACCAGCGGGCACCGAGTCATCTGGCATGACAGCGGGCACCGAGTCATCTGGCAGGACAGCGGGCACTGGGTCACCAAGCTCGACAGCGGGCACTGAGTCATCTGGCAGGACAGCAGGCACCGAGTCACCAAGCTCAACAGCGGGCACCGAGTCATCTGGCACGACAGCGGGCACCGAGTCATCTGGCACGACAGCGGGCACCGAGTCATCTAGCAGAACCACGGGCACTGGGTCACCAAGCTCGACAGCGGGCACCGAGTCATCTGGCACGACAGCGGGCACCGAGTTATCTTTCATGACAGCGGGCACCGAGTCATCTGGCACGAAAGCGGGCACCGAGCCATCTAGCAGAACCGCGGGCACTGGGTCACCAAGCTCGACAGTGGGCTCCGAGTCATCTAGCAGAACCGCGGGCACTGGGTCACCAAGCTCGACAGCGGGCACCGAGTCATCTGGCAGAACCGCGGGCACTGGGTCACCAAGCTCGACAGTGGGCACCGAGTCATCTGGCACGACAGCGGGCACCGAGTCATCTGGCAGAACCGCGGGCACTGGGTCACCAAGCTCGACAGCGGGCTCCGAGTCATCTAGAAGAACCGCGGGCACTGGGTCACCAAGCTTGACAGTGGGCACCGAGTCATCTGGCACGACAGCGGGCACTGAGTCATCTGGCAGAACCATGGGCACTGGGTCACCAAGCTCTAGAGTGGGCACCGAGTCATCTGGCACGACAGCGGGCACCGAGTCATCTGGCACGACAGCGGGCACCGAGTCATCTGGCAGGACAGCGGGCACTGGGTCACCAAGCTCGACAGCGGGCACTGAGTCATCTGGCAGGACAGCGGGCACCGAGTCACCAAGCTCAACAGCGGGCACCGAGTCATCTGGCACGACAGCGGGCACCGAGTCATCTGGCACGACAGCGGGCACCGAGTCATCTAGCAGAACCACGGGCACTGGGTCACCAAGCTCGACAGCGGGCACCGAGTCATCTGGCACGACAGCGGGCACCGAGTTATCTTTCATGACAGCAGGCACCGAGTCATCTGGCACGACAGCGGGCACCGAGCCATCTAGCAGAACCGCGGGCACTGGGTCACCAAGCTCGACAGCAGGCTCCGAGTCATCTAGCAGAACCGCGGGCACTGGGTCACCAAGCTCGACAGTGGGCACCGAGTCATCTGGCACGACAGCGGGCACCGAGTCATCTGGCAGAACCGCGGGCACTGGGTCACCAAGCTCTAGAGTGGGCACCGAGTCATCTGGCAGGACAGCGGGCACCGAGTCACCAAGCCGGCCCACGGGCACCGAGGCACCAGGCCGGACCACGGGCACTGAGGCACCAGGCCGGACCACAGGCACCGAGGCACCAGGCCGGACCAGGTCATCAGGCTGGATTGGGTCATCAGGCTGGATCACGAACACTGGTTCATCAGGCTGGATCGGATCATCAGGTTGCATCGGGTCGTCAGGCTGATCACGAACACTGGGTCATCAGGCTGGATCGGGTCATCAGGCTGGATCGGGCCATCAGGCCGGATCGGGCCATCAGGCCGGATCACGAACATCGGGTCATCAGGCTGGATCGGGTCATCAGACTGGATTGGGTCATCAGGCTGGATCGGGTCATCAGGCTGGATCGGGTCATCAGGCCGGATCGGGTCATCAGGCATCAGGGCATCAGGCTGAACAACGGAAGGCGGGTCCTCAGACAGCAGGCTGACTGGTTTGGATACTGGTAGGATGGTACTGGTTGGAAAGAATTTTCGCTTCTTCTTGGGTTTAGTTACTGGAGCACTGTAAGCAAATGCAGGTCTGTAAACGGATGGAGCAGCTGAAGACAGGGAAGAGCCGGAGGATGGAACAAAGGAGGGAGCAGTTGCTACAGAGGACTTCTTTACAGGGTTAAAGGCAGGATAGGTGCAGCGAGTGGGAGCAGGGGACTGACATGTGGTAGCTAGCGGAGTATATTGGGCTGTAACTGGGGGTGCTGTCGGGAATGCAGGAAAAGAGCTTTGAGCAGAGGAATGATGAGAAGCAGGACTGGTTTGTTGCAAGCTGACTGAGGCTGGGTGTAACAAGTCTGACCAGGACTGTAGTATGGTTGAACACAACTCCGCTTACACATAGCCTGTCTGACCAAAGACTGCACTGCGTCTATACACTCCACTAGCACATGTGATGGACAAGCTGCATAATGCTCATGGAAGCAATCTGGATCATCCTCCAACAACCATACCAGTGATTCCACTTGATCTGCACTGAATGGGGGAAAAAAGTCATCCCTGCTTTCAGGGGTACTAGCTGAAGCCAACTCCACACAAGCCTGAATTAATGGTCGCACCTCAGAGAACTCTGTGCCCTGATCTACCAGGGAATGCGCGACCCCTATGCATTCTAGCAGCTGATCTCTGGTATACTCCTGCAGAGTCTCATAGGCATATTCTTTGTCATCAAAGACTAGCAGACACAAGTATATAACCTCCTCCGGATGCATCCTTCACAACAATAAGCCAAGATGGCTTCCCTGTGCAGTCACTTCTGGTCAGATCCGGGTATGACCAGAAATGTGTGGACTGACACAGGGAAGTAGCAGGCTTCAGGAACACAGGCGTAGTCAGGGCTGGAGAGGTGGAATGGTCAGGCGGGCCGTAAGATACCGTCAGGCACCGCCCGGCGGGATCTCTAGTGACCCACAGAACAGGATTCCCCAGGGCGCGGAGTCTAAGCCCCAGTCTGCCTTTTCACCAGAGCCCCTGATGGTGGGGATGGACTTGGCGCAGGACTGAGACCAGGTCGCGGTCCCTGAGTGCACCCAACTGTGGTAGAGGGGTCCGCCAAGGGTATGTACCGGGGGAAAGCCTGATGTGAAGGGGCTAGCAGGTTTGGACAGTAGTGACTGGATCCGTGCGGGATGGATGGATCGTCTGGGTAGCGTCAGGCGTAATCAGGCAGGCCAGGTCAGCAACATGCAGGCAGTGAGGTACCGGAGGAGCAGGCAGAGAATAGTCAGGGTCACAAGCCGGGTTCAGTAACTCACGGGCAGCGCGGTACAGAGGATCAGGCAGAAGGATGGTCAGGCAAGCCAGGGGTTCAACAGGAGACTTTCAGCAGAGGTCAGGATCAAAGCAGGGTCAGCAACTAGGCAGATAGGCAGGAACACAGGATACCAGGTACAGGGGCTCATGGGAAACATACTACAACAAGGCAATGACTGCAGGTCTGGCCATTCCTTAAATACACCTTCTGCAATCAGCCCCAGGTGTTGGCTGATTGCAGGAGTGAGCTTCTGGCTGCTGAGAGCACCCGCTGGTCAGCCCTGGTACTGCAGCCCACACTGCAGGTGAGTCCCACCACCAGTGCTGAGTCCATTCCTGACACATCCGTTGTATACAACTGTCATGTGACCTGCTGTGATTGGTCACATCAAGTCACATGGTACTGGCAACGGGGCCGGTACACAGATCTGTCATCAGCCGTGTCCGAGGTACACGGCCGGTGACAGATCGCGCTGCTGCGTGGCTCTGCGGGGAGGCAAACTGCGCATGCCTGAAAGGACACCATATGGCGTCCACCCGGAGGGACAAGTTGCTTGCCCGGCCGCCATCTGGCTATAAGCCGGGTGGGAACTGGTTAAAAAAAAAGCACCCTCACCCCCCCCTGAGCATTGACCCTGTGCAGGTACATAGACAGTGGTTGCACCATGCATGTGAGGTGTCACCATGAACGCCAGAACAAGGAAAGTAATTCTAACACTATACCTCCTCTGTAAATTTAAAATGGTAGCTTATAAAGGCTTTTAAAACTTTGCCTATGGATATTAAAAACGTATGCAGTTTGCCGCCATTAAACGGGGCATGCCCAGTTTAAATCATGTCATGTTTGGTATCTATTTACCATCATCTTTTATATGTTACTAAATAATTGGCCAATATATTGTGTTTTTGTGCATTAAAAGTAAAAAATGTGTATTTTTTTTTTTTTAAATTGAGTTTGCAAAATTCGCTGTGCGAGTACTATGGGACATGAAAAATTGCAGCACCCACCAATTTATTCAGTAGGGCAGGGGTGAGCAAACTTTTTGACTTGAGGGCCGCAATGGATTCATATATTGGACCCGGGGGCCGGACCAAGAGTAGATGAATGATGTGTATGTGTCATCCATAGTAAGTATAGTAATATTCCCCCATAGTAAGCATAGTAATTCATCCCCCATAGTAATTCATCCCCCATATAGTAATTCATCCCCCATATAGTAATTCATCACCCATAGTAATTCATCCCCCATATAGTAATTCATCCCCCATATAGTAATTCATCCCCCATAGTAATTCATCCCCATATAGTAATTCATCCCCCATAGTAATTCATCCCCCATAGTAATTCATCCCCCCTATAGTAATTCATCCCCCAAAGTAATTCATCCCCCATAGTAATTCATCCCCCATATAGTAATTCATCCCCCATAGTAATTCATCCCCCATATAGTAATTCATCCCCCATAGTAATTCATCCCCCATATAGTAATTCATCCCCCATATAGTAATTCATCCCCCATATTAATTCATCCCCCATATAGTAATTCATCCCCCCTATAGTAATTCATTCCCCATATTAATTCATCCCCCATATTAAGCCCCCAAGTCCCCCCTGTGTCAATTCACTTACCTTTGCTCCGTGCGTTCCTCTCGCCGTGTTCCCGCGCCGTTCCGGAGTAGCATGAAAATCTGTCTCCTATGAGGATCTGTCCCCCTCGACGTATCTGCGCATGTGCCAGTTTCAGGCATTAGCAGCCGATCGGCGATCTCCGGCACATGCGCAGATACGTCGAGGGGGACAGATCCTCATAGGAGACAGATTTTCATGCTACACCGGTCTTCAGGGCGGACTGTGAGAGGAGCCTAGCGGGAGCCCGGATTAAAAGGTCTGCCGGGCCGTATACGGCCCGCGGGCCGTAGTTTGCCCATTGCTGCACTAGGGTGTTTGCTTTAAAATATATATATATAATTTTTGGGGGTTTTATTTAATTTCCTAGCAAAAAATACAGATTTTTTTCATGTGAGCAAACAGTGTCATCACAAGTTTTTGGATAATGACAAAAAAAAAATAATTTTTTTCCCACAAAATTGTCACTTAAATGATTTATTTTTTATTCCATAAAAGTTTATTGATGAAATACAGAATGATATAAAAGATATGCAAATGAAGCTTAGATAAGACATTTGGCATTGCATATAACGAAAAAGCAAGAAGTCGAGTACAAAAATATGTGCAACATTGATATACTAGGCCACGACAAGGATATGCTTGTAATACTCAGGCGTTATTGTAATGCGATTTGAAAGGTTGCAGCGTCGGACCTCCTATGTGTATAGTTCACAGTGCAGAGCAGTAGAGGGAGGGAGGATAGATGCGGTGCATATGCCGAAGGTAAAGCCATAATCTTACGACGATAGAGGTATCTAAAAGCAAACTTAAATTGTCGTGAGGGCCACTAATGAAAGTAAGGAGAATATGTTTTTTAGCATGCCTAATGTTCTCTTGAAGAGTATCCAAAATATATCAGAGCATGTGAGAAGAGGGAAAGAAGAGAGAGAAAAAAAAAATGGGAGCGAGAGGGAGAAGAGGAGAGAAAAGAAGAAAAAAAAGGGGGAGAAGGGGGGGGGAGGAGGGGAAGGGAACGCTGGGAAGGGGTAAAGTAAAAAAAGGGGGGGTAACGAGCGAGATTTGCATCATCGTCAATACAGAGGGTCATAAGTGGATGAGGTTATGAATTAAACTATCACCAATGTCAAGCAGTTGGGAATAAAACACTGAGGGGGAGTACGTTGCCTTCCATATGATCAAGTGTAATGGAGTATCACTAGCGGGAGGACTAAATTAAATCAGACAGATTGGTCCATGAGGGATTGGTATGTAGGGGTAATTATGAAGTGAGTCCAGCAGGCCCAGATATGGGAGAATTTAGTAGGGGTGTCAAGTGCAGTTGCAATCAGTTCTTCCATTTCCGCCATTTTACCCACACGGGTCAGCCAGTCACGTATAGAGGGAGGGCGGGTGGAGCCCCATAGAACGGGAAGACAGAGTCTGGCTGCATTGACCATATGCATGGCTAAAGATTTAAAATATTGTCCCCTAGGAAGGGAAGAATGATGGAGAAGGAACTAAGCTGGAGACAGAGGTAAGGGCAAGGTAGTTACAGACACTACAAGCCTATGGACCTCCTGCCAGAATGGTTGAATGCTTGGACAGGACCACCAGATATGGCGAAATGACCCATCTAAAGTCCCACATCTCCAACAACTGTTGGGAAAGAAGGGGTTGAAATGAGAGATTCTCGAAGGGGTTCGGTACCATCTAGAGGCCAGTTTGTAGCCGTTTTCCTGCGTCGAGACGAAAGGGTGATGTTAAGGGCGAAGGACTTGGAGAAGTTGATTTTGAAATTCAACAAGAATCGAAAAAAGTCAAAATCTTACATTAGGTTCGGCAAAGTGGTATGAGGATCAGCAAGGAAGAGGAGGATATTGTCTGCGTAAGCAGCGAGCTTATATTCTTTATGCAATACCTTGATCCCTTTGATATCGGAATTTGAGCAAATTTTCTGAAGTAGGGGCTCAAGGGATAAGACAAACAAGAGCGGGGAGAGGGGGCAACTCTGACGCGTTCCGTTCCCTAGGTGAAAGGAGTTTGACAAATGCCCGTTAACCCGTACTCGAGCAGTTGGGCCAGAGTATAGGGTCATTATAAAGTTAAGCATCTTCTCACCCAAACCCAGTGCCACCAAAGACGCCTTCAAATAATCCCATGCAATCCTATCAAAGGCCTTTTCTGCATCCAGGGAAAGGAAAAAACCGGGAGATTGACGAAGCCAATGGTGGAGGTTAAGGGCCTTAATGGTGTTGTCCCTTGCTTCTCTGCCAGGGATAAATCCCACTTGATCTAAGTTGATCAAGGAGGGAAGCAGAGGGAGGAGTCGATTAGCAAGGATCTTCGCGAATAATTTAATGTCCACTTTCAGCAGGGAAATGGGTCTGTAATTAGAAACCTGGGTGTTATCTTTATCGCTTTTGGGGATAACTGTTATATGAGCTTCTAAAAGTCAATTTTGTGGCTGGGGGGATTGAGAGTATTAAAAGCAGAAAGGAAGGGAATACCTAGAATATCTAGGAAAGATTTGTAATAGGCTACTGAAAAACCATCAGGGCCCAGTCTCTTACCAGGTTTCATCTGCTTTAAAGCACACTGCAGCTCATTCAGCGTCAGATCTTTTTCCAGAGAATTAACCAATTCTTCCGAGAAAGCCGTCGGACCGTGGAGATGGAGGAATTCAGAAATCAAGGAAGCCCTGGATTTGTCAGTAAGCAGAGGGGGACGTTCAGGAGGAAGGTTGTAGAAGGATTTATAAAAGTGTTCAAAACGGGAGGCAATGTCAGGGTTAGATGTGGCCATAGTACCATCAGAACCTCTAATTTTATGCACCGTCATACTGGATCGTCTCTCACAGAGAGCTCTGGCTAGAAACTTCCCAATCTTATTAGCAAATTCGTAGTATATCTTTTGTGAGTTCGGATAGGGTCGACGCAGCCAGAGACCGCTTATGAGCTCTCTCCAAAGAATGGATCTTATCCGTGAGGAGTTTCAAACGCTCTTGTCTATCTCTTTTACGCTTCGTCGCAGCAGCTATGAGGATGCCACAGATAACACACTTATGGGCCTCCTACTGCGTGAGGGGGGAGGTGTCCGGAGAGCAATTTAAGGAAAAATATTCAGTCAGATTGGAGCGGATCTCTTGTTCGATCGTGAAATCCGCAAGAAGGGAAGCATCTAGGCGCCAAAATTTTGAGCATGTGTATTTCTCTGGGAACCATAAAGTCATGGTGATGGGGTGGTGATCGGAAAGAACCATCGGTTCTATAGAGGCAGCATGGAGGAGTGGGAGATCTGATTGCGACAAAAAAAAAAAAATCTATCCTAGAGTATTTATTATGTGGTGAGGAGTAAAATGTGTAATCCTTCACAGTAGGGTAGAGGGTTCTCCAGGAGTCCTGCAATTGCAAGTGTTGTAATTGTATGCGTATTTGCTTGAGGGCCTTGAAAGGTAAAAAGGAGCTTCCTGAGGAGGAATCTAACAATGGGCTTAATGGGACATTCAAATCACCCCCCAATATCAATACACCTGATTGGAAAGCAGCTAGGGCAGTAGTGATTGAGCGCATGAAAGAGATCTGTTTGGTGTTGGGAGCATAAACATTAGCAAACGTGCTGGGTCTGTTGGCAAAGGAGCCCTTTATAAACAAATATCTGCCCTCAGGATATGCAATGGAGTCAGAAATAATGAAAGGGAGATGTCTAGCGAATAAAATAGCCACCCCCTTCGATTTGGCCAAAGGGTTGGTGGCATGGAGGACTGTGGGAAAATGGAAGTTGAAAAGCTTGGGAATGGAATCTTGGTGAAAGTGCGTTTCCTGAAGGAAGACTACATCCGCTTTTTGTTTATGCAGGTGAGAGAGCAGCATAGAACGCTTTTCGGGTGTGTTCAGACCCTTGGTATTAAGTGAAAGGATTTTCAAGGACAATGGTCAGGAGACTGAGGTGGAGGAAGGCATGATTACAAGTCAGTATTGCGGAAATCTGATGATGCAGCGCACTGGGGGTAAGGGGAGTGGGGAGGAGGAAGAGGAAAGAAAAAAAAAAGGGGGGGGGGAATGAGAGGAAATAGGAACACTCCCAAGAGAAAAAATAAAATGAGAGGAAGAGATATTAAGGGTGAACGGCTTGAGGAAGAGACCCGCTATTCCACATGAGGAAAGAAGAGACTAGGAAAGAGGAGAAGAATCAGAGAGATAAGAGAAGAACTCAAAGAGGAGGAAGAAGAAAATGAAGAAGTTGGGATAGTGATAAGAGCCGTAAAAAGGTTCAGTAAGAGCTTACTGTGTGGGGAACGAAGTAGACGTTGAACTGAGAACAGCTGCCGGCCGGTAGCCACATTATAATGAGTTAAAAAATGGAAAAGTAGGGTTTGGAGAGGAGGGGTTCGACAGTGGCATATGTTGCAGAATAACCTTGGGGCATAATATGTAGGATAGGTCTTCGATCGTCTCTGGAAAGTAGCAGGGCGTGTAACATGCAAGGGACACAAATGAGTTGGCTGGGACAGGGGTACAATATGAGTGGTAAAAATCCAATCATGGCATACCCCTACTCGATATGTACATAGAGTATCAAGGTGCAGAGGAGACAAATATGTGTAAAATGTCGGATTATATTGAGACAATATCAGGACAAGTAAGGGAGACATGACAATAAGCGGAATTGTGAAAGGCCGTAGCGAGTATTACAAGTATCCCCTTACAAGGAGCAGAGATATAACAGGTCAACATAATCAATACAAGTGAAAATCAGTGCAAAAACAGACAAAACAACATTGAGCCCCAAATTAACATGCAGTAACATTCGTATCTCCCTAGGATCAAAGCCAGCCATTGTACCAATGAAAATGAAAAAGGCTAAGTATTATATGTAAAGGTAAAAATAAATTATCGAAGGCCCTTACATTATCAAAGGGACAAGCATTACCTCTCACGTATCAGAGAAGATGGGGGGAACAGGGAGGCGGGGGGAGGGCATAGGGGAAGTATCGGTAGTGCGAGAACCCCCGAATTTACCTCCTCAGCAAGGTCAAAAAGCGGTGATAGACAAGGAAGAAGAAGGCAAATCCGAACTGGATGGTCTAATAGGGAGCAGGGAGAGGTGATGCTCGTTCACAAAAACAAAAACATGGTGAAGTAATATCTGCATCAATCCCCTATAGGCTTCAATAAATTCCTAGCACACAATATCCCCGCCTCCCCAATCCATCCTCCGAGCGAGGCACAAGGCCTCAATCACATTCCCATATATATTGTATACTGTACTAAGTTAGCTGAGGTCTCTTCTGAAGAGTCAGGCTGTGCAGAGCAATCCGAAGCGAGTAGAGGAAGAGCAGAGTTTATCTGGATGTTTCCTCAGAAGTAGCAGGACGTCTTCAAATGTGGCAGGATGAGGCTCTGGGGATCCACAGAAGATGAGGCTAATGGAGGACAATCGACCAGGAAGCCATCATTAAGTTAGAATCCGTGGTATTCCAGTTCGTGGAAAGGATCGTAAGCTAATGGGAGGCGAAGGGCCTGCTGGGGGATCCGGGATGCTTAGTATCAGCAACAGAGAAAGAGCTGAGAATTTTGGTCTTCGGCCAGGGAGGAAGAGCCGATTGTAGTATGGATAATACTCGTCTTCCATTAGGGCAGAGATGAGGGAGAGATGCCTGTCTGATATCAACCGGTCAATGACTGTGGGTCTGACCCCTGGAACATTGGCTACTCTCTAGGCAGTCAAATAGTATACTGAGAAAAATGGAAGTCCAATGAACAACAAATAGGAGGTAGATGAGCAACCGGGACTCTTGGAACGAAACAGTGGTGAAATGTGAGAAATAGAGGCAAACTGCAGGCAACTAGTAAAGAGTGCACATGAGTGGCAGGAGTATGTGAGGATTAAGGACAGTTAGATCTCGTGCCGTGGCTTACTGTGCGCAGGAGAGGCCATTGGGCTGGAAGCGGCCATAGAGCCCCCTGTGGGGAGTCTTAGAGGAGTCAGGCCATTGCGCTGTCTTCAGATCCCGAATCCGGGGCCGGCTGCAATCTCAGGGACCTGTAGCAATCAGGCAGGTCTATCAGTGGGATGACCATAGAAGAGAAAAAAGATGGAAAATCTTAGGGGACTCGCAGGTTGAAGGCATGACCATTAGCCTGTGCGGAAAGGCTCCATCTGTAGCATTGTCACGGCAGTCACATGATCGGGAAAGGTCCCGATCGAAAGAGGAGATCGGGACCTTTCCGTGAGCACCGGACATGTGTGCTGGGAGCGCGCAGGATGCGTGCTCTCAGCACTTATGTCCTTTTTTAATAGAACGCAAATGTGCGGCCACTCGGTGTCTAGGCCCAGACGACGGGAGGCCGCACATTTGCGTTCAGCCGACGTGAAGAGGTTAAGACATCCCCAGTTTGTTAGTGTTCCAGGACTGGGCGTGGTCCGGCCTGTTCCCTTGGGTTGCATCCCTGAGTAGGAGGGGGGGTCACCTCCTGGACTTGCGGACTATGACTTTTTGCCGTTGCGGCCTACTACGGGTTTAGGTGACATTGTTTGGGTTCACGTTAGTGGAATGGGCTGATAGTTCCCTTGGACTCCGGGGTGGGCCCAGTTGGGTGCCGGGATGTTGATTCTACTGAGAGGTTGGTGGGGGACCACTTGGGCTGTGTTGTGGGGATCCACTGCAACCTGTAGTCGTCCTCCTGGAGGGGGTTGGTCCCCAAGTTTAGCTTGGTCTCCAATGGGGAGGTCCGTTATGTTGTGTTTATGGCCTATTTACCCACGAGGGTTTATGTTTTTGATGTTTTCATTTTCAGCCATGTGTTCGGTGGTAGAGCCACCCCCAACTGATATCCTACAAGTGTAGGAGGCACGTCACCATTAGCGTGATACGATTGTACTCTTTATGTTGTCTTCTTTTCTTGTTTTCTTCTCTTCTCTGGTTTTCCTGTTGTTGTTTTATGCAGAGTTTCAAGACGCCATGGTCCGATCGCCATTGGGAGTGGAAATTGTTGGCTGACTTATGCTTTTTCTGCTGAGCGTGCTGTGCTGATACCGCCATGGCCTCACCCTTTTTGAAAGTACAGTCACAATATGTTCAAGGCTTCAATTCACCTCAGAAGCGGGCTAAAGTTTTTCATCACCTCAAACCACAACAAACTGACGTGGTGTGTTTGCAGAAAACCAGGTTTTCTCAGTCCTCCACTCCACGGTATCTTTCGCCCCATTATCCCACTTTTTACACGGCCTCGGCTTCTGAGAAACGCCAGTGTATACTGATAGCTTTTAAACACAATCTCCCCTTTGTCTGCACTCAGAATATAGCGGACCCCACTGGCAGGTATTTGCTCCTACAGGGCACTCTCTGGGACCAGGAGGTTACTTTTGTCTCTTACTACGCCTCTTAATGAGAAAAAATTTATGCTTTCAGCATAAATTTTTTTCTCATCTTTGCACCATCGTTTCCCGACACTCCAAGGGTCTTCTTCTTTTGGGAGATTCAAATGTCACCTTGGATTCCGCTTTGGATAGGCGCTATGCCCGGGGGTGGCCCCTTCTCATGACTTAGTGCTAGAGGAATGTATGCGCTCTCTCTTGCAGACGGCGGGGCTGGTGGACATCTGGAGGGAACTTCACCCAACTGAGTGCAACTTTACATTCTATTCCAATCCTCATGACAGTTTTTGTAGAATTGACCATATATTCATGCATGTCCAGCAGCTTCCCTTGGTCAGGCAGATATCTATTCCCTCCTCGCCCTGTTTGGACCATGATCCCCTGGTGCTCCTCCTTGCCCTCTCTGGGTCGGTAAGGCACCCCTTTCACTGGGGCATTAATGAATCTCTATTGACCACTCAGGTTACCTGCCAACAAATAGAATCTTTCTTACGTACAGTACATACTGTACAGAAAACTCGAGATCTGTCTCTTCGGCAGTGCCCCTGTGGGAGGCGCATAAAGCCACGGTGCGGGGTCACATTATACAGCTGGCGCCAGCTCAAAAGTGGGAGTGAGAGCACCGACTTTTGGATCTTCATTCTCTACTGGCCTTTGCGGATGCTCGTTGGAAGTCATTTCCATCCACGGCTCATAAAAACGTACGGGACACTCTGGCTGCAGAGTTAGACCTACTTGCTTCTTTGGAGGCAGAACGGGCCCTGCGTTGGACCAAACATAAATTTTATTCCTGTGCTAATAAGCCGGGTCCGATGCTGGCCAGGAAACTCAATTCTGTGGGGAAACCACACAAACCGATCCGATTGCAACTTCCCATGGGTGGCTGTACTTCTAATCCCCAGCAGATTGTTTCCCTATCAAATCTCTACAGTCCACTGCTGCCCCAGGTCCCGATGGCTTTTCCGGTCTCTATCATAAGAAATTTGCAACCCTGTTGGTGCCCTTCTTGGCTGATAATTTCAACGTGTTACGACAGAGCTCTTTGCCCTCTCCAGACTCGCTTAGAGCTCATATCTTCATGATTCCTAAGACAACCGATGCTGTGCAGGAACCACAAGCCTTTCGGCCCATTTCTCTTCTTAAAGAAGACCTGAAGATATTGGGCAAGATCCTTAGTCTTCGTATCAATAAATATTTATGTAGTCCGGTCCACAGGGACCAAGTAGGTTTCGTCCCTGGGAGGCAGGCGGGTGATAACGCTCGTAAGGTGGTCCATCTTATACACTTTCTACAACACTGGAAAATCCCATGATTCTTATTGTCCTTAGACATATATAAAGCCTTTGATTCTCTATCCTGGGAATATCTGCGGTTTGTGCTGTCTCGTTGGGGTTTTGGGCATTCTACTCTTTCTTAGATTCAAGCCTTGTATTCTTCCCCCTCGGCTTCCATAAATACGCTGGGTATTTTTCAGATCCCTTTCCTATTTGGCAAGGGACAAGACAGGGCTGCCCTCTGTCCCCGGCGCTCTGTGTCCTGATGCTTGAGCTGCTGGCTTTAGCGCTCCGGGCCGATTGTAATGTATCGGGTGTTCCATACGTGGGGCAGGAGTTTAAGTTGAACCTTTTTGTGGATGATGCCCTCTTGACTCTCACTAATCCCCTGGCGACACTTCCAAATTCACAACAGGTTCTTGTGCGCTTCGCCTTGATTTCGGGTCTCCGTTTTAATTTGGATAAGACTGTCGCTCTCAATATTATTTTGGCCTCAGATTTGGTTTCATGCCTACAATCCCACTTACCTTACAAATAGGCTTCCTCTTCTCTTGAATACCTAGGCATTCACTTGACCCCCACCTATGACTCATTGTTTGCTGCAAATTATTATGCATTGCTTCGCTCTGTGTCCTCTCTTATGCACTCCTGGCAATTTCCGCACCTGTCTTGGATAGGACAGGATAATTCAGTAAAAATTACCATCATGCCGAAATTGTTATACTATTTTCGCACCCTCCCAGTGCGGGTTCCTCCCCATTTCTTTGGGTTTATTCAGGCGAAGATTATGCATTTTATCTGGGCCAATAAGTGCCCCAGAGTCTCCAGAAATACGCTTTTTGTTCATAGACTCCAGGGTGGTCTGGGGGTGCCTAATGTAAGTAAGTATTATCAAACGAGCCAGATTGCCCCGTTGTCTATGTTGCACGCTTCCTCTGATGTTCCTCTCTGGGTCCTGCTGGAACTAATTGTGCCCCTATTGCAACATCGACGCTTATATGGCTTCCCTCTGCCCTACGCCCTATGACACTCAGTCCAATTTTGCTCCATGGTCTTCAAGTGTGGGACTCGGTACGCTACTCCAGTGGCCTAATGTCACCTTTCCTACCTTTTCTCCCAATTGTTAATAACCCTCTTTTCCCATCAGGTTTAGATCAACCAAGGGCATTTTCTTGGTGGGTGGCCAATGGTTTTTCGCAGGTGTGCCACTTTTTGACTTTTTTTCCTCGGTCCTTCCTCACCTGGAATTCTCTTTGGGAAATCTGCCTTTGAACAGCTTTGCTAACAGCGTCCGGGCACCCCGGCCCTTATTTCCCTTCTTTATGCAACTTTGAACAGATGCTCTATGTATACTTCTCTCTCATATGTCGCTCAATGGGAGCGCGACCTGGGGGCAGTCATGGATCTGGAGGACTGGAATAGGGCCTGGTCGTTTATAGCTAAATGTTCCTTTAATACGACTACGCTGGAGTCGGCATATAAAGTATTGTTTCGCTGGTATTGGGTTTTAGCTCGTTTGGCCCAGGCAAACCCTGCCTGCAGTGATCGATGCTTTCGAGGTTGTGGCCATCGTGGTGATGTATTGCATATCTGGTGGTCATGCCCAAGACTGATTGGTTTTTGGTCTCATGTGTTTGGCCCCCTTTTTACCTTGTTCCTTCTCTCCATACGCCGGGGTGCTCTGTGTGCTTTGCTTCACTGTTCCATAGCGGGCCTCTTGGCTCACCAGCAGAAGTTGGCTTCCTATTTGTTTTTGTTGGCCACTAGAACAATTGCTCAGGCATGAAAGCACCCGTTTGTCTCTCTTCAGGGGTATGCGGGACCGCATGACCACTTTGATGCTTAATGAACAGATGTCGAGTATTTGTAACGACTCCCAACGGATGGTTGCAATATGCCCTTCCCATGCTCCCCCCCGGCTAGTCTGGGTTTGTGATGTTGCTCGGTACTGGCATTCCCGAACCGCTGCTCATCTTTTTCCTTTTGTACTTCTCCTTCCTTTTCTATTGCTGTTTGTTCTTTGTGTGGCGGTGGATAGCTGCCTTTGGTTTGAGTTACTGTTGATGTTATACCACTGTTTTTGTCATTTATGTGCCATTGATAGCCCCTGCGTGGGCACACCTTTTGCTCTTTTGGTGCTAGAGCACTATTTTCTTTTTTTTTTTATATGCAGTTGATGGCCTCTGCATGGACGTGTCTTGTTGCTCCTGTTTTTTTAAATGTTTAAAAACGAATAAAAATCATTGAAATACAAACTAGTGCAGCGCTGTATAGCAAAACAATGGTGTAAATTGCCGTATCTATACCATAGTTTGTAGACGCTATAACTTTCACACAAAGCAATCAATGTATACTTATTGGGATTTTTTTTACCAAAAACGTAGCAGAATACATTTTGGCCTAAATTTATGACTAACTTTGAGTTTACTATATATTTTTTATAGCCAAAAGTAAAAAATATCATTTTTCTTCCAAATTTTCTGTCTTTTTTTGTTTATAGCGCAAAAAATAAAAAGCGCACAGGTGATCAAATACCACCGAAAGAAAGCTCTATTTGTGTGAAAAAAAGGCCGTAAATTTAATTTGGGTACAGCAATGCATGATTGCGCACTTATCAGTTGAATTAGTGCAGTGCTGAGTAGCAAAAAGAGGCCTGGTTATTAAGGGGGGTAAATCCTCTGGGAGGACAAGTGGTTAAAGTCATAATTGTTTTCACTTATATTGTGAATGTTAATATTTACAATACAATATCTTTTGACAACGTGTACGCAGCTGTGGTTTATCCTCTCCACAGTGTTGTTGGCTGCTGTACAGAGAGATTTGAGGATAAGGGGAATATTGTTCCTCTGCAGCCTCCATAGGTGCCACCAGGGGAGCAATAGCCCAGTCGGGCACTGCATGCTGCAACACTGGGTGACCTCAATGGCCATCTCTAATGGGGGCAATGCTAATAAACAGCAATGCCCTACTGCAGCTGGCACACAGTTAAAAGTGGATAGAGTAGGGACAGGATCCACGCTGGAAAGGGACAGCTTATCTAGACCTAGGGAGAGGTTTCTCATGTGGAGGGACATACTGGAGACACCACGGCTGGCTCCAATATTTTTTGGACTCTGGTGCTGTGATAAAGGTTTAGGATTAGTTCATCCAAGTGCAGCTACTGTGACGAACCGTTCCTTTGTGATAACATTTTGCCCTTTCTGTTTCAGTTTTCTCCCCTTTGTAAAGCTGTATGTTTAGCAGCTGTTATGTAGACAGGCATTCTACACTGTTTCTTTAGGGTAATTTGAACTTGTAGACTTTCATTTCTATAGAGTTCTTACTGTATTGTTGGTTGTAGGGTTTTGTTGTGGGTGGGGAAAACCCGGTGCCAGACTGTCTGGTGGGGGTGGGGTGATGTTGACTTATGAGGGGTTTATGTATAATCTTCATCAGCAACTGTAAATAGATATTTTTCTAGCTATATAACCAAACTACAAAGCTGGAAATATCAGAGCTTGGTTTGATAGCGGTGTGTTGTACATAGACATTGAAACAAGTGATCAAGTTGTAGAGATAGCTTTGTATTGTATTGGAGGAATGTTTGGTGTGTAAACAGGTGCATGCCACAAGGAATGTTCTATTGTGTGAGAGGGGGCAACCACTAAATTAACTACCTTATCTCAGACTTTATGGGGCCCACATAACGATCTAGGCCAGGCCATTTAAATCTCTTTGTTTATATGAGGGCCACTTCAAAGTACCCTCTCTTTAGATATGCAATGGGATGGCTATCTGGGGAATGCAGTTTTACCAGGCTATGACCTAAGGTTCCCTCCAAACTCTCAAGGATGGAGGGAATTTTGATGAGAAAGCCTGGATCCAGACGCCTCGGTGCCATGACCTGGCATATGTAATTTTATCACTAAAAGGGGAGGTTCTGGGATGGGGCTGAGTTATGTAAGCAATATAGGATGGGGAAACTGTCCAATCCTGGATGAGATACGTCAGATATGGAAGATGGATTGGATAGTTCTACCAATCAGGATGGCCCCATGCAAGTCTATGGGAGATAAGTGTATATCAGGGTAGGTTTGGAGGAAGACAGGAGAGAAGATACACCGATCCTGGGGGCCCCCATGCTACACCATTGGTAAATATCAGGACATTTCTCTGGCACTTATATGTATACATGATTGTCGTATGTGTTGTGTTGTCTGTCTTGCTGTTTGTGGGTTTAGGGTATGAATAGTATATGCTTTAATTCATTGGGTGAATCATATACATTTTGTTTCTCTTTTTCTTATTGTTAAATAGATAGATTGTGGTATGTTAGTTTAGACCTCCCTACTATTCACCAATAAATTTTGGTTGTTGTGTTAAACCTTTCACTCTTGGTCAAAGAACTCTCATTAAGGTTAATCAAATCATATCAGAGAAATATTATATTTCATATTCCATAGATTTGGTCAACATAATTGGCGACCACTGCGGCAGGACCCGAGACTGAGAGTATTTAATACAACAACCCCGAGATTTGCGTAATGCAAGTTAAGGTTATTGGGGTGGCTTTAAACTGAGTCAGTTTGCCGGTAGTTTGGAAGGTTACAGCAACCCTATCTAGTTAAAAAAAAAAAAAAAAAAAAAAAAAGGTACCTTTTACATTTTTAAGTGGATATTAGAAGAACTCTAAAAAGAGGGAGGATACTCCACAGAATTTTTTTTTTTTTTTTTTTCTCTTCTTCATAAATGTCCCGCAATTATACTGAAATAGTATGTTAGAAGAACCATTAAAAACCGGTCAATTTAATGGGGAGGATGTACTGATGGGACCATATTGTTTTTACTTGTTTGTTTCTTTTGAGCTTACCAAGCTTCATTTCTCTTGAATTATTGTTGGGTTTTGTTTTATTGTTTTTCTTGTAAAGGCACTGAAAGAGTGTTGCATTCGTTGTTTTGAAAAAAAAAAAAAATCCTGAAATTCATTTATTTAGTTAATTTCTAGTGTTATTTTTTTTTTTTTTAATATTATTTTTTTTTTGTTGTGCTTTCCTCTCTTGACAAGTTTAAACTAAGCTACAGGAGAAGTTTTTTTTTTTTATTATTAATGATGTGTTGAAGGCATTTACTAACCTCATAGTTGTTAGAGTGGAAATAATATTGCAGATAGTTTTTCTTTTGGTTGCAGGGCAAAATAAGTTTCCATTAGCGTATTATAATACACCTGAGCAATATTTTTTCTGTTAGGTTAAAGCCGAACCACACTGACAATTTTTTTTTTAACTAAATTTGTTATTGGTACTTTGAATTGAATTTAGTAATTATTGCTCTAACACTGCTTGTTTACCATTTATTTTGTCTGTCCAGAGGCTCACCTACACTATTGTTCACAGTGTGTTTACAGTAAACACTGCAGGGCAACAATATTGTTCCACTTGGCTGCTTGGCCTATTGTGTTTTGGGTGTAGGAGCCAGGGTAGAGTTTATTGTAATTACAGACTCCACTCTTGTGTACAAAATATTTTGGGTCTCTGACTAGGGTTAAAATTGTTTTGTGTGCTGGAGTTATATATTGTTTACCATATTTTGGGATCGCTTTCCTTAATTATATGCTTGTAATCTCAATTGCCACAGTATAACCCAACTGCAAATTTCAAAGTTGTGAATTATAAATTGTGTACAACATCTGTTAATAATGGCTACCATGTCTAGTTTAGAAAGTTTTGTTGCAGCTTACACTCTTAAAAATAAGAGCAATGAATTTGCCTGTGATGCCAAATTAAAAGAATCTCCTTGGGCCTATGTCAAGGAGCTATTTGAAGAACAGGTAAAAACATCCAAAAAGAATAAAAAGCTTAAAGGTATAGCAATGGCCGGCATGTATGCTGCCTGCATGGCTATGAGTACTAAAATACAACAATTGGAAGAGATAGTTGATAATGCCAATGTTAAAGTAACTGAAAAGGAAAAAGAAAACACAGCTTTACACAATCAGGTACAAACCTTAACTACTCTTAATCAAATGGTTAAAGCCTCCCAGGAGGAAAATAGTAAAAATTGCAAATTAGCTCAAAAAGAAGTAATACAATATAAAGACATGCTAGAAAAAGTTGAGACTGAACGGGACCACATAATTAGTGCATACAAAGTTGTCCAAGATCAGTTACAGGAAACAAAAAAAGGAAAAATTATAGATCATACACAGTGCAAACAAAGAGAGGCACATCTGCTACAAAACATTTCAATCCTTAAAGGACAGGCTGCTGTGGCAAACAGATTAGGACACATTAATGCAACTGCACCTACCTGTGCCTATGAAATTGGGGAAAACTATGATGAGCATTGGGGAGAAGAAGATATGGATCCAAATTCTCCTTTTCCTGTGGCTATGGGAGAAATTGCTGACCCACGGGAAAATAGAGAGTTTACCATTGTTATAGACACTGAGGATATTGGGGATGAAAGATCCACAAATGGGGATCAGGACAAAGTACCCATCATGGGTAGGACCCAGATCTTCTCCTCTCCTGAAAGTGACCAAACATTTCTAGGATTTGACAGTGAAGGAAAGGAGGTAATATCTAATGTATATCCTACTCAACCTGTAAAAACCCTTATGAGTATGGCTGATTTCATTGGCAAAATTAAATCTAATGAACACATTACTTCACATGCAACAAATGTACAACAAAGGTGTGAGCTTCTAGGTGTGAGAAGTCCTAGTGACCAGGTTAAGGTGTTACAATTAACCCTTGACTCCCACACCTGGAATGCACTCCCAGATTTAATTAAGGAAGGAAAAGGGAGTTACAAAGAAACAGTGGCAGAACTGCAGAAGGTTATAAACCCCTCAGCAATAGGTTTGATGGTGGCATATCAAATTAAACAGGATACCGAGGAAAACCCTCTACTTTATGCCAATAGATTGTGGGCAGCGTATAACACTAGTAATGGGAAAGCAACTCGGGAGGATATAGAATATAAAAACTTATTGATTCATAATGCCCATCCGGCTATTCGAGTAAAATGTGAACATTTGATAGACCCCAGAAAACACAGCTATGAGGAAGTGATCGGATTAATACATAGATCATTTCAAGCAATACAATCATATAAACAACACAGGCTTAAAGAAAAGGAAGATAAACAATTGTTCAGGAAGGTGGCAGCATTACAATGTAAAACTACCACCATAGAAGGCCCCTATGCCCCAGGGGAATCCAATCCTCCATACAACCCCAATTGGAACAAAAGCTTACAAGGTAAGGGGAGGGGATTTAGGGGGAAGTTTGCTTATAGAGGCAGGGGAAGAGGAAACCCTCATAGCCATGCATCAGAAGGCAAGCAGATCAGTGAGACACAAAGAGCCCCTACTTATGCAGAATTACAGCAACAGTTACATGCATTGCAGGTATGCCCCAGAAAGGAAACACAAATAACACCCCAAAAAGAGGGGGAAAGCCTTCAATGTTGACAATTACAAGGCCCCAAAATTTTGGCACCTATTTCTCTGGATAGGTGCGGGCGCCCTCAAGTGTCAGCATTGATTAGGGGCTGTCAACGAACTATGGTTTTAGATACAGGGGCTGCCATTTCCATTCTGCATGACAAAGACCCATTAAAATCAACATGGTCTTCAGGAAAGCAGTTAAATCTCCAGAGCTTTGCTGGGCACACTGTCGAATCAGCTCTGTCTAAACCACTGACAATCCAAATTGGAGAGTTATTAGTAAAACAGCCACTTGCATTAATGTCTTTGCCAAATGAAACCAGCCTCCTGGGGTCAGACTTCTTAATTCCCAATGGATGTATGTTAGACTTGACCAATCTGTTACTATGGCAAGGGGTTCCAAACAATCATTCAAGCACCATAGTGATACCTGATTCACATACAATTGCAGCTATCAAGCGTAACGATTCCACATATGACATCTTACAGATCATAAAAGATCATCCAGACCATGATCTTCTGCAGCCCATGATAGAAAGGCAGCAGGGAGCTTTTGCAACACATAAGCATGACTGTGGAAAGGTAGACACAGCAATACACATTAGTGGGCCGGATGCAGCTCCACAAAAGCAATACCCCTTTCCACAGGAAGCTATCAGTCACATTCAGGAAACAATAGATTCACTTCTAGACCAAAGGGTCATCAGACCATGTGTATCCACAACAAATGCGCCAATATGGCCAATTCGCAAAAATTCTGACAATTCGTGGAGATTAACAATAGATTACCGCAAGTTAAACAGTGTTACCAACAATTGCGCCCCCACAGTTGCATCTGTCCCCGACGTCTTGAGCATGTTGAATCCAAATCACAAATATTTCACAGTGCTTGATATATCGAATGGTTTTTGGTCACTCCCCTTGTCAGAAGAATGTCAATATAAATTTGCATTTACGTTTTTGGGGAAACAATATACATTCACATGTCTTCCGCAAGGATTTCATAATTCTCCTTCTTTATTTCATGCAACCATGAGAGATATTTTAACTGATTTTTCTTCTCCAAAGAATCTTTTTCAGTACGTTGATGATTTGTTATTAGCCACGAGTGACAAAGAAGAACATTTGCGGCTATTGGAGGAACTACTGCGGATCCTAGAGAAGGCGGGACTGAAGTGTAATCCCATTAAGGCACAATTGTTAAAAGAATCTGTGTCTTTTCTGGGGATTACAGTAACCGCAAACGGTCGTAAGATAGCAACCGAGAAGGTAAAAACCATTCTACAATTACCTCTGCCTGTAAGCATCCCCACTCTGAGATCTTTTCTAGGATTGGTGAATTATTCAAGGGCTTTTATTCCTGAATTTGCTGAAAAGTCTACACCATTATATGATCTGTTGAAAAAGGATACCCAATGGCACTGGACTGAGCAACACACCAATGCAGTGCAGGAGCTCAAAGAAGCATTAGCGCAAGCACCAGCTTTAGCCAATCCAGATTACCAACTGCCCTTTCACATTGAGACTGCAATATCTGATACAGCCATGTCAGCTGTTATGTCACAGGAAATTCATGGGCAACAGAGACCCATATCATATGCTTCTAAAATATTATCTCCTGTGGAGATGAAGTACTCTCTATGTGAAAAACACCTCCTTGTTACATTTTGGGCAGTGAAATACTTCACATACATCATAGGGCTCAACCCAGTCATCTTGCATACAACTCACACTCCTACTAAATTTTTACTAACAGATAGAGTGAAGGATGGCAATGTATCCAATGCTAGACTGGCCCATTGGGCTCTGTTGCTCCAAGATCGAGACATCACAGTAAAACACACAAATAATCCTTCCACCAGGGCCCATGGCCTTATTTACCAGGGAGTACCACATGAATGTGATATCACCCCACAGTCATATGCCCATCAATTCTTTAGACCCCTTGCATCAAAGGAAGAAGTCCCAGAAGATGTAGTCCAAATTTTCACAGATGGATCATGTTTTTATGTGGATGGTTCCCCACATGCAGGGTTTGGCATCTTCATTAGTGATCCAAAAGGAAATACACAAATATCCATATGTCGATCATGCCAAGTCAAATCAGCACAATTCGCTGAGATGGCTGCAATCGCGCATGCCCTAGAATTAATAAAAGGAGACAAAGAAATTGTCTTATACTCTGACTCAGCTTGGGTGTGCAATGCTCTCACAGAATTTCTGCCCTTTTGGCACACCCACCAGTACATGTCCTCAGATGGGTCTCCGCTTAAGCATGCATCCCTTTTGAGATACATTACCACATTGGTGCAAAAGCTGCCAGTCAAACCATGGGTATGTAAGGTAAAAGGACATTCCACTAGTGCCCCCTACTGGGAACAAAATGACGTGGCAGATTGCTTGGCCAAACAAGGAGCACAAAGGGGGGAGATCTGGGAAATTCCCTCCACTTTACAAGATCCAGCCTTGTGCCCCAGTGTTTGCGCCTTCACAAAATCCTGCATTGAAGTGCCTGATATTTCAGACATACAAAGGCAGGATGACAACATTAAAGAAATAATTCAGAAACTGAAACATGAGACTCAGGAACTATCTGAAGGGAATACTTTGGCAAAATGCATAAAAAGCCTCACACTGTCAGAAGACCAAAAAGTATTACTGCATCATGGAGAGGAAATAACTTGGGTGGTTCCGGAAAATTACAGAAATGAAATGATTTACTTAGTGCATGACCTGCCTACCGGGGGTCATCAAGGGTCAGGAAAAACATTGGAGAGACTCAAGAACATAGGATGGTGGCCTTCTATGATGACAGATGTGAAACAGTATTGTGACAGTTGTATTGTCTGTGCACAGGTTAATCCCGCACCAAGGAAGATCAATGCCCCTTTAAGAATACGATTGAAAGAAGGGCCCTGGAATGCCTTACAAATGGATTACATGGGACCCTTGCCAGTCACTTCCAAAAACAACAAATACGTTTTGGTAGTCACAGATCTGTTCTCTAAATGGGTAGAGATCTTCCCAACCAAAAGTAACACTGCACAGAATACTGCTAAGATTTTGGTGGAACAGGTATTCAGTAGATGGGGGCTCCCGTCATCCATAGAGTCAGATCAGGGGTCCCACTTTACTGGAAAAGTGATGAAAGCGTGCCTAGAGATGTTGGGAGTGGAGCAAAAATTTCACATCCCATATCACCCAGAATCTTCAGGTCAGGTTGAAAGAGCCAATCGGCAGATTAAAATGATGCTAAAGAAATTTGTCCACATCAACAGTAAAAATTGGGATAACCTATTGCCTTTACTGGCCATGGCCATTCGAGCGACACCCTCATCCGCTACCCGGTTGACACCCTTTGAAGTGTTGACAGGCAGGCAGATGAGACTCCCAGAACATCTTTGGCTAGAAATGCATACCCCTACCATAGACAGACTTTCCGTGGATCAATACCTCTTAAAACTAGAAAAGGCGGTAAAGGAGATCCATGTGTTTGCAGCAGCACACATGGGTAAGATGCAAAAGAAAGCAAAGGCGTATTTTGACAAAGGGATTCGAGAATGTACTTGGGCAGTAGGAGATAGAGTCATGTTCTTAGAACTCCGTCCGCTGGACAACTGCTTAAGCCAAAAATGGAAAGGGCCATTTCCCATTATTGACAAACTAAGTCCTTCAGTATATAAAATCAGAATAGATGAGGGCAAAAAGACAAGAGATAAATGGGTTCATGTGAACCAACTGAAGCTATTCCATGGAGTCAAGGACATCAACTAAAATGTTGCGTTTTCTTTCCTTTTAGAGCCATGAAGTCGATATGGATTATTCTCATGCTCCTTCTGTTCAGACTTACCATGGAAGAGGAGAATGGACCACTTATTAGCGTAATCGTTGATGAAAATCCGGTCCACTGTCAAGAGGGGGAATCCGTGTTGCTGCCAGTGGCAATTAAGGGGACTGAGGGGAAACAAGTGTCCTGGTGGAGTCCCATCAATAATCACCTAGTCTGGGTCAATGGCGTTGTTGGGAATGTTATGGACTACCGGGATAGGATAATGGGTTTTCCTAATGGTTCATTGTTGATTCGAGATACACGGTTAAGTGATGCTGGAGAGTGGAAATACTCCTTTGTCATTTCAGTCCCTTTGTCCAGCAACACTCAACTATCCACTCTTCAATATGTCCCAGGAAAAGTTACCTTGTATGTGTCCCCAAAGGCCAAAACCCCTGCTTTTACAACCTTGACAAAAAGCTCAGCTGCAATCCCTTTTTCCGCAGAACTAACATCCTTGGACTGCCCATCACTGGAAGAGGGACCACCTAGTGGCCTAACTGCGACATCAATCCCCGGAACACTCTTTAATAATGTTAAATTCATTCATGTGCCCGTTGTGCTTAATTTGTCCAAGTGGAACATGGCCGAATTCGGCTCATGTGCCCGGACAAATGTGTCACTATTTTATTCTTCCTTGCTGGTAGATTTGATTGCCTCCCATGCCAGCCGAACTCAGGATCCTTTTGCAGAACCAAATATCTCTCCCCAAAGGGGCATTTTCCGATCGAGAAAGTTAAATGGCTTGGACAGTCTAATTGGGTCCATCCCGGGACTTTTTGGATCGGGTATGTCAATTTGGAACCGAGCCGATTTAGCTGCGATTCGCAGACATATCGGTAATTTTGAACAGAAAGAGGGTCAGCAAGTGCTGAAACCAGCTCTGCAGGGTATTGAGGGGCTGGCAGAGGAAGAAAGGTTTACAGTTTATAATATGAATGACATTGCCCAGTTGTTTGAACGGACTCAGCAGAAAATCAATGAAATCATAACAATAAATAATCAAAGGGCCAGGGAGAACAATATGGGAAAAGAGGTAATATGCACTGCATATGGGAACTTTGTTTTAACGAAAGTCACCAATGTTATAAGAGACATCCAAGTTGGCAAAATCCCTGACATTTTAAGAGATAAAGATCTTACCCAATGGTACTGTACTCACACTAATATTAGTGGAGGAATGAATGTACATCCAGGAGATAGATGCAAACCTTTGCCCGTCTCCACAATTAGGAATCTAGGGTTAGTGACATCACACCCAAATAGAGGTCCGTTGGATTGCCTGAAGAGCCAGTCACCGTGTGCCTACCGTGACCTCCTATATATATCCTTCACCATGTCGCTGCCAGTGTTCCATCCTCAAGATGACTACTTCGACAAGATGGCGTCGGTACACTCCCTTGGGTACCTCGAGAATGACGTGTACAAAGAAAGGTTGCACCTCCCCGAAATGCTCATTCACGTCCAAGAGGGATGGAAAGCACCTCACACTGCCTGCTGCACTGTCAAAGAGAATAGGTACCTATGTCGTTGTGATGTGTTTGAAATCGACACTCCGGTATGTGGTCTGAGCAATGACCAAGATCCCACAACAGAAGAATCCAGGGAGCCTCATTTGCAAAGCCCACGCCAAGCCAACCAAGAAACTAGTCCCAGTGAGATGGAAGCCAACTGCCCGGTGAAGTTGACGAAATGGAGAGCACCAAGAACAAAGGTCACCTACAACATGGATGGACTGTATTGTGTTGTTACCAATCATAAGACATTCCTCTATGGGGGTCAGTCATGTCCAATACCCTATCCAAATTTTTGCTTCGTTCCACACGAGTACACTATTATTGGGGAAACCGTAGTAACTCCAATACCACAGCTGAATAAAGATTATGTTGTAGATAGTGCCCCCGATGTCCCAGATCCTACACCGTACATACCCTATTTTGATATTAAAATTGATAAACTGTCAGTAAACCTTCACAATCTACTCGCAAGGAAGGATACACATATAATACAAATTAGTAACAATATGGTAAAGACGGGAAAACAGTTAAATGAACTTTTACATGATGGGGATTTTAGCTTAGTTACCACTAGGACCTGGGTGGAGATAGGAATAAAAGGTCTCCTTGTGTTACAGGGTGGGTTACTGTTCATCATGATGGTTATGGTAATATATCTGAGTAGACTTTTAAGATGGCAGAGGGAGAAACTCAAATTGCTAATGGAGATTAGACATAAACAGTTACTTGGATAGCGTGAGTGTGGCCTAGCCTCACTGGCCACAAGGGGGGATCTGTTGACTTATGAGGGGTTTATGTATAATCTTCATCAGCAACTGTAAATAGATATTTTTCTAGCTATATAACCAAACTACAAAGCTGGAAATATCAGAGCTTGGTTTGATAGCGGTGTGTTGTACATAGACATTGAAACAAGTGATCAAGTTGTAGAGATAGCTTTGTATTGTATTGGAGGAATGTTTGGTGTGTAAACAGGTGCATGCCACAAGGAATGTTCTATTGTGTGAGAGGGGGCAACCACTAAATTAACTACCTTATCTCAGACTTTATGGGGCCCACATAACGATCTAGGCCAGGCCATTTAAATCTCTTTGTTTATATGAGGGCCACTTCAAAGTACCCTCTCTTTAGATATGCAATGGGATGGCTATCTGGGGAATGCAGTTTTACCAGGCTATGACCTAAGGTTCCCTCCAAACTCTCAAGGATGGAGGGAATTTTGATGAGAAAGCCTGGATCCAGACGCCTCGGTGCCATGACCTGGCATATGTAATTTTATCACTAAAAGGGGAGGTTCTGGGATGGGGCTGAGTTATGTAAGCAATATAGGATGGGGAAACTGTCCAATCCTGGATGAGATACGTCAGATATGGAAGATGGATTGGATAGTTCTACCAATCAGGATGGCCCCATGCAAGTCTATGGGAGATAAGTGTATATCAGGGTAGGTTTGGAGGAAGACAGGAGAGAAGATACACCGATCCTGGGGGCCCCCATGCTACACCATTGGTAAATATCAGGACATTTCTCTGGCACTTATATGTATACATGATTGTCGTATGTGTTGTGTTGTCTGTCTTGCTGTTTGTGGGTTTAGGGTATGAATAGTATATGCTTTAATTCATTGGGTGAATCATATACATTTTGTTTCTCTTTTTCTTATTGTTAAATAGATAGATTGTGGTATGTTAGTTTAGACCTCCCTACTATTCACCAATAAATTTTGGTTGTTGTGTTAAACCTTTCACTCTTGGTCAAAGAACTCTCATTAAGGTTAATCAAATCATATCAGAGAAATATTATATTTCATATTCCATAGATTTGGTCAACAGGTGAAGCTGTATATACTGAGCTGTGTTTAATAAAGATTAATTCATTTCACCCTACACAAAGTTTTGACTCGTGGTTTGGGATATCAGGGAAGGATTGGTTTTGAGTTCTAATACCTGCCTTGACAGAGTGCTGGAAGACTTGCCAAAAAAGGGGACCATTGGGTGAGATGCATCGCTCCGCATGAGGAAGCCCAGGCAGAACGATTCTGCCACATCTACATTGCTACTCTGCCTAACAGCCACCCCTCTACTTAGATACTAATGTAAGACACATTAGAGTGACAACTTAGTGCTGGAACTAATCCAATGTGCTGCTAACATTGTTGAAAATTGCACCTGTGTTGACTGTGTCACTGAGACACTGATATCATTGTATTTGGAACTGTTAAGCTAAGTACTTTGCTGCTGTTCTCCACGTGTTCTCCACGTGTTAATTGTTACCTTCATCAAACCACTTTATTTGGTGACATTCTTCCATATTGGTTACCAACAAGCTGGTCCTGCCCACAAGTGCAACAGATTAATTGCATAATTAATTAAAGCCAGTGACGATCGCTCTCAATCCATTGGCACTTAGATTGTGATCCCGCAAGTTGGATAATCCTTGTGCACAGTGAGACTGAGTATGTCATTATCATGTATCAGTGAGAGCATGGTATAAGTTTAACCAGCCATTTGTCTCACAAATTGGTGAAGCTGGGCAGGATCTGACACCGCGTCCATCACATATTAGCTGTGTATATATATTGTATATATAGAGACATACAGCAGTTCCCTTCCTATCACTTTTTGAAACATAACATACATAACAAACATGCCTGTTGTGGTGGAGTACAGAAAAATGAGCAAAGATGATCTGTGTAATAAGTGCAAAGAAAGAGGGATTGTAATCTATGGCAAAATGCAGGAGGACTTGACCTACATTAGGTGGATCTCCAGGCACATGAGAACTTGGAACAGAACATTTGCATAAGGTAGCAGTGATTAAGGTACAGCTCCACCGGATGGGAATACAGAGACTGAGACTAGGATACCAACAAATACAACCTCCATTCCAGAACGTGAGCATGTCAGCACAAGATTTTCTGTACCCAGCATTGACTCTTCTCAGATGCAGGAAGTACTGCAATGGGTAATGCCTACAGATCCCATGGCATATCTGCAGTTTATTTAGCACCAGGCTGCATCTGAGAGAGAGGCTTTGGAATGTCAGGTTGAGAGAAGGTGTCACATATTAGACTGTGGAGCCTGAGATGATGAGGGTGGCCTTTTGCTCAATTGCCATCCAAGCACCCCTGGTAGTGGAGACAGAAACTGCAAGGTCAGTGGAAGGACACGGGTGCCAGGAAGCTTGAGCAGTGAATTTGAGCTTGGATACACAGGAATCCTCATAGTGGTAGTATTGAGTCAGGTCACATGATGCCAGACAGGCGCAGAATCACGATAACGTTCAATATAAGGAACAGGCAGTAGTCAGCAATGTGCTGGCAGTGAGGTGCCAAGTCAGGAGGAGGAATCATGGTCTTCTGACCATGATTTCTCCTCCTGACGTGGCACCTCAGTGCCAGCACATTGCTGACTACTGCCTGTTCCTGGCCTTAAACTTTGTCATGATTCTGTTTAATATCACAGTTAAACAGCAGGGGAGATCCAAAGAGAGGTGACAGGCGTAGCTGAGTTAGTAACAAGGGAAGCAGACTTTCAGCAACTCAGAGTTCAGGAACTAGAGATGAAAACAATCCATCAAGGAAGCTAGGCAGGTCTCAGATTTAAATAGCTGCTGGTCACCAAAATCTATGGATACCCAGTGCTTATGTTCATACACATGCACATGCTTGTCCTTGCATGTCTTGAAAAACTCCTATGCCCACGACTCTGCACCTGCACACTGAAATGAGCACCTGCACACAGGAATTAGCACTTGCTGTATGAGATTCTTGACAGAGAGGCAACAGTACAGTGGCATTACTATGGGGTAGCAGAGGGTGCAGACTGCACTCAGGTGACACACACCAGAGGGGTGACACCTAGGGTTGCCCCCTGTCTGCCTGAATCCCAGGCACATTATACAATACTGCGTTGTGCTTGGGCAATCACTAGAGGTATACGGGTTACAGAATCTAAGGACACACTACACAAAACACAGCTTGCTCTTTCAGAAGCTCACGAGGCATGCCCCACCTCTGTCCTTGCCCCTAGCTCTGCCCCCACTAAAAACTTTTCTGAACACAAACTTTCACAGGAAATCAGTGGACTTCCTTAGCCAGCTGTGGAACCTCCTTTCTAATCATCATGGATTCTTTCCAGGTAAGTGTAGACAGACTCGGACTGACCACGTCATACCTGAGCACAATTACAAAAAAGCAGACCTATGCAGCGTGATCACCTGACTATAATGTCCAGTGATTGTCAAGCTCTGGGAGCAGACCCAGTTCCGGTGTGTTTTGCATTTATGGGGTAATCATTGAACACTGACAGTAGAGGATATGGGTGTTGGATGTTCTGTCTGTGCGCTGTGGAGGTGTACTCAATAATAATAGATGTCACATGGTTCTCTGTGGGGATGGCCTTCCTTCTTATTGTATAGTTAGAGATATGATGTGTGTAGCAGGCTTTGCCTGTCTCTGGGGGATGGGATGACTTGCAGGGGATAAGGAACTATAAGTCCCAGCCAGCCAGGCACAGGTGGGGGAGGGGTGACTACACTGAGGAGATGTGCATCCTATGCTGCAGGCAGTAGTGCTGTCACCTGTCCAGGATTTACCCGGACAGTCCAGGTGAAACCTGGACACATTATTCAGACCGGACTGTGGCTCCCCAAGTAATCAAGTTGCCATGAAATTTGTTTCCATCCATGAGCTGCGGGCTGGTGCTGTTCCAATGAATTGAATAAAGATGACTGCCTGAAGAAAATATGCTAATTTCCACAATCATTGATGATATGGGGTTGCATGTCAGGTAAGGTACGGGGGGGGGGGGGGGGGGGGAGAGATGACAGTCATTAAAGTGTTACTAAACGCAGGACCCTGCATTCACTATATCCGGTCTCCCACAGTACACAGAACATTGAAGTGCAATTATTTTAGTAAGTATAAACTGCTAAATACCTTTTCTCATCAGAAGTTAGAGCAGTCTTGTAGATTCTACAGTTAGGTCCATATATATTTGGATACAGGCACAATTTTAGATTTTTTCAGGTATTTACCAAAACATCTTCAAGCTATAGTTATATAATGGATATGGGTTGAACGTGCACATTCTGGAGGAAGGGTTTAGGAATTAAAGCTCTTAAGAGTAGCCAACCCTCCTTTTGCAAGGGACCAAAAGTAATTGGACAATTGATTCAAAAGCTGTTTCATGGCCAGGTGTGGGCTACTCCTTCTTTATTTCTTCATCATTTAAGCAGGTAAAAGGTCTGCAGTTGATTCTAGGTGTGATATTTGCATTTGGAATCTATTGCTGTGAAACTACATCATGCATTCAAAGGAGCTGTTCATGCAAGTGAAACACACCATTGTAAGGCTTCAAAAATGAAACAAATCCATAAGAGAGATAGCAGCAACAGTAAGAGCGGCCAAATCAACAGTTTGGTACATTCTGAGGATAGAAGAATGCACTGGGGAGCTTAGCAATATAAAAAGGCATGGACGTCCACAGAAGACAACAGTGGTGGATGATCGCAGGATCCTCTCTATGGTAAAGAAAAACCCATTCACAAGATCCAGACAAGTGAAGGACACTCTCCAGGAGGTGGGCGTATCATTGTCAAAGTCTACAATCAAAAGAAAACTTCAGGAGAGCAAATACAGAGGGTTCACCACAGGGTGCAAACCATTCATAAGCCTGAAGAATAGAAAAGCCAGATTAGACTTTGCAAAAAAAAAAAAACATCTAAAAAAGCCAGACCAGTGCTGGATAAGCATTCTTTGGATGGATGAAACTAAGATTAATCTGTACCATTATAATGGAAAGAAAAAAGTGTGGAGAAGGCTTGGAACAGCTCATGATCCAAAGCACACAACGTAATCTGTAAAACATGGTGGAGGCAGTGTGATGGCATGGGCATGCATGGCTTCCAGTGGCACTGGGTCATTGGTGTTTATTGATGATGTGACAGAAGACAGAAGCAGCCAGATGAATTCTGCACTGTTTAGAGATAAACTGTCAGCCCAGATTCAGCCAAATGCAGCAATGTTCACAGTACAGATGGACAATGATCCAAAACACACTGCAAAAGCAACCCAGGAGCTTTTGAAGGAAAAGAAATGGAATATTCTGCAATGGCGGAGTAAATCACCTAATCTCAACCCAATTGAGCATGCATTTTACTTGCTAAAGGCAAAACTAAAGGCAGAAAGACCCACAAACAAAGAACAACTGAAGATAGCTGCAGTTAGAGACTGGCAAAGCATCAGAAAGGAGGAAACCCAGTCTTTAGTAATGTCCATGGGTTCCAGACTTCAGGCAGTCATTGCCAGTAAAGGATTCTCAACAAAATATTAAAAATGAGCATTTTATTTATGATTATATTCATTTGTCCAATTACATTTGAGCCCCTGAAAAGGGAGGCACTGTGTATAAAAATTGTTGCAGTTCCTAAAATTTGTACTTGATGTTTATCTTCAGCCCCTTGAATTAAAGCTGAAAGTCTGCACTTCAAATTAATTTGGATTGTTTCGTTTTAATTAATTCTGATGGCATACAGAGCCAAAAGTATGAACATTGTGTATTTGTCCAAATATATTTGGACCTAACTGTATCTGTGTCCAGCCCAGCACTAGCTAAAGCTTGTAGGAGGAGTTTTCTTTGTGCTCTAGGAGGATGTAAATCCATTGACCTCTGTCTGGACAGTGCTGACTGGCCCTGTGCTGATCACATGCACTCTCCCAAGAAAAAAAAAACCTCTCTAGCAATATATACCAAACTGAGCATGTGCATGCCTACGGTTTAGTCTGGAGATAAGTGGTAGTCGCTTAAAAAATGGGAGGAACACAGAAGAAAGGATCAAACAGACTTTTTACATAATGGCAGAGGATTAACCCCTTAGGTTCCACAGTGAGTAGAACAATCGTGCTTTACTGTATATACAGACTGATTTTACTGTTGTGGGCTTAGTAACACTTTAAATCTTTAATATATGCACAAGTTTATATTGAGATTTCAGACGCTTTTCTTATTCCATCAATTGCAAGGATGTTTGGTGATGATAAAATTTTTCAGTATGAAAATGCATCTTGCCATAGAGTAAAAGCTGTGAAAACTTTTCTTCAAGAAAGACATCTAGGCCCTGATTTACTAAAGCGCCCAGTAGGCGTCTAGGCGCACACCTGTAGACGAAAGTCTACTTTTCAATGGAAGTTGTCTACTTTTAGATGACGAAGACATTTACTATAGAACGCATCAACAAATGGACACAAAACCAAATTTACTAGCGGACAAAATAAAAGAGCCCATCTAAAAAGAGCAGATGTCCTAGAACCACATTTACATGAATGAAAAACAGCTGTAGAAACATGTTCACATTGAAATTTGCTTTCCCAGATATGTGGAGATTATTTTAAAGAATATATTTCTTGGTGGAAAAAAATTTCAGCGTGTAGAAAAAATTTTTTTGTGGGAATTCATGATAGTCAAGAACTAGACATCTATGCAGTGATAGAAGTGCGCATGCGCAGAACACAATTTGGACAAATAGCGGTCGTGCTTTTCTTTTAGATTGTGTCTTTGTGTTGAGTCCTTTTGAAGAAGGCGTTCGCGACTGTCAACTGAGTTTCAGAAACAGCACTATTTTTATCTAGGCATATATTTATGTATTCTAATTTTTTTTCCTTAGTTCTATTGATTATATTTTTGTTTCTTATCCTAGGCATACAAAGAGGCACTGTAGTTTGATCATAAGCCTATTTTCTTGAATACATAATCTCTGTTAAGTAAATGGAGTTACCCCATCCCATGGACAAAACTAATTAGATAATATAATCTATCTTGCTACAGTTATGTAATATGGGTACACTCATCCACGGGCTTAAATGTTATCCTCTCATGATAAGCCCCATACATCACTATATCCAGTGAAAAATACCTCACTGTCTTGAGGAATGCAAATGATGCACTGTAAAACGCAGTACAGACCTCTCCAAAAAGGGAGAGAGGAGTGAAGATCATGTGCATTCAAAAAGTTCTCCCAAAGAAACCCAAAGAAAAAATAAACTCTACATGTTTCGCTCCAGAAAACAGCTTTGTCAGGAGTATAAAGAATTAAAATAGATCACATAGCGGCTGGAAGTTGTGCTCAGCAGTGTCTATTGTGTTGTGGACTGATGTGTTGCTTTGGTGTTGTGTTTTGTCCACAAGATGGCATCTGTTGAGGTACTGAGCCTGTGCAGTTTTTTGTCCACAAGATGGTGTCTGTTGAGGAAGTAAGCATGTGCAGGGGCCATTTTAATGGCCATCTCTATATGTAGAGGTGAAACAAACGATAGGTGCCATTTTGCCACCATGTGCAGCTGAGCACAACTTCCAGCCACTATGTGATCTATTTTAATTCTTTATTCTCAACAAAAAAAAAGTTTAAGCAAAACTCCCTCAGCTGTCCACACATACCACACACCAAACCAGCTCTGTTGGAAAACTAAAACTTAAAATTAAAAGGAATACAAATGTTATGCTGTGTTACTAAAGAGACATGTTGGTTATATGTATCGCAATGCAAAAGGTTCACAATATTATCATTCAAAATGGGTTCACCCCTGTCAATGTTTGTTTCACTTTGGAATAGTGGTGTCACCCTCTGATTTTTTTTTTTTTTTTTTTTTTTTTTTATAACTTTTTTCATGATTTTGGTACACATAGCACATTTTGGAGGATAATATGACAATATTAATATTGCAATCCTTTGTATTGGGATACATATAACCAACACACATCTGAATTGGCAACATAGCACAACATTTGTCTCACATTTGAGATATCTGGCTTGTTACATTGAGCATGCCCAGGGACTTAGGGTTGATTCACACAACAGAAATGTAGTCTGGATGTTTGTGACTGCACAGTGGTTAGCGCTGTTGCCTCAGAACACTAGGCTCATCGATTTGAATCCCAACCATGGCAATGAAGTTGTATGTTCTCCCTGGGTGGCTGTCCTCACAAAGACAGGCTGGCAGCATCTTTGGCATCTGTCTAAATTATCCCTAGTATGTGAATTAGAATGTGGGCTTGTCAATGTTCAAGCTTCTTCAAGGCTGGGCCTGAGGTGAATGCCAAACAATGGTGCAAGTTTATTATTATTATACAGTATTTATATAGCGACAAAGGGTTTGCTCAGCGCTGTACATTAGCGAGGGGAACAGAACATGAGACAATACAGTACAATACAATACACGAGGGGTTCGAGGGCCCTGCTCTTTCTAGCTTACAATCTAGGAGGGAGGGGATAGTGGTACAGGAGGAAGTGGCTGTGGGGGATGGAGTGGTAGGAGGAGTGGAGCAGGTCGGTTGTTAGGTGAGGGTGTGGTAGGCTTCCCTGAAGAGATGGGTTTTCAGGGTGCGCCTGAAGGTGAGGAGGGTAGGTGACAGTCTGATGGATTGGGGTAGGGAGTTCCAGAGGATGGGGGAAGTCCTGTAGAAGTCCTGCAGTCGGGCGTGGGAGGAGGAGACCAGGGAGCTGGAGAGTAGTAGGTCCTGTGAGGAGCGAAGATTACGGGTAGGGTGGTATTTGGGTATCAGGTCAGTTAGGTAGTTTGGGGCAGCATTGTGAATGGCTTTCTATGTCAGAGTTAGTAATTTGAATTTAATGCGTTGGGCAATCGGGAGCCAGTGAAGGGATTGGCAGAGGGGGGTGGCAGATGTGGAGCGGTTGGTGAGGTGGATGAGTCTAGCTGCTGAGTTCAGGATAGACTGGAGTGGGGATAGCATTTGTTTGGGTAGGCCAGTGAGACCAGTGAGAAGGGAGTTGCAGTAGTCCAGGTGTGAGATAATGAGGGAGTGTTCGAGTTGTTTAGTAGTGTCTGGGGTGAGGAACGTGCGTATCTTGGAGATGTTGCGGAGGTGGAGCCTGCATGACTTTGATAGTGATTGGACATGAGGTTGGAAGGAAAGGTTTGAGTCCAGGGTGACACCCAGGACTTTAGCGTGTGGGGTGGGATTGATGGTGGCGTTGCTAGTCATGATAGAGAGAATGGGGGGGGCGCGGGCTGGGGGGAAAACTAGTAGCTCGGTTTTGGACAGGTTTAACTTGAGGAAATGGAGCGACATCCAGTCTGATATGTTGTTCAGGAGGTGGGTGATGCGGGCGGAGAGTGAGGGGGTGAGGTGCGAGGTGGAGAGGTAAATTTGTGTGTCGTCGGCATAGAGGTGATAGTTGAAGCCATGGGAGTGTATCAGTTTGCCAAGGGAGGAGGTGTAGATGGAGAAAAGGAGGGGTCCGAGGACAGAGCCTTTGGGGACTCCAACAGAGAGGGGAAGAGAGGGAGAGGGGGAGGTGGCAGCGTTATAGGTGACGCTGAAGGAGCGTTGGGATAGGTAGCAGGAGAACCAGGGGAGAGCGGTGTCCCTGATGCCAAAGGAGTGCAGTTTAGTAAGGAGGAGGGGATGGTCGACTGTGTCGAAGGCCGCGGAGAGGTCGAGGAGCAGGAGGACTGAGTAGTGGCCATTAGCTTTGACGGTTAGCAGGTCGTTAGTGATTTTAAGTAGGGCGGTTTCGGTGGAGTGTAGGGGATGGAAGCCAGACTGTAGTGGATCAAGGAGGTTGTTGTCAGTGAGGTGGGCGCTTAGGCGATTGTAGGCTAACCGCTCAAGGAGCTTGGAAGTGAATGGCAGCATGGAGATGGGTCTAAGGTTGTTTCGGTCATTGGGGTCAAGGGAGGGTTTTTTGAGTATGGGGGTGATGTGTGCGTGCTTCAGGGGGGAGGGGAATGCGCCAGTAGAGAGGGAGAGATTGAAGATGTGGGTGAAGGAGCGAATTATGGAGGAGGGGGGTGACTGGAGGAGTTGTGAGGGGATAGGGTCCAGGGGGCAGGTGGTGAGGCGGGCTTCAGTGAAGACCTTAGTGACCTCCTCAGTGGTAGCAGGGTTGAAGGAGCAGAGCGTTGGGAAGGTGGTAGTGTGCGGGGCATTAGGTATGGTGGGGGGCAGTGCGGCTGCGAGGTCAGAGGACGGGAGAGTAGAGGGGGTGATGGAGGGAGGGAGGCTAGGTGGAGAGGTAGATTGTGAATTGACAATGTCCCTACGGATTGCGTCAATCTTGTTTTGGAAATGATTGGCAATCTCGTGGGTGGTGAGTGAGGTGCTGAGTGGAGGTGGGGGGGAGAGAGCAGGGATTTGAAAGTGGTGAAGAGCCGGTGAGGACAGGTGGAGAGGGTGTTGATGAGGGTTACGAAATAGGCTTGTTTGGCGGCGTGGAGGGAAGTGGTGTAGGTGAGGAAGGTGGATTTGTAGAGGCAGAACAGTCGAGGGGATCTGGTTTTGTGCCATGATCGCTCCAGCGCACGACTGCGTCGTTTGAGACATTTTGTATGGTCGTTCTGCCAGGGTTGAAGTGGTTGGGGTCTGATGTTACGCGTGGTTAGGGGTGCCAGGGAGTCTAGGGTAGCTGACAGTGAGTCGTTGTACGCAGTAGTGGCCAGGTCAGGGCATGACAGTGGAAGGATACTGTCGTACAGACGGTCAGCTGCCGAGTGGAGATGGGCCAGGTTCAGGTTGCGGAAGTTACGGCTGGTGATGGCTTGATGCTTTGGGGGGGAGAGTTAGAGGAGGGGGAGATGGAAATTGTGAAGAGGTGGTGGTCAGAGAGAGGGAAGAGGGTGTTAGTGAAGTTGTGGAGGGTGGAGGACTGTGTGCACTGTGCGAGCGCGAAAGAGGAGGTTAGGAGGAGGAGTTGGGAAGTAGCAGGGTTGTTGACGTTGATGGGGATGTTGAAATCCCCGAGGATGATGGTCGGTAGCTCAGAGGAGAGGAAAAAGGGAAGCCAGGCGGCAAAGTCGTCCAGGCAGAGGGATACGGATCCAGGAGACCGATAGATTACTGCAATCCTCAGGGGGGTGGGAGAGAAGAGCCGAATGCAGTGGGCCTCGAAGGAGGAGAAGGATAGGGAGGGGGGGTTAGAGAGGACCTGGAAGGTGCTCAGCGGCAACAGGAGCATGCCGACCCCACCGCCTCTGCGACCACTCGGTCTGGGTGAGTGGGTCCAGATGAGGCCTCCATAGGTGAGTGCTGCAGGGGAGGTGGAGTCAGTGGCTTGGATCCAGGTTTCGGTGACCGCTAGGAGGTTGAGGGAGTCGGAGACAAAGAGGTCATGGATGGCGGTGAGCTTGTTGCAAGCCGAGCGGGTGTTCAGGAGTGCAACCGAGAGAGGAGGGGTGGATGCGGGGAGGAAGGGGACGGGTATGAGGTTGAGGGGGTTGCGGCGGCTGGTGGGAGCAGGAGGGTGCCTAGAGGGGGAGTGGGGAGGTGGGGGGCCAGGGTGCGGGGAGATGTCACCGGCGGTTAGGAGAAGGAGAAGGGTGAGGAATGTGGCATGGGAACGGGATGTGCAGGAGCGTGTGGATCTGTTAGTGGTGGCGTGTGGGTCGGCGGGAGAGTGGAGTATAAGGAGGAGGTGGTGAAAGCCATAGTGGGGAGAAGGAAGAAGTGAAGGAGCAATGTAGAGCTGTTTTGGGGGAGTAGGGGGGTAGGGGGAGGCAATTTTGGGAATGGAGGAGAGGAATACGAGGAGGAGGAATGCAGGAGGCATGTTAGAGTGAGCAGAGTGCTGGTCAGAATGGGGAGGTGAGAGGTTTCATATCAGGGCGTGATGATGCGGAGAGTCTGTCACGTCATGGCAGAGTTCATCTGTGTCCATCTGTAGGAGGAGAGTGAGAGTGGTGGGCGGCTGGGTCAGCAGCTGGCAAGTTGCAGTCTGTGGTTGCTGTAGGCCGGCGTCCGTGGGTGCTGTGCCACGGCGTCGGTGGGTACAGTGGGGTCTGGTGTCTGGAGGTGCTGTAGGCCCGGTGCAAGGAGGTGCTGAAGGCCCGGCGTCGGAGATGCTGAAGGCCCAGCGTCGGGAGGTGTTGAAGGCCCGGCATCGGGAGGTGTTGAAGGGCCGGCGTCGGGAGGTGTTGAGGCCCGGCGTTGGGAAGTGCTGAAGGCCCGGCGTCAGGAGGTACTGAAGGCCCTGCGTCAGGGGGTGCTGAGGGCCCAGCGTCAGGGGGTGATGAATGCCTGGCATCAGGAGGTGCTAAGGGCCCGGCGTCAGGAGGTGGTGTAGGCCGATGTCTGGAGGTGGAGTGGGCTAGGTGTTGGTAGGTGCAGTATGGCCCGGTGTCAGTGGGTGTTGTGGGCCAGTGCGTGTGGATGCTGCAGGCCAGTGAATGAGGGTGCTAAGGTGCCCAGCATCCGTGGAAGCGGTAGGGTCTTGCGATCATGGGTGTTGTATTTCCCAGCATCAGGGGGTGCTGGAGGCAAGCTCGCCTCCGCCGGATTGGACGGGGCTCGGGGCTGTGCAGTGGCAGGGGCACGGCTGTGTGGTACACGGTGGGGAGCAGGGAAGCAGATGTGGTAGCGGTGGCTTACCCTCTTGGTGCCGGTGGTGGCTTACCCTCTCAGTGGGGGTGGTTGCTGCTTCCCTTCTCTCTGCAGCGGCTGTAGGTGGGGGGGGGGTGGTGGTGGTAGCTCCCCTCTCGCTGGTGCGGACGGCGGCGTCCTGGATCAGGCGTTGGGGGGTAGCGAGGCTTGGAAGGCAGTGGTAGGCCGCAGGGGACAGGGCGTCCAGTACCCCTCCTGGGCGATGGCAGGACCACCGGAGCGGCTGGGGAGGGTACCGACGGGGGCGGGGGTGGTGGTGGCGTCTCCTCTGGAGCAGGGTTGCGTCCCCTCTGGAGCGGGGCGTCTCGGTCGGCAGCGGTCCTGCGCTGTGAGTGAGTGGGGGGGGGAGTTATTTTGGCATGGGGTTCCCCTTCACATCCCTGTCCAATTTTCTGTTGTATGCTGCACAGATACACTTGTTTTACTGTTGCTTTATTTCTGTTCATGCTAATGGACTCTGATTTGTGGGGCCTGTATACCAGAATTGATGCACATAGCCAAGGGCTAATGCAAGTGGAAAGTGTATTTTTGCTGCCTGCTAATCAGGTGCAATAACTTTCTCAAACAAAATAAATGACAATGGTGGGTGTGGCCTTCATTGGGTGTGTGGAGTTGTTTGGCATGCTCCAGATCCAACCTATGTTATATAAAGGGCTGCAGTAGCCAGGTTGGCTTGGCCTGATAATAGGCTGAGTTATTTTCAGCAAGCCCTTGCCTGTGGTGGTTGGGCGAAGAAAGATATTGTGCATAATTGCCCAAGACCCCACAAAGGCTATGGTTTGATGTTCGCTGTAAATGTTTTGCATTTTGTCCCTCTAAAGTGTGTTTTGGTGTGTATCATTCTATAATGATCATGTGTTTATGGTTTGCGAGCATCTGGTGATCCTTGTCAAATGTCAATTGCTCTGCTCTTACAACTCCTAACGTGGATATAATTTGCTTGCTTATTTAGACAGTAATGCAGCTTTCTGCCAAACTTAATCAGAAATGTATATGTGTGGTGTGGGACTTGGGGAGGTGAGAGGTGTTTGTTGTGATTTTTGCACCTTTATTATGCTGTATTTTTTTTGATATTTTGATCTCGGGACTGTTTTATGGATAGATATTTCTGCATCTAACAAACTAATGGTGTGTGCTAAATTTATAGCCCTAAAAATGTTGCCAAATTCATATTACCCATTTGTTTGCTGCTGTACCCTGTTAAAGCAATGTTCATTATAAGGTGTGATCTTTTAGATTGTCTTAGCTCTTATGAGCAGGACCGTTCTATTTAGCAACATAAATCCTGCTGTCTTTTTTCCAAAAGTAATTGAATATACCTAATTGTTGCTGCTGTCAAAATAAATGTTGACTATGTATTGCTTGAGTTTTTGGGTTATTGCATATTCTAGTTGAATATGCCACCCATGCCACTTTTTTACCTATATAATATTATGCACAAATATTCCTTTTTAGAGTGCACATATGCAAGTATTTGCGAAATACCAAACCAAAAACACCCTATTGCACCACAAGACTGAATGTTATGTACCAATGAATGCAGCCGATGGATAGTTAGTGTTCAACATGCAGCTAGCCATTATTTTGATACAATCTTCCTAACAGTAATAATTTGGGAATGAAATTTGTTTTGCCTTTGGCACTGTAATGCAAAATAACATATATTTGCCAATGTTATCTGCGATCGCTCTTGTTGGAAAAAAACGCTATGGCGAATGACAAGGCCCCAGAGCCACTGCAGGACCAGAAACACGTCATCACGTTTGCGGAAGGATGTTCGCATGCACCCGGAAGTGTTAGTGGGAAGTGTTAGTGCAGATTTGCTGGGAAGAGATGGCTAGATCTCTGTTCTCCATAGAGGAGCTGCTGCTCATTTGTAAAGTAAATGTGGCCATTGCTCTAATGTTCATGGCGTGTGGAGGTGATGTGATGGGTAGATGCTATGTTTTTTTTCCAGGCAAATGTGTAGATTTTCCGGGGCAATTAGCACGTCACTTTGCGCACATGTGTATACATACATGTTACTTTCTGTTTATCTGCACATTAGCTCTCTGGTATTGATGGTTCACAGATAATAGGCATCCCAGCACCTGGACCTTCATGTTTAGACTTTGATATATGTGTGTATAATGTTTGCATATGTGCCAAGAGAACTTTTTCTGTGTGCTCCTGGCACATTTCCCAGGTCCTCAGGCAAAGATCCCAAGTATTTATTGCAAATTGGCATCTTCTGATCATGTGACTGCTGTGACAGCCAATCACCATGGGCACATGACACAAAATGTAAATCGTGTTGATGTTGTGTGTGTATATATATCTTCATTTGGTAAAACGCAGCACACGCTGATGGTGTTCAACAAATCATGGATATTACTTTAA
The DNA here is from genome assembly GCF_062004578.1 of Staurois parvus. Classification (NCBI taxonomy): domain Eukaryota; kingdom Metazoa; phylum Chordata; class Amphibia; order Anura; family Ranidae; genus Staurois; species Staurois parvus. The sequence continues at coordinate 1,257,416 of NW_028318757.1, forward strand.
AAGTCTCCACCAAACATTTTTTGAGACAGATATAGATCTATATACACATGTTGTCCTGCCATAGGACTATACTGTGCCCGCCTAGCACATGCATGCACCATCATGTAAATGTCATAGTGTAGTACAGGGGTCCTCTAAATATGGCCTGCATGCTGAATCCTGCCCACCAGTTATTTCTCCAGGCCTTCCAAAACAATATAACCAAAAACTGCGCCGGGAAATAGTTAGGCTGCTCGCAGGCTCTTCGGCAGTGGGGAGCCAGCGAGTGACAGCCTGGTGATGAATCCCTATGTGACTTCAGGATGATTTCTATGCAGCCAGAGGAGCAACAGGTGAAGAGGAGGAGAGCACATGTGTACAATGTGTCTTGGAAATTCGCTTTTAACGAATTTCTCCTTACCGTGAGTGTTCGCAGTTGGGTGCGCAGCAATCCCCCATAAAGCTGTGTGAATTTCGCTGCAGCCGTATTACGCCCTCCACTTACCGCGACTGCAGCTAAACTCCACGATTCCTGCGCCTCCAACTGGTTTAGCTCTCTTGAGATGTGGGGAAAATGGAGCTCCCGTTACCCAGGAATGATCACACGACACTCTCAGGTTGCAGTTGGAGTTCACTCTGAGCCCGGGTCTAACCCCAGCCTCCTGTTTTATTACAAGCACACTCACGCCTCCCCCACACAGGGGGGGGTCAGGTCAATCCCCTCCCACAGAACAATGTATAGGGAGTGTCTATACACAGAATGTACATCTTGATTGGAGTGTAGCCTTTCCTCTTATCTATACTGGAAGCCAGTTACACCAGTCCTCCCCTCCCCCATAAACTCTCTGTGGAGAGCGAACTTCCCATCCTTTACATGCTATCAGCTCCTAGTAGTATGTACATTGTCTGTATAAGCATCCCTTAGATTAAACAGTGTCAGTCTGTATCTGAATGGGCCCGATACGATCTTTATTAAAACACATCCATCCAGATACAGTTCAGGCCGGTAGTGGCTTGTAAGATATACATGAGCCTACAGGCGGAGTTCGCACTGCTCGGCGCCTGGCCATACGAAGTCCATGTGGTACTATGCTGCTGATATGTGGATACAGGCCCGCGGCCTACCGCCGGCGGCATTCGCATCGAATGCCGTGGTGGTATACACGCCGGTCTATAAGCGCAGATCTGCCATCTCATCCATTACCGAGCTGAGTACTGTAATATATACATTGTACGTGCGCATGGCCTAATTGCAGCCTTCAGAGCTTTAATTAAGCCACATGAGAGACATATGAATAACACTAATATATGACGCATTTAAAGTTCAACCTGTAATACAAAATTTCCATGACAAGTGTGTTAGTGTACAGTGTGTTAGAGTACAGTGCATTAGTGTCCAGTGCATTTTAATGTGTTAAGAGTACAGTGCGTTACAGAGTACAATGCATTTTGGTGTCCAGGGCATTACAGAGTACAGTGCATTTTGGTGTTCAGGGCATTAGTGTACAGTGTGTTACAGTGTACAGTGCATTTTGGTGTCCACGGCATTAGTGTACAGTGCAATAGAGTACAGTGTGTTACGGAGTACAGTGTACAGTGCATTTGAAATATTATATGGTGTTTTCCAGTTTTTGGCCATTCCAAATACGATATGTGCGAGGGGCTAGCAATTTGTTTTTATGTATTTCAAACTATAGTCTGGTCCCCAATAGTGTGAAGGTCAGTGAACTGGCCCCCTGTTTTATAAATTTGTGGACCCCTGATGTAATATGTCAGCACCACACTAATATTTACTATGAATGACTGTTGATCCAAATGGTACAATGGGAAACAAATGCTTGCCGATAAGCACTGTCGTGTTGCCATGCTGAGAGAAGCTAACAATCCCAAAAATATTATTTTTCCTTACTCATCTCTAACTTTACAATAGTGGTTGAACCAACTAATGTCTGTTATTCTTAATAAAGGGCAATCTTGCCACAATAACAGTCTATACAATAAGTTGCAGAACAATAGAATAGTTAAAATAATCAGTAACGGGGATGTTTGCAACCCCTCAGATAGATATTTGCAGTAAAAATGACCTGGTGCAATATTTCACATAGGAAGAATACTGAAAACATTCTAAATTCAGTGTAACAATCAGAACCAAACAACCAAAGTACAATAGTGGTGGTAACCTCCAAATAATTTTGGAATTTGGAGGAAAGAGTGAGGCAAACATGATAAACTGTCAGTAAAACAGATAATATATTTACTTAGGAAGAAATAAATTGCTTATTAATTAAAGAAATGACTTTATCTCAATGACTCAAGCTAAGTAGGTAGAGATACCATGTTTTTTGGTGTTGCTGGAATTCGTCAAGGTGGCTATATGATTGACACCCCCCCCCCCCCGGCATGCTGTATGTATGTATGTATGTACCACAAGCAGGTCATACAGGGGCGAACAATCTGAGAAGTGCATTGTTACCTGTGAATTAGAGCTGTAGGATTGGCAAAGCAGATAGCCATAGGATAAGACCCCTGGAAGAGGAAAGTGCATTGGGAAGTGTGTATTGGTCAGAGTTTAAGGTGAGAGCATTCCCTGCCTGCTGGTGGATCCCAAGGTGATTCTTCTTAGCTGGTGCTCACTGGGGACACATATGAAGCCTTATACTTTCTTGTTTAAGGGGTTTTCCTGACACTTTCTCCTTTTTTGCATCACTCTTTTTCAACACTCAGACTTTTTCTTGGGAGGTTGACGCCACTCTTGCACTTAATATGTTTTTGTTAGTTTAGACCAGGGGTGGGCAAACTTTTTGACTTGAGGGCTGCAATGGGTTCATATATTGGACCCGGGGGCCGGACCAAGAGTAGATGAATGATGTGTATGTGTCATCCATAGTAAGTATAGTAATATTCCCCCATAGTAAGCATAGTAATTAATCCCCCATATAGTAATTCATCCCCCATAGTAATTCATCCCCCATAGTAATTCATCCCCCACATAGTAATTCATCCCCCGTAGTAATTCATCCCCCGTAGTAATTCATCCCCCATATAGTAATTCATCCCCCACATAGTAATTCATCCCCCCTATAGTAATTCATCCCCCATAGTAATTCATCCCCCATATAGTAATTCATCCCCCATAGTAATTCATCCCCCATATAGTAATTCATCCCCCATAGTAATTCATCCCCCATATAGTAATTCATCCCCCATATAGTAATTCATCCCCCATAGTAATTAATCCCCCATATAGTAATTCATCCCCCATAGTAATTCATCCTCCATAGTAATTCATCCCCCATATAGTAATTCATCCCCCCAATAGTAATTCATTCCCCATATTAATTCATCCCCCATATTAAGTCCCCAAGTCCCCCCTGTGTCAATACACTTACCTTTGCTCTGCGCGTTCCTCTCGCCGTGTTCCCGCGCTGTTCCGGTGTAGCATGAAATCTTTCTCCTATGAGGATCTGTCCCCCTCGACGTATCTGCGCATGTGCCAGTTTCAGGCATTAGCAGCCGATCGGCGATCTCCGGCACATGCGCAGATACGTCGAGGGGGACAGATCCTCATAGGAGACAGATTTTCATGCTACACCGGTCTTCATGGCGGACTGTGAGAGGAGCCTAGCTCCCCTCGCGTTCGTCACGCTGCCCCGCCTACACACATCCTGACAGCCATCCTGACAGTATCACGCTCCGCGGGCCGGATTAAAAGGTCCGCCGGGCCGTATACGGCCCGCGGGCCGTAGTTTGCCCATTGCTGGTTTAGACTGTTAGCCAGAATTTCTAATGTTTCTGTTAATATTATGCTGTGCAGTATTGCATTGGGCATACATTTGGATTGAAAATACCAACAGGAGTGGTTCCCACCATCCTTGTAATTTTTCATTTTTTTATATTCTTTTTTGCTAATTTTTTAGAAAAGGATTATATGTGACCTACCTCCTACCACCTCCCACAACAGCAGCGCTCTTGAACTCGTGCTGAATACCTCCGACACCTTTCTTTCCTACCTTACAACGCAGGATAGCTGGCCTAACTCCTGCTGTCGGATTTCTCTATTTAGCCCTATAGGCAATTATAATCTTCTACGGACTTGGCTACCACTCTAATTCTCTTTTTCTAAATTTCAAAATCCCCCTTTTTTTTCTTTTCCTTCCCTCCTCTACCACTCCACATCTGATACAAGACACTGCCCATCCACGCCTGCCTCAAACTCCACTACCCGTTATTCTTCTCATACCCCTTAGCTCGATACCTCCAGCTGACAGAAAACTCGCCAACACAGAGACACCCTGAAATGGACCCAAAACATTGTACATCGAAATGTGCCTCTCTTAAGATTGTATCCCTGAACGCTAGGGCCCTGATTTACTAATGTGCCTAGGCGCATTTCCGTAGGCTAACGTCTACTTTTCATTAGAGTCCGTCTACTTTTGGACGGCAAAGACATTTACTAAAGAAAGCTTCTAACAAGTATTATTATTATTATTATACAGTATTTATAAAGCGCCAATGGTTCGCTCAGCGCTGTACATTACAAAGGGGGACAGAACATGTGACAGAACAATACCAACACAATGCAAAACATGAGGGGATCGAGGGCCCTGCTCTTTCGAGCTTACAATCTAGGGGGGAGGGGATAGTGGTACAGGAGGAGATAGCTGTGGGGGAAGGAGTGGTAGGAAGAGTGGAGGAGGTCGGCAGGTTAGCAGGGGGTGGGGTAGGCTTCCCTGAAGAGATGGGTTTTCAGGGTGCGCCTAAAGGAGAGGAGAGTAGGTGATAATCTGATGGGTTGGGGCAGGGAGTTCCAGAGGATGGGTGACACCCTGGAGAAGTCCTGGAGGCGGGCATGGGAGGAGGAGACCAGGGAACTAGAGAGAAGGAGGTCTTGTGAGGAGCGGAGTGTGCGTGCTGGGCGGTACTTGGATATTAGGTCAGTGATGTAGTACGGGGCAGTATGGTGGACAGCTTTGTACGTCAGTGTTAGGATTTTGAATTTGATCCGTTGCGCAATCGGAAGCCAGTGGAGGGATTGGCAGAGGGGGGTGGCGGAGATGGAGCGGTTGGAAAGGTGAATGAGTCTGGCAGCCGTATTCAGGATCGACTGAAGCAGGGATAGCCAGCGGCGACGCAGGTCAGTGAGGAGGGAGTTGCAGTAGTCGAGTCGTGATATGATGAGGGAGTGGATGAGCTGTTTAGTGGTTACTGGGGTTAGGAACGTGCGTATTTTTGCGATGTTGCGGAGGTGGAGTCTGCACGAGTTTGTTAAAGATTGGACTTGGGGCTGGAAGGATAGGTTGGAGTCCAGAATGACACCAAGTACTCTGGCCTGCGGGGCGGGTTTTTTGGTGGCGTTGTTGGATGTGACGGAGAAGTCAATGGGGGGTGGTGTCCGGGCTGGGGGGAAGACAAGAAACTCGGTTTTAGAGAGGTTCAGTTTAAGGAAGTGGAGCAACATCCAGTCTGATATGTCACTCAGTAGGTGTGTGATTCGGGCGGAGACCGAGGGGGTGAGGTGGGGGGTTGAGAGATAGATTTGTGTGTCGTCGGCATAGAGGTGGTAGTTGAAGCCCTGAGAGTATATGAGTTGGCCAAGGTAGGAGGTGTAGATGGAGAAGAGAAGGGGCCCGAGGACAGAGCCTTGAGGGACCCTAACAGAGAGGGGGAGTGAGGGGGAGGTGGTAGCATTATAGGTAACGCTGAAAGAGCGTTGTGACAGGTAGTGTTATGGACCACCTGGTGTACTCTAGCAGTCCACAGGACAGGATTCCCCAGGGCGCGGAGTCTAAGCCCCAGTCCGCTTGTTCACCAGAGCCCCTGATGGTGGGGATGGGCTTGGAGCGGACAGTGACCAGGTCGCGGCCCCTGAGTACACCCACCTGAGGTAGAGGAATCACCAGAGGTATTGACAGGTAGAGAGCCTGACGTGAAGAGGCAGACAGGTCTGGAGAGTAGCAGCTAATCCGTGCGGGTCGGATGGATGGGTCAGCAATAGCGTGGTCAAACGGGCCAGGTCGGTAACAGAGGGGTCAGCGTAGTACAAGGCAGCAGGCAGAAGAATAGTCAGGTCACTCGCCGGGGTCAGTACCAGTAGTTCAGATTAGGTAGGGATATCCAAAAGAGAGGTCAAACTTAGCCAGGGGTCAGAGCAGGAGAAGTCAGCAGAGGTCAGGTCCAGGCAGGTCAGCAATGAATCTCAAACAACGGGAACACAGGAACAAGATCAGACCATACGGCAACTTGTGTCTGTGCAGGGCTGGTTTAAGTAGCCCGCCCTGCACCTGACAGGCGCAGCCTAGGTCCTAGTACCTGCCCAGCACCGTCATAGGTGACGGGTGCGCCTTGGTCCTAGTGCCCTGCTGCCTGCATGTCTTGACAGACACCTACGCATGTGCAGACCCATGCGTCGCGATGGTCCCTGACATTGCCCCCCCCATGGGCATCCTCCGGGTGCCCAACTGATCTCTCCTCCTTGGGTGGCTACGATGGAACTCTCGGACAAGTCTAGGGGCTTGAACATTTTGAGCCGGCTCCCAGGAATTTTCCTCAGGGCCGTAGCCCTTCCATTTTATCAGGAACTGTGTCTGGCCGCCCCTCTTCCTGCAATCCAAGATTGATTCTACCTCAAATTCCTCCTGTTCGTTGATGGTTATGGCTTCCGGGGGTTTGGATCTTCGATCAGGGAAAGCATCCGGTACTGCTGGCTTTAGTAGCGGGACATGAAACACTGGGTGAATCTTCCAGGTCCCTGGTAACAAAAGTTCATATGCCACCTCGTTAATCTTTCGTTTGACCCGAAATGGGCCCATAAACTTAGGCCCCAATTTCCTCGAAGGACAAGACAACTTTAAGTTGGTAGTTGCCAGCCAGACCTGATCCCCAGGTTTCAAGATCAGTTCCCCTGTTCTTTTCCTGTCAAAAGCCCTCTTACTGTCTTCTTGGGCCTTCATGATTGCTTCTTGAAGCACCTTGTTATTGGCAGAAAAAAAACTCAGCATATCCTGCGTGGCACGAACTGGACATTCAGGAATTTGGTCAGGCAAGAATGTGGGGTGGAACCCATAATTCACAAAGAATGGGGATTGCCCCGTTGCGGAGTGATTTGCGTTGTTGTACGCGAATTCGGCCAATGGCAAGAGTGTCAACCAATCGTCCTAGAGGAAGGATGTATAACATCTCAAGTACTGCTCAAGTGTCTGATTTGTCCTCTCTGTCTGCCCATTGGTCTGTGGGTGGTAGGCAGACAAAAATGAAAGTTGAATACCCAGAATCTCGCATAACGCCTTCCAAAACTTCGAGGTAAACTGGACCCCACGGTCAGAAACGATGTCTTCTGGAATCCCGTGAAGCCTTACTATTTCCTTCACGAAAATCTTCGCTGTTTCCAGGGCCGAGCGCATGCCCCTTAGGGGCAAGAAACAGGCCATCTTTGATAGACGATCAACAACCACAAAAATTGCTGAATGGTTTTGAGATGGGGGAAGCTCCACTATGAAATCCAGAGCAATCATCTGCTATGGCCGACTCGGTATAGGTAAAGGTCGTAGTAAACCCCAGGCCTTGCTTCTGATGGGCTTGTTCCTCTGACAGATGGCGCAGGACTTTACATACTGCTCACAATCTTTGACAATGCTCGGCCACCAGAAGGTGCGCTGGAGCAACTCTAGGGTCTTGGTGATTCCAAAATGGCCCGCTAATGGGTGATCATGACAATATCCTAGAACTGAAGTTCGGACTTCCTCAGGTACCACAACTCGCCCTTCCTTCCAAAGGAGACCCTCCTTGTTCTGTAGAGAAACCTCGGGTGGGCTTGCCATTTCCACGGTTGCAGACTGAAGCCTAGAGCGGAGCTCCATTTGGAGGGCAAGAAAGTTCCCAGGGGACAGAATCATGTCGGGTTTAGTGGTTTCTTCTGGATCCTCAAACATTCCGGAGAGGGCTTCCGGTTTGATGTTCTTGGACCCGGGCCTATACGTGATGTGGAACACAAATCGGGAAAAGAAAAGTGCCCATCTAGCTTGGCGTGGTCTCAGGTGTTTGGCTGTCCTCAAGTATTCCAAATTCTTGTGGTCTGTAAAGATTAGTATTGGATGTGTGGCCCCCTCCAGCAGATACCTCCATTCCTCTAGTGCCGTTTTAATGGCCAAGAGTCCCCGGTCACCGATATCGTAATTTCTTTCGGCAAATGTAAGTTTCCTAGAAAAGAATGCCACTGGGTGCATGAGCTCCTTGGTCCCTTTCCTCTGGGCCAGGATGGCCCCTACCGCGTTCTCAGATGCATCGACCTCCAGGATGTAGGGAAGCGAAGAATCAGGATGATTCAGAATGGGGGCTGTAGTGAACAGTTTCTTCAGGGTCTCGAATGCGGACTGTGCCTCGGGCGTCCATCGAAAACGTACCTGTCAGGGATCGCCGCGGCGCTGGTCCCGGCGCATGCGCATTAGGCCTTCTCATGCAGGGATGCAGGCGCTAGGTCCCGGCCCGCCGCGGCGACAGAGTTCGCGCATGCGCACTGGCGTTTGCGGGTGCGCGCCTTGCACCAATGACAGCGCAGGGCGCGATATTTAAATCCCCCTGTGCTGTCACTGGTTGCCGAATGGTCTTCCTGCGATTCCTGTTCCCTGAAACCTGTGACTGTGAGTACTATTGACCCAGATTGTCTGACCTTTGCTGCCTTCTCCTGTCCTGACCCTTGGCTTGCCTGACCTCGCTCCTGAATGTCCCTATTTAGATCTGATCTCCTGTTACTGACCTGGCATGTGACCCGACCATTCTTTGCCTGCTGCTTTGTACCGCACCGACTCCCCGCCTACCGACTCGGCTTGTCTGACCTAGCTTTAGCTCATCCATCCATCCGTCCATCCATCCATCTCACTGGGACCCCCTGGTCCCCTCACATCAGACTCTTACTCTGCAGGATCCTCTGGCGGACTCCTTTACCACTGGTGGGTATACCCGGTAGTCGCGACCTGGTCCAAGTCCATCCTCACCATCAGGGGCCCTGGTGAACAAGTGCTCCGGAACTTAGACTCCGTGCTCCGGGGAAGCCTGACCAGTGGGTTGCTAGAGGTGCTGTCAGGTGGTCCGTTACAGTACCATTCGGCCATGACTGAGTCTGGAGGAGGACCCTCCCCACTGGAGGACATATGCCGGCACTTAGCGGCCCTGACCCAAGCTGTCAGGGCACTACAAGACCGATACACCCATCTGGAAAACCGCTTCCAGACATTAACCGTGTAAGACACCACCTCCCAGGCCCCGGTCTCTACCACCCCGTCCGGGGAAACTCCTGGGCCTGCCACGGGAGCTGCTGCCGCACTCCCTATGACCGAACCCCATGTTCCCCTGCCGGAACGTTTTCGGGGAGACCGTGCGCATTTTCGGGCTTTCCAGAATTCCTGTCTCCTCTACTTTGACTTGCAGCCCCGCACGTTCACCACCGAGTCAGTTAAAGTGGGGTTCATAATCTCGTTGCTCCAGGACGAACCCAGGACTGGGCCCATCGATTGATGGAAAACCATGACACTCATTTAGAATCGGTAAACGATTTTTTTGAAGCGATGGCCATACTTTATGACAATCCGCAGCGGGCAGCTTCCGCTGAATCAGCCCTATAGTCTCTTAGACAGGGCCGCCGGGCGGCGGAAGAATATACTTCCGAATTCAGACGGTGGATGGGGGATACACGCTGGAATGCACTGCTCTGCGTCATCAATTCCGTATTGGGCTCTCTGAAGCCCTAAAGGATGAGCTGGCCAGAGTGGGCCTACCAGAGTCCCTGAGTCCCTGAAGGATCTTATCTCCCTGGCGATCCAAATCGATCGCAGGTTGCGGGAACGCAGGTTTGAGAGGTCTAGCCAGGGTCAGGAGATTACCTGGGCCCCTGTCCGGGGGGCAGGCCAACCCGCTACAACGGATAACCGATCTCCTGTTCCTGTGGACACCCAGGAGCCCATGCAGCTGGGCCTGGCTTGGCATACCCTGTCTCCCGAGGAACGCCAGCGAAGACGATCCAAAAACCTCTGTCTCTACTGTGGAGAAGCCGGTCACATGGTACGGTCCTGTCCTCTGAAAGCGAGTAAGTCGACTTCTTCATTTTCTTCTTTGTCTATTGGGAAGGTTAGCCAGTCCAGTTACTTAGCTGTACCCCTCTTCTTCCAGCTCCCAGGAAGAACCCTGGAAGTGACGGCTATAATTGACTCAGGGGCATGCAGCTGCTTTGTGGATCTAGACTTCGCACATCAGCAGGAGATCCCTCTACAGCTCAGAAAATAGGGTCTTAATTTATTTCTAGCTGATGGTTCCCGGATTAGATCGGGGTTAGTTGATCAGGAAACCCCTCTTATTCCTACCGCTATAGCGGGCCAACACCGGGCACTCCTGCGTTTTGACGCCATCGCGTCACCCCTTTTTCCAGTTATCTTGGGGCTTCCGTGGTTACAGGCCCACAACCCCCAAATTGACTGGGAGAACGGGTCAGTATGGTTCCTCTCAACATATTGTCAGGAACACTGTCACGCTTCGGGCCCCAGAACTCCCCAGATTCTCCTGTGTTCGGAAGGGGACCCCAGCTTAAGACAAGTCATTCCAGAGGCCTACCATGGCTATCTGGATATCTTCAGCAAGCGCGGGGCAGACGCCTTGCCTCCTCACCGCCCATACGATTTTCCCATTGATCTGTTACCCGGTTCCGAGATTCCTTTCGGCCGAATTTTTCCTCTGTCCGAATTAGAGTTGGGGGTTCTCAAGAAATACATTGATGAGAATCTCCAAAAAGGGTTCATCCGCCCTTCCACCTCACCAGCAGGAGTGGGAATTTTCTTTGTGGAGAAAAAAGATAAATCCCTAAGACCCTGTATTGATTACCGCGAATTAAATAAGGTTACGATTAAGAATCGCTATCCCTTGCCCCTGGTCCCAGAGCTTTTTCAAAGCTTAAAATCTGCAGCCCTTTTTACTAAGCTAGATCTGAGAGGGGCATACAACCTGGTTCGCATAAGGGAGGGGGACGAGTGGAAGACTGCATCTCGCACTCGTTTCGGCCATTTCGAATACTTGGTCATGCCATTTGGACTCTGCAACGCCCCGGCCAAATTCCAACATTTTGTCAATTACATATTCAGGGACTACCTTGACATCTTCGTCATTGTGTATCTAGATGACATATTGATATTCTCACCCTCACTGGAAGCGCATAGGGATCAGGTGACGAGGGTTCTGGAGCGATTATGCCTACATGGCCTATACGCCAAGGCTGACAAATGCAGCTTCGAACAGCACAGTATTTCCTTTTTGGGGTTGATCATCTCCACCACGGGGGTCGCGATGGATCCCCAAAAGGTCTCGGCAATTCTGGATTGGCCAATTCCCACAGATAAGAAGAGCGTCCAGCGGTTCATTGGATTCGCTAACTTCTACAGGAAGTTTATCAAGAACTTCTCAGGTCTGGTCTCCCCCATAATGCAATTGACCAAACAAGGAACCCGCTTTAAATGGACGCCGGAGGCCCAGGTGGCCTTCGAGTCCTTAAAGAACCTGTTCACCACTGCACCTATTCTTGGCCACCCGGACGCTGCAGTGCCTTATGTCCTAGAAGTAGATGCATCTGAAAATGCAGTGGGGTTGATCCTGTCGCAGAGGAAGGGCACGAAGGAACGTCTGCACCCAGTGGCATTCTTTTCAAGAAAACTTACTCCAGCTGAAAGAAACTACGATATTGGCGACCGCAAATTATTGGCCATTAAGACAGATTTGGAGGAATGGAGATATCTGTTAGAGGGGGCCACACATCCGATCTTGATCTTCACAGATCATAAAAATTTTGAATACTTGAGAACGGCAAAATGCTTACGACCACGCCAGGCGAGATGGGCACTCTTCTTCTCCCGATTCTCGTTCCACATAACATACAGACCAGGGTCCAAGAACACAAAGCCCGATGCCCTCTCGCACATGTTCGAGGATCCTAAGGAAGAACCAAGACCTGATACCATCCTTTTGTCAGGGAACTTTCTGGCTCTCCAGACAGAACTACGTTCTAAACTGCAGGACGCATCTGTGACTATGCCCATCCCATCTGGGGTATCACTTCAGAACAAGGGGGGACTCGTATGGAAAGAGGGGTTGATCGTGGTGCCAGATGAGGTCCAGACGTTGGTCCTGGGACATTGCCATGATCATCCGATGGCAGGACACTTCGGGCTAGCAAAGACCCTTGAACATCTCAGACGCACTTTTTGGTGGCCAAATATGACCAGAGACTGCAAACGGTACGTCAAGTCATGTAACATTTGTCCGAGAAACAAGCCTCCTAGGAGCAAGGCCTGGGGGCTACTACGCCCACTACCTATACCCAATCGGCCCTGGCAAATGATTGCTATGGACTTCATAGTTGAACTTCCTCCGTCCCAGGGCCATACCGCGATCTTCGTGATCATAAACCGCCTGTCAAAAATGGCCCACTTCTTACCCCTGAAAAAGTACCCCATCGGCTCTTGAGACCGCTCAGATCTTCATTTGAGAAGTGGTTACACGGAGTCCCCGAAGATATAGTTTCGGATTGAGGAGTCCAATTTACCTCCAAATTCTGGAAAGCCTTATGTAAGGCACTTGGTATCAAACTGTCCTTCTCTTCTGCATTTCATACACAGTCCAACAGGCAGACGGAAAGGACCAACCAGACACTAGAACAGTATTTAAGATGTTACACGTCCTTTCTACAGGATGATTGGATGACGCTCCTGCCTGTGGCGGAATTTGCCTATAATAATGCGAATCATTCAACCACGGGACAATCCCCGTTTTTTGCAAATTCTGGGTTTCACCCCAGCTTCTTACCCGATCTGGTTGCTGAGAGTGCAGTTCCAGCTACCCAAAACACTATCATTTTTTTTTCCAACAATAATAAGTTGCTTCAGGAAGCCATGGCTAAAGCCCAGGAAGATAACAAGAAGGCCTTTGACAAGAAGCGAAGGGGGGAACTGGTGCTGCAACCTGGGGATAAAGTCTGGTTGACAACAACCAACCTGAAGGTGTTGTGTCCCTCGAAGAAACTAGGACCCGTTTCGTGTAAATCGCATGATTAATAAGGTGGCATACGAGCTCATTCTTCCGGAAACCTTCAAAATCCACCCAGTATTTCATCTTTCTCTGCTAAAACCAGTCGTACCAGACCCATTCCTGGACCGAGAGTCCAGACCCCCGGAAGCTATAACCAGGTCGCGACTACCGGGTATACCCACCAGTGGTAGAGGAGTCTGCCAGAGGATCCCGCAGAGTAAGAGTCTGATGTGAGGGGACCGGGGGGTCCCAGTGAGATGGATGGATGGACGGATGGATGAGCTAAAACTAGGTCAGACAAGCCGAGTCGGTAGGCGGGGGGTCGGTGCGGTACAAAGCAGCAGGCAAAGAATGGTCGGGTCACACGCCAGGTCAGTAACAGGAGATCAGATCTAAATAGGGACATTCAGGAGCGAGGTCAGGCAAGCCAAGGGTCAGGACAGGAGAAGGCAGCAAAGGTCAGACAATCCGGGTCAATAGTACTCACAGTCACAGGTTTCAGGGAACAGGAATCGCAGGAAGACCATTCGGCAACCAGTGACAGCACAGGGGGATTTAAATATCGCGCCCTGCGCTGTCATTGGTCCCAGGTGCGCACCCACGAATGCCAGTGCTCATGCGTGAACTCCGTCTCCGCGGATTAAAAACTGGGTCTGGCCCCCTCTCTTTCGGCAATTTAGGATTGCTTCCACTTCGCATTCCTCTAGGTAGTCGCGACCTGGTCTCGGAGCGCTCCAAGTCCATCCCCACCATCAGGGGCCCTGGTGAACAAGTGCCCTGGAACTTAGACTCCGCGCTCCGGGGAAGCCTGACCAGTGGATTGCTAGAGGCGCTGTCAGGTGGTCCGTTACAGTACCCCTTGTTTGGTAAGCTGGGTGATGGGGGACACAAGGCCTGAAAAGTTCCTGATAAATTTCCGATAGAAATTTGCAAACCCAATGAAGCGTTGTACGCCCTTTTTGTCTGTGGGCACCGGCCATTCAAGAATTGCCAAAACTTTTTGAGGATCCATCGCAACCCCTGTGGTGGAGATAATCAGCCCCAGAAATGCAATACTGTGCTGCTCAAAACTGCATTTGTCCGCCTTAGCGTACAACCCATGTTGGCGTAGACGCTCCAACACACTTCTAACATGACCCCTATGGGACTCCAGGGAAGGCGAGAAAATTAGAATATCGTCTAAGTAGATGACAACAAAAATGTCCAGGTAGTCCCTAAACATGTCATTGATGAAGTGCTGGAACGTGGCTGGGGCGTTACAAAGTCCGAAGGGCATAACGAGGTACTCGAAGTGCCCAAATTGAGTACGAAACGCGGTCTTCCACCCATCCCCCTCTCTCATGCGGACCAGGTTATACGTGCCCCTCAAGTCTAACATAGTAAACAGTACCGCTGACTTTAACCTCTGAAAAAGCTCTGGGACCAAAGGGAGGGGATAGCGGTTCTTAACCGTAATTTTATTTAAGTCCCGGTAGTCTATGCATGGTCTTAAGGACTTGTCTTTCTTCTCCACAAAAAAGATTCCAGCACCGGCTGGTGAAGTGGAGGGCCGAATGAGCCCCTTCTGTAGGTTTTCATCTATGTACTCCTTGAGTACCCCCAGTTCCCGTTCTGACAAAGGGAATATCCATCCAAACGGGATCTCAGATCCGGGCAGAAGGTCAATGGGGCAGTCATAGGTCCGGTGGGGAGGAAGAATGTCTGCCCCCTCGCTTACTAAAGACATCTAAGAAGTCATGATAGGCCAGGGGAATAATTTGGACTAACTCGGCGTCTCCGTCTAAACATAGAAGGGGCTGGGGCGCCGAGGAAGTCGGGGCATGACAGTGTTCCTGGCAGTAAGGTAACCGGAACTGGATGGTCCCAGTTTTCCAATCAATCTGGGGGTTGTGGGCCTGCAGTCACGGAAGTCCCAGAATGATTGGAAATAATGGGGACGCAATGGCGTCCAATTGGAGAAACTCCTGATGATGATTGGTCACTGTGGTGCAAATAGGCGGGGTTTGCCGGTCTACAATCCCTGACTTAATGCGTGACCCGTCGGCTAAGAAGATATTTAACCTTGATTCCCTGGTCTGGAGGGGGATTCTCTGTTGCATGGCAAAATTCAAATCAATAAAACAACTACATGCCCCAGAGTCAACAATTGCTGTCGCTGACACGGTTCCTCCTGGGAGCTGCAAGGAAACAGGCAACGCTAAGTAACTTAAATGACTAGCATGTAAAGCAGATACAGAGGAAAAAACAGTGTGGCACTTACTCATTTTCGCTGGGCAAGAACGTACCATGTGAACGGCTTCCCCGCAATAGAGACACAGGTTATTCACCCGTCGTCTCTGGCGTTCTTCCGCTGACAGAGATGGTCGTGTCATACCGAGCTGCATGGGTTCAGGGGTGTCATCATGTTCCATGCTCTGGTTCCCTCCAGGTGGGGGTTGAAGAGGAGCGCGAGGAAGTACCCATGCAGGCCTCTGACCCTGGTTGGACCTTTCTGCCCTGCGCTCACGTAGTCTGCGGTCAATTTGAATGGACAGGGTGATGAGGTTCTCCAATGAATCAGGAAGGCCCACCCTGGCCAACTCATCTTTAAGGGACTCCGATAGACCCATCCGAAATTAGTGACGTAAAGCAGCGTGATTCCATTAGGTGTCCCCCATCCAGCGTCTGAACTCAGCGGCGTATTCCTCTGCTGCCCGGTTCTTCTGCTGTGGCAGCAGGGACTCGATTCTGGACCGCGGTGGCTGGTGCGGCCAGCGTCTAGACACGGCCCTCAAGGTGCGTGTACCCTTCTTGTAATACCTTGACGGCTTGAGATAGAGCCGACAGGTGCTGACATATTTCCTCCAGTGGGGTCAATCCTCTTGAAGGCTCCGTCATGGCCGTATGGGTCTGTTATGGACCACCTGGTGTACTCTAGCAGTCCACAGGACAGGATTCCCCAGGGCGCGGAGTCTAAGCCCCAGTCCGCTTGTTCACCAGAGCCCCTGATGGTGGGGATGGGCTTGGAGCGGACAGTGACCAGGTCGCGGCCCCTGAGTACACCCACCTGAGGTAGAGGAATCACCAGAGGTAATGACAGGTAGAGAGCCTGACGTGAAGAGGCAGACAGGTCTGGAGAGTAGCAGCTAATCCGTGCGGGTCGGATGGATGGCTGAGCAATAGCGTGGTCAAACGGGCCAGGTCGGTAACAGAGGGGTCAGCGTAGTACAAGGCAGCAGGCAGAAGAATAGTCAGGTCACTCACCGGGATCGGTACCAGTAGTTCAGATCAGGTAGGGATATCCAAAAGAGAGGTCAAACTTAGCCAGGGGTCAGAGCAGGAGAAGTCAGCAGAGGTCAGGTCCAGGCAGGTCAGCAACGAATCTCAAACAACGGGAACACAGGAACAAGATCAGACCATACGGCAACTTGTGTCTGTGCAGGGCTGGTTTAAGTAGCCCGCCCTGCACCTGACAGGCGCAGCCTGTCCTAGTGCCCTGCTGCTTGCATGTCTTGACAGACACCTACACATGTGCAGACCCATGCGTCGCGATGGTCCCTGACAGGTAGGATGAGAGCCAGGAGAGAGCAGAATAGTGGCCATTAGCTTTGGCGTTTAGCAGGTCATTGGAGAGTTTGAGTAAGGCAGTTTCGGTGGAGTGTAGGGGACAGAAGCCGGACTGTAGGGGATCGAGGAGGTTGTTGTCGTTGAGGTGAGAGCTTAGCCGGGTGTAGACTAGGTGCTCGAGGAGTTTAGATGTAACTGGGAGCAGGGAGATGGGTCTGAGGTTGTTCGGGTCATTGGGGTCCAGGGAGGGCTTTTTAAGTATGGGGGTGATGTGTGCATGTTTCAGAGGGGAGGGGAAAGTGCCGGAGGAGAGGGAGAGATTAAAGATGTGGGTGAAGTAGACACTAAAGCAAATTTACTAACTAGGCACAATCCAGGAACCAGTCTAAAACAGCAGACAACCTAGAAGCACATCTAACACAACGAAAAATCACTGCAGAAACATTTTCACATTGAAATTTGCTTTCACAAATATCAGAACTTCACTTTAAACAATATCTTACATTTCAAACAAATTTTTAAATGGGTAAAAAATAGTTTTTTAAAGGCATTCATGACAGTCAAGAACTAGACGCTTTTCCAGCGTCTATGCACAGATATAAATGCGCATCTGCAGAACACAATATAGCCGTCTGCCGTGGGCACTTTCTTTTTAGATGCTGTAGTAAATATCTGTGTGGAGTCCTCTGCAAGACGGCACTCGATCGCGTCTAGTTTAACAAACAGCACTATTTGTAGCTAGGCATATCTTTTTGTATTTTAATTTGATTTCCTTAGTTCTATTGATTCTGTTTTTGTTTCTTATCCTGTATAATTATTTCTGTAATGGTTTTACATATTTCAAAGGTCTAGATAATATATATTTTTTTTTTCAGCTGAATCTAAAAATAAAGGTTGGCAATTAAAAAAAAAACAAAAAAAAAAAACGGCGCGGGCCCCCCCCCCCCCCCATCCATACCAAGTCTTTTGGGTCTGGTATGGATCTTAAGGGGTAGCGCCATGCCAAAATTAAAGAAAATTGTGTGAGGTCCTCCCCAAATCCATACCAGACCCTTATCCAAGCAAGTCATTGATGTCACATGGGGTGGTGTCACATGCGTGATGTCCCCGGGTGGCCCCGCCCCTTACATATTTAACCATTTGCCACCCGCCCTATGGCCGAATGGCGGCCGGCAAATGTCATCAGTGTTCCGGGTCTCCTGCACATGCGCAGATTGCGCTCCTGCAGAGCCGCACAGCGGCGCGATCTGTCACCGACCGTGTACCTCGGACACGGCTGATGACAGATCTGAGTATCGGCCTCCATTGCCGGTACCATGTGACCTGCTGTGACCAATCACAGCAGGTCACATGACAGTTGTATACAATGGATGGCTTCATTCATGCCATCCATTGTATACTAGTGTCTAGCTGTGAATGGTCAGAGCTAATCACATGCACATGTCATGTGATTAGCTGTGGCCAAATCACAGCTAAGCACAAAAAAAAAAAAAAAAAACCCTGAACGAATCAATGTCATTCAGGTAAATGCTTGCTTATAGCAAAGTAATTCTTTGCTATAAGCAAATTGTGTAAAAAAAAAAAAAATACTGATCACTTCCCCAAAGTAATACAATGTTACTATGGTAACATTGTACTACTTTGGTCATAGTGAAATATGAAAAAAAATCTTAAAAAAAAGAAAAAAAATTTAATAAAAAATAATTAAAAAAATATATATATATATTTTTTTTTCATACTGTCACCAGTCAGTGTCCCTGATCACCGCCATGCCAGTTATATGGTGATGCTGTACTGCACTGGTGACAATATGTAAAAAAAAAAATAGTGAAACTAATTTTTTTAAATTTTTTCATTTTCTGAAAAATTCTGACAAAAAAATACAACTTCAAAAAACTCGCCATGCCTCTTATGAAGTATGTTGGACTGTCTACTTTGCAAAAAGGGATCATTTGGGGGATATCTGTACTGTTCTGACATTCTTGGACCTCAAGAAATTAGATTGGCTGTCAGCACTTCAGGATTGATCAATATTCAGATCTATACCATAGTTTGTGAACCCTATAACTTTCCTACAAACTAAAAAATACATCCTAATTTGGGTTATTTTCACCAAAGACATGTAGCAGAATACATGTTGGCCTAAATTTATGAAGAACAATTATTTATTTGCAAACTTTTATAACAGAAACAAAGAAAAACTTGTTTTTTTTCAAAATTTGTGGTTTTTTTTGTTAATTTAGCAAAAAATAAAAACCCCAGCGGTGATTAAATACCACCAAAAGAAAGCTCTAGTTGTGTGAAGAAAATGATAAAATTTTAGATTGGGTACAATGTTGTATGACCGTGCAATTGTCATTGAAAGTGTGAGAGCGCTGAAACCTGAAAACTGGCCTGGGCAGGAAGGTGTAACATTGCCCAGTATTGAATTGGTTAAGAACTGTCAAACCACTGGAGCTGTCACACTGCTGGAGCCAGCGACGGGAACTTAACCTTATTTTTTTTTTTTCCGGGTTGGCGGCAGCATACATCGTGATTGATGTTGGATCTACTTCGGGGGACATTCTTTTAGATTTTTCTTTTAATAAAGGACTTGTCAAAGACTGTGTCCAGTCTTTTTTCACACTACACTTTTTGTTTTTGGTGAATGAGTAGCGGTACCATGTACCCCATACTCGTTCACATGGGGGGGCAAGATCTGCGGGGCCACCCGGGAACATCACGCATGTGACCCCACCCTATGTGACATCAATGACTTCCAAATTCCGATAAGCCCCCCGCCCGCAGACCCCAACAACCACCGGCCAGGGTTGTGGGGAAGAGGCCCATTGTCCCCATCAACATGGGGACAAGGTGCTTTGGGGGGAACCCCCCTGCCCCAAAGCACCCCCCAATGTTGAGGGCTTGTGGCCTGGTATGGTTCAGGAGGTGAGACGCTCGCTCATCCCCCCCTGTCCTGACCTGCCGGGCTGCATGCTCGGATAAGGGTCTGGTATGGATTTTGGGGGGGACCCCACGCCATTTTTCTTTTTATTTTGGCATGGAAGTTCCCCTCAAAATCCATATCAGACCCAAAGGGCTTGGTATGGATGGGAGGGGGGACCCCACGCCTTTTTTTTTTTTTATTATGGTGCTGGTTTTTAAATGTAATTCTCAACGTTTTTTTTTCTTCGCTATAGCTCAGAAATTCAGCTGACACTTTCTTCCAGCTAAAAGAGAAAGTTTTCTTTGAGTTTATTTCCCTAAAGGAAACAATGTTTACTTTTAGTTTATTAAAAGAAACAAAGTTTTCTGTAACTCCTGGGAAAGTGACAGCTAATCTTGTGAACTATAGTGAAAAAAAAAGGCTGCAATTTGCATTTAAAAATCAGTGCTGACATACACTTCGTATTGCGAAAAAAAATTATTAAAAATTGTGAAAACCGAGGCATTATTTAAAATGGATTTTCATTCGTAAACCGAAAATTACGTTAACCGAAGCGTTCGTAAACGGAGGTACACCTGTATTAGTAATGCAATCCCTTGTATTGGGATACATAGAACCAATATACATTTGAATTGGCAACATAGCACAACATTTATGTCAGATTTGAGATATCTGGCTTGTTACACTGACCTTGCCCAGGTTGATTCACACCACAGAAATACAGGCTGGATGGGTGTCACAGCTCAGTGGATAAGTGGTTAGCACTGCTGCCTCACAGCGCTAGCATCGTCGGGTTGAATCCCAACCACGGCAATGAAGTTGCATGTGCTCCTTGGCTGCCCTAAAATATATGTGCAGGCAGCATCTTTCCTTTCTGTCTAAATAATCCCTAGAATGTGAATTAGAATGAGGCCTTGTCTGTTCAAACACCTTCAAAGCTGCACCTTACCTGCTTGGTTCACACTAGATGCGATTTAAAATTACGTTTTTTTTGGCAATTTCACTGTGTTTTCTGTAGATTTACCAACGAGTTATTGCATTTTCAATTGTGTTTTGCATTGCGATTTCTATTGTAGTCTATATGTAAAATCGCTACAAAATGCAGAAAACATTAGACAAGAACTACTTTTGAAATTGTGCTGCAGCAAATTGCGTATGTTAAGACACTCACATTCACATTCATTAGATCCGATATCAGGTACGATTTAAATTCCCAAATCATATCTGAAATCGCACACCCTGGATGTGACTTGGCATGCGATTTGCATGCCCTGCAACTTGCAAATCGCATGCCAAATTGCACTCGATGTGACCGGGGGCTAACACCACAGTCACATCTAATCCGATTTGGAAATTGGGCAATTTACAGTGAAGTCGCACGATTTCAAAATCAGATTGGATGTGAATGGAGCCTATAGTGGACAATAGGGTGCGACTTGGCCTATGATTTGCAAGTCCCCTGGCATGCAAATCGCATGCCAAATTGCACCCGATGTGACTGGGGGCCACCCTGGTCACATCAAAGGGATTTTGAAGTGGTGCGACTTACACTACGGTCACATCATAAGACTTACAGTGAAGTCGCATGATTTCAAAGTTGGGGGATATGCTGATTTAAAGTGCCATTTTCAAGACATCTGACACAGATCTTTGTGCAAATCGCATGAAAAGTATTGTATTCATCACTTTATAAATCGTTGCGGCTCCGATCAAGTTTGAACCACACCACTATGAACGCTCTACTAGCGTTCACATTGAGTGCGACTTGGCATGTGATTTGCATGACATGTGACTTGCAAATCATATGCCAAGTTGCACCCTATTGTTTGCTATTAGAGCGGTCACATGGGTTCGTTTCCGACACTGATTTCTAAAGTAGTACATGTACTACTTTTGTGGTGATTTGAATAGATATCTGTGTCAGATGTCTTGCAAATCGCAAGGAAATCAGCAACTTCACTGTAAGTCACACGATTTCTAAATCGGCTTTGATGTGACTGGGATGTAAGGTCTTTTTATGTTTGATTGCCTGAGTGTTTTTTCAGATTTATTGGAAATCCTGTATAGTAGCAAAAGGGAATTGACATTTTCAGTATTGCATGCGAGATGTGGTCATGTGACTGCCTTAACTCATGTGATAATCTGGAGTGAATTATGCCCATAGTGACAATAAATGTTGACATGGGGTTCCCTTTCATATCCCTGTTCAATTTTCTGTTGTATGCTGCAGAGGTACACTTCACTGTGGCTTTCTTTCTGATTTGTGGGGCCTGTATACCAAGGGTTAATGCAGGTGGGAAGAGGATTATTCAGGTGCAAACACTTTCTCTGACCAAATGAATGACAGTGGTGGGTGTGGCCTTCATTGGGGGTGGGGCCTTGATTGGCGCACTCCAAATGCAACCTATGTTATATAAAGACTTGTAGTAGTGAGTGATATAACTGTTAATAGGCCAGGTTATTTTCAGCAAGTCCGTGCTTGTGGTGGTTTGGGGAGGAACAGATATTGTGCTGAATTGCTCCCAGACCACACTCACGATGTGGGCTGTAAATGTTTTGTAGCCTTTAACCTACTATCCAAACCAACTCTCCCAGAACATAACCTACTTGAGGCACACGTATCAGTTATCCCAAAACCTGGCAAAGATGCAACCATAGCATCCAATTATAGGCCAATATCACTGTTGAACGTTGACATTAAGCTATTCTCTAAAATACTCGCAAATAGACTACTTCCCATGCTCACAAACCTCATAGCAAAGGACCAAGTGGGATTTGTACCCAGTCAGGAGGCCCGGGACAATACCCTAAAAGCAATAAATATCCACCACTGGCTCACCAAATCTAGCCAACAAGGTTTTTTCTTATCCTGCATGCAGAAAAGGCATTTGGCAGGCTGGCATGGGACTATCTTGAAGCTGCCCTAAACGCCTTAGGACTTGGAACCAACTTGATCCACTTTATTATGTCCCTATATTCTGCACCCTCTGCAGAAGTATGGGTTAATGGCTTTCTATCTCACGCCTTTAATATCCGCAATGGCATCTGCCAAGGCTGCCCGTTTTCCCCTATCCTATTTATTCTAACTCTTGAGCCCTCCCTACGTCGCTTACGTGCAAATATGGATATCCAGGGTATAAGAATTAACAACAGACAATATAAACTTGCTGCCTTTGCTGATGATATCTTACTCTTTTTAACAAAATCCCTCATGTCTCTACCTAATTTGTTGCGTGACTTCCAATTATTCCAGTATATAGCGCACTGGAAAATTAATTTCTCTAAGTCCCATGCCCTAAATATTACATTGCCAACAAGACAGGTCAAACAATGCCAGCAAAATTTCCCCTTCACATGGCAAACAGACACAATCACCTATCTGGGCATTAAACTACCCTCCAAGCTCAAAAACCTCTACTCTCAGAATTACATACCGCTCCTTTGCACTATAATAGCAGACATGGAGCATTGGTCAAAACCCCTTTTCTCTTGGGTTGGACGTGCTGCCATTATCAAACTTAATATCCTACCCCGCCTTTTATACCTTTTACAAACTTTACCAATTGACCTACCAGCATCTTTCTTTATAACATATAAACGGGCCTGCTCTCACTTCCTGTGGAAACAACACAGTCCCAGAATTAGCTATCATCACCTCATCACACCTAAAACCAGAGGTTGAATAGGTCTGCCGAACATCCAGACCTACTACTGGGCATCCCACCTAGCTCGAATACCCACTTTCTGACTAAGGACTGGATTAGTCTAGAGAATTCCTTTTCTAAGATACCCATAAGCGCCATTCCCTGGCTACACCATCGTCATGCCAATACAGATTTGAAAGACCATCCAACGATAGGCCCTACCCTACAATGTTTTAAAAAGACCTGCACCACATTAGGAATCTCAAAAGTACCTGGTCCAATGTCTCCCATTCTAATAAACCCAGATTTCCCTCCAGGAATGAATGATCGCTTTTTTTAGGTGAAAAACCGAATGTGGGGCTGCGGCTTCATCACCTCTTTGCGAATGAGTCTTTCCTTGAACTTAATTACATCCAAGCGAAATGGCCTGACTCTCAAATATCGACCTGGAAATACCTGCAACTTAGACACTTTGCTAAATCTATACAAGGCTCTAGGCACACTTCATTTTCCCTTACACCCTTTGACAAATTGTGAGCCTCCAATAAACCCCTACAACACGGTATCTCTATTTTATATAATCTGCTATGGTCACATGAATCTGCTGCCACGGGAAGAACATGCACATCTTCGGCTCTTGATTTACATCTAGACCTTACTGAAGAAAACTGGGAACAAATATATAGACACATTCACAGAGGATCCATCAATGTCTCCATTCAGGAAAATAATTACAAAATCCTATCACGGTGGTACCATACATACTCACTTCTTCATAAATTTGATGTGACTCTATCAGACCAATGCTGGAGATGCCATCAACAAACAGGAACTCTTTTACACATTTGGTGGGAATGACCATTCATCGAGCCTTTTTGGTAAGAAATACATAAAAAAATGACCCGGATTACTACCCACCCACTGGAATTTACCCCTGCGCAATACCTTCTACACTACACCCCTTCCCCTTCACCCCCCTACTTCAAATCTCTTACCATGATGATGGTAAATGCAGCCAAACTGTGCATACCAATACTTTGGGGAACCTCTAAAACCCCAACTACACCTGACTGGTACAGTAGGATAAACAAAATAATGAAAATGGAAGAATTAATCTCTGTGTCAAAAGATGTGCCTACGAAATTTACTTCAACTTGGGCATGCTGGCTCCATTTCCAAACATCTAAGGACTACATTCGGGAAATGAAAATCCCCCCATGAATGAATAGGGCATCAGGTGAATGCCCAGATATATACGCTCTTTGAATCTCTGACTGAATACCATCCTTTACTCACAATAACAAGCTGAAAAGATAGAAAACGTACTGCACACACTACAGTTCTACATGAGTCCATATTACCCACAGCCATACCTTTCCTACACGCATCCATGCCCGAAAAGTAAAGTACGATGTGATGGAACGATACACGCAAACTGCTACTAATACAATCAGGGTACCCCAACCCTCTAAGCCTCCCACACTTCTCCCCCACCCCTCCTTTTCTTTTAGTTTTTTTCCTCCTCTCTTTTTTTCTTTCTTCTTTTTTCTTTTTCTCTTCCATTTCTCTTCTCATTCCCCTCCTCTCTTTGCTGAGACCCCTGCAACCGGTTACTGGCAGTATACTGGTCTCTGGACAATACATCTTTATCAACTCTGCCACACTTCGATGCATTATTGCCCTACACCCTGACAAACTGAATACAGAGACGTTTCTTGACTCAACAAATTAAACTCACTGTCATGTAAACGTGACTACTTTTATACTCCTAACCATGTGTTAGTCACTACAGCTGACTTACAAACATTGGACTGATACATACTTTGGAAAGACTTTGATTCGTGGAATTAGGCCCCCCTCACTTTCAAAGGGGGGGAGGAGGGAGGAGGGGTGGGAGAGGAGGGAGGGAAGGGAAGAGAAAGGAAAAGTTTGCTGTCCTGAATGTTGGATACTGAATTGCCATTTAACACATGGTACTATTATTGTATTTACTTGATGTTAACTGTGGAAATGACTACATTTGATTGTTATAGGGGTTGTTTTGCTTTTTGTTCTGCCGATTGTTATATCCACTACCCTCCATTC
Organism: Staurois parvus; assembly: GCF_062004578.1. Classification (NCBI taxonomy): domain Eukaryota; kingdom Metazoa; phylum Chordata; class Amphibia; order Anura; family Ranidae; genus Staurois; species Staurois parvus. Next base: position 1,282,655 of record NW_028318757.1, read on the forward strand.
CCTGTATTCCTCGTTTCTTAAATATTCAATAAAACTTTATTTTGGAAAAGAAAAAAAAAAAGAAAAGGATTATATGTGAACTGACATATTGTAGAGAATAGTATTGTGAGTATCTTAAAAGTTATTGAGCATAACATACATTCCACTATTATTGTACAGGCATTCCTGAGTATGGTAGTGTGAATGTTTTGTTTACATATTTGTCAAGGTGTCAGCTGGGGCTAAGGGATCCCTGGATGTCTTCTGGGTTGCAAAGCATGCCCCTGGAGACTGCTGTCATCCATACACAGTGGATCGTGGCTGTTGGTAACATTCCACTTTCTGTGTTTTTTCTCTCTCTCACTCTTTTTCATATATATATATATATACATATATATATATATATATATATATATATATATACACAGTTGCAAGAAAAAGTGTGTGAACCCCTTGGGATTACGTGGAGTTTTGCATGAATTGGGCATAAAATGTGCTCTGAACGTTATCTAAGTCACAACAATAGAAGAACACAGTCTGCTGAACATAATACTACACAAACATTAGATGTTGCCATGGTTTAATTGCACATAACATGTAAACATTCACAGTGCAGGGAGGAAAAAGTATGTGAACCTTTAGACTTAATAACTGGTTGACCCTCCTTTGGCAGCATTAACCGCAACCAAACGTTTCCTGTAGTTGCAGATCAGACCTGCACAATGATCTGGAGTAAATTTGGACCACTCCTCTTCACAAAACTGTTTCAGTGTAGCAATATTCTTGGGATGTCTGGTGTGAATCGCTCTCTTAAGGTCATGTCACAACATTTCAATCGGGCTGAGGTCAGGACTCTGACTGGGCCACTCCAGAAGGTGTATTCTGTGCTGTTGCAGCCATTGTTTTGTTGAATTACTTGTATGCTTTGGGTATTATCCTGTTGCATCACCCATCCTCTGCGGAGCTTCAGTTGGCGGACAGATGGTCATACATTTTCCTGCAAAATGTCTTGATAAACTCTAGAATTCATTTTCCCATCAATGACAACAATCCGTCCAGGCCCTGAGGCAGCAAAGCAGCCCCAAACCATGATGCTCCCTCCGCCATGTTTTACAGTGGGGATGAGGTTTTGATGTTGGTGTGCTGTGCCTTTTTTTCTCCACACATAGTGTTGTGTGTTCTTCCCAAACAACTCAATCTTGGTTTCATCTGTCCACAGTATATTTTGCCAGTAGTGCTGTGGAACATCCAGGTGCTCTTTTGCAAACTTCAAAAATGTTAGCATGTGCCAGAGATTTCTGTAGGTCTTTAGCTGACACTCTGGGATTCTTCTTTACCTCATGCAGCATTCTGCGCTGTGCTCTTGCAGTCATTTTTACAGGACGACCACGCCTAGGGAGAGTAGCAACAGTGCTAAACTTTCTCCATTTGTAGACAGTCTGTCTTACCGTGGACACACGAACATCAAGGCTTTTGGAGATACTTTTGTAACCCTTCTAGCTTCATGCAAGTCAACAATTCTTGATCGTAGGTCTTCTGAGAGCTCTTTTCTGCGAGGCATGGTTCACATCAGACAGTGCTTCTTGAAACCAGTAAACCCAAAACAGGTGTGTGTTTTTTAAGGGCAGGACAGCTGTCAGCAACACATCCAATATTATCACACTGATTGGAGTCAAGGTTGGCTCACTCCTGGCTCCAATTAGCTCTCGGAGAAGTCATTAAGCTAGGGTCTCACATACTTTTTCCTCCCTGCACTGTGAATGTTTACATGTTATGTGCAATTAAACCATGGAAACATCTAATGTTTGTGTAGTATTATGTTCAGCAGACTGTGTTCTTCTATTGTTGTGACTTAGATGACGTTCAGAGCACATTTTATGACCAATTCATGCAAAACTTCACGTAATCCCAAGGGGTTCACATACTTTTTCTTGCAACTGTACATGATCATCAGGCTGAACAAAGCATCCTGCTACCATGAGCTGCTATCTGCTGTAGTGTGGTGGACAAGGATGCAGTCTGCCCTAGCGGATGCAGAGCAACATCCAAAGTCAAAACAGACCAAATTATGGACATGTACGCAATTGTGCCTGTATGTGTGGCCTGACACCAGTAAATGTACAGTGCAATGTGGCCTTAGCTTTGGGACACAGGTTTATGGAGAATTGAGTAAACTTCTGCCATGTTTTTATGTTGCTATTTTTAAAATTCTTTGTTATTCTTTCTGTAGAGGACAGTAACGAAGAAGAGCAGGACCACTGTAAGTGCCTTCAATGTGATTGTCTGTTCTCTGTGTGCATTATGGAACTTTGATGTCTGCAATGTTTTTGGTGTGTTCTGTCTTGTTGTCTGTGTAGCACCAGCCATGTTTGTGGAGGGGGAGGAAGAGGAGCAGCAGGAGGAGGCCACCTCACCTCAGGCCCACTGTAAATGCCTTGAATGTGCTTGGCTCTCTCAAAGGGGTTTGTGCTGTTCTTGTTTGTGTAGCAGCAGCCATGTTGTCTGTGGGGGGGAGGAGCCACAGCTGCCTCCGCAGCAGGAGGAGGCCACCTCACCTCAGGCCCCACTGTAAGTGCCTTGAATGTGCTTACTTGTTCTCTGTGTTCCTTGTTGTACTTGGCTTTCTCAAAGGGGTTGGTGTTGTTCTTTCTTGTTGTTTGTGTAGTACCTGCCATGTTGTCCTCAGGGGAGGAGGAGGAGCGACAGCTGCGGGACAGACTAAAACATTTAATGTGAAAATGGCTTAATGTAGCTTAACATGCAATAAACTGTCTAAATCTTAATCAATTGACTTGACACTTAGCACAGCCCAAGTTCTCAACGTCCCAAACATGTCCTAGAAGTGTCATAGATTTCAGCCTTCCACAAAGAAAATGGGGGACATTAAGCTTGTTTTTTGGGGAGGTTAATGTAGCTTAACGTACAAAAAAGAGCTTAGATGTTGACCAATCTCCCCCAAACTTCACACATTAGAAGACCCTATCAATGGCAACATATTCTGAAAATTTCAGATCATTTGGTAAATCACAGCAAAAGTTATTCACATTAAGCTATATTTTACAGTGCTAAAACATTTAATGTGAAGAGCTTAATGTAAAAAGAGCTTAACGTACCATAATGTGCCTAAACCTCAATCAATTGACTTGAAACTTTGCACAGCCCAAGTTCTCAATGTCCCAAACATGTCCTAGAAGTTTCATAGATTTTTGCCTTCCACAAAGAAAATGGGGGACATTAAGCTTGTTTTTTGGGGAGCTTAATGTAGCTTAACGTACAAAAAACAGCTTAGATGTTTACCAATTTCCCCCAAACTTCCAACAATAGGAGACTCTATCTATGGCAACATATTCTGAAAATTTCAGATCATTTGGTAAATCACACCAAACGTTATTCACATTAAGCTATATTTTACAGTGCTAAAACATTTAATGTGAAGAGCTTAATGTAAAAAGAGCTTAACGTGTAATAAACTGTCTAAATCTTAATCAATTGACTTGAAACTTTGCACAGCCCAAGTTCTCAACGTCCCAAACATGTCCTAGAAGTGTCATAGATTTCAGCCTTCCCCAAAGAAAATGGGGGACATTAAGCTTGTTTTTTAGGGAGCCTAATGTAGCTTAACGTACATAAAAGAGCTTAGATGTTGACCAATCTCCCCCAAACTTCACACATTGGAAGACCCTATCTATGGCAACATATTCTGAAAATTTCAGGCCATTTGGTAAATCACACCAAAAGTTATTCACATTAAGCTATATTTTACAGTGCTAAAACATTTAATGTGAAGAGCTTAATGTAAAAAGAGTTTAACGTACAATAATGTGCCTAAACCTCAATCAATTGACTTGAAACTTTGCACAGCCCGAGTTCTCAATGTCCCAAATATGTCCTAGAAGATTCATAGATGTTGAACTTCCACAAAGAAAATGGGGGACATTAAGCTTGTTTTTTGGGGAGCCTAATGTAGCTTAATGTACAAAAAAGAGCTTAGATGTTGACCAATCTCCCCCAAGCTTCACACATTGGAAGACCCTCTCTATGGCAACATATTCTGAAAATTTCAGGTCATTTGGTAAATCACACCAAAAGTTATTCACATTAAGCTATATTTTACAGTGCTAAAACATTTAATGTGAAGAGCTTAATGTAAAAAGAGTTTAACGTACCATAATGTGCCTAAACCTCAATCAATTGACTTGACACTTTGCACAGCCCAAGTTCTTAATGTTCCAAACATGTCCTAGAAGTTTCATAGATTTCTGCCTTCCACAAAGAAAATGGGGGACATTAAGCTTGTTTTTTGGGGAGCTTAATGTAGCTTAACGTACAAAAAAGAGCTTAGATGTTGACCAATTTCCCCCAAACTTCTAACAATACGAGACTCTATCTATGTCAACATATTCTGAAAATTTCGGGTCATTTGGTAAATCATACCAAAAGTTATTCACATTAAGCTATATTTTACAGTGCTAAAACATTTAATGTGAACAGCTTAATGTAAAAAGAGCTTAACGTACCATAATGTGCCTAAACCTCAATTAATTGACTTGACACTTTGCACAGCCCGAGTTCTCAACATCCCAAATATGTCCTAGAAGATTCATAGATGTTGAACTTCCACAAAGAAAATGGGGGACATTAAGCTTGTTTTTTGGGGAGCTTAATGTAGCTTAACATGCAAAAAACAGCTTAGATGTTTACCAATCTCCCCCAAACTTCACACAGTAGAAGACTCTATCTATGGAAACATATTCTGAAAATTTCAGGTCATTTGCTAAATCACATCAAAAGTTATTCAAATTAAGCTATATTTTACAGGGCTAAAACATTTAATGTGAACAGCTTAATGTAAAAAGAGCTTAACGTACCATAATGTGCCTAAACCTCAATCAATTGACTTGAAACTTTGCACAGCCCAAGTTCTCAACGTCCCAAATATGTCCTAGAAGATTCATAGATTTTGAACTTCCACAAAGAAAATGGGGGACATTAAGCTTGTTTTTTGGGGAGCTTAATGTAGCTTAACATACAAAAAACAGCTTAGATGTTTACCAATCTCCCCCAAACTTCACACAGTAGAAGACTCTATCTATGGAAACATATTCTGAAAATTTCAGGTCATTTGGTAAATCACACCAAACATTATTCACATTAAGCTATATTTTACAGGGCTAAAACATTTAATGTGAACAGCTTAATGTAAAAAGAGCTTAACGTACCATAATGTGCCTAAACCTCAATCAATTGACTTGAAACTTTGCACAGCCCAAGTTCTCAACGTCCCAAATATGTCCTAGAAGATTCATAGATGTTGATCTATCACAAAGAAAATGGGGGACATTAAGCTTGTTTTTTGGAGAGCTTATGTAGCTTAATGTACAAAAAACAGCTTAGATGTTTACCAATCTCCCCCAAACTTCACACAGTAGAAGACTCTATCTATGGCAACATATTCTGAAAATTTCAGATCATTTGGTAAATCACACCAAACGTTATTAACATTAAGCTATATTTTACAGTGCTAAAACATTTATTGTGAACCGCTTAATGTAAAAAGAGCTTAACGTGTAATAAACTGTCTAAATCTTAATCAATTGACTTGAAACTTTGCACAGCCCAAGTTCTCAACGTCCCAAACATGTCCTAGAAGTGTCATAGATTTCAGCCTTCCACAAAGAAAATGGGGGACATTAAGCTTGTTTTTTGGGGAGCTTAATGTAGCTTAACGTACAAAAAACAGCTTAGATGTTGACCAATCTCCCCCAAACTTCACACATTGGAGGACCCTCTCTATGGCAACATATTCTGAAAATTTCAGGTCATTTGGTAAATCACACCAAAAGTTATTCACATTAAGCTATATTTTACAGTGCTAAAACATTTAATGTGAAGAGCTTAATGTAAAAAGAGTTTAACGTACCATAATGTGCCTAAACCTCAATCAATTGACTTGACACTTTGCACAGCCCAAGTTCTTAATGTTCCAAACATGTCCTAGAAGTTTCATAGATTTCTGCCTTCCACAAAGAAAATGGGGGACATTAAGCTTGTTTTTTGGGGAGCTTAATGTAGCTTAACGTACAAAAAAGAGCTTAGATGTTGACCAATTTCCCCCAAACTTCTAACAATACGAGACTCTATCTATGTCAACATATTCTGAAACTTTCGGGTCATTTGGTAAATCATACCAAAAGTTATTCACATTAAGCTATATTTTACAGTGCTAAAACATTTAATGTGAACAGCTTAATGTAAAAAGAGCTTAACGTACCATAATGTGCCTAAACCTCAATCAATTGACTTGAAACTTTGCACAGCCCAAGTTCTCAACGTCCCAAATATGTCCTAGAAGATTCATAGATTTTGAACTTCCACAAAGAAAATGGGGGACATTAAGCTTGTTTTTTGGGGAGCTTAATGTAGCTTAACATACAAAAAACAGCTTAGATGTTTACCAATCTCCCCCAAACTTCACACAGTAGAAGACTCTATCTATGGAAACATATTCTGAAAATTTCAGGTCATTTGGTAAATCACACCAAACATTATTCACATTAAGCTATATTTTACAGGGCTAAAACATTTAATGTGAACAGCTTAATGTAAAAAGAGCTTAAGGTACCATAATGTGCCTAAACCTCAATCAATTGACTTGAAACTTTGCACAGCCCAAGTTCTCAACGTCCCAAATATGTCCTAGAAGATTCATAGATGTTGAACTTCCACAAAGAAAATGGGGGACATTAAGCTTGTTTTTTGGGGAGCTTAATGTAGCTTAACGTACAGAAAGAGCTTAGATGTTGACCAATTTCCACCAAACTTTATACATTAGAAGAACCTATCTATGGCAACATATTCTGAAAATTTCAGGTCATTTGGTAAATCATACCAAACGTTATTCACATTAAGCTATATTTTACAGTGCTAAAACATTTAATGTGAAGTGCTTAATGTAAAAAGAGCTTAACGTACCATAATGTGCCTAAACCTCAATCAATTGACTTGAAACTTTGCACAGCCCAAGTTCTCAGCGTCCCAAACATCTCCTAGAAGTTTCATAGAGTTTGAACTTCCACAAAGAAAATGGGGGACATTAAGCTTGTTTTTTGGGGAGCTTAATGTAGCTTAACGTACAAAAAACAGCTTAGATGTTTAGCAATCTCCCCCAAACTACACACAGTAGAAGACTCTATCTATGGCAACATATTCTGAAAATTTCAGATCATTTGGTAAATCACACCAAACGTTATTAACATTAAGCTATACTTTACAGTGCTAAAACATTTATTGTGAACCGCTTAATGTAAAAAGAGCTTAACGTGTAATAAACTGTCTAAATCTTGATCAATTGACTTGAAACGTTGCACAGCCCAAGTTCTCAACGTCCAAAACATGTCCTAGAAGTGTCATAGATTTCAGCCTTCCACAAAAAAATGGGGGACATTAAGCTTGTTTTTTGGGGAGCTTAATGTAGCTTAACGTACAAAAAACAGCTTAGATGTTGACCAATCTCCCCCAAACTTCACACATTGGAAGACCCTCTCTATGGCAACTTATTCTGAAAATTTCAGGTCATTTGGTAAATCACACCAAAAGTTATTCACATTAAGCTATATTTTACAGGGCTAAAACATTTAATGTGAACAGCTTAATGTAAAAAGAGCTTAACATACCATAATGTGCCTAAACCTCAATAAATTGACTTGAAACTTTGCACAGCCCAAGTTCTCAACGTCCCAAATATGTCCTAGAAGATTCATAGATTTTGAACTTCCACAAAGAAAATGGGGGACATTAAGCTTGTTTTTTTGGGGAGCTTAATGTAGCTTAACGTACAGAAAGAGCTTAGATGTTGACCAATTTCCACCAAACTTTATACATTAGAAGAACCTATCTATGGCAACATATTCTGAAAATTTCAGGTCATTTGGTAAATCATACCAAACGTTATTCACATTAAGCTATATTTTACAGTGCTAAAACATTTAATGTGAAGTGCTTAATGTAAAAAGAGCTTAACGTACCATAATGTGCCTAAACCTCAATCAATTGACTTGAAACTTTGCACAGCCCAAGTTCTCAGCGTCCCAAACATCTCCTAGAAGTTTCATAGAGTTTGAACTTCCACAAAGAAAATGGGGGACATTAAGCTTGTTTTTTGGGGAGCTTAATGTAGCTTTACATACAAAAACGAGCTTAGATGTTGATCAATCTCCCCCCAAACTTCACACATTAAAAGACCCTATCTATGGCAACAAATTCTGAAAATTGACCTCAATCAATTGACTTGAAACTTTGCACATCCCAAGTTCTCAACTTCCCAAACTTTTCTTAGAAGTTTCATAGATTTTGAACTTCCACAAAGCAAGAGAGTGACATTAAACTTGTGTAGCCCCTACCACCTTGTGTAGTGGCCGTAGCGTGGGACAGCCAATGGGGGAATATTATGAGTGTGTGTTTGTAGCTCACCAGCCAATCACTGGGGATTTCTGGCTTGTGGTGCATGCTTGGGAAGTGCATTCTTCCAAGTTCCAAATACCAGTCAATATTGGCACAAAACCTTTAGGCTTCTGCTAGAAAGCTGAACATGAAGAGGAACTTCATCTTTCAGCATGACAACGACCCAAGCATACATCCAAATCAACAAATGAATGGCTTCACCAGAAGATGATTAAAGTTTTAGAATGGCCCAGCCAGAGCCCAGACCTGAATCTGATTGAAAATCTGTGGGGTGATCTGAAGAGGGCTGTGCACAGGAGATGCCTTCGCAATCTGACAGAGTTTAAGAGTTTTTGCAAGGAAGAGCGGGCAAATATTGTCAAGTCAAGATGTGCCATGCTGATAGACTCATACCCAAAAAGACAGAGTGATGTAATAACATGAAAAGGTGCTTCAACAAAGTATTAGTTTAAGGGGGTGCACACTTATGCAACCATATTATTTTAGTCTTTTATTTTTACTTCCCTCCACCAAAAAGATTTCAATATGTTTTTCAACTGAGTTGTACAGTTTATAGGTCACATTAAAGGTAGAAATTTTTCTGAAATTATTTTTCTTTGTCTTCTTATTTTCTTACATCACAGAAACCTGACTTTTTTAATAGTGGTATGTCGACTTTTTATATCCACTGTATATATTCATGAGAATTGCTATGTGCTCAATCTTAGTACAGTCTACCTCCAGGCTTGGCCTGGGGAGGTAATGCTTATGTGCGAGAAAGGTTTGACTAGGCCTCAAGCCTAGAAGGGGCCTCACATGCTGATTGAGGAGGAGAATGAGAGAAGTTGGATGGCTACTGGAGGTACCTGGTACTAGAATGGACCTAAGGGGCAAGTCTGTCTGACCTATTGAAGATCACATGACTATCCATATTTAGCTGTTCCTCTAATAACCAGTGCCAGCTTGTGCTCCTATTGATTCTGCACTGTGAAATACTGAAAGGGTCTGGTGAGTCTGAAGTTCTTTTCTAATATAGTTTTGACATGAATGTTCTAAACCCTATGTCCTCTCTCCCAGTTATGAAGTTCCCCAATAAAGAATTCAAAGATGTACTTAACCTCCTTGGTGGTATGATTCTTTCCGATTTTTGGTGCTGAAAGCGGTACCTTTTTTTGCATGGAAATATGTAGTTTTTTTATTGTAGGCCTGTAATTTTTAGGAATAACTCACTGAAATCTGTCCGAACAAGAGTCTAGTAAACATCCCGGGTAGGATATAATTTGAAACACGTAATCATAAATTATAATTTAATAAATAATCATAAAAAATAATAATATAATAATAATACATTTAATTCAATAATATAATCAAACCAAAAACACTGAAACGTGAAATAGAGCGCCAAGTTAGCACATTGCTGAGCAAAGTCGCAAAATCGTTTTCAGTGTCTGATGACGAATTTCCCCACAAATTATTATCACTCAATTCTGCAAGTGGTTCTGATTTACTATCGCTGTTCTCCTAGCTGATCTAAACCGCTTTTGACCTAAAGGGACACTTTTTGGACGCCATGGACTTTTCTCAGTTTCCAGGCAGAAAGAACAGACAAAATGTAGGCAGGGCGCAGGACAAAGCATTAGGGACAAGATGTATGTGAAATTGGTTGAGACAGCAATGTTTTACTATGTAAAATGTAAAAAAAAAAAAGACATTTTTTAAAATGTTTAAATTTCCCGCCGCCAGCGGTGCCCGTACGTCCTGACGTCACAGGGACAGGACACAGAAGCCGGATGCCGGCATCGGCCGGAGGAGATGGCCGGGGACGCTGAAGGGGACACATCGTGGGAGCGCAGGGTAAGGTAAGTGAAGAACAAATGCTGGAGCAGTGCCGCATGGTATTCCCGAGTGTAGCTCGGGGTTACCGTTTGTGGTACTGAAATGTTACCCCGAGCTACACTCGGGAATACCGCCAAGGAGGTTAAACTGATTGGCGCCTAACTTTTCTTTGATTGCACATCCCTTCACAGGCCTAGGATCTGCACGAAAACAAAATGTCAGCCTTCCCTGCCTTTGAGGGTCCACGCTACGCCTCTGGGGGTCAAGGGAGTGCTGTACTTATTTTTAGGGGAACTAATTGTGGCTTAAAGTACAAAAGAGAGCTTGGATGTTATCCAATTTCCTCAAAATGTATACAATAGAAGACTCTATCTATGCCAACATATTATAAAAATCTCAGGTTGTTTGGTAAAATAGACTAAAGATTATTAACATTTAAAGGAGAACTCTGGGCAAAATCTTTTTTTACATGTTCTTGTTGCTTATCTCCTGCCTTCCCTGAATATGTAATCCATTTTCTTGTTATCTGAGTAGTTGTTCTAGTAAGACCGATCACTGCTATGCCTCCTATTCCCACAGACACCGGTCTTGGTACATCCCATCTGTAGTTTTGTTCTCCAGCAAGCAGGGATGTATTTCCATCCCTGCTTGTTGCAGTGGGCGGACCAGGATACACAGACTGCCGGTATGTACCGTCCATGGAGGTGGTGTCCTAGGAATGACAGCCCCCCTGGGCTGCTCTGAAGGCTGCATCCAAGGGAGTCTGTAACCCTTGCTGCCTGCACATTGGGGTAGCATCACCACTGGCTCAAAATCCTCTGTTTGCTGTACCATCCAGAGACCAGCTTTCGGAAGACCAGCTTTCTGGTTCTGGTAGCCGCTGCCCAATATCCCCCAGTGAAATCACTGGCTGCTAGGACCGCCTGGTGTCTAGCAACCAGTGATGCATATGCAAAGCCACAGAATTCACAGCCAGGAGGCTCCAACTTTATTCTATTGAGCTGCTCCACCTCCTCCATTGTCTGCCCTGCTTACCATGACTAAGGAAGAGTCTGAGAGCTGTGATTAGGGGAGCCAGGAATAGAGAGACAGAGGATGGCATTCTGTGCTGGAGGAACAAGAGAGTGTAACTAGAGATGGGTGGGGGCAGAGCAAGCAGCTGGAGAAAGCAGCTGAACATCCTACACTGGCAGACCTGCAATATCCTCCGTGAAAATTCTGCCTCCACTGCTGTTCTGCACCAACAGCCCTTCTCTGCCTTTACTGACAACTGAGAGTACGGGACAGGCTGACAGGCTTTAGTGATCACTTTGCTTCGTCTCCTTGTGCTGTGAGCTGAGCAATTGGAGCCAGTCAAGTCTTGATATGTAGTGGCATTGAGAGTCTCGTCCCCCCCCTTCTTTCTCTCTCCCTCTCCCTCTTCCTCCCTCTATGAATAACTTTTGGCATGTTTTATGAAACAACCTGAAATTTTCACAATTTGTTGGTACATGTAGAGCAGGTTTCACAAGTGATAGTTCAGTCTGGACCTCAGCCGTATCACCCAGCAGCATGAGCGGACTCATTTCCTCCCACCACTGCAGATGTTAAGGATTATTGTCCTGCAGAGGGTGGGAGAAATGGCAAGGTGGACAGGGACCTGGACCCCCCATGCACCCGCCCACCGCAGCAGAGAGGGTGGAAGGAATGGAAGGTCTACAGGGGGAGGAGCAGTTGCCCTCCCCCTCCCCCTGAATACACTTGTCGCCACTGAACCCACAGCAAGGAGAACCTGAATCCCCTCCCCCCACATTCACTCACCTGCCACCGCTGTTGAAGTCACAGCAGAGTGGGTTGGAGGAAAGGAAGGTCTACAGGAGTATGCCCAACCTCTTCCCCCCAAATGCACTCATCCACCACTGAACCCACGGTAAGGAGGAGGGCAGGAGGCACGGAGCCTAGTGGCAGGAGCAGGTGTGCACACCCAGAAGAGGAGTCTAACGTGCCACTCTCCCAGCCCTCCACAACACTGAGTTAAGCTAGGGGAAGATTATGGGGGGGGGGGGGGTCTGTGATGTCAGAGAGGGAGCTGTGATATGGGGGGCTGGGAAGTGAGAGGAGGGAGCTGTGAGGGGTGAGCTCTGATATGAGTGGCTGTGAGAGAGGGGAATTGTAATACTTGGGGAGCTGTGATAGGGAGAATCTGTGATATGGGGGGCTGTGATGTTATATAGGGGACTGTGATGTGAGAATGGGGAGCTGTGATATAAGGGGCTGTGATGAGAATGGGGGGAGTGCTGTAATATAACGTTTTGTGAGAGTGGGGCAATAATGTGAGAGGGAGAAGCTGTGGTATGGGGGGCTGTGATGTGAGAAGGGGAAGCTGTGATGCGGGAGGGGGAGCTGTGATATGCCGGGCTGTGATGTAAGATGGGAGAGCTGTATTATGGGTGGGCTGTGATGTGATGTGGGTGGCTGTAATGTGAAAGGGGGGCTGTGATATGAAAGGGGGGCTGTGATATGAAGGGTTTGTGATGTGAGGAGGAGGGCTGTGATGTCAAGAGGGGGTGAGCTGTTATGTGGGGGGTTGTGATTGCAAAGGCGACTGTGATGTGAGGGAGGGGTCTATGATTGCAAGGGGATGTGATGTAAGTGTGGCTGTAATGTTGGGGGCTCTGATGTGAAAGGGAGTTGTGATATATAGAGGGGTGTGATTGGAAAAGGGGGACTGAGGCAATTAATTGAAAAGGGGCTGTGATGTTAATGACCTGAGTCATAGAATAAAAATGAGATTCGGAACTCTGCAGAAAAAAAGGATTAAAAACTGGACCTCCATGAATTTTAATTCAGTACCCGTGATGTAGATTCTTGTATTTTATAAAGTTTGGGGGAGATTGGTAAACATCTAAGCTCTTTTTTGGACGTTAAGCCACATTAAGCCCCCCAAAAAACAAGCTTAATGTCCCCCATTTTCTTTGTGGAAGTCCAAAATCTATGAAACTTCTAGGACCTGTTTGGGATGTTGAGAACTTGGGCTGTGCAAAGTTTCAAGTCAATTGATTGAGGCTTAGGCACATTATGGTACGTTAAGCTCTTTTTACATTAAGCTCTTCACATTAAATGTTTTAGCACTGTAAAATATAGCTTAATGTGAATAACGTTTGGTGTGATTTACCAAATGATCTGAAATTTTCAGAATATGTTGCCATAGATAGGGTCTTTTAATGCATAAAGTTTGGCGGAAATTGGTCAACATCTAAGCTCTTTTTTGTACATTAAGCTACATTAAGCTCCCCAAAAAACAAGCTTAATGTCCCCCATTTTCTTTGTGGAAGGCTGACATCTATGAAACTTCTGAGACATGTTTGGGACGCTGAGAACTTGGGCTGTGCAAAGTTTCAAGTCAATTGATTGAGGTTTAGGCACGTTATGGTACGTTAAACTCTTTTTACATTAAGCTCTTCACATTAAATGTTTTAGCACTGTAAAATATAGCTTAATGTGAATAACTTTTGGTGTGATTTACCAAATGACCTGAAATTTTCAGAATATGTTGCCATAGAGAGGGTCTTCCAATGTGTGAAGTTTGGGGGAGATTGGTAAACATCTAAGCTGTTTTTTGTACGTTAAGCTACATTAAGCTCCCCAAAAAACAAGCTTAATGTCCCCCATTTTCTTTGTGGAAGTTCAAAATCTATGAAACTTTTAGGACATATTTGGGACACTGAGAACTTGGGCTTTGCAAAGTTTCAAGTCAATTGATTGAGGTTTAGGCACATTGTGGTACGTTAAGCTCTTTTTACATTAAGCTCTTCACATTAAATGTTTTAGCACTGTAAAATATAGCTTAATGTGAATAACTTTTGGTGTGATTTACCAAATGACCTGCAATTTTCAGAACATGTTGCCATAGATAGAGTCTTCTAATGTGTGAAGTTTGGGGGAGATTGGTCAACATCTAAGCTCTTTTTTGTACGTTAGGCTACATTAAGCTCCCCAAAAAACAAGCTTAATGTCCCCCATTTTCTTTGTGGAAGGCTGAAATCTATGAAACTTCTAGGACATGTTTGGAACATTAAGAACTTGGGCTGTGCAAAGTTTCAAGTCAATTGATTAAGATTTAGACAGTTTATTGCACGTTAAGCTACATTAAGCCATTTTCACATTAAATGTTGTAGTCTGTCCCGACAGCTGCCCACCTCACCTCAGGCCCACTGTAAGTACCTTCAATGTGTTTGGGGATATTTGTCTCTGTAGGTGACATCAAGGTTGAGGTGTTGGCGTTTGGGGCTGAGGCAGAGCTGTTCCCATTAGGGCCAATGTTAGGTTGTGCATTGATGCTATGCTTTTCTTTCTTTCCACCATGGACAGAAGGGGTCACTTTATTCACACGTCAACACAATCATTGCTGCTGTGGGATTGTCTGCCTTTATGCTCCTAGATTCTGGCAGTTGGAGGTGTGCACAGCATTCAAAGCTAGTACAATACCCTGTTATTAGTCCTCATGGCTATATCAGCAGCAAGTAACTATTTGCCAAAAGCAGACATGCTGGTTGTACCCAAGACAAATCCTCATTTGCCTTTTGTACAATCATGCTGACCATAGCTGTAGTGTAATTTGGCTGATTACTATTGGCCGGATCACAGTTTCTTAGATAAGTCAGTCTTGTTTTTTTTTCCACTACGGAGACTTACCTAGGTGGATGAAGCATTAGTCCAATGCTTCATCTGTCCCCCTTAGGCTGTAAGGGTGCTAACTCTGCAATCACATGGCCCTTGTCAGCTCAACCTCCCCAGAAACTCACTGTAGCTCTGGGCTGTGGAAGGTGAGGGTGCGGCAAGCTCAGAATCTTTGTTCTTTGCTTCAAAGCTGAGACAGGTATTGCTCCTGAGTCTGGAGTGCATCCCAACTTTGAAGTTGGGATCTGGACCCAGCCTGGCCATGCTGAGTGACATCAACCGTCAGTGGACTTCAGTCAGCTGTCCTCTGAAAATGGGTCACAGGAGTGCTAAATGAACTACCAGGGTTTAGACCCAGGACCCTGCATTCACTCTATCTGGTCTCCCACAATACAGAGAACATAGAAATGCAATTATTTTAGTAGATAAAAACTGCTAAATACCTTTTCTCATCAGCGGTTAGAGCAGTCTTGTGACTTCAGCAGAGCACTGGTTAAAGTTTATAGGAGGAGTTTTCTTTCTGCTCTCAGAGGATGTGAAACCTCTGACCACTGGATAGTGGTGATTGGCCCTGTGCTGTTAACATGCACCCTCCCAAGACCAACAAAAAAACTCTGGCAATGCACACCAAACTGAACATGTGCATGTGACTATGGATTCAGTCTGTATCAGGTGGTCATTTCAACAAGAGGAGGGGCAGAGAAAACAGGATTAAACAGCCTTTTTACACAATGCAGAGGATTAACCCCTTAGGTTAGACAGCAAGTCTAACAAGCATGCTTTACTGCATATATAGATTGATTTGACTGTTGTAGGTTTAGTAACACTTTAAGTACCATTGCTTTCTTCCTCATCACACAAGCTCAAGCAGTTTGGGGAATACAGCTTACAATGTGGATCCTAGTGTAGTGGCTAGGCAGATATTAGCTCAATATGTGTAGGCCTGTACACATCCATACCTTTCTGAGACAAGGTGCTGCTCTCTAGCACAGCGTGGGATGACAATTGGCCACAGGTCAGTATTTTGTTGGCCTTATGTGGATGCCAAGCAGTCTTTTTTGGGCCTTAATGCTACAAATGCATGAAGGAAAGAAACTTCTGCCTAATTTCAAATGAACTAATGCTGCAGGATATGTGCCCCCAAAATACACTAGCAAAGGTGTGAGAGAGCCTATCTTAGAGGAGCTTCCCAGCTATTCGTGTTTGGCATGTGTTCAGAGTTTCAGAGTTGTGTGTCTTTTACTATACAATGGTTAAGCCTTTCCCTTGTGTCAACCTTTGAAGATGTTACAGCTAAGGGGATAGTGGCTATTTACACCACACCCCCTTACAATAGTCAACATAATTATTGGACTTTGTTCATTTTCTATTTCAATATTTTTATTAAGAAAGTTTTATTTTAAGAATACAACAAGCTCAAAATACGCCCATGCAGGGGCAGAGCAGAACAATAACATAAACAGAGACATCCTGCTGACTTGTATTAGTCAAATAACAAGATGTCCAATCACATCAAGGAGGGACAGTAAAAAGCCGAACCAAATAGCAGCAGTAATCCAACATAATATTGGAAAAAAAAAGAGGAAAGAAAAAAGATTAGAAGAAAGGAAAAAGAAAATAAAACAAAAAAGGGAATCAGAAATAAAACATAAAAGAAGGGGAACTAGAAGGATCACGGATCCAGGGCTAGCACAGGCAGCAACTATAGGAGGCCATAACTAGTAGGAGGCAGAGATGGTAAGGAATAACGTATCCAAGGTTCCCAAACCTTAAGGAATCTTGGATGAGAATCATGAAGACTGCTAGACATCTGTTCATTGAACAATATAGCATTCATCCGAGTCTGGAAGAAAACCGAAGGGGTTCTCCAAGCTTGAGCTATAGCACGTTTGGCCAAAATAAATAGGTAGGATGCCAATTTCTACTGAGACCTAGACAAACCCAAAATTGGACAATGCAGGAGGGCCACCTTTGCATCCCTATGCACCGTAATATGAAATAGCGTTTGTAGCAAACCGAAAACCCTAGACCAGAAGCCTATCAATCGTGGGCATGACCACCAAATGTGCAAGACATCTCCGCGTAGACCACAGTTACAGAAACGCCTATCTCCGCCAGTCGGATTAAAGTGAGCAGTCCGAGCCGGGACCTGCCGCAATCGTGCACACCAGAGGCCCTCCATTTTGTCAAGAAATCTCCATGTTGTCCCTCATTCTCCCCCCTCCCTCTCTGAGAGCCACAGTGACATCTGGTTGGTGTGGGTGTTGAAAGTGTCCCAGGCAAGCCAGAGCCCAGCAGGGAACCCCGAGGTTCCTGGTTGTCTGAGAGAGCTGTGCAATATAACACCTAGTAAAAGATAACACAAGCCTTCCCAGGAGTTCAAAGGCATTCCAAGGAAGCACAGGAACCAGATAACACTTTTAAAATCCATTTTTTCCCTGTGTCTCATATCTTGGAATATGAGAGACTTACATAAAAACCAGGCATATATTCAAATTGGCCACGAGGAGACAAACAGTTTGATAGGTCACTCTCCTTAAGAAATAAGAAAGCAGAAAAGTAGATCTCTTGAATCATTCAGTGTATAATTTCATATCTAATCATTCCTCAGATGTGTCTGCATAATAATCTACCCGCGGGTGGAATGTCACTTGTGTTTATGGAAAGTTATGAGCCAAAATATGAACTTCAAGAGATTTTGGCTCTAGTTTAGGCCTACGCCCAGACGATCCCGCCCTAAACGGGGTATTGGTCCATGACTTCAGAGACACCCCCTGCTGGGGAACTACAAAATGGGTTGTCAGGCCTAAGAAAGTAAAGTTGAAGAATTCTCCCGTTTAACATCAGAACCAACTTGGGAGACCGCCCTTTCGCTCTGAAACTTGATCTGCTAACCCAGGACTTTGGCAAGTACTTTAACCCTCTAACTTCTCTCTATTATCTCTTTGCTGTGCTGTTGCTCTCTGTATATTTATATATATATTGGTTACATCTTTTTCTGTAAATATTTTTATTGCACCCTTTTGACCTTTTAGTAATAAATCTTTCCTTCTGAAAGTGTTGAACTGTTTCTATAGCTCTTTATTGCAATTTACGAATTCCTGCCTTTAAAAGAGCGCTACTGTGTTTGTTTAACCCTCTGTAACAATTGAGTACTGTCTGTAATACTTTTTTTATTTGCACTAACATACAATTTTGAGGACAAGCTTTCGGGGAATGTCCCCTTCTTCAGGTCTAAGCAGTACTGAAACAAAGATTTAGCAGAATGTTAGAAGAGATGTAGGGGATGGGAAATGAAAACCCCAGAGATAAGGCACAGCAAAAGCAAAGTCTGGGGGGGGGGGGGTTGGAAGACAACACTAGCAGAGGCAGTCATGCTCGAGCTGATAGTCATAAAACTGTTGGATAATGATTGAGGAATCCCATGTCCAAATTCAGGCCGTTATCTCTTGTGTCAAATAGGATTATCATTCTTAGTTCAAAAGTTTTTCTTTCCTGAATGGATTTGAAATTTCCTTTAAGAACTAAAATATTGAGGTCTCCCAAAGTGTGGTCTGGTTGTGTGAAATGGTGTCCCACAGGTGTGCAAAGGTCATCTTTTTTATGTTCCTTGATGGTATGTCTGTGCAAATTCATCCTTGTTTGCAACTTCTGTCCTGTTTCGCCAACATAAGATCCTTTGCTACATTTTCTGCACTGGATAAGGTACACAACATTACTAGAGGTGCAACTGTATGAGTAGGAGATATTGAAGATCCTTTTTAAGTGTCTGACACTTTTTGATGGATTGATTTGGTTGCACAGTTTGCAGCGTTTCTTATTGCAGGGTTTGCTTCCATTATTTGTGACATCATAATCAGAAGGAAGTTTCCTACTGATTAGTTTATTTCTGAGGTTGGGGGGTTGTTTGAAAGCTAGTATTGGTGGTTGCTGGAATATTTCTTTCAGAGTTCCATCCTCTGTTATGATGGGTTGTAAATCTTTGATTATTTTTCTTATTCCTTCTAGTGCTGGGTTGTATGTGGTTACTAGAGGTACACGGTTGTTTGTTTTTTCCTCCTTGTACTGAAGTAGATTTTCCCTTCGGGTTCTCAAGGCTGTGTTTATGCTGTTGTTGATAGATTTGTCCTTGTAACCTTTCTTATGGAAGGAGTCTGCTAGTGTCTCGAGATGTTTATCTCTGTCTCTTGGGTCAGAACATATTCGGTGGTATCTAATAGCCTAACTGTGTATGATGGCACGTTTCGTGTGTTGGGGGTGGAAGCTAGAACAACTGTCTGTATAACCGGCTTGCGGTGACCGTGTTATACAGACGATTACCTCAACCATTACAGTGTTATAGCTGATATCGCTGAGTTTCCCCTTTCTCTGTACAAAAAGGAGGTGATGGCAGTGTGAAGGGTTAATTGCGTAATTAACCTGACCCAGTAACAATCGCATTCAGGCTGCTGGTACGATTGGAGGTCCAGTGAGCTGGAAAATCGTTGTGCAGGGTGCAGCTGGGCGTGCATTGTTACGCACGTGACATTGCGGCTTTAGATTGGCCAGTCCTTCGATCACGAGTTTGGTGAGAAGGTCAGGGGTCTGACGCCGCGTTCGTCACAGGACCCAGTACCACCGCAGTAGAACTTTGTAGGCTGCTTCAAGAGTGACTGTATTGAATGAACATTTCGCCACCATCCCCCGGGCCCTACGCAATCAAGACAACCAGATCTCTCTCCCATTGAGAGACATAAGACAGAGGTGGTGAGGAGGACCTACTGTTAAGGGAGGCATAAATTACAAAAATGAGACCAGGGGACCCTGGGGAATGCTGATAGGCGTGTTCAAAGGGCGTTTTGCAGTAAGGGTATGTAGAGGTACGAAGGAGGGATAGGACCCAGTGGCGCAATTGCAAATACTGATAATATTCCTGTGGCGGGACCCCCCTTGATTCCCGAAGAGACTCCCATGATGGAAACGTACGAGCACTCAGAAAATCATGTACAATAACAAAGCCATGGGAGGTCCACCAAGAGAAAAGGGGTGTCAGGAAAGAACTCACCGCTGGTGGTGCTGGGGCTCATCTGCCGTGTGGGCTGCAGTACCGGTGCTTGCCAGTGGGTGCTTTCAGCAGCCAGGATCTCACTCCTGCAATCAAGCCATCACCTGAGGCTGATTGCAGGAGGTGTATTTAAGCCGTACCAGGCCTGCAATCAGTGCCTTGGTGTTTTCCCATGAGCCCTGTATCTACATCCTTTTGTCTACCTGCCTGATTCCCCTGCTTGACTCTGACTTGACTCTGACTTCCGCCTGCACCGATCCTGGCTATTCCTGCCTGCTCCTTTTGTACCTTATCCGCCCAATTGATCCTGACCCGGCCTGCCTGACCATTCTACTTCTCCAGCTCTGTCTACGCCTGTGTTCCTGAGCATCTAGTTATTAGTTTTAAGGTTTGGTTTTTGGTTGCACGGTGCGTTTCTGTGTATTGGTGTAAGCTCTTAATAAATTATATTATTACATCATTCCTGCAGTCTGCTATTCCCTGTGTCAGTTCACACATCTCTGGTCATATCCGGATCCTTGACAAGGGGGATGTGCTAGGCCTGGCGGAAATAAAGGATTATGCATAATCGGCAAAAGAGGTAGATATGGCGAAATCAAATTACCTGAATATTTTACAGAATCCCAGGTTCGTAAACTGTGAAGCATGATAGGGCTAAAATCCGGAGTGAGCAACTTAGGTGGGAGCCAAAGCATTGTAGTTAATGAAAGCGGAGCAGAGTTGGGCAATTCCAAGAGTACCCATAATGGGATATCTGTCGTGGCATGAAGCATAGACAACTGGGAAATCTGAGCTGCCAAGTAGTATCTAGAAACGTGTGGAACTCCCAAACCTCCCTGTAATCTATGAGTATACAGTGTGGCTCTAGGCCAGTGGTTCTCAACCTTCCTAATGCCACGACCCTTTAATACAGTTCCTCATGTTGTGGTGACCCCCAACCATAAAATTATTTTCGTTGCTACTTCATAACTGTAATTTTGCAGTGGGAGGAGTAGTGCCACATCATTGGTGTCAGTGAGAGGAGTAGTGCCTCATCACTGATGTCAGTGGGAGGAATAGTGTCCCATCATTGGTATCAGTGGGAGGAATAGTGCCACATTGTTGGTGTCAGTGGGGGGAATAGTGCCCCATCATTGGTGTCAGTGGGGGGAATAGTGCCCCATCATTGGTGTCAGTGTGGGAGGAATAGTGCCCCATCATTGGTGTCAGTAGGGGGGGGGCATAGTGCCCCATCATTGATACTAGTGTGGGGGGGAATTGTGCCCTATCATTGGTGTCAGTGGGGGGGGATAGTGCCCCATCGTTGGTGTCAGTGGGGGGAGGAACAGTGCCCCATCGTTGGTGTCAGTGGGGGGAGGAATAGTTCCCCATCGCTGGTGTCAGTGGTGGGGGAGGAAATAGTGCCCCATCATTGGGGGGGAATAGTGCCCCATCAATAGTGGGGGTGTCAGTGGGGGGGGATAGTGCCCCATCATTGGTGTCAGTGGGGGGGATATTGCCCCATCGTTGGTGTCAGTGGGGGGAGGAACAGTGCCCCATCGTTGGTGTCAGTGGGGGGAGGAATAGTTCTCCATCGCTGGTGTCAGTGGGGGGGGGGGGGAAATAGTGCCCCATCATTGGTGTCAGTGGGAGGAATAGTGCCCCATCATTGGTATTAATGACACCAATGATGGGGCACTATTCCTCCCACTGACACCAATGATACTTACCTTGCTGACTCCTGCTCCAGCCTGGCTGGCTCCCTCCCTCTCCCATCTACAGCCAGCATACCTGGCTGCAGCAGCACCATCTGCACGCTACAGATGCTTACCTGTCAGCTGTTTTCCTTCTCCAGCCGCTCCCTCGCTCGATCTTCTTTGCTCTTCACGCTGCTGCTCGGCTCCTCCTCTCCAAGCTCCACCTCCTCATCTGTGATTGGCCGCCTGTGTGCCTCTCCTGAGCTACAGTTACGGCGGCCAATCACTGGCGAGGAGGCGGAGCTGTTGAGTGATCCCGGGGATGTGGCCAGATGACAGGGACGGCATGTCATCCCACGCACACATCGCGGTCCAGGGAAATGTGGACGTATCTGCATGTGGGCGGACCCACCTGGAGACTGATGTCTCGGTTCCTAAGACCATCGGAAATATGTGTTTTCCGATGGTCTTAGGAGACCCCTGTGAAAAGGTTGTTTGACCCCCGAAGGGGTCACGACCCACAGGTTGAGAACTGCTGCTCTAGGCACTCTGGGATGTTTATGAGCCAAAATAAAACTGAGAATCCGGCTCTGTAGTACACGAAGTAAAGATGCAGGGACATGAATAGGGAGAGTATGGACAAAGTACAGGATCTTCAGCAAGATAGTCATCTTGACAGCATGTATCCGGCCAATGCATGATATAGAAGGAAACTGCCAAGAATGAAGCAGGGAAGTAACAGAGCGCAATAAGGGGTAATAATTAGACAAAAATAAGGCAGAGTAGGAGAAAGTAAGTGTAACGCCAAGATAAGCCAGAGAATGGGATGCCCAACGGTAGGGAAATTGCGTCTGCAACCGTTCAACCAGGTCAGCAGGGAGCGTAATATTCAATGCCTTGGTTTTAGACAAATTGATGCGAAGGCCATATATAGTCCAAAAGTGGTCCAATATAACCTGGAGATTGGGGAGAGTGATGAGAGGATTGGTTAAAACCAAAAGGGCATCATCCGCATAAAAGTTGGCCTTGTATTGAGCATAGGGGACACCAGAAATATCCGGGGGATTTCGAATGGCTGCAGCTAAAGGTTCAAGAGCGAGAACAAAAAGAGCAGGTGATAATGGGCATCCCTGTCTTGTGCCCCTGAAAATGGGGAAGGATTAATAAAAAAAAACCTGCCTATTTAACAGAGGCCAAGGGAGACGAATATTAAGCCGACATCCAAGCCAGAAATGTGTCACCAAACCCCACCTAGACAGCGAATATGTCAAATATTCCCAAGAAAGTGAATCGAACGCTTTATAAATGTCTAGGGATAAAAGGAACCCTGGTATCCTGCGGCGATGTAAAATATGAATGAGATTAAGGACTTTACGGATGTTATCAGCAGCTTGTCGCCCCGGAACAAAGCCAACCTGATCTCGATGAATAAGAGAGAGTAGATACTTATTAATTCAGGTGCTCAGAACCTTTCCCAAAATCTTCAAGTCCACATTTAGCAGTGAGATCGGTCTGAAAGCTTGCGGTTCAAAAGCATCTTCAGGTTTCTTAGGGATCATAGTAATATGCACCTGAAGAGACTCCAAAAGAAAGCCGGAACCCTGCTTCAAAGAATTGAAAAAGGCCGTCAAATGAGGAACCAGAACGATGGCAAATTTTTTATAGTAGAGCCCAGAAAACCCATCTGGGCCTGGAGCCTTGGAGGCCTTCAAAGATTTGATGGCTTGGTAGAGTTCAAATTCAGAGATATCTGCATTCAGGGCATCTTGGGCTGCAACGGATAAAGAGGGTAGGTTTAGCTCAGCAAAAAAGTTATCAGCATGTTTAGCGACAAAGGTGTTCGGTTTTTGGTAAAGAGAGGACAAAAAATCTGCAAATCTATGAGTAATCTTCACAGGTTAATAGGTTTATGCGTGCGACCAAGTGAATTAAGTTTCTTGGCCAACATTGGCCCCGGTTTATTGGCGCATGTATAAAACCTATGTCCGGCCCAATGTAAGGCCTTCTCAGCTCGTATAGTGGAGAGAAGATCAAGTTCAGCAGCCACCACATCTCAAGCTTTCCTATTGGCTGTAGTTGGGCAGGCTTTCCAAGTAGCGTCTACCACGGCCAATCTCGAGGTCAATTCCAGCATCCTCTTCTCTCTGGCTCATTTCCTGGACGAGGCGATTTGAATCAAATGACCCCTAATGGTGGCTTTGTGAGCCTCCCACAGAGAAACGGCTGAGGATACAGAACCCACAGTGTCCGTAAAATAGGATTGAATGTGCGAAAGAACCTGAGAGCAAGAGGCCTGAGTGGTGAGCAGGGATTCATTGAGTCTCCACAGAAAAGAGGGCAGATCCATACCAGAAAGACTAATGGGTCATGATCAGCCCAGTGGGAGGTCGAGATGACAATCTTTTGAATTAAAGATAAATGTTGGAAGGAGATGAAAACGTGACCTATTCTACAAAAGCTAAAGTGTGGGGCCAAATAAAAAGTGTATTCCCGCAACGTAGGATGCATTTCCCGCCAGACATCAACCAAACCATAAGCTTACAGCGTATCACGCAATTTAGATTCCTGAGAAAGGTCGTGGCTAGGGGTCCCTCCCATCAGGTAATGGAAATCGACATAGGAATTAAAAGCAATATTCAAATCACAAAGCAATAAGAGGATACCACGTTGGTGGTGAGAAATCACCTTCAGCAAGTGAGAAAAAAATTTGTGTTGAAATCTATTTGGCAGGTAATACCCCACCAGGGTCACCTCCTGGTACCAAAGGGTACCCCGGAGGAGCAAATACCTACCAGTGGGGTCAGCTATTTCCAGGTTGCAAGTAAACAGCAGATTGCGTTTAAAAGCAATCACCACGCCCCTATGCTTCTCAAGGGCCGAAGCAGAGAAAAAGGTCGGATAATGGTGGAAGAGGTAGCGCGGCACAGAGGATTGAGAAAACCTTGTCTCCTGCAGGCAGACTACGTCCACATCTTGGATATTTTGAAAAAAGATCTTTAAAGCCATACTGAGTCCAGGGAATTCAGCTGCCAAAGTACGCTAGGAATAACGGTCCAATCCTCAAAAGCAACCTTACCCTGGGCTGCCCCGGATCCGTGAAAAAAGAGAAAAAAAAAACCAGACAAGAAACAAGAGACAGAAGAAGAAAATGTACACTCTAAGGTGGTGTAACAAAACCACAATCAGTGGAAATTGGATCCCAACCGTAAGGACACACATAGGGGGTGGCTCTACCACCGGGCACATGGGTGCATCATAAACAACATAATACAAAAAGAACCTTCATGGGGAGGGGAAGAAAGGGGGAAGGGGAAGGAAAAGGAGAGAGAAAAGGGGAAGGGAGGAGGGAAAAAAAGGGGGGGGGAACATAACAGGCAAAAAGACAACGTCAAGTACAGTACCTTAAGAATGCATAATATGACAGCATAATATATAAAGAAAATGTAAACAGGTACACAGACATATCAGCAAAATAGAAATGAGGCATTCCCGGGTCACGGCCCCATTAGATCGGAAGCCGGCACCAATCCTATCATATAGGACCATGAGCCGGGGAGGGCCCCCGGTATATATAAAGAGGTACAATAACACCCCCCAAGAAAAAAAAACAAAAACAAAGGAGCCGGCGGGAGCCAGGGATCCACATAACTAAAATCCAAGTATAACAAAGAAATTAGCGAAAAAAAAAAAACCCAAAGGAGCCAGCGGGTGCCAGGAATCCACAGAACCAAAATCCAAGTATAACAAAAAAATTAGTGGGAAAAAAAATGAAAAATTCAACTGGACCATGAGGAGCCGGCGGGTAACGAGCCAGTACAGACCAGTATTGCATAGAAGAATATTTCAAACTGTAAAACTAAAAATAAGCAACATACAAATACATACGAAAAGTTCACCCAACAAGGGCCAGTCAAGGTCTCCGCCCCATCAGAAACGTGGAGAGTCATGGCAGTGGATCAAGCCATCTGAAAAGTGAAAAATCTTACCCATCCAACCGTACTCAACCTTGGCAACGAAGGGGTACTAGGGAGGGAGCGTTTACAGCTACCAACTTTCTCCCATATACGCCCCAGCTGAGATGAAAGACTGGGCTGTCGGAGGTATCCCGCGAGGGCAGAAGGTGTAGCGCCTCCAGGGTCGACTTGGCCTCTTCCAGATTGTGGACAACATGGCTCCGACCTTGGTACGCAAACGTAAGCTTAAATGATAAGCCCCATTGGTACTTGATGTGACGGTTCAAGAGGACTGACGTGAAGGGTTTCATCTGTCGACGTTTCTGTATGGTGGATGGTGCCAGATCCACGAAGATCCTGTTTGTCTCGCGCAGAGCAAAGGAGCAATTCTTTTGTATGGTAATAGGTGAATTTAATTATGATGTCCCTGGGAGGACCCTCAGACCTCCTCGGACCCAGGGCCCGCTGAATGCGTTCTAACTCCAGATGGTCTATCAGTATCGCCGGATCCAACTCTTGAAAAGTAGCAGTAGCAGTGGACGTGAAGTCAACGATGGCTTCGGGCAGACCACGCAGGCAAAGATTACCCCGACGGGACCTATTCTCAAAATATTCCAGGTGCAAGAGAGCCGTGTCAAGCTCTCTTCTCAGAAAGGTCCTGTTCATGATTTTTGATCACCGTAGCCGCGGCGTCCATCTGATCTTCAAGAACATCAGTGTGGCTTCACAATTTGCAAATTTCCTTGGTGAGATGAGTCGCTAGTCTGGAGGTAATGGTGTGAAGCTCCTGCTGCAGCATGGTCTTAAACCTGGCCAGGAGGTCGGCATCCCGCAAGGGGGACTGTGGGTGGTCTTCGGCCCGCAAGGAGGGCTGTGGGTGGTCTGCAGCCCACAAGGAGGGCTGTGAGTGGTCTGCGGCCTGCAAGGAGGGCTGTGGGTGGTCTACGGCCTGCAAGGAGGGCTGTGGGTGGTCTGTGGCCCACAAAGGGAGGTCTGCAGAGATGTCAGGCAGGCTATCCATGTCCGAGAAGGCGTCCGGGCAGCCCGAGGGTAGCGGCGGGGATGCGGCCAAAATCAAGGCCGGGGTTTCTGCCGACGAGTAGGCTGCATCGGCGGGCCGGCTCTGTGATCGAGCGCTGGAGGTGCGAGAGGCCGCGTTTTTTCCCCATAGGTCGCGAGGGGGTCAGCGGAGGGTAAGGTCAAGGGTGGGGGACAGAACCGGCTCCCAAGGAGGCCGATTAATAAGCAATGTGCCCGGCAGTGGAGGAGTGCGGAGCTCAGGCGGCCATTCCCTGCGCTGCTCACGAGCACCCCCCGGACTTTGTTCATTTTCATGAGTGCACCCTCTTCTGCGCTGCTCACGAGCACCCCCCGGACTTTGTTCAAAAAATGTGAAATTCAGGGACTGAACATTCAAATGAATGTTCAGTCCCTGAATTTCACATTTTCTACTTTATTTGAACTCCTTGGCTCCCTAGCGTCACACTATCCAAACATATCTGGAGTTAATCTGCTCCTTGTGCTTCAAGTATGAGAGAATTTCAGGCTTAGGTTCCACATTGTGTGTATTGCTAGTAAACTAGTACATTTTCAAATCCTGCAATTACGCTGACATCTATCTTTTGCTTGTGTTTTGTCAAGTTTCCTGGCATTCCGAAAGGATGCCCATGGATGCCCTCCCAATGAGGATGGACGTCAGGGGAGTCATTGGAGGGGGAATTGTCTGTGGATTCCCCTGAGCCCCAGGGCCCAGCTTTGCCAGGTATGTCACATTTGTGTGAATGTAAACAACTTTACAATATTTGGTATTGGATAGTGTCTGTGTGTGGTGGCCACATGGGGTGTAATGGGGAAAGGCTGGGACAGCTGTCCAAAGACCTATTTGTGTATTTTCTTCAAAATCTGCACAAAGGTCAAAATGCCACTTTGCAGTGTGCATGTGCTTACACTCAAGGGAGCATTTGTGTAGGGAATATTGTATGGACTGAGCCCTTCAGCAGCTATATTGGCAGAGGCTTATACCTTCTGATATCTTCTTGTGAAGTCTCAGATCTGTTGCAGACCTGTGGTCTCTGCATTGGGATGATTGACGTCACTATTCTGTAGGCCCCAGGAAGGAAAGTGGGAATGGCTGCAAGGGCAGGCCAATTAGTGTTTACACTCTTACTGCAGTGGAGGCTTAGCTAAGCTGATGTGTGAGCCAATTCCTCTTGTCAAGAGCAATGCTCTCCAACATTGTAATGCTGGCACCACACCACTGCCAAGGAAGACTGTTCCTTGTCATGGCTGTAAGCTGTGATATTTGGGTAGGTCCTAAGGTGATGTGAAACATCGTCAATGGACAGCCAGAGAATATGTTAGCATTGCAGGATATGAGCAGCTTGCTGTATTGTGGGTGCTAACAAGTGCCCAATCAAATTTGACCTTAAGCCCTTCTGGTTCTGGTCATCTAGTTTAGTAACACAAATTAACTACTTGCCCTCCTGAGGATTTACCCCCCTTCCTGACCAGGCCTCTTTTTGCTACTTGGCGCTGCACTAATTCAACTGATAATTGCACGGTCATGCAATGTTGCACCCAAATGAAATTTACGTCCTTTTTTTCACACAAATAGAGCTTTCTTTCGGTGGTATTTGATCACCTGTACGCTTTTTATTTTTCATGCTATAAACAAAAAAAGCCCGAAAATTTTGAAGAAAAACAATATTTTTTACTTTCAGCTATAAAAAATATATAGTAAACTCAAAGTTAGTTATAAATTTAGGCCAAAATGTATTCTGCTACATGTTTTTGGTAAAACAAAATCCCAATAAGTGTATATTGATTGCTTTTTGTGAACGTTATAGCTTCTACAAACTATGGTATAGATGCTGCAATTTACACAATTTTTTTGCTATACAGCGCTGCGCTAGTTTAATGGACAACTGCGCGGTCATGCAATACGGTACATAAATAAAATTTATGTTCTTTTTTTCACACAAATAGAGCTTTCTTTTGGTGATATTTGATCACCTGTGCGCTTTTTATTTTTGGCGCTATAAAACAGAAAAAATTTTGAAGAAAACAATATTTTCTCATTTTGGTAATAAAATATATCCGAAAAAACTAAAATTTCATCATAAATTTAGGCCAAAATATATTCTGCTACATGTTTTTGGTTAAAAAAATCCCAGTAAGTGTATATTTATTGCTTTGTGTGAAAGTTATAATGTCTACAAACTATGGTATAGATAATGTAATTTACACAATTTTTACTTTCTGACTGCCCATCACATTTCTTGAGGTGCTAAAATACCAGGATAGTATAAACACCCTCAAATGACCCCTTTTCGGAAAGTAGACACCCTAAGCTATCTGCTGAGAGGCATATTGAGTCCATGGAAGATTTCTTTTTTTTCCACAAGTTTCTGGAAAATGACAAAAACATTTTTTCTTTTTTTTACACAAAGATGTCAATTAAATTATTTATTTCTCGCACACGCCATGGGTATATGTAAAATTACACTCCAAAATACATTCTTCTACTTCTATCGAGTATGGGGATACCACATACCAGGAGCCTGAAATCCAATGACCACTTTGAAAGCCTGAAGGTGCGTAACTTCCTCATTTCACTTCCTCACTACCTAACACAGTTTCGAAGGCCCTGACATCCCAGGACAGCACCCAACCCCCCCAAATGACCTCTTTCTGGAAAGTAGACACCCCAAGGAATTTAAAAAGAGGCATGGTGAGTATTTTTCAGATTTTATTTTTTCTCGCAAGGTTTTGAAATAGAAAAAAAGAATAGAAAAAATAGGTTTTTGATTTTTTTCTTCATTTTCCAAAAACTTGTGGCAACAAATGAGATCTGCAAAATACTTACCGCACTTCTTATCAAATTCCTTGGGGTATCTACTTTCCAAAAAGGGGTCATTTGGGGGGGTTAGGTGCTATCCTGGCCTTTCAGGGCCTCCGAAACTGTGATAGGTAGTCTGGAAGTGTAATGAGGAAATAAAGCCCTTTAAAAGCCTGAAGGTGCTTATTGGATTTTGGGGTCCTGCACTTGGCTAGACTGCCAAAACGTCTCTCACATGTGGTACCCCCATACTCGGGAAAAGTAGCAGAATGTATTTTGGGGGGTAATTCCACATATACCCATGGCATATGTGAGCAGTAAATCCTTTAAGTGACAATTTTGTGTAAAAAAAAAAAAAAAAAATTTTTTTGTCATTTTCCAAAAACTTGTGGTAAAAAAAATAAATTCTTCTATTTATTCAACATGCCTCTCAGCAAATAGTTTGGGGTGTCTACTTTCCAAAAAGCGGTCGTTTTGGGGGGTGGGGGCATTCTATGCCCAGCATTAGAAGTTTATGCCACACATCATTCACTCTTCTAACCACCTGAAGATCAAGCCTTTTCTGACACTTTTTGTTCACATGAAAAAAATCTGTATTTTTGCTAGGAAATTGATTTAAACCCCCAAACATTATATATATTTTTTAAAGCAGACACTATAGTGAAAAAATTGGTGGGTACTACAATTTTTTATGGGACATAGATTTTTCAAAAGCAAATTGTTTTTAAAAAATACACTTTTTTTACTTTTAATGCACAAAAACACAATATATTGGCCAATTATTTGCTAGAATATAAAAGATAATAGTATAACGAGTAAATAGATACCAAACATGACATGCTTTAAAACTGTGAATGCCCCGTGCAATGGCGACAAACTGCAAACATTTTTAATATCCAAAGGCAACACTTTAAAAGCCTTTAAAAGCTACCATTTTAGATTTACAGAGGAGGTCTAGTGTTAGAATTACTGCCCTTGATCTGATGTTCACGGCAATACCTCACATGCATGGTGGAACCGCTGTTTACATACCGGAACAGGGTCAAGGCTTGTGCAAACAGGTGTGCGCGCATGGGAGGGTTTTTTTTTTTTTTTTAGTTATTTTGATTTTTTAAATTATTTTTACACTGTACCTTTCATTTTTTTTTAATCACTTTTAATGCTATCACAGGGAATGCAAATATCCCCTATAAGTTCAATGGGTATTGTGATATATTCTTTTTTGAGAAATCTGGGGTCTATCAGACTCTGGATATCTCCTCTGCCCTTACATTTTCTAATCAAACCAAAATCGGTGTGATCAGATGCTTTCCCAATTTACAAATGGCTCTGTTTATATCCTGCAAAACTGAAGTGATGAAATGCATGTAGCTTCCGAATTCTTAGACTATAGAGATGATTGGCACCACTCTGGTCTCCAATCAGCTCTATGGTCAGTTGGAAGAAACACCGGCTGAATTCTTAGGTTCCCCGATGGCACGGGACTGCCCAAGAAAGCCGTGGAAGGCGGCGGGGGAGGGGGGGCATCATCTCCCGCTGCTTGTAAAAGCAATCCTGCAGCTATTTAGCCACTAGGCTTTTACATGAAAGCCGATCACCGGCTGAAAAAAATGATACCAGGATGATGCCTGCAGCTGTAGGCATCATCCTGGTATAACCATTCAAAGTCCAGTGTTGTACCAGTACATCGCTGATCCTTGTTGGGTGTATATGCTATGTTCATTTTTTTTTGTATGCAGCCTGTGGACTGAATGAAAAAATGAGAAGAAATCTCTGCCAGAAAAAGTGTGTGGTATGCCCACCATTAGAGTATACCACCCTGCATCCACCCACTTCTAATGGTGGGCACACATTAGGTCACACTTTGCCACAAGCACCAGTTCCAAGATTGAACAAATGTTTAAATAGTGGTACGCTTGAATAAAAATTTGTCCACGTATAAGTGGTACCCCATATGGAAAAAGGATGACGCCAAGTCCCAAACTATCTTTCTACTGCTCCCCATGTAGTCTGGGCATCCGGGGGTTCCTCGTGACTATCTTTTCCCTCGTTAATCCGAACTTATAAGTATAGCCTGTTGCCCTCTCACAGGTCTTCTACATCTTGACCCCATATCTGGCACGCTTGCAGGGGAGAAATTGTTTGACTGCAAGGCGGCCAGAAAAATTAATGAGGAACTCATCAATGCAGATGTTTTGCTGGGGAGTATAGACATCTGCAAATTTTTGGTTATGGTAATTTGCGAGGGGCTAAATTTTGTGGAGCCGGTCAAATTCAGGGTTACCCCAAGGATGACAGAGTGTATTGTCATTGAAATGCATAAAACACATTATATCTATGCCTGGCCATGGCAGCAGAGAACACGGCATATAATGAATCGGGTCTGCGGACCAATACAACCGCAATTCATTTCTTTTAGTAATGCCCATGTTGAGGGTTAGGCCCAAAAAAAATGTAAATACGAAAACCGTAATGAGTTTCCAAGCGACTGGTCTGGCAAGGTTTGAATTTGGGTTGGCAGCGATAAATTGTTGTGCATATAAATTGCTTTGATCCACAATCAATTCATACAGATATTCCATGAAAAACAGCTCCAAAAATCAAGGGGAGTAGTTAAATTTGCTATTTCCACCTGAATTCTGGGTTGGGCAGTTAATGGGGGAAGTATGGCTGCTGCAGAATTTGTAGGCTGTCAATCGGGATTTGCAAGCACATCCGGAAGGATACTAGGAGCTCTACGGGCCTGTGTGCAAATTCTTTGTGGTTTCGGGACAATACTTGTGCTCACCACCGCACCAGCTTGTACTGCACTTATGGGACTCACCATGTCGCCAAGTCATACTGCAGTGCTGGTATTATTGTTATTATGATACAGGATTTATGGCGCCAACAGTTTGCTCAGCGCTACAGTATAACGGGAGACAATACAGAACAATACAGTTCAATACAAAATTGTTAGGAGGGCCTGATTCTGGGAGCTTACAATCTAAGAGATATGTGAAAGACCAGGATGTACTAGGTCACTAGTACTCGCCAGTTCACCAAAAGGTAGCGCGGCACTAGTACTGGCACTCTGCTGCATATGAGAGTCATCAAAATTTACTGACAAGTGCTAACAGAGATCAGGCCTGATTCTACGAACACTGCAGTTTTGTGTGTAATGTATCAAGTGACAGTGACCTACTGACACTGCACTTGCTGGGGCTAAACGCAGGTGCTGGCAGGTGCCGGGGCTGCGTTTTTGGGGACATTATACTAATGTGAAGATATTGATCTGTTCAGACACTATACTAGCAATGGAGGTTTATAGTGCATGAGCGTGTTCACGGCAATCAAGGGGTTAAATGTGATGACTGGTGTACTGAGGGGCAATCTGACGCCATCTGGGAGGGGCGAGAAAACCAAACCAAAGCGCAAATCATGTATATATATATATGTGATTTTGTGCACCCATGCCGTCCTGTAGCAGTATTTTTGCTATAGGGCGGTCAGGAAGCAGTTACAGAAGTGGTTTGTGTTACGGCGTTGCGTTACTTTAACTGACAATTGTGCGGTCATGCAACACTGCACCCAAATTAAATTTATATCCTTTTTTTCCTACAAATTCAGCTTTCTTTCAGTTGTATTTGATCGCCTGTGCATTTTTTATTTTTTGCGCTATAAAAAAAGAGGCTGACAATTTTGAGAAAAAAACAATATTTTGGACTTTTTGTTATAGTGTATAGTGTAAATATGTCCAGTAAAAAAATTTAAAAATCTAATTTTGTCATAAATTTCGGCCAAAATGTATTCTGCGACATGTCTTTGCTAAAAAAAATCCCAATACGTGTAAATTAATTGGTTTGTGTGAAAGTTATAGCATTTACAAATGGCAGTATAGATACTGGATTTTTATTTTTTTTTTCATACTGATAATGGCGGCGATCAGCGACTTATGGCGGCGATCAGCGACTTATGGCGGGACTGCGGCAGACATTCTGACACTGGTGGGGAACTGACTTGGTGTCACTGACATCCCCAGTGACACCAATACAGTGGTCAGTGCAAAAAAAAAACACTGACACTGTACTAATGGCACTGGGGAAGAAGGGGTTAACTTTTTTAGGCAATGAAAGGGTTAACTGTGTGAGGGGAGTGTTTTACTAGGGGGCGGGGGTGTATGCTTCACAGGAACACGCTGATCCTGAGAGATAAACTCCTCTCTCAGGATAAGCGTGCTCGGAACTGACAGGGTGCAAATCACTGCAGCCGTGCTCCCTGTCAGTGATTGCTGGTAATCGCCTGGACCCGGCGGGTAATGAGCGGCCGGTGATTGACACCCGCGGCCGCGTGCACCCCCTACCTGTTTTGCAGAATGACGTTTAAAAATGTGATTCTGCGCAGTGGTGCCGCCCTGCCACAGGATAAACACTGTGGCTGGATGGCAACCAGTTAAAAGAGGACTTTGCTGTGTTGGCTAGGGCTAACTACTTTGGCCCTGTACTACATGACTGTTTAACATCCATTTGTTTCTCTAATGTCAAGGCCCGCATCTTTACCTGCTCTTTTTTTTTACTCTTCACATAGTTTTACCTCAGGATGTCCAGGCTGCTCTGGGGGCGCTTCAGCCCCTTCCGGATGCAGAGTCCAGGATTCTTCAAGGTCAGTTTCTAAACTGTTTACACATATGCACATGTAACGTATGTGGAAGGCTTCACCTCCCACTTACTTTTCTAGATTGGTTGGTCTCGCCCTGTGTTTAGGATCTCCCCCTAAAGAACTAAAACATTCTCAGTAAACACCACATCAGTCAGATAGGGGCTCAATCTTCACACTTATACCTGACAGCTGAGTTTGTCTACATAGGCATACAATAAAGTGTTTTTAAAATTAAGAAAGGATCACAAACATAACATAAGAACATAACACAAGTAGCACCAAGTAGCAAAAAGAGGCCTGGTCATTAAGAGGGGTAAATGCTCTGGAGGGCAAGTGGTTAAAGTGTTTTTACAATTAAGAAAGGGCAGCAAACAAAGAATATGACACAATAGTAAGCACTAACCTGACACTCTAGTGAGCAATAACCTTTTTCCAAATAACAAGTGTTTGTTCCACTCTGGCCTCTCCTCTCACAGTTTATTCCATAAACTGAGAGAATCTTAAAGACTCACTCATAGTAGATGCAGCTGACACTTCAGCTTCCTGGGAGATGGTCCGCCTCCCTTCCAGGACATACCTGGTTGCTCACACTGTCAGCTCTATAGGAATCTCTGTACCTGTGTGAAGGGAGGTGGGCCACTTGCCTCCAATTGGCTCACAGAGTTTGCTCAGCTCTGTGCTCTAGCTGTGTATAATGTGTGTAGTGATTCACACCCCATGCAGCTAATAGAAATTCTAGGATGGGTGTCTTTGGGAACTCTGTGGAGGAGATAGGTGTGCCAAAATCATCTGTTGTCTTTACTGTTGAGATTACCCTTCTCACCATTGCCCACTTATATATTTGTAGTCAGTGAGCAAACACTGTAATCTAGGGCTAAGGATTCCAAGCTGAGTACTTGGGCCATGAAATCATCCAGGGCAAGAAATGTAAATTCTGTTTGCAAATTATGAGGTGACAACAGCATACAGTTCTTTCAGGATAAATGGACAAAGGTAGACAAGTACTGCATGTTGTTGGTGTTTTTTTTTTTTTATTTAAATATTTTATTACATTTTCAAAATTTCAAATTAATACAAACCACAAACAGATAAACACATAAAACTACCACAGATTTGATTGTCATAATATCTGATTGTTAACCAAAATCCTTAACATTCCCCCCCCCCACCACCCAACCACATACTCCCCCCCCCCACCCCCCAAAACCTCCGCTCTGCATCTTTCCCACTCCCTCTGGAGATCCCAATTCAGAAACATATTCATTTATTTCTCGATTACGCTCCCATATACTCTAGGATTAATTCTGACTCCTTAAAAACCTCCCACCTTTTCCACTTGGCACGAAAACTCTCCATCTTATCTTCACTCAAGTTCTTCTAATCTATATATCTGGTCCACCCTATTTATCCAATCCTTTATTTTTGGTACCTCCTGTTTCTTCCAAAACTTGGGTATCAATCCCTTTGCTGCATTAAGATAGTACAATAAACCATATTTTTTATATTTCTTAACCGAAAGCTTAGTACCATGGAATAGGCAAATCTCTGGGTCTTTTGGAATATCAACCGCCATTATTTTCTGAATCATATCTACTATTTTCCCCCAATACTCTTGAATTTTAGGATACTCCCACCAAATCTGATACATTTTACCTCTATCCCCACATCCACGCCAACATAAAGGTCAGTTATCTCTATTCAATCTGTGTGCTACACTCGGTGTGATATACCATCTTGCCAAACATTCATCTCTACCTCCTTCATATTTACATTTTCATGTATTAAACTATATATTTTCATTTGCTTTTCCACATCCATTGTTAATCTTATATCCCTTTCACGTTTCTCTATAAATGGTGGACTTGTATCCATGATTATTCCAGTGAGAATCTTATATATTTTTGATAACTTGTGTTTCCCATCTCCCCTTGTGTTTAATAAGTGCTCAAATGGGCTCCAATCCTCTCTTATTCTCAATGGCCTTGGAAGCTTCCCTACAAAGTGTTTCAACTGAAAATAACGCCACTCGTCAATTCTCGTAAATATTTCCGTCTTTTTTTCCAAATCCTTAAGTGAACCTATTTCCTCCCCCACCATTACATCCCTCAACCATACGTCTGCCTTCTTTATCCACTTCCCAGCAACACTTTCTTTACCCGGAGGAAAATAATCTGTGGACCATAAGGGCATTAAAAGTGAATTTTATTCCCACCCTTTTTGTTTATGTAAAACATCCCATACTCTTAACACATTTACTGTGAAAAAACTTTTGCTATCTGCTAATCTTTGGAATTGTGGGGATAACCATACAATTCTACTAAGGTTTGTGTTACTTAGTGTGTTTTCTATTTTTACCCAACTTTTCCCATGTGAATTATGTGTCCAATCAAAAATTCTTGTCAGTATTACCGAGTTATAGTACCTTTTTAGGTCTGGAACTCCCAGTCCACCTTTCTCTTTATTTCTACTTAAGATTTCTAGGTTTTTTTTTCCTCCACATAAATCTCGTTAACATTTTTTTAATTATCCTAAAATATGCTTCTGGTATTTTGATTGGTATCATTTGGAATCTATATAGAATTTTTGGAACAATTACCATTTTTATCAGATTTATATGACCTATCCATGACAAAGTTCCCCTACCTAGTTTTCTTAGTTCATTCTTAATCTCAATTAATAATGGGACATAAATGAGTACCATAAATAAATTCCATACAGTGTAATAATCAATAAAAATATTAAATAATAAAATTAATATTAAAGTGTCCCCCCCCAAAAAAAATAAAAAAAAATATATATAATTTTCCAATCATAATAAAGTGTCCAAATAGATATAAATGAAAAAGTCCAAATAGATATAAATGAAAAAAAGTCCTTTCTCCCAAATAAATTATGTAAAGAACTAATTCTCCAAAAAGATTGTGCTTCCACCATCCACCAGTGAGAAACCAACATCAACCACACTCACCAGATGATGGTGAATAATGCGCCTTTTAGGATGTTTTTGGATCCTAAACCCCTTTTAAAGCCTTCAGAACTCCTTTCCACCATGTAGGATTTAGGATTCTCCTTCTACTTGCTCCTGCCTTCTCCTCTCACCAAACTCCACAGCAGTGCAAGGGGAAAAAAATATAAAATAGTGTAATACTGCTATTACCCTGTGCAGTACTAATAGAAATTGCCAGACCACTCACATTTCACAGGATGAATAAAAGCATCAATTTTATTGCCTCCATAGGCTAGCATAAATTCCAAGGCTTCCACAATCCCATATCAGAGACCTTACAGTCTAGTTCTGCAGAGGATGACAGGATACAGCTCCAACAACATTAAAGATGGTCGCTTGGAACGCACCGCTCGGCGTGTGTTCCACTCACCGGAAGTGACGCGGGACGTTAGGACGGCAGACTGGAAGTGCGTTGACGTGTTTTGTCCCTTCCACAGGGCGTTCTCAAGACACACACCTCCAGTCTCAAGCTGTTTAAATAACAACACAAAGTCCCTCCCCTCCTCTCCCACAGGTCGGTTAACACTAATAGGTAAATTACCTCACTGTCATCCTTTGCTCCCACCCCGTGAGATACCTTCACAAAGATAACAAGTTAAATGGCTCAAAACCATATCTAATTGTTGGTTCAACACTTAAACCTTTAATACTAACTTGAACCAACCATATCATTTAACCTGAACTCACTATAAGGTCTATGACATTGAACTAAAAATCAAAACATAAAACAAATATATTAAAACATCAAAAACAGAGGAAAATTTAAATAAATATGTTATATATGTATGTATATATACCATGAAGAGACAAAAAATAGATAAAAAATATAAATAAAAAAATAAAAATATATATAAATGAATAAAAATAAAAAAATAATATAAAAATAAAATAAAAATAAAAAACAAATTAAAATTGTCTCTTCCATGTATATACACACACATAATAAATAAAATGCACTCCCCATCTGGTAGATCCATTTAGTTTAATTTTGTGAAATACTTTTAACCATATCACCCCCTCTCCATGGGGCATCAATCCTATCTATCCCACAGAATTTTAAAGATGTCGGATCCCTGTTGTGATAGACTCTAAAATGATGTGAGAAGCTATGGTATTTAAATCCTTTCTTTATATTTCTGACGTGTTTCTCCAGTCTCACAGAGCGTTTCCTAGTGGTTCTACCTTTATAAGGGCACTCCAGCAGATAACATGGGAACTGTCACATGATATAAATTTCCTAATTTTATATGATGAACCATTGGAACATGATTGGAAACTATCATGATATCTTTTATTATCACCTCTAAGATTTTGCCACGCTAGACACTACACTATCCTACACTTGAAAAAACCCACCCTATCAAGGAAGGTATCCACCTTCCTAGGTGCGTCAGGGACATTTTTAACCAGTCTAGTTCTTAATGTTGGTGGCTTCCTATAGATAAGCATGGGTTTCACAGGTAATAGTTTACTAAGGACTTCATCCCTTTTCAAAATCAGCCAATATTTCTTAATGATCTTCTCAACCAGTTTATATTGGCTCGAATAGCCTGTAATAAAAGCCAAATCCCCTATCTTCCTATTCTTCTCCTTTTTCTTCAGCAAGTCATCTTTCTTGATATTCTTGACCTGTTCTAATGAGCGGGCTACAACTTCCTATTTATATCCCTTTTCTCTAAATCTTTGTAATAAAATGTCTGATTGACCTAAAAAGATATTTTCATCATCACAATTACGTTTTAATCTAATAAACTGGCTTTTAGGAATAGACTTTAACCAGTTTCTATGGTGACAGCTATGACTCGGAATGTATCCATTCCTATCAACCTCCTTGAAGTGCGTTTTAGTACAATATTTATCACCTTGTTTATAAATTGTAAGATCTAGAAAATCTATTGCTTCTTTACTGATATTATTAGTAAATGATATATTAAAGGGATTATTCCCCATTTCTTGAATATATTCCTCCAGTCCCTCTCTTGTATCTTTTCATATTATAATAATATCATCTATAAACCTTCTATAGACCAATAATTCCGAGTTCCTATTCTCAAAAATGGCTTTACTTTCCCACCTACTCATAAACAGGTTCACCACTGACGGCGCATATTTGGCTCCCATAGCCACACCCATTGCTTGCCTATAAAACTTGCTGGAATACCAGAAAACATTACGTGACATAGCCAAATCAAGGCTTTTAAGTATGAAATCTTTTTTTTTGAGATTTCAGTCCTGATTTGGTATCCAATGCCCACTTAACTGACCGTAATGCATCCACATGTCTAATATTCATATAAAGGGAATTCACATCAACACTTGCCATGACACAATCTCCTTCTTCTCTAATACCCTTAAGAACACTAATCAAATCACCACTATCCCTCAAATAAAAACAGGAACTAAGGGCTGCAAAAACTTATCAACATATTCGCCCAGTCTAGAAAACAGGGAATTGATCCCACTAATGATGGGTCTTCCAGGGGGTTTCTCTAAATTCTTGTGGATTTTTGGCAGTTGATATATAACAGATACTATTGGGGCATTGGGTACCAAATATTTACCCTCCTTTTTATTAAGTAAACCTTCCCTTTTCCCTTCTTTAATATGTTTTATTAGTTTAGCTTTATATTTTCTTGTGGGGATACCCCTTAGAACTTCATACGTACTGACATCATCAACTAGTCTGTTCAGTTCTGCATAATAATCACTTTTGTTTAGTATCACAACCCCTCCCCCTAGTCAGCTGGCCCGATTACAATATTTCTATGTTCCTCTAATTTTTGAAGTCCCCTTATTAAATCCTGTTTCCTTCTCAACCATGGGATAGTTTTCCAGATCATGTTCCACCATATTTTTAAATGTTTCAACACAACAATTCCCTATTTTAGGGTTAAATACAGACTTATTTCTCAATTTCGTGTGTAAATAGGAACTCCTAGTTCCTCTCTCTGTATCATCACTGATATTTGAATATGGATCATCACTTTCCCTATTTTTTATATGACCAACATTTTCAATAACCTTACTAGTTCTATTATTCCAATATTTCTTAAGATTCAACTTTCTAATAAATTTATGTAAATCAATATATGTTTCAAGTTTATTTAGCTTTTTATCCAGTGCAAATTTCAAACCTAAGGATAAAACCTTAATTTCCTCATCATTTAAAACACAGTCACTCAGATTAAAAATCCCTTGATTTACATCAACTTTTTTCTTTTTCCTCTGCCCCCCTCTGCATTCCCTCCTTCTACTTCTCGCCAGTAGGGGTTCCTTATATTTTTTATAATATCTCACAGTATACCCACCAGATCTTTTTCCCTGTTAAAGTACTTTTTAATGCTAAGTATATTTCTTCCTGCGTTATTGCTGTTTCCAGAGATTTTAATTGTTCCTCCTCTACTTTCGGTAGTCCCGCTTCTTCTAAATATGTCCGTCTTTTTTCTATTTTTCCTGCATCATCTTTACTATGGGCAATAATATTATATAGTTTATTATAATATTCTTTAAACACTTTAGCTATATCTTTAGTTGAATACACTGATTCCCTCTGTTGTCCCTTATTTTCTCTATATAGTTCCTGGATTTCTTTTTCCTCTGAGCCCTCATTAAATATTTTCCTGGTCTATCCTCCATCTATATCTCTCACATACCATTTTATTAAACACTCTTCTCTTATCTTCTTCCAAAAAATTATTTAATTCCTCTCTTTTGTTCATTACCCTCTGCATAATCTCTTTTGTTACTCTATATTTATGTTTCTGCTCTAACTCCCAGAGTTCATTCAGAAGCTTATTTATTTTTCTCTCCTTTCTCTCTTCTTTTTTGCTCCAATTGCTATCAGGATACCTTTGATATAGGCTTTATGAGTCTCCCACACCGTTGCCACAGACACCACCTCAAGAGTCATTTTCCTTAAAAAATTGCTCTATCTCTTTTTTAATCTTTTGATCTGTCCCTTGATCCTGGAGAAGTGTCTCGTTTAACCTCCACAATTTCCCCCTATTAAACTCATTTCCCCATAGTAATTTCATTGTGACCGAGTCACAATGAAGTCGATGGTCTAGCAATATATAATCCAATCTTGAGTATGTGTCATGTGCATAAGAATAAAATGTATAGTCTCTGTCCTTCATATGCTTAATTCTCCATATATCCACAAGTTGACATTGATATAACATTTTCTTTAAAATCTAAGAGACCTCCTCTCATCCCTCTGCACACGAAACGTCATATCTATCTGAGGATCCATACAAAGCTTAAAATCTCTGTCAGGGCTCCCGGGTGTGACCAGAGGTGTGTGACTGACGCAGGGAAACGCAGACTTCAGATATGTTATAAACAATGTAATTTATTAACACTAACAATACAAACATAAACGCAGTGCAATACTAAAACATAACACAGTGCAAACGAACCAAACCAAACCACCCACAGATAACAGTACATACAATGCAAGCGTCGTCAGGCAGGCCGGGTCAATATCAATCGAGCAGGTAGGTACAGGGGGAGCAAGCGGAGAATGGTCGGGGTCACAAGCCAGGTTCAGCAGGTAGCGGGCAGCGTGGTACAGAGGGTCAGGCAGAGGAGAATGGTCAGACAAGCCAGGGATCAGGAGCAGGAGAATGGTCAGACAAGCCAGGGATCAGAGCAGGGTCAGCAGAGAATCAGACAGGAACAGGGAGCAGGAACAGGATACAGGGCCCAGAAGAAACACAACACCAAGGCAGAGTCTGCAGGTCTGAATGTCCCTTAAATACACCAGTATAATTAGTTCCAGGTGTTTGACTGGCTGCAAGGTTGAGTCTCTGATTGCTGGGAGCACCCGCTGGCCAGCCCTGGTACTGCAGCTTATAAGGCAGGTGAGTCCCACTATTGCTGG
Organism: Staurois parvus; assembly: GCF_062004578.1. Classification (NCBI taxonomy): domain Eukaryota; kingdom Metazoa; phylum Chordata; class Amphibia; order Anura; family Ranidae; genus Staurois; species Staurois parvus. The sequence goes on from NW_028318757.1 coordinate 1,324,606, forward strand.
CCAGTCCATTCCTGACAGTACCCCCCCCTCAAGGAGCGGCCTCAGGACGCTCCAAACAGTCCTAGCTGGGCAAAATGTTCCACCGCCCGGGTCTGGTAACTGGCGGGATATCAAAGACTGGCACACCGGGCAGGACTCCGGGCAGGGCACACCGGGCAGGGGCACACCGGGCAGAGGCACACCGGGCAGAGGCACACCGGGCAGAGGCACATCGGGCCGGACTCCGGGCAGAGGCACATCGGGCCGGACTCCGGGCAGAGGCACATCGGGCCGGACTCCGGGCAGAGGCACATCGGGCCGGACTCCGGGCAGAGGCACATCGGGCCGGACTCCGGGCAGAGGCACATCGGGCCGGACTCCGGGCAGAGGCACATCGGGCCGGACTCCGGGCAGAGGCACACTGGGCAGAGGCACTCCGGGCAGAGGAACATCGGGCCGGACTCCGGGCAGAGGCACATCGGGCCGGACTCCGGGCAGAGGCACATCGGGCCGGACTCCGGGCAGAGGCACATCGGGCTGGACTCCGGGCAGAGGCACATCGGGCTGGACTCCGGGCAGAGGCACATCGGGCTGGACTCCGGGCAGAGGCACATCGGGCTGGACTCCCGGCAGAGGCACATCGGGCTGGACTCCCGGCAGAGGCACATCGGGCTGGACTCCGGGCAGAGGCACATCGGATTACCAGGCGAAGCAGCAGGCAGCGGGCCACCAGGCGGAGCAGCAGGCACCGGGCCACCGGGCGGAGCAGCAGGCAGCGGGCCACCGGGCGGAGCAGCAGGCAGCGGGCCACCGGGCGGAGCAGCAGGCACCGGGCCACCGGGCGGAGCAGCAGGCGCCGGGCCCCCCGGTGGAGCAGCGGGCCCCCCCGGCGGGGCGACAGGCATCGGGCCCCCCGGCGGGGCGACAGGCATCGGACCCCCAGGTGGGGCGACAGGCATCGGGCCCCCAGGCGGGGCGACAGGCATCGGGCCCCCAGGCGGGGTGACAGGCATCGGGCCCCCAGGCGGAGCGGCGGGCGCCGGACCCCCAGGCGGAGCGACAGGTCTCGGGCCCCCAGGTGGAGCGGCGGGCACCGAGTCACCAGGCACGACAGTGGGCTCCGAGTCATCTGGCAAGACTGCGGGCACCGAGTCGTCTGGCAAGACTGCGGGCACCGAGTCGTCTGGCAAGACTGCGGGCACCGAGTCGTCTGGCAAGACTGCGGGCACCGAGTCGTCTGGCAAGACTGCTGGCACCGAGTCGTCTGGCAAGACTGCGGGCACCGAGTCATCTGGCAAGACTGCGGGCACCGAGTCGTCTGGCAAGACTGCGGGCACCGAGTCGTCTGGCAAGACTGCGGGCACCGAGTCGTCTGGCAAGACTGCGGGCACCGAGTCAACTGGCAGAACAGCGGGCACCGAGTCGTCTGGCAAGACTGCGGGCACCGAGTCGTCTGGCAAGACTGCGGGCACCGAGTCATCTGGCAAGACTGCGGGCACCGAGTCGCCTGGCAAGACTGCGGGCACCGAGTCGTCTGGCGGAACAGCGGGCATCGAGTCATCTGGCAAGACTGCGGGCACCGAGTCGTCTGGCAAGACTGCGGGCACCGAGTCGTCTGGCAAGACTGCGGGCACCGAGTCGTCTGGCAAGACTGCGGGCACCGAGTCGTCTGGCAAGACTGCGGGCACCGAGTCAACTGGCAGAACAGCGGGCACCGAGTCGTCTGGCAAGACTGCGGGCACCGAGTCGTCTGGCAAGACTGTGGGCACCAAGTCGTCTGGCATTGGATCGTCTGGCTTGACAGCGGGCATCGGGTCACCAGGTATGACAGCGGGCACTGGGTCACCAGGCATCAGGTCATTTGGCTCGCCAGCGGGCACCGCGTCATCTGGCAAGGCAGTGGGCACCGAGTCACCAGGTACGACAGCGGGCTCTGAGTCAATTGGCACGACAGCGGGCACCGGATCAGGTACCGGATCATCTGGATCAACAGCGGGCATCGAGTCAACTGGCCTAATAGGATCATCAGGCTGGATCAGTTCATTATGCTGGGTAGAAGCATCCGGCTGAGTAGAGGCATCCGGCTGAGTAGAGGCTTCAGGCTGAGTAGAGGCTTCAGGCTGAGTAGAGGCTTCAGGCTGAGTAGAGGCATCAGGCTGAAGAGAGGCATCAGGCTGAACCACGGAAGGCAGGTTCTCAGACGGCAGGCTCACTGGTTTGGATACTGGCAGGATGGTATTGGTTGGAAAGAATTTTCGCTTTTTTCTGGTTTTAACTACTGGAGCACTGCAAGTAAACGCAGGTCTGCAAACGAATGGAGCAGCTGGAGACAGAGAAGAGCTGGAGGATGGAACAGGGGAGGGAGCAGTTGCTACAGAGGGCTTTTTTACAGGGTTAAAGGCAGGATAGGTGCAGCGAGTGGGAACAGGGTACTGACATGTGGTAGATAGCAGGGCAGGAGGAGCTGTTGGGAATGCAGGAATAGAGCTTTGAGGAAATAGATTAGAAGCAGGACTGGGTCTTTGTAAGCTGACTGAGGCTGGGTGCAACAAATCTGTCCATGTCTGCAGTATGGGTTGAACAAAGCTGAGCTTACACAAAGCCTGTCTGACTAAAGACTGCACTGCGTTTATACAATCTCTTAGTATCTGTGGTGAACATGCAGCATAATGCTCCAAGAAGCAATCCACATCATCCTCTAATAACCATACCAGGGACTCTACCTGGTCGGCACTAAATGGCGGCAAAAATTCATCCCTGCATTCGGGGGTACCAGATGAAACCAACTCCGCACAGATCTGAATCAATGGCTGCACCTCAGAGAATTCTGTGCCCTGATCTACTAGAACATGAGCGAGCCGTATACATTCTAGCAGTTCATCCCGGGGATACTCCTTCAGAGTTTGATAAGCATACTCTCTGTCATCAAACACTAGCAGATATAAATACACAACCTCATCAAGATCCATCCTTCCCAGCAACAAGCCAAGATGGCTTCCCTGTGCAGCCACTTCTGGTCAGGATTGGCCTTGGTGTAATGTCAGGGCTCCCGGGTGTGACCAGAGGTGTGTGACTGACGCAGGGAAACGCAGACTTCAGATATGTTATAAACAATGTAATTTATTAACACTAACAATACAAACATAAACGCAGTGCAATACTAAAACATAACACAGTGCAAACGAACCAAACCAAACCACCCACAGATAACAGTACATACAATGCAAGCGTCGTCAGGCAGGCCGGGTCAATATCAATCGAGCAGGTAGGTACAGGGGGAGCAAGCGGAGAATGGTCGGGGTCACAAGCCAGGTTCAGCAGGTAGCGGGCAGCGTGGTACAGAGGGTCAGGCAGAGGAGAATGGTCAGACAAGCCAGGGATCAGGAGCAGGAGAATGGTCAGACAAAGCCAGGGATCAGAGCAGGGTCAGCAACGAATCAGACAGGAACAGGGAGCAGGAACAGGATACAGGGCCCAGAAGAAACACAACACCAAGGCAGAGTCTGCAGGTCTGAATGTCCCTTAAATACACCAGTATAATTAGTTCCAGGTGTTTGACTGGCTGCAAGGTTGAGTCTCTGATTGCTGGGAGCACCCGCTGGCCAGCCCTGGTACTGCAGCTCATAAGGCAGGTGAGTCCCACTATTGCTGGCCAGTCCATTCCTGACAATCTCTTGCCACAATTAAACTACCGTTTTTGAAATCCATTAATTTCCTCAGCATATTCTTTAGGAACTCCTCCGGTTTCTTGTTTGGGCAATAGATATTTGCTAGTGTACACTCCCAATCCTGTAATTTCCCCTTCAGGAACAGATATCTCTCTTCGGGGTCTACCACACTGTCTTCCAAATTAAACCTGATATTTTTTGCAAAACCTATTGCCACTCCTTTGGCTGGTTAAATTGGGGAATCTGCATAGTACAATATTGGAATTTAGTTTCACATTTGCTTCTTGTTCTAAATGTGTCTCCTGTAAAAAAAACACTAAAGAAAATCTGTGCTGAATTTCTTTAAAAACCCCAAATTTCTTCCCAAAGCTATTTAAACCTTTAACATAAGGTCATAAAATGAATCTCTTCCATTCTTCATTTCTGCTCCTCCCATCTCCCTCTTCCCCCCTCTCCTCTCCTCTCCGTATCTTCTCCTTTTTTTTCTAGGTTTTCTCCAGACAGATATATTTCTTACTATTTTGCAGAGTCTAAAACTACCTAAAACTTCCCCCATACCCTCCGCCCATCCACCCACCCTCCCCCCCCCACTCCCTCCCATCCCCCCCTCCCTTTTTAAGCAAATAATTAGCCTATGAATCATTTGTGGTCTAAGTCCCACCCTTGATTCCACTTTAGGGTGAAGCTCTTGAACATAGCCACCTTCAACCCATTTACTCTCCCCCAGCATCTCGTCAGCTTAACCAAAAGGAGGAATATTTGAAAGAAGAGGAAAGAGGAAAAAAAAAACAAACCCTCTCCAAACATAAAGAGAAGAAAAGAAAACCTCTTCCTAGGGAAAAAGAGAGGAGAGAAGGAGGGCAGTGGGGAAGGAAAAAAAAACCCAAACACACAAGGAGGGAAAACCTTTCTTGGTACCCTCCTCTCCCCCTCCCCTCCCTACATCCCCCTCTGATTTCAAGTTCTTTTCCGGACCCCCCCCCCACCCTTTACTTTCTATATTCCCACTTTCTTCCTCCTCCTCACCCCATCCAGGAATATCTATATACTGTATTGCAACTCTAGCCTCTCACAGAAGGCCCTCAGTTCATCAGGAAACCTTAATTTGGCATAACGTCCATTTCTCCAACCGATTAAACATGCTGGGAACCCCCAACTGTATCGAACGTTCTGCTTCCTCATTTGTTCTACTAATGGTTTCAAAATTCTTTTTCTTAACAATCTCTGCAGCAAGGTCTGCAAAAAACTGTATATTTAATTCACCATATTTTATAGTTGTTCTTCCTTTCATCCTCTTCCGGATCTCTTCTTTATCACAGTAATGATGGAGTTGAACTATAACATCTCTCGGGTTACCTTTTCTACCTTCTTGTTGAAGTCTCCCAATTCTGTACACCCCATCTATTTTATACAGTTCCGCTGCAGTTCTTTCCATTATTCTAACATTTTCTCTGTTATTTCCCTCAAGTCTTCTCCTTGAGAGATCTCTGGGAGACCTCTTATCCTTAGGTTATTTCTTCTGAGCCTATTTTCCTGATCTTCAAATTTACATAGCAGGTTTCTGTGTTCTTTTTTCACTTCCACCATTTGTTTGCCTATGGACGGAATCCCTTGGGTGTGTTTACCTATTTTTTCCTCCGTCTCCTCTACTCTAGATAGCACCTGCCCCAGATCTTTATGTAACTTCGCCATTACCTGTTTTATAGATTTTTCCAAACATTCCTGCAATTTCTGATTTAGTTGGCAGATGTGTATCCTGCTCTTCTAAGTTCTCCTGCAGACCTGTTTTCTGAGCGTCTGCTTCTTCCACATTTTGGCTAATATTAGGTAGTCCCAAGAACAATCTGGAGCTTTCTGCAATACTGTTTTCCAACAAACACTTTTCATTTGTTTAAATTTGCCTCTCAGGAGTCTGTTTTTCCTGCCTGGAAGTATATTTTTTAATTGAACTTCATTGCAGGGCCTTTGACCCACCTCCTTTTGTTGCCTTGTTTTTCATTTTTAATATATATATGATAATTTAGGTACTTCGATATCCAGATATTCACTTCTCCAACCATATATTTTTCCTTCTTCTCCTTCTTCTCTTCTCCTTCACCTCCTCTCCACCCCTATGTCCTCCTCTCCTCCGTCCCCCTCTTTCCCCCCACAGGAACTCAAGATCTTTTCAAAACTTCTTTCCCTTGTATAACCTTTAAAAACTTGAATCCAAGTCCCTCATTAGTCACCCAGATGACCCCCTAGATGCAACCCCCATGATTCAGTCCATCAAACATTTGCTTCCATCACATAATCACTAGTTAAATCATTTCAATTATTTCAAATATTTGAAAAAAATCTTCTGCCACTCACCCAAGTTGTTCTTCCTTCACTTCAAAGAGGGGGGGTGGTGTCTAGATGTTCGACCAAAAGGGGGTTGCAAGTAGATATAGCTCTCAAATTCCGTTCGACATTGGGGATCTTTTGGTACTGGGGATCTTTGGGGAGGTGAGGGAGACAGAGAGGCCCGAGCAGTGTGTGTCCCTGTATGCCGTCCGGCTTCTCTCTCCCTGTGACACACCTCCTCTGCCGTCGGTCATGTGTCTGCCCGGCTTCCTCCAGTCTCCGCTTACCAGGACTCACCGCTTCCTCACGCTCCTCTGGATCTGCCCGCTCGACCACATCCCCCTTTCACTGAGGTCCGCGGGTGACAGACCAGACAGCCCCGGAGCCATAGCAGGTGAATCCCCTCTGCCAACTTCGATCGCCGTGCTTGCTGGCGGGACGCTGGAGGAGCAGGGTGCCGTGAGATCTCACCTCGATCTCATGATCAGCGCCATGCCAAGGCTCCTCCCCTCCATCCTTAAGCAGGCAGTGTTCACCGATCCAGGCATTCATGGCCTCCTGTTTTTATATTCATTGTTGTAAATAAAAGTTACAGTTAACTTTGACATTACACTGTGTTGTGGCCTTCTTTAGCCTTTGCAGGTAGGCAATCTTCTTCCTTGCAGTTGGAGTTGATCTGCATGTCCCTAAAGCATTGCAGTACTCTGCTAGCTGCAGCTGCAGTGGCCAATCTTGCTTACCTTGAATTTTTGGTAATGTCCAAACTAAGTATATTCTGGCAAGTACAGCTTTAAGACTGTAGCAGATAGGCTTGCATGTTTTCAAGAGGTAAATAAGCTACTTCAGTCCTAAGCTAGGATACATAAAGATTGAAGTTGTCTGCTTGCTGTCTGAGGCTACTCTCAGTCTTTGCTTCCTCTTGGGAAATGCCACAACAGTTTACACAGATAACTCCATTCATGTTACATTGTTCACGTTTGTAGTAGCTCTTCATTCCATCCAGGGAATTCTATGTAACAAGTGTCCACAAATTCCATAGGCACACATCTAGAATCATGCAGCTAAAGATCCTATGCTCCCCAACAAATCTAGGGGCAAGATGTTACATGGTATGTGTTCTGTCTCTCCAATCTAAGAATTGAAAGTGTGATCTCTGTAACTTACAGTTGTGATGAGATAGCGATAACTCCAATCTTAGTTGAATAACACAGGCATTGACTCAATCCAGATGACACCTTTATTGCATAAACTGAGAGAATCTTACAACAATGAACATCGGATAGGTCAAAAGATCATAATGTGATCTACTTCATGAGACTTGAAGCTGAGGTGCATTACTGGGCAAATGAATAAAAGGGTGGGGATACCTATACAGCATGAACTAAACCAAAGGAAGGGGAGGAACAGACACAAAATACCACTTAAAGCCATATGACAGTCATGTGAAACATGACACTCCCTGTCGAAATCTATGATTTCTATTATAACAAGCTTTAGTTCAAGTCCAATAAAAGTAATGAAGATTCTTTCCAGGAACATCTGCAAAACAAGAAGGAAAGAAATAACAAAGGAAAACAATGCAAACATTTAGCATAATACTTGCAGATGCTGGTCTAGGCTGAGACATAGAAATCCATATTTAGAGGGGAAGGTAGCAACATGAACCATTCCTTCTTACCTCCCTTTAATTCAAGTTGATGACTTGTCTTCCTCTTTGGGCAAAAGAAGTACTAGGCCTGAAGTAAAAGGTGTGCAGAACCTTCTTTAATGGTGGATATAGCCAAGATGTGTCCAGAAATCCAGTAGTAGGTACTGCATGACTGTCGCAGTCAGTAGGGTTGAGGCAAGTCGGAACAGTGCCATTGTTCAGACGTAGAGAACTTCCTTATGCGTTCCACTCTGTTGCCAACATACATGTAGAGCTGTCTTGTGCGATTGTGATCCTAGCACTATTTGTCTGTCTGTATAAAAGTCAAAGGAGTCTATTTCAACATCTGTTTCAAGTTCTATCAGCTCAGCAATTTCCACAACTAACACAGCTGCACACAGATCAAGCCTTGGAATAGTATGTGCAGGTTTTGGTGTGAGCGTGGTCTTGCCCATGTTAAATCCTACACCCAATTCACCTCTGGGATCCGTAGCTCGAAGATAAGCCACCGCAGCAATAGCTTCATTGGATGCATCTGAGAAGACATGAATCTCTCTTCTGGTGGCATTCTTTAAGGATGCTTGGATGTTAGAGAGTGGTATCTGGAGTTGTTCTAATGCTTTTGGAGACTGTTTCCAGGGTTCACACCTTTGTTGTTTCTCCTTGGGTAAGGGGGTATCCCAGTCTGAGCTTTCAAAAGTGAATTGTCTCAGCAGTATCTTACTCTGAATGGTGAGAGGTGTAATGAAACCTAAGGGATCATAAATGCTGTTCACTGTAGACAAAACGTCTCACTTTGTGAAGGGCTTGTCACAGGCTGATGCTTGAAATGTGAATGTGTCTTGTTTAACATTCCAAAGCAATCCAAGACTGCGTTGTGCAACAGAAAGGTCAGATCCTAGTTGGAATTTCTTCACACTTACAGCATGGTCATCAGAAGTAAAGGCTATCATAACCTTGTCGCTGTTAGAGATGATTTTGTGAAGTCTGAGGTTTGCAGTGGCAAGCATGTTCTGGGTTCTAGTAAGAAGGTCAATATCTTCTTCTTCCTTGGTCAAAGATTTGAGTCCGTCGTCTACACAGAAATTCCTTTCGACGAACTGTCTTGCATCAGATCCAAATTCTTTCTCACCCTCATGAGCTGTTTTCCTCAGTCCATAAATTGCTACTGCAGGAGAAGGACAGTTACCGAAAACATGTACCTTCATTCTGTAGTCAACGACTTCATCATTGACATCAGAGAGCTTGTTAAGACAGGCCTTACCAAATTTGATGACAAGCCTGAAAATTACAGAGGCTGGAAATCCACTTTTAAGGCCACAATGAGTGACCTAGTCATCAATGCCACAGAAGAATTAGATCTGCTCATCAGATGGTTAGGTCTCCAGTCTGCTGAACGCATCAAGAGGCTCAAAGCAGTTCATATTGACAACCCTGCTGCAGGCCTCAATGCTGCTTGGGGCAGACTTGAACATACCTTTGGCAGCCCAGCGGCCTGTGAAGAAGCTTTATTCAAAAGGTTGTAAAGCTTCCCAAGGATTTCTGCTAGAGACAATCTAAAGTTTCAAGTACAAAAAAAAAGTACAAGGAAGAACATAGAGTTGCCTTTCCTACTTCTGCGAGTTCATCAAAAGAATTGCAGACACTAAGAATGACCCAAGTTTCTCCTATGGGGACTGTATCCCTTTCAGTACACTCTCTCCAAGACCTACGAACACACGCATGTCGCACAAAGACCATAGAGGTCCAGTGTTAGTGAAAGGGACTAATATTCTACATGCGCCTGCTACAGTTCTTGAAAAGAAAATTGAGGACCCAAATTGGCAATGTCCAATACATAACAAACCACATCCACTTAAGAAATGTATCGGCTTGAAAAAGAAAACCCTCCAAGAATGTAAGGAACTTTTTGAAGAAATTTGGGGTTTGCTACAAATGCTGTGTCTTCACAGAACACTTTGCGAAGGACTGCAAAGCGATCATCAAATGTATAGAGTGTGATAGTGATGACCATCTGCAAGCTCTTCATCAATATTCGCACAACTCTACTACACGCACAAACAATCTTCCTGAGGCAAAGCAAGGCGGGGAGCACTCAGATCAAACAGCACCTACCACCCCAGTGTTCTCTACATGTACAGAGGTCTGTGGAGAAGGATTCTGTGGCAAATCCTGTGCAAAGATATGCTTGGTACGTGTATACCCCAAAGGTCAACCTGAAAAGGCCATAAGACTGTTTACAATTCTGGACAATCAGAGTAACAGATCTCTTGCAAGAACACAGTTTTTTGAACTGTTGAACATAACTGCAGATGCTCTGCCTTATACCCTAAGCACTTGTGCCGGCCCTACAGAAGTCTTAGGAAGGAGAGCCAGAGGTCTTGTAGTTGCTCCTCTGAATGACAATGTGGAAATATCTTTGCCCACTATCACTGAGTGCAACCAGATTCCAAACACCAAAGAGGAGATCCCTACTCCTGAAGCTGCCTTTCACCATTCTATCTTACAAGTACATAGCCAACCAAACACCAGCCCTCGACACAAGTGCTGATATCCTTCTGTTACTCGGTTGAGACATCCTAAGGGTGCACAAAGTTCGTCATCAAATCAAAGTTCCACACAATGCACCATATGCTCAGTGTCTGGATCTAGGATGGGTCATCATAGGCAATGTCTGCCTAGACAAGGACAGAAGGTCTTACTCAGTCTCTTCCTTTAAAACACGTGTCCTGTCAAATGGGCAAACAACTTGTTCTGCACAACAATCACATAAATATATCGTGAAAGAAAGACTTTGAAAAAGTTGCACAATGGCACATCATACAAGACAATAAGAAAGCTCTTAATCTCTGGGGTGACAGCATCAGCAACACAGTGTTCGAGGGAACCACTAAAGACAATGAGTTGGCAGCTACCATAGAAGACAAAGAATTCTTGAAAACCATGAGTAAAGAGTTCTACCAAGATGATTCCAACAGTTGGGTAGCACCTCTACCCCAAAAAAGAGACTACCAAACAACAGGGTACATGCAGAATCATGGTTTGTTTCTTTAAATCACAGTTTGAACCTGAAGCCTGAGATGAAAAAGTACTTTGTGGACTTTATGCAGAAGGTGTTTGAGAGAGATTATGCTGAGCCTGCACCTCCTCATACGGAAGGAGAAGAATGTTGGTACCTACCATGCTTTGGTGTCTACCATCGTCGTAAGCCTGATCAAATTAGGGTGGTCTTTTGACTCAAGTGCTCATCATGAAGACATCTCCCTCAATGACAATCTTCTCACTGGGCCTAATCTGAAAAACAATCTTATAGGAGGTTTACTGCGCTTCAGACAAGAGCCAATTGCTGTTATGGCTGACATTCAGCAGATGTTCCACTGTTTCTCTCTGCGGAGCATGTATTTAGCAAACTGTGACATGTCCGTGTTTTCAGATTTTTGGTGCATGACAGCAGGTGGAACAGAGTTGGTTGTGACGGTTGGTGGACTTACGTGGAATGACTTGGGAACATATGTTGCTGCTAAGGCATTCAATGCCGGAACTGGCTTAAAGTCCATTGGCATGTTGGTTTGTAGAGTAGTGAGTTTGCTAAAAGGTACTCTGTTGGTGTCAAAATAAGGTGAACGGTCTTTTAAATACATACCAGTGTCTGCGGCTAGCTGAGATGCTGCAGTTTGATGTATTGGAGGATTTAAGGGCAAATCGTCTTGAGGTACAGTAGGTGCAGAGAAGATACTTTGAGTACTTTGGCTGCTGTGACAGGGAGTTAACATTCTGGAGAGGTGTGTGAAGAATCTGAGACATAAGATACAACTGAGTGTCTGGAACTGTTGTCTCTTTCGTTTTCACTAGCGACTTGTTCTAAGACCCTTAACCTTGCCATGGCTATGGCATGCTCACATTGTTTTTCCAAAACTTCAATTTCTGCCTTTTGGTTTGTGGCTTCAGCTTCTTTTTCTGCTTCCCTTTTGTCAGGGCAGGAGCGAAGGAATGGGCAGGCAGGCCTATGGCAAGGTCACACAGCGACTGACGACAGCCACTACCCACAGACCAGAGTCCCTCAGGGCACAGAGTCTAAGCCCCAGGCTGCCCTTCACCAGGGCCCCTGATGGTGGGGATGGACTTGACGCAGCCTGGGACCAGGTTGCGGCCACCGAGTAACCCCAGCTGCGGTAACGACTGCCGCAGATGATGTACAGCTGGTGGGAGCTAGATGGGAAAACGTGTAGCGTGGTCAGACAGGCTGGGTCTATAACAATGGAGCAGACAGTACAAGACGGTAGGCAAAGAATACTCATGGAGACAGGATGTCATCCAAGTAAAACACCACGCACTGCTGCAACATGTCACGAAAGACATCATTTATGAACTCCTGAAAGACCGCGGACACGTTACACAACCCGAAGGGCATCACCAGGGATTCATAGTGACCAGTTCTGGTGTTAAACACGGTCTTCCATTTGTCCCCCTCCTTGATCCGTACGAAGTTGTACGCCGCCCTAAGGTCGAGTTTAGTAAAGACCGTTGCTCCCATGAGGCAGTCGAACAACTCGCTAATCAACGGAATTGGGTAGGCATTCTTAATGGTGATTTGATTGAGACCCCTATAATCGATGCAAGGCCTCAATTCACCGCCCTTCTTCTTTACGAAGAAAAAGCCCACTCCTGCTGGGGAAGTAGACTTGCGAATGTGCCCCCGGGAAAGCGCATCCGCAACGTACTCCTCCATGGCCTGATTCTCCGCAACCGAAAGAGGATAAACCCTGCCACGCGGAGGAGTGGCACCGGGTTGCAAGGGTATGGCGCAGTCGTAAGGAGGATGGGGAGGTAAGGCACCAGCGCGCACCTTATCAAACACGTCCAGATACTCCCCATAGTCAGTGGGCAACACAGTCTGAGGAGGCACACAATACCCTAACCGGCCCACGGATACACCCGGCCCCACACTGTGGAGACCACGAGAGGATCTCGGCCGTTCGCCAATTAAAGGTCGGATTGTGCTTCTGGAGCAAGGGATACCCCAAAACCACAGAATAGTGTGGGGAAGAAATTACCTGGAAACAGGCTAACTCCCTGTGAACAGCCCCAATAGCTACTTCAACCGGCAGGGTCTCGTGGGTAACCTGCGGCGGTTGCAGGGGCCTGCCATCTATCGCCTCGAGAACCAATGGGGTAACTCGAGCCTGCAGGGGTATGGAGTACTGGGCAGCAAACGAGCTGTCCATAAACAACCCGCCAGCCCCAGAGTCTACCAGCGCCTTGGCCGTCACCGAGCTCTCTGCCTAAGAGAGGACAACAGTGATCAGTGGTTTATTTTTGCGGGACACCGGGGACGAGGAAACTCCACCCAAGATCTGTCCCGGACAGGATCTCAGGTGCGAGCGTTTCCCGGACGGACCGGATAGGACTGCCGAAAATGCCCACCGAGGCCACAGTACAGGCAGCGACCCTCCCGGCGCCGAGCGGCCCGCTCCCCCTCGGAAAGGCGAGCAAATCCCAGCTGCATGGGCTCACCGCCAGACAAGCCATCCCCAGGAGGCGTGGCAGGAGAGGGAGGAACGGGTGGGACAGAAAACGCAGGCGCCAGTCAGTTGGGAGGCCTCCGCAGGCACTCCTTGAGTGAAGGCCTCTCCCTGAGCCTGGTGTCGATCAGGAAGGAAATGAGTGCTTCCAGCTCCACAGGCAGTTCCTTGGCTGCAATCTCATCCTTCAACGCATCTGAAAGGCCATGAGAAAAAGCATGGACACGAGCAACTTGGCAGCCGAGGCAGAGCGAGGCGGCACGTCGAATACCCAACGGAAGGCGTCGACAAAACTGGCAAATTCGTGAATTACCGGTTTATTGTTCTCCCATAAGGGATTAGCCCAGACCAAGGCCTTATCTGAGAGCAGCGAGATTAGGAAGCCCACCTTTGACCTCTCAGTAGGAAAAGCGTGGGGTATTAACTCAAAATAAATGCCCACCTGGTTGAGGAACCCACGACACTGACTCGGCTCACCCCCAAAGCGCTGTGGAAGAGGGGCTGAACCAGTCATACCACTGGGCACCACGGGTGCAGCAGCAGCTGCGGCGGTAGGCGCAACAACGGGAGCGACCACCGGAGTGACAACCGGCCTAATAGCACCAGGAGCAAAGTGCGCGGTGCGTGCAAGCAGAGTCTGCAACGCCTGAGCCAACTGATCCAACAAGAGATCCTGTTGATCAAGTCTGGCGACTAACATGGGGAGCGAAGGCATACCTGCACCATCAGGATTCATGGCATTCGTGTAATGTCAGGGCAGGAGCGATGGAATGGGCAGGCAGGCCTATGGTAAGGTCACACAGCGACTGACGACCCACAGGCCAGAGTCCCTCAGGGCACGGAGTCTAAGCCCCAGGCTGCCCTTCACCAGGGCCCCTGATGGTGGGGATGGACTTGACACAGCCTGAGACCAGGTCGCGGCCCCCGAGTAACCCCAGCTGTGGTAACGACTGCCGCCAATGGCGTACAGCTGGTGGGAGCTAGATGGGAAAACGTGTAGCGTGGTCAGACAGGCCGGGTCTACAACAACGGAGCAGACAGTACAAGACGGTAGGCAAAGAATACTCAGGTCACAGGCCGGGTTCAGCAACGGTAGGTCAGGTAAAGGGTTAAAGCAGAGAATAGTCTTGTCCACGCCGAGTCGGTTACCAGGAGAGCAATGAGAACAGAACAAGAGCTTGCTGCAAGGGAACATACAGGACACGAATGCAAAGAGCAAGTGCAGACAACAGGCTTAAATGTGATCAACCACACCCCTCTGGGGGAGGGAACGCAGAGGCCTGAAAGCATAAAAGGCTCCCATTATGCTTTGCAGAAACCTAAGATGGATGCCAGCACATGGAGCAGCACAACCTCTGAGGAAAGTTAGGACCTTGACACCTTTGTGCTTTCTGATGCCTCCATTTCTGCTTTCTTTTGGGCAAAAGCTGCCTGAATTTTAGAAGCTTCTGCATCAGGGCTTTTATTAGTTGTTGACTGAGTGTAGAAGACCTTGATTGTAGGGATTTGGAAAATCTTGAGGAGCGTCTAGTAGATGCAAAGCGATAAAATCTGGATTCATGGAGCTGTGTTATTCTTACTTCTGCCTTAGTCTTTGTTCGCACCACTAAATTGTCTTTTTCAAGATTGAGCTCCTCAAAACCCATTAACTCTACCAATGACACTTGAGTGTTGTACCGCTTTAAGAGAGCAATATATTTAACACACAGTCTTTGATAATTCTCATAAGCAACATTCAATTGCTGGATACCGCCCTCTAGTTGTATTGGCTCATGAGATTGTAGGGAGAGTGCAGACATGCATTTAACAGTATTAGACCATAAGTCATTAATATTAGACAGCAGTTCTTCCTTGTCAGCATTACGATTCTTTTGTACCTTCCAGGTTGCTTTTGTTAAGCGTTTTTCTCTTTTGTCTGATTCAGGGTTTAATTTAATGGAAGAAGTCTAATCACAGTTTAGCCTTGATGTTCTGAGGTTGTAGCTGCTGGTGATTTTGTAGTTAATGCCCATGATGCCCCTTTGCGTCTAGGACATCAGTAGCAATTACTGTGGCTGTTCTCAATAACTGAATTTTATGATCCTCTATGTATATGTTTGACGGTCATGTTCCACCTGTTAGTGGTTTTTTTACCAAATAAAAGGTGTTCAATTTTTTCAACTGTTTTCACATATTTTTGGATAATCAATGTTGATTTATATGGTTTGGTACCCTAAAAACCCCACTAGTTTTTCTTGGTTAGGGTCTTATCTAATACATATAAAAACATGCTTTATTATTAGTTCAGGTACTTATATAGCACCGTCAATTTACACAGCACTTTACATGCATATTGTGCATTCACATCAGGCCCTGCCTTCAAGGAGTGTACAATGTAAAGTCCTTAACTCCCATTCATATACTAGGGCCAGTTTTGACAGGAGCCAAAACAAATAACAGCATGTCTTTAAAGGAAACCCACACAGGCAGAGCATGCAAACTCCATGCAGGTAGTGCCATGGTTGGGATTTGAACCAGCAACCATAGTGCTGCTAGGCAGCAGTACTAACCACTAAGCCACTGTGCTGTTACATGCCTGCAGATTGCAACTCTGTGGTGTGATGAGTGCTAAGTCCTTGGGCATGCTCAGTGTAACTAACAATATATTTCATATATATAGAAAAAAACCTTAGTGCAATATGGTGTTAATATGATTATACAGTGATGTGCTGCCCGCATAGAATGTGTTCCCACATACAGTAAAATAACTAAATAAAGTGCATATGCAGCGCACAAATAATGCTCTAATATGTTTGTGTTATAGGTAGATGTATACCATAAACATATATCATTGTGTGTAGTCAACAGATATACTCAAATACCGAAAAAAAAAAATCTTTGTGTCATAACTGACAAATACATGTGTCCAAATGTGTGTTGAAATTATTCAAAAATAGTCATGTGTCCATAAAAAAAAATTAAACATATTAAGTGCCAAATGTATTATAAATCTCTCCCAGTATCATACATCCACGTGATGAACTTGATGTTTTTGTAGTGAATTTTCCCTTTTAATACTGCCGTGCTTCATGTGATAAACACCCCCGACACACTATTGTGCTCACCTTAATGTCTGACCTGTATCCCAGGTCAAACTGCACTTTTCCCTTTTAATCGGGTAGGTATATTGATGTAACTGCTCTTCCACCATCAGCTTACTATCAGGTGTATTACTGCTCTTCCACCGTCGGCTTACTATCTCCTCCAACTCCGCTCCATACATATGAAAAAGATGTTCCTCATAGTGTAGAATTTATAAATAAAAACACCTTTATTAAAATATTAAAAATTTCCACACATTTAATAGTGTCCAACTGGGACACTGCAGGATAAACTCTTTGTGTTTGAATGCTGTGTTCCTATACCAAGATAGCGGCCCGTGTACTCCCTGTATTATATATCATCAGGAGATGAAGTCACGATACGTGACGTAACACGTAGGGCATGCTGATGACGTCAAGCCGTAATACAGGAAGTACACGGGCCGCCATCTTGGTATAGGAAAATGGCATTCAAACACACAGAGTTTATCCTGCAGTGTCCCAGTTGGACACTGTTAAATGTGAGTGGAAATTTTTGTATTTTAATAAAGGTGTTTTTATTTATAAATACTACACTATGAGGAGCATCTTTTTCATGTGTATGGAGTGGAGTTGGAGGAGATAGTAAGCTGACGGTGGAAGAGCAGTAATACACCTGATAGTAAGGTGACGGTGGAAGTGCAGTTACATCAATATACCTACCTGGTTAAAAGGGAAAAGCACAGTTTGACCTGGGATACAGGTCAGATATTAACCGCCTCCCACCCGCCATATAAGGTAATGACAGGCGCAAGGCAGTTCTCTTGTTCTGGGAGGATGTCATATGATGTCCACCTACTCTAACCGCGCGTGTGCAGCTCCGGGAGGGCGCAGCACGGTGATCTGTGGTGTGCTGTGTCCCTCAGACACAGCGGATCACCGATCAATGGAAAGAGCCAAAGATGTCGCCTCAGTCATGTGATCAGCTGTGTCCAATCACAGCTGATCGCATGTAAATAGGGAAATGCCGGTTATCGGCATTTCTTTCCTGAGAGCTCGAGAGGAGAGGAGAGATGGTAATCGGCATTACTCAGAGCGGACATGTACACTGATCATCAGGGCACTGATGATCAGTGTGCCCTGATGATCAGTGTAGCCCCAGCAGTGCCACCTGTCAGTGTACAGCAATGCCAGCTGTCACTGCTCATCAGTGTCACCTGCCAGTGCCCATCAGTGCCACATCGATGCCACATATCAGTGCCTACCAGTGCACATCAATGCCACATATCATTGCCCATCTGAGCTGCCTTTCAGTGTCACCTATCAGTGCCACCTATCAATGCCAGTCAGTGCCACCTATCAGTGCTGCCAATCAGTGCCACCTATCAGTGGCAGTCAGTGCCTCCTATCAGTGGCAGTCAGTGCCACCTATCAGTGCGCATCAGTGCCGCCTATCAGTGCCCGTCAGTGCTGCCTATTAGTGCCACCTATCAGTGCCATATATGAGTGCTGCCTTTCAGTGCCCATCAGTGATGCCTGTCAATGCCCATCAGTGCCACCAATCAGTGCCCATCACTGCAGCCTCATTAGCGCACATCAGTGAAGGAGAAAAATCACTTATTTACAAATTTTTTAAACAAAAACTAAGAAAAAACTTTTTTTTTCAAAATTTTCAGTTGTTTTTGGCTTGTTTAGCAAAAAATAAAAAACCCAGAGGTGATTATCACCAAAAGAAAGCTCTATCTGTCTCAAAAATATTATAAAAGTTTCATATGGGTACAGTGTTGCATGACCGCGCAATTGTCATTCAAAGTGCGACAGCGCTGAAAGCTGAAAATTGGCCTGGGCAGGAAGGGAGTATAAGTGCCCTGTAGGCTAGTGGTTAAGGTGAGCGCAATAGTGTGTTGGGGGTGTTTAGACACTAAAGAGGGACACTATTGCACATCGGTTGGATTTGAATATCACATAAAGCACGGCAGTATTAAAGGTACAATGCACTACAAAAACTGTTTGTTTAATAGCGTACATTAACCGCTTGCCGCCCTGCCACTGTGTATATACGTGTGCAGGGCAGCAGTGGAGCGCAAAAGCACGTTTTAAAACGTGCTCCGCGCTCCCGACACATTCGCGGGTAGGGGGCGCGCGCGCGCGCTCCCGCCGACCCGCGGGTGATACGATTCGATCCAGGAGGGATCAATCATTAGATTTCAGCCAGTGATTTCTAGCTGAAATCACATGATCGGTCCCTGTCCTATCCTGTCCTGTGTTGACATTTACACAGGGCAGGATATGATGTCATTCTTCTCTGCCTGGACACATTCCGTTCCAGACAGAGAAGAAGACATCCAAACAGTGAGTAAAACACTACACACTGACAGTTAGAACACTCTAGGTCACATTTAACCCCCTGATCGCCCCCCCCCCCCCAGTTAACCCCTTCACTGCCCTGTCACCAGTGTCACTGATCAGTGAAGCGATTTTTACTGATCAGTGTCGCTGGCCACTTCCGATAGAGTTAGCACCCCTCCCAGATAGTGCCATTTGCCCGCTAATACACCAGTAGTCCCGTCTAACCCCTTGATCGCCCCCCCCCCCCCAGTTAACCCCTTCACTGCCCTGTCACCAGTGTCACTGATCAGTGAACCAATTTTTACTGATCACTGTATCAGTGTCGCTGGCGACTTCCGATAGTGTTAGCGCCCCTCCCAGATAGCGCCAGATTTCCCGCCAGTACACCAGTAATCCCGTTTAACCCCTTGATTCCCCCCCCCAGTTAACCCCTTCACTGCCCTGTCACCAGTGTCACTGATCAGTGAACCAATTTTTACTGATCACTGTATCAGTGTCGCTGGCGACTTCCGATAGTGTTAGCGCCCCTCCCAGATAGCGCCAGATTTCCCGCCAGTACACCAGTAATCCCGTTTAACCCCTTGATCCCCCCCCCAGTTAACCCCTTCACTGCCCTGTCACCAGTGTCACTGATCAGTGAACCAATTTTTACTGATCACTGTATCAGTGTCGCTGGCAACTTCCGATAGTGTTAGCGCCCCTCCCAGATAGCGCCAGATTGCCCGCCAGTACACCAGTAATCCCGTTTAACCCCTTGATCGTCCCCCCCAGTTAACCCCTTCACTGCCCTGTCACCAGTGTCACTGATCAGTGAACCAATTTTTACTGATCACTGTATCAGTGTCGCTGGCGACTTCCGATAGTGTTAGCGCCCCTCCCAGATAGCGCCAGTTTGCCCGCCAGTACACCAGTAATCCCGTTTAACCCCTTGATCGCCCCCCCCCTAGTTAACCCCTTCACTGCCCTGTCACCAGTGTCACTGCTCAGTGAACCAATTTTTACTGATCACTGTATCAGTGTCGCTAGCGACTTCCGATAGTGTTAGCGCCCCTCACAGATAGCGCCAGTTTGCCCACCAGTACACCAGTAATCCTGTTTAACCCCTTGATCGCCCCCCCCCCAGTTAACCCCTTCACTGCCCTGTCACCAGTGTCATTGATCAGTGAACAGATTTTTACTGATCACTGTATCAGTGTCGCTGGCGACTTCCGATAGTGTTAGCGCCCCTCCCAGATAGCGTCAGTTTGCCCGCTAGTGCACCAGAAATCCCATTTAACCCCTTGATCGCCCCCCCCCCAGTTAACCCCTTCACTGCCCTGTCACCAGTGTCACTGATCAGTGAACCAATTTTTACTGATCACTGTATCAGTGTCGCTGGCGACTTCCGATAGTGTTAGCGCCCCTCCCAGATAGCGCCAGTTTGCCCGCCAGTACACCAGTAATCCCGTTTAACCCCTTGATTCCCCCCCCCAGTTAACCCCTTCACTGCCCTGTCACCAGTGTCACTGATCAGTGAACCAATTTTTACTGATCACTGTATCAGTGTCGCTGGCGACTTCCGATAGTGTTAGCGCCCCTCCCAGATAGCGCCAGATTTCCCGCCAGTACACCAGTAATCCCGTTTAACCCCTTGATCCCCCCCCCAGTTAACCCCTTCACTGCCCTGTCACCAGTGTCACTGATCAGTGAACCAATTTTTACTGATCACTGTATCAGTGTCGCTGGCAACTTCCGATAGTGTTAGCGCCCCTCCCAGATAGCGCCAGATTGCCCGCCAGTACACCAGTAATCCCGTTTAACCCCTTGATCGTCCCCCCCAGTTAACCCCTTCACTGCCCTGTCACCAGTGTCACTGATCAGTGAACCAATTTTTACTGATCACTGTATCAGTGTCGCTGGCGACTTCCGATAGTGTTAGCGCCCCTCCCAGATAGCGCCAGTTTGCCCGCCAGTACACCAGTAATCCCGTTTAACCCCTTGATCGCCCCCCCCCTAGTTAACCCCTTCACTGCCCTGTCACCAGTGTCACTGCTCAGTGAACCAATTTTTACTGATCACTGTATCAGTGTCGCTAGCGACTTCCGATAGTGTTAGCGCCCCTCACAGATAGCGCCAGTTTGCCCACCAGTACACCAGTAATCCTGTTTAACCCCTTGATCGCCCCCCCCCCAGTTAACCCCTTCACTGCCCTGTCACCAGTGTCATTGATCAGTGAACAGATTTTTACTGATCACTGTATCAGTGTCGCTGGCGACTTCCGATAGTGTTAGCGCCCCTCCCAGATAGCGTCAGTTTGCCCGCTAGTGCACCAGAAATCCCATTTAACCCCTTGATCGCCCCCCCCCCAGTTAACCCCTTCACTGCCCTGTCACCAGTGTCATTGATTACAGTGAACAGATTTTTACTGATCACTGTATTAGTGTCACTGGTGACTTCCGATAGTGTTAGCGCCCCTCCTAGATAGCGCCAGTTTGCCCGCTAATGCACGGGATTTTTTTTACCAAAAAAACATGTAGCAGAATACATTTTGGCTTAAATTTATGACTAACTTTGAGTTTACGATATATTTTTTATAGCTGAAAGTAGAAAATATTGGTTTTTTTCAAAATTTTTGTATTTTTTTTGATTATAGCGCAAAAAATAAAAAGCGCACAGGTGATCAAATACCACCAAAAGAAAGCTCTATTTGTGTGAAAAAAAGCAATCAATATACACTTATTGGGATTTTTTTACCAAAAACATGTAGCAGAATACATTTTGGCTTAAATTTATGACTAACTTTGAGTTTACGATATATTTTTTATAGCTGAAAGTAGAAAATATATATTTTTTTTCAAACTTTTCGTGGTTTTTTTGTTTATAGCGCAAAAAATAAAAAGCGCACAGGTGATCAAATACCACCAAAAGAAAGCTCTATTTGTGTGAAAAAAAGGACGTAAATTTCGTTTGGGTACAGCATTGCATGACCGCGCAATTATCATTTGAATTAGTGCAGCGCCAAACAGCAAAAAAAGGCCTGGTCATTAAGGGGGGTAAATCCTCTGGTTAAGTTTATCATGTGGATGTATGATACTGGGAGTGATTTATGATGAAATTGGCACTTAATATGTTTAATTTTTTTTGATGGACATATGATTATTTTTGGATAATTTCAAAGCACATTTGGGCACATGCGTTTGTCACTTATGACACAAAGATTTGCATGTTTTTGTATGTATTTTTGGTATTTATTTGAGTATGTCTGTTCACTACGCACAATGATATATGTTTATGGTATACATCTACCTATAACACTAATATATTAGAGCATTATTTGTGCGCTGCATATGCACTTTATTTAATATATTTCAAATGGAATGGTAATGCAAATGTGGCACAGAATTCACAAGGCTGCTTATTGTCATTCACGAGTGAAAACATATGGCAAGATTTGCAATGATGATGGAACCTTCCTACAGATAACTACTTATTTTATTTTGACATTTACATACAGGCGGTGGACTTACATACGGTTCTATGTTTATTGGTTTATGAATTGATATTTTTCTTTATTGGTTTATTTTTCTGTTCTGTCTCTCCAATCTAAGCATTGAAAGTGTGATCTCTGTAATTTACAGTGGTGATGAGATAGCGATAACTCCAATCTTAGTTAAATAACACAGGCAGTGACTTAATCCAGATGATACCTTGTAGATCTTGTGAAGTTTATTCCATAAACTGAGAGAATCTTACAACAATGAACATCAGATAGGTCAAAAGATCATAATGTGATCTACTTAATGACATGAGGCTTGAAGCTGAAATGCCTTACTGGGAAAAAGGGTGGGGCTATCTATACAGCATGAACTAAACGAAAGGAAAGGGAAGAGCAGAGACAAAATGCAAAGAACACTTAAAGGCATATGACAGCCATGTGAAACATGACACTCCAGCCCTGATTTACTATTGTGCCTGGGCGCATTTCCGTGGGTGAACGTCTAATTTTTATGAGCGACCGTCTACTTTTACCCCGCAACGAGATTTACTATTGAGCAGCGCCCATAAGTAGACGCCCAATCGAATGTACTAAATAGACACACGCCCGGAATCAGACTCACAAAGCAGACTTGCTAAGCGGCATGTCTAACACCATGAAAAATCACTGCAGAGACACGTTCACTTTGAAATTTGCTTTGCCAAATATCAGGACTTCACTTTAAACAATATCTGCCATTTCAAAAAAAATTAAGAATGTGTTAAAAATAGTTTTTTTAAAGCAAATCAACACAGTAAAAAACTAGACGCCCGTGCAGTGTCTTTGGTCGATATAAATGCGCATGTGCAGAACACATTTTAGATGTCCTCTGTGGGCGCTTGCTTTTTAGCCATTGCTCAATAGTAAATCTCAGTGTGGATTCCTCTGACAGCCGACACTCGGTCACGTCTACCGTGTTTAACAAACAGCACTAGGCATATCTTTATGTATTCTAATTTGATTTCCTTAGTTCTAGTGATTATATTTTTGTTTCTTATCCTTTATAATTATTTCTCTAATGATTTTACTTATTTCGAAGGTCTAGATAATATTTATTTTGACAGCTGAATGTAAAAATAAAGGTCCGCAATAAAAAAAAAAAAAAAACCAGCGTGGGTCCCCCCTCTCATCCATACCAAGCCCTTCAGGTCTGGTATGGATATTAACCATTTCAATACCGTGCAATTTTACACCTTCCTGCCCAGGCCATTTTTCAGGTTTCAGCGCTCTCACACTTTGAATGACAATTGCGCGGTCATACAACACTGTACCCAAACTAAAATTTTATCATTTTCTTCACACAACTAGAGCTTTCTTTTGGTGGTATTTAATCACCGCTGGGGTTTTTATTTTTTGCTAAATTAACAAAAAAAGACCAAAAATTTTGAAAAAAAAACACATTTTTCTTTGTTTCTGTTATAAAAGTTTACAAATAAATAATTGTTCTTCATAAATTTAGGCCGAGATGTATTCTGCTACATGTCTTTGGTGAAAATAACCCAAATTAGGATGTATTATTTAGTTTGTAGGAAAATCTGAAAATTGATCAATCCTGAAGTACTGACAGCAAATCTAATTTCTTGAGGTCCAAGAATGTCAGAATAGTACAGATATCCCCAAATGACCCCTTTTTGCAGAGTAGACAGTCCGACGTACTTCATAAGAGGCATGGCGAGTTTTTGAAGTTGTATTTTTTTTGTCATAATTTTTCGGAAAATGAAAAAATTAAAAAAATTATTTTCACAATTTTTTTTTTACATACTGTCACCAGTGCAGTACAGCGTCATCATATAACTGGCATGGCAGTGAACAGGGACACTGACTGGTGACAGTATGAAAAAAAAATATATATATATTTTTTTTATTTTTTTTAAATTTTTTATTATTTTTAATTTTTTATTACATTTTTTTTATTTTTTTTAAGATTTTTTTTTCATATTTTACTATGACCAAAGTAGTACAATGTTACCATAGTAACATTGTACTACTTTGGGGAAGTGATCAGTATTTTTTTTTTTTACACAATTTGCTTATAGCAAAGAATTACTTTGCTATAAGCAAGCATTTACCTGAATGAAATCGATTCATTCAGCTTTTTTTTTTTTTTTTTGTGCTTAGCTGTGATTTGGTCACAGCTAATCACATGACATGTGCATGTGATTAGCTGTGACCATTCACAGCTAGGCACTAGTATACAATGGATGGCATGAATGAAGCCATCCATTGTATACAACTGTCATGTGACCTGCTGTGATTGGTCACAGCAGGTCACATGGTACCAGCAATGGGAGCCGGTACTCGGATCTGTCATCGGCCGTGTCCGTGGTACACGGCCGATGACAGATCGCGCTGCTGCGCCGCTCTGCATTAGCGCAAACTGCGCATGTGCGGGAGCAAGCCAAATGGCGTGCACCCGGAATGCAGCAACACTTTTGAAGCCGCCAAACGGCCATTGGCCGGGCGGCTAATGGTTAAGGGGGAACTCCATGCCAAAATTTAAAAAAAAAACAGCGTGGGGACCCCCTCAATATTCATACCAGACCCTTATCCGAGCATGCAGCCCGGCAGGTCAGGAAAGGGGAGGGGATGAGCGAGCGCCCCCCCCCTCCTGAACCATACCAGGCCACATGCCCTCAACATGAGGGGTGCTTTGGGGCAGGGGTGCTCCCCCCCAAAGCACCTTGTCCCCATGTTGATGGGGACAAGGGCCTCTTCCCCACAACCCTGGCTGGTGGTTGTGGGGGTCTGTGGGCGGGGGGCTTATCAGAATCTGGAAGCCCCCTTTAACAAGGGGACCCCCAGATCCCGCCCCCCCCCCACGTGAATGAGTCTGCGTTACTCATTCACAAAAAAACAAACGGACTAATTCACAAAAAAACAAAGTGTGGTGAAAAAATACACAGTACAGGGTCTTTGACAAGTCCTTTATTAAAACAATGTCCCCCGAAGTAGATCCAACGTCAATCGCGGCGGCGGCGACCCGAAAAAAGGGGAAAAAAAAAGTTACGGTCCCGTCGGAGGATTCCAGCCTTCTGAAAAAAGGCTCGCTGACAGTTCTTAAAAAAAAAATCGAACGATTTTCGGGCCGTTAGTGGGTTAATTGGTCGGCCGTTTTTTGGGATTTTGGCACATTTTTTTTATCAGTAAATTTGGAAAAAAAATTTTCAACTTTACTAATAAACAAAATATGCTAAAATCCCGAAAAATGGCTGACCAATTATCCCACTAATGGAAGAGGCTCTTGTCCCCATTAACATGGGGACAAGGTGCTTTGGGGGGGAGTCCCCCCTGCCCCAAAGCACCCCCCATGTTGAGGGCATGTGGCCTGGTATGGTTCAGGAGGGGGGGCGCTCGCTCTTCCGTCCCCCCCCCCTTTCCTGACCTGCCGGGCTGCATGCTCGAATAAGGGTCTGGTATGGATTTTGGGGGGATCCCCAAGCTATTTTTTATTTATTATGGTGCTGGTTTTTAAATGTAAATCTCCCTTTTTTTTTCTTCACTATAGCTCAGAAATTCACCTGTCACTTCCCCCAGCTAAAAGAGAAAGTTTTCTTGGAATTTATATCCCTAAAGGAAACAATGTTTACTTTGAGTTTATTAAAAGATACAAAGTTTTCTGTAACTTTGGGGAAAGTGACTTCTAAGCTTGTGAACTATAGTGAAGAAAAAAAAAAGGCTGGCATTTGCATTTGAAAATCGGTGCCGACATACACTTTGTATTGCAAAAAAAATTATTAACAATTGTGTAAACCGAGGTATTATTTTCAATAGATTTTCATTCGTAAACTGAAAATTATGTTAACCGACGTGTTGGTAAACCGAGGTACGCCTGTATTAGTATTGCAATCCTTTGTATTGGGATACATAGAACCAACATACATCTGAATTGGCAACATAGCACAACATTTGTGTCGCATTTGAGATATCTGGCTAGTTACACTGACCTTGCCCAGGGACCTAGGATTGATTCACACCACAGAAATACAGGCAGGTTTAGTGTTCAACAGCTTCGTGGATTAGTGGTTAGCACTACTGTCTCACAACGCTAGGGTTGTTGGTTTGAATCCTAACCACAGCAATGAATTTGCATGATCTCCATGTGACTACCCTAATGTACATGTGCTGGTGGCAGCATCTTTGCTTTCTGTATAAATGATCCCTAGAATGTGAATTAGAATGAGGCCTTGTCTGTTCAAACACCTTTAAAGTAGCACCTTATGTGAATGTCAAACCATGGGATGAGATAAGGGCCTGGACTAATGATTGATTGGATAATGCTGGTTTGCACTCCACCTCCTTTTGGGAAAGTTTGTCAAACCATCAGAAGAGTGATCGAAAGAAATGGATTTAAAAAAAAAAAAAAATAATGGCATGGAGTCCGTCCCCCCCCCAATCCATAACAGACCCTTATCTGAGCATGCAGATACCGCATGCCTTCAAAGATTTATTTCTTTTGTTGAACTGCCTGCTTGGTTCACACTAGATGTGATTTAAAATTGTGCTTTTTGTTGGCAAATTCACCATGTTTTCTGTAGATTTACCAATGAGTTATTGCGTTTTCAATTGTGTTTTGCATTGCGATTTCTATTGTAGTCTATATAGACTACAATAGAAATCGCAATGCAAAACACAATTGAAAACGCAATAACTCATTGGTAAATCTACAGATATCTGTGATATCTGTGAAATCGCTACAAAATGCTGAAAAAGTTAGACGAGAACTACTTTTGAAATTGTGCTGCAGCAAATCCTTACGTTAAGACACTCACATCCACATTCATTAGATCGGATATCAGGTACAATTTCAATTCCCAAATCGCACCTGAAATTGTGCACCCTGGATGTGACTTGGCATGCGATTTGCATGGCATGCGACTTGCAAATCGTATGCCAAGTCGCACCCTATTGTCTGCTATTAGAGCAGTCACATGGGTGCGTTTCCGACACTGATTTCTAAAGTAGTACATGTACCACTTTTGTTACGATTTGCATAGATATCTGTGTCAGATGTCTTGCAAATCGTAAGGAAATCAGCATCTTCACTGTACGTCGCACAATTTCTAAATCGGCTTTGATGTGACCGCAGTGTAAGGCCTTTTTATGTTTGATTTCCTGAGTGTTTTTCCGATTTATGGGAAATGTCGCATATTAGCAAAATTGAATTGACATTTTCAGTATTGCATGCGAGATGTGGTCATGTGACTGCCTTAACTCATGCGATAATCTGGAGTGAATTGTACCCATAGGGCCAAGAAATATTGCCAATAGGGTTCCCTTTCACATCCCTGTTCAATGTTCTGTTGTATGCTGCACAGATACACGTCACTGTGGCTTTCTTTCTGACTCTGATTTGTGGGGCCTGTATACCAAGGGTTAATGCAGGTGGGAAGAGAATTAATCAGGTGCAAACACTTTCTCTGACCAAATGAATGACAGTGGTGGGTGTGGCCTACCTTATTAAAAGAGATGCAGTTGTGGCTGATTTTTGCCTGGTACAGGCACATTATTTTTGCATGTCCCTGTCTGTGGTGGTTTGGGGGAGGAAGAGATATTGTGGTGAATTGCCCCAGGCCACACTCACGCTGTGTTTTGATGTGGGCTGTAAATGTTTTGCATGTTCTTCCTTCTAAGGTGTGTTTGTGTGTTATTGTACAATGATTGTGTTTATTATCTTTGCATTGTAATCCTAACACATGTCCATTGCTCTGCTCTTCCAAGTTTGCTTTATTTAGAATGAAATGCAGTTTTCAGACAAACATGGTGAGAAATGTATGTGTGGGGGATTTGGGGAGGTATTTTTATTTTGGCACGTATGTATTTTTATATTGATATTTCGATCTGCAGCTTTTGTGAATAAGCCCAAGTGATTCATATTAACCATTTATTTCCTGCTGTAAACTGTGAAAGCATAGTTCATTGTAAGTATAATCTTTTAGATTGTAAACTCTTATAAGCAGGACCGTTCTATTTTAGCAACATCAATCTTGTTTTTTTTTTTTTTCACACCAAGATATTGAATGTAGCTTTTTGTTGCTGTCCAAATAAATGTGGAATGTGTATTTGATCAATAAACATTTGTACTATGTATTTTTTGGGGGGATTATTTCATGTTCTAGTTGAATGTAGCACGGTGGCTAAATGGTTAGCACTTCCACCTGGCAGTACTAGGGTCATTGGTTCAAATCCCAGCCACGGCATCTCCTGCCTGGAGTTTGCATGTTCTTCCTGTGCCTGTGTTTCCTCCGGGTACTCTGGTTTCCTCCCACACTCTAAAGACATGCTGGTAGGTTAATTGGATCCTGTCAAAATTTTGCCCTAGTATATGTATGAATGTAAGTTAGGGCTCTTACTACGCCCCTTGAGGGTTAGGGACTGATGTGAATTTACCAGATCTATATGTAAAGCACTGCGTAAATTGACAGCGCTATATAAGTATCTGAAATGTACTAGCACCCCTAACACTTATTTTTGCTAGCTATATAATATGCCCAAATCTTCCTTGTTAGAGCGCACATGTGCAAGTATGTCCAAAATAACAAACCAAAAGACCCCTATTGCACCACAAGACCATGTTATGTACCAATGAATAGGTCGTGTTCAATGTGCAGCTAGCTATTCTTTTTCTACAATCCTCTTAACAGTAATAAATTTGGCCCCCAATTTATGTTGACTTTGGGCCTTTACTGGCAAATATATACAGTCATGGCCGAAATTGTTGGCACCCTTGATATTTCTCCAGGAAATCATGTATTTCTCACGAAACGTATTGCATTAACACATGTTTTGCTATACACATGTTTATTCCCTTTGTGTGTATTGGGACAAAACAAAAAAAGGGAGGAAAGAAAGCAAATTCGACATAATGTCACACAAACCTCCAAAAATGGGCTGGACAAAAGTATTGGCACCCTTTCACAACTGCGGATAAATAAGAATGTTACAAGCATGTGATGCTCCTGTAAACTCACCTGGGGCAAGTAACAGGTGTGGGCAATATAGAAATCACACCTGAAAGCAGATAAAAAGGAGAGACGTTCACTTAACCTTTGCATTGTGTGTCTGTCTGTGCCACACTAAGCATGGACAACAGAAAGAGGAGACGAGAACTGTCTGAGGACCTGAGAACCAAAATTGTGGCAAAATATCAACAATCTCAAGGTTACAAGTCCATCTCCAGAGAACTAGATTTGCCTTTGTCCACAGTGCGCAACATTATCAAGAAGTTCGCAACCCATGGCACTGTAGCTAATCTCCCTGGTCGTGGACGGATGAGGAAAATTGATGAAAGATTGCAACGCAGAATAGTCCGGATGGTGGATAAGCAGCCCCAAACATGTTCCAAAGACATTCAAGCTGTCCTGCAGGCTCAGGGAGCATCAGTGTCAGCGCGAACTATCCGTCGACATTTAAATGAAATGAAACGCTATGGCAGGAGACCCAGGAGGACCCCACTGCTGACACAGAGACATAAAAAAGCAAGACTACAGTTTGCCAAAATGTACTTGAGTAAGCCAAAAGCCTTCTGGGAAAACGTCTTGTGGACAGATGAGACCAAGATAGAGCTTTTCGGTAAAGCACATCATTCTACTGTTTACCGAAAACGGAATGAGGCCTACAAAGAACAAAACACAGTACCTACGGTAAAATATGGTGGAGGTTCAATGATGTTTTGGGGTTGTTTTGCTGCCTCTGGCACTGGGTGCCTTGACTGTGTGCAAGGCATCATGAAATCTGAGGATTACCAAAGGATTTTGGGTCGCACTGTAGGGCCCAGTGTCAGAAAGCTGGGTTTGCGTCCAAGATCCTGGGTCTTCCAGCAGGACAATGACCCCAAACATACGTCAAAAAGCACTCAGAAATGGATGGCAAAGAAGCGCTGGAGAGTTCTGAAGTGGCCAGCAATGAGCCCAGATCTAAATCCCATTGAACACCTGTGGAGAGATCTTAAAATTGCTGTTGGGAAAAGGTGTCCTTCCAATAAGAGAGACCTGGAGCTGTTTGCAAAGGAAGAGTGGTCCAAAATTCCGGGTGAGAGGTGTCAGAAGCTTATTGATGGTTATAGGAAGCGACTGATTTCAGTTATGTTTTCCAAAGGGTGTGCAACCAAATATTAAGTTAAGGGTGCCAATACTTTTGTCCAGCCCATTTTTGGGGTTTTGTGTGACATTATGTCATATTTGCTTTTCTGCCTCTGTTTTATATTTGTTCCAATACATACAAAGGGAATAAACATGTGTATAGCAAAACATGTGTTAATGCAATACCTTTTTTGTGTGAAATACTTGATTTTCAGGAAAAATATCAAGGGTGCCAACAATTTCGGCCATGACTGTATTTGCCAATGTCATATACAGAGTATAGCTGCAAGCATACATTCACCAATGCCAAATCTACAATAGAACCGCAAACATATATTTGCGAATGTCATATACACAATGGAGCCGCATGTAAAATTGCTATGGTGCACAAATAAACGCCAAGACGGCTGTTGGAGGAGGCGCTAGAGCAGCTGTCATACCGGAAATACGTCATGATGTTGGCGGAAGGGTGTTTGCACACACCCGGAAGTGGAAGTGGGGAGTGTGAGTGGATGGGAGTGTAGTTAGGAGAGTTTAGTGGTAATTTGCAAGTCTATTTTTTAGTTTTGTGAATTGTTCTTTTGTGGAATTCCAGACCACATCTGGACATGGTGAGATCGCTGTTCTCCACCGAGGAGCTGATCCTCATTTGCTGGGGAAACATTACTAATAATTGTTGTATTTTCAGTTGAAAACATGTCCAATTCCTAGATCCATTGAGGTACAAGCAGAGGTTCAAGGTTCTTCCTAACTATACAGGTGGCACAGACACAAGCATACACCCAGGGCCACTGTTAGATATCATGGGGCCCCATACAGCATACCTGACACCCCCCCCCACCGCCAGAGAAAATATCCAAATTATATTTATGGTAAAAATACACTAAAAATATTATTAATGGACATAATCCCAACCATATTCCTGTGAAATCTAAATGATAAAACTGTACTGAGTTCATAAATAAAGCTGTGTGTGTAATTGAGGTTTTGGGGCTCATGGGTGCTGTGGCCTGTAGAGTGGGAATCAGTGGTTTGTTTTTTTTCCTCAGCTCATTAATTTCAATGGCCTGCCTAATGTGTGGGAACATGCATAAATACTGCAGGCATATTATTTTAAAAGTGTGTTGCACCTAACCGCGCACATCTGCAAACGGCATTGCATTTCTTTGCTGTGCTGGAAAATGTGTGTTCTTGCATGCGTTTCTGCACCACCAATGGTGTGAACAAGTCCTAAGGGCCAGTTCACACTATAGAAACAGTCTAGATGTGTTCCTGATGCGTTTTTGCATGCCCTTTTGGCATGCATGTTTAGTGTGTTCCAGTACATTTTGGATGCGTTTTGAACACGTTGCATTGCATTTTTGTATCCCTTCCAGTTAGTTTTTTCTACTTTCTTTTTATTCAATGTAATTAGGAACTTGTGCGTTTTAGTACATTTAAGGGCGTTTCAATGTGTTCCAGTACAATTCTGTGCAGAAACAATGCAGCGTGGTCAACTTTGTTTACAGCATCTGCAATGCACTGAAAATGCAAGCGCTGATGTGAACTATGACATTGACAACCACATAACCTTCTTTCTGTGCGTTTGTGATGCCGAAAAAGCAACTGAAACACATGTAGTGTGAACTGGTCCTAAAGATTATTAGAGGTAAAGGAACAGGACTGACCAGGGATTGTGAATTCAATCAGACTAGTGGTGATATACAATCAGCAATCGTATAATAATGTGAGATCTGAGCTGTAGCTGATAGAAAATGAGACACATTCACTTGATCAGTAAATAGTTAAAAAGAGTGGGGTGGCGATCCATAGCATGAAACTTGCACATTTCCTAATTGGCAGAAGAACAGGACGCAGGTAACATTCATCCACTTTCTAGTCATTAGGCAAAATCATAATTGATTGATCAATATTCCTGGCACTGACACAACCCAGAATATTGATCTCCATTTTTTTTAAACGTTTATAAATGTCAAGGAGCTTATAATCTAAGGACAGAAACTCATCCATGTAAACAAGGTCCAATGAACCTAACAGCATGTCTTTTGAGTGTTGGCAGAAACACATCCATACAGGGAAAGCATACAAACTGGGATGCAGCCATGACTGGGATTATAACCCATGACCCAAGCGCTGTAAGTTCTGAGCTCTAACCACTAAACCACTGTGGGAGACACAGTTTGAGCTACAATGTAGAATAGTTACATTGTTTAAAAATGATAAAGCGAACGCTGGTAAAATTATATAGACTACTAAAATGGTATTACACAAGATAAATATAACCCCGAACAGTAGTGCATGAACTCGTGAAAAGTCATCCACCCTTGTGACAGTGTACTACACTATTAAGCACCTTTCTGGCTCCTGTGGCTGAGCTAATTCCTCCCCAGGACCATTTGGGCACCCACCCTGATGGATGGATGGATGGCTGGAGCTGGATGACTAACCCATAGCTGCCAGCATACCGCTGCACCCCCAGATGTGTGATGTGTATAACCCATGCGCATTAATACTTTTGTTCTGGTGAGTGTAGACCAGTCCCAAGGGTGGTTTATCTTTCACGAGTTCATGCACTACTGTCCGTCACGGAGAAACCACACGTGCCATTCATAGGCACTCTCTGAGTTGGTACTCTCACACAAAGGACATTCCATTATTCAGGAATGATTATATGAACTTATTTTAGCACCATTTACCATTTTACATCATTATTGCAATTCTTTGCACTTTTTGGTTTTTACATGCGTTCATTATTGATCACATGCATTTATAGCACTGCACTTGACTTTAACATAGAATAGTTACGTGATTAAAGAGAATGAAGATATATAATTATATTAGAAACTAGATATTAGAAATTAGAACTATCCAAATTATTTGAGATATAAGTGTGAAAATGTTTAACATTTGAAAATAGAATGTATGACATTCATTAGTAAATGCATTAGTTGTCTGATCATTTTGGAGAAACATCAAAAAAAAAAATAATATAGGTGTACTAATTATGTTACATTCTAAGTATTCTCTTTTGCTAACAGGAAAATGCCAATGGGACAAAGCCCGCGCTTGTGCGCCATCTAGCGAACATATCCGGTATTGCACCTAAAAATGTGCCAGACGCGATTCCACATTTACTAATTGCAAAGTAGATGTTCGTCAATGAGATTGCTAGACGCCGCTCAGAAGACTGACAGGTCTTGATTGATTTAACTGAGTCTGCCTGAATGTTCAGAGTCTGCTGGTAGACTCAAGTCTTAGTAAATCAGGGCCTTCCCGTCGAAATCTATGATTTCTATTATAACAAACTTTAGTCCAATATAAGTAATTAAGATTCTTTCCAGAAACATCTGCAAAACAAGAAGGAAAGGAAGAACAAAGGAAAACAATGAAAACATTTAGCATAATACTTGCAGATGTTGGTCTCGAAAGTCCAGGCTGAGACATGGAAATCCGTATTCAGAGGGGAAGGCAGCAACATGCACCATTCCTTCTTACCTCCCTTTAATTTAAGTTGATGACTTGTCTTCCTCTTTGGGCAAAAGAAGTACTAGTTCCTTTATAGGCCTGAAGTAAAGGTGTTCAGAACCTTCTTTCATGGTGGATCTATATCATGGTGGATCTATGGTGTCTATGGTCTAAGTCCCCATATGAGAAACTTAGTGTCTGCAATTATTTTGATGAACTCGCAGAAGTAGGAAAAAGGAGGAAAGGCAACTCTATGTTCTTCCTTATACTTTTGATCCAAGCACTGCCCATCTTTCTTGAACTCCATATATAAGTTTAAGAACAATAGATTTGATGCCGTGAGAGGTGTCAAGGTAACTGAGACCAGGTAAGTTGATGTCAGCCTTAGCAAGTTGTGTCCAAGTAACCAAGATGTGTCCAGAAATGTAGTAGTAGGTAATGCACGACAGCCACAGTCAGCAGGGTTGAGGTTAGTGGGAACATAGTGCCATTGTTCAGGCGTAAAGAACTTCCTTATGCATTCCACTCTGTTGCCAACATACATGTAGAACTGTCTTGTGCGATTCTGTATATATCCTAGCACAATTTTGCTGTCTGTGTAAAAGTCAAAGGAGTCTATTTCAACATCTGTTTCAAGTTCTATCAGCTCAGCAATTTCCACAGCTAACACAGCTGCACAAAGTTCAAACCTTGGAATAGTATGTGCAGGTTTTGGTGTGAGCTTGGTCTTGCCCATGTTAAATCCTACACCCACTTCATGACATGAATCTCTCTCTTCTGGTGGCAGTCTTTAAGGATACTTGGGTGTAAGAGCGTGGTATCTGGAGTTGTAATAATGCTGTTAGAGACTGTTTCCACGATTCCCATCTTTGTTGTTTCTCCTTGGGTAAGGGGGTATCCCAGTCTGAGCTTTCAGAAGTAAGTTGTCTCAGAAGTATCTTACTCTGAATGGTGAAAGGTGAAATGAAACCTAAGGGATCATAAATGCTGTTCACTGTAGATAATACTCCTCGCTTTGTGAAGGGCTTGTCACAGGCTGATGTTTGAAATGTGAATGTGTCTTGTTTAACATTCCAAAGCAATCCAAGACTGCAATGTGTAGCAGAAAGGTCAGATCCTAGTTGGAATTTCTTCACACTGACAGCATGATTATCAGAAGTAAAGGCTATCATAACCTTGTCGCTGTTAGAGATGATTTTGTGAAGTCTGAGGTTTGCAGTGGCAAGCATGTTCTGGGTTCTAGTAAGAAGGTCAATAGCTTCTTCTTCATCAGGCAGAGATTTGAGTCCGTCGTCTACATAGAAATTCCTTTCGAGGAACTGTCTTGCATCAGATTCAAATTCTTTCTCACCCTCTTGAGCTGTTTTCCTCAGTCCATAAATTGCTACTGCAGGAGAAGGATTGTTACCGAAAACATGTACCTTCATTTGGTAGTCTATGACTTCATCGTTGACATATTGCGGTACCATTGGAACCTGAGGAAGTTTCTGTAGTCTTCACAGACGATGAAACAGTGGAACATCTGCTGAATGTCAGCCATAACAGCAATTGGCTCTTGTCTGAAGCGAACTAAAACTCCTATGAGATTGTTGTTCAGATTAGGCCCAGTGAGAAGATTGTCACTGAGGGAGACACCTTCATGACGAGCACTTGAGTCAAAGACCACCCTAATTTGATCAGGCTTGCGAGGATGGTAGACACCAAAGCATGGTAGGTACCAACATTCTTCTCCTTCCATAAGAGGAGGTGCAGGCTCAGCATGAACTCTCTCAAACACCTTCTGCATAAAGTCCAAAAGTGCTTTTTCATCTCAGGCTTCTGGTTCAAATTGTGATTTAAAGAAACAAACCGTGATTCTGCTTGTACCATTTGGTAGTCTCTTTCTTGGGGTACGAAGTGGTAGAGGTGCTACCCAACTGTTGGAATCATCTTGGTAGAACTCTTTACTCATGGTTTTCAAGAATTCTTTGTCTTCTATGGTAGCTGCCAACTCGTTGTCTTTAGTGGTTCCCTCGAACACTGTGTTGCTGATGTTGTCATCCCAGAGATTAAGAGCTTTCTTATTGTCTTGTATGATGTTCTGTTGTGCACCTTTTTCAGTCTTTCTTTCACAATATATTTATGTGGTCGTTGTGCAGAACAAGTTGTTTGTCCATTTGACAGGACATGTGTTTTAAAGGAAGAGACTGAGAAGGACCTCCTGTCCTTGTCTAGGCAGGCATTGCCTATGATGACCCATCCTAAATCCAGATGCTGAGCATATGGTGCATTGTGTGGAACGTTGATTCGATGACGAGTAACAGCAGGATATTGACACTTTCATCGAGGGCTGGTATTCGTTGGCTATGTCCTTTAAGTGAGAATGGTGAAAAGCAGCTTCAGGAGTAGGGATCTCCTCTTTGGTGTTTGGAATCTGGTTGCACTCAGTGATAGTGGACATTGTCATTCAGAGGAGTAACTACAAGGCCACTGGCTCTCCTACCTAAGACTTCTGTAGTGCCAGAACAAGTGCTTAGAGTATAAGGCAGAGCATCTCCAGTTATGTTCAACAGTTCAAAAAACCATGTTCTTGCAAGAGATCTGTTACTCCTATCATCCAAAATAGAATACAGTCTTATGGTCTTTTCAGGTTGACCTTTGGGTATACACGGACCAAGCATATCTTTGCACAGGATTTGTCACAGAATCCTTCTCCACAGACTTCTGTACATGTAGAGAACACTGGGGTGGTAGGTGCTGCTTGATCTGGGCTCTCCCCGCCTTGCTTTGCCTCAGGAAGATTGTTTGTGAGCGTAGTAGAGTTGTGCTAATATCGATGAAGAGCTTGCACATGGTCATCACTGTCACACTCTATACATTTGATGATCTCTTTACAGTCCTTTGCAAAGTGTTCTGTGAAGGCACAGCATTTGTAGCAAACCCCAAATTTCTTCAAAAGTTCCTTATGTTTTGGAGTGGTTTCTTTCAGAAGCCAATACATTTCTTAAGTGGATGTGGTTTGTTATGTATTGGACATTGCCGATTTGGGTCCTCAATTTTCTTGTTTTGATCAGTCTTTTCAAGAACTGTAGCAGGCACATGTAGATTAGTCCCTTTCACTAACACTGGACCTCTATGGTCTCTGTGCGACATGCTTGTGTTCGTAGGTCTTGGAGAGAGGGTACTGAGAAGGTTACAGTCCCCATATGAGAAACTTAGTGTCTGCAATTATTTTGATGAACTCGCAGAAGTAGGAAAAAGGAGGAAAGGCAACTCTATGTTCTTCCTTATACTTTTGATCCAAGCACTGCCCATCTTTCTTGAACTCCATATATAAGTTTAAGAACAATAGATTTGATGCTGTGAGAGGTGTCAAGGTAACTGAGACCAGGTAAGTTGATGTCAGCCTTAGCAAGTTGAAGCTGTAACATAATATCACTGAGTTTTTGAAACGTTAGATTGTTGCTAGCAGAAATCCTTGGGAACCTTTGCAACCTTTTTAATAAAGCTTCTTCAATGGCCTCTGGGCTGCCAAAGGTATGTTCAAGTCTGCTCCAAGCAGCATTAAGGCCTGCAGTAGGGTTGTCAATATGAACTGCTTTGAGCCTCTTGATGCGTTCAGTAGACTGGGGACCTAGCCATCTGATGAGCAGATCTAATTCCTCTGTTGCATTGATGTCTAGGTCACTCATTGTGGCCTTAAAAGTGAATTTCCAGCCTCTGTAATTTTTAGGCTTGTCATCAAACTTGGTGAGGCCTGTCTTAACAAGCTCTCTGCGGCGCATGTATTTAGCAAACTGTGAAATGTCTGTGTTTTCAGATTTTGGGTGCATGACTGCAGGTGGGAAAGAGTTGGTTGTGAAGGTTGGTGGACTTACGTGGAGTGACTTGGGAACATATGTTGCTGCTAAGGCATTCAATACCGGAGCTGGCTTAAAGTTGATTGGCATGTTGGTTTGTAGAGTAGTGCGATTGCTAGGAGGTACTCTGTTGGTGCCAAAGTAAGGTGGACGGTCTATTAAATACATACCAGTGCCTGTGGCTAGCTGAGATGCTGCAGTTTGATGTATTGGAGGATATAAGGGCAAATCGTCTTGAGGTATGGTGGGTGCAGAGAAGAGACTTTGATTGAGTACTTTGGCTGCTGTGACAGGGAGTTGACGCTCTGGAGAGGCGTGTGAAGAATCTGAGACATAAGATACAACTGAGTGTCTGGAACTGTTGTCTCTTTTGTTTTCACTAGTGGCTTGTTCTAAGATCCTTAACCTTGCCATGGCTGTGGCATGCTCACATTGTTTTTCCAAAACTTCAATATCTGGCTTTTGGCATGTGGCTTCAGCTTCTTTCTCTGCTTTCTGATGTGTGGTCTGAGCCTCCATTTCTGTTTTCTTATATGCGGCCTGAGCCTCTATTTCTGCTTTCCTATGTGCGGCCTGAATCTCCATTTCTGCGGCCTGAGCCTCCATTTCTGCTTTCTTATATGCGGCCTGAGCCTCCATTTCTGCGGCCTGAGCCTCCATTTCTGCTTTCTTGTATGCGGCCTGAATCTCCAGTTCTGTGGCCTGAGCCTCTATTTCTTCTTTCTTATACGCGGCCTGACCCTCCATTTCTGCAGCCTGAGCCTCCATTTCTGCTTTCTTGTATGTGGCCTGAATCTCTATTTCTGCGGCCTGAGCCTCCATTTCTGCTTTCTTATATGCAGCCTGAGCCTCCATTTCTGCTTTCTTTTGGGCAAAAGCTGCCTGAATTTTAGAAGCTTCAGCATCAGCATGGGCTTTTATTAGTTGTTGACTGAGTGTAGAAGTCCTTGATTGTAGGGATTTGGAAGATCTTGAGGAGCGTCTAGTAGATGCAGAGCAATAAGATCTGGATTCATGGAGCTGTGTTATTCTTACTTCTGCCTTAGTCTTTGTTCGCACCACTAAATTGTCTTTTTCAAGATTGAGCTCCTCAAAACCCATTAACTCTACCAATGACACTTGAGTGTTGTACCGCTTTAAGAGAGCAATATATTTAACACACAGTCTTTGATAATTCTCATAAGCAACATTCAATTGCTGGATAGCACCCTCTAGTTGTATTGGCTCATGAGATTGTTGGGAGAGAGCAGACATACATTTAACAGTATATTTAACAGTATTAGACCATAAGTGATTAATATTAGACAGCAATTCTTCCTTGTCAGCATTAAGATTCTCTTGTATCTTTCAGGTTGGTTTTGTTAAGCGTTTTTCTCTTTTACCTAATTCAGGGTTTAAGTCCTGCTCTGGATGAAGCTCTGATTGTGGTTGTGTATTAGTTTCCCCAGACTGTATATTACTTTCCTGAAATATCATGTTAGCAAGGAGAGGGGTTGATAGAAAGTTTACAGAGAAATGTACCACTTTTTCTGTGGGTGCGCTCTGGTTTCCTAGGCAATCGTTGCAGAAAAGTTTTCTTTTACTTTCTATCAGATTTCAGAGACAAAGCCATGTGCATACAGATGCAGTGTATCATGTGAAACATGAAAGTGACTGTGGAACAGTGGTGTCGCCCTGTGAATTTTTTTTTTCATAATTTGTATGTGTATTTAGGATGTTGGGACACATCACATTTTTTGGAATACTGTTATGATCCTTTGTATTGGGATATATATAAATGTGTGGTTGGTGAAGACAGCTGTGTGAGTTTGGATTTGGATTTTTGTCAGATGCTGAGCACCAAGTGCAGTTTTTCTACCATTTAGTTAATATATTTCAAACGTCTGTGTCCCTGGACACGATCAATGCACATGGCTTACATACATAAGTATATATACTGCAGAGAATAAATGCTCAGAAAAAAAAAAGAATAAAAACACAACACTAGCAGC
Source organism: Staurois parvus (assembly GCF_062004578.1). Classification (NCBI taxonomy): domain Eukaryota; kingdom Metazoa; phylum Chordata; class Amphibia; order Anura; family Ranidae; genus Staurois; species Staurois parvus. Next base: position 1,364,043 of record NW_028318757.1, read on the forward strand.
ATTTAAAAAGAGGAAAAATTAATATTGTATAAGAAGCAAAAAAAAAAACACAGCTAAATAAAATTACAAAGGAAATGAAAAGGTTCTTAGAATGTCTGTTGGTGTTTCTGTGCATAGTGACAGTTCAATAGTTACAAGTATTGATGGACCTGTTCACTCGCAAATACTATGGTCACCCTCTGGCTCTATCCTTCATTCTTTAACTTAAATCTTCAATCTCTCTCTTTCTACTGGCATCTTCCTCAACTCTCTAAAACATGTGCTAGTAACCCCCATACTTAAAAAAAGTCTCACTGGACCCCTCCAATCTTGGCAACCTAAGACCCATCTCCTTACTCCCTTTTGCCTCCAAAGTCCTTGACTGTCTAGTCTACAACCGGCTGAGCTGCCACCTTATTGAAAATAACCTTCTCGATCCCCTTCAGTCTGGATTTCGCCCACAAAACTCCACAGAAACTGCTCTCCTAAAACTCACAAACTATTTACTAACCGCTAAAACCAATGGTCACTATTCCGTACTCTTGCTCTTGGACCTCTCCTCTGCCTTTGACACAGTTGACCACCCCCTCCTCCTCAAAATACTATTTACTTGGTCTCCGTGTCTATACTCTTCGTTGGTTTGATTCTTACCTATCTCACCGCACCTTCAGTGTCACTTACAACACTACTTCCTCCTCTCCTACTCCTCTTACTGTTGGGGTCCCCCAAGGTTCTGTCCTTGGACCTCTCCTATTCTTGATCTACACTTCTTCTTTGGGTCAGCTGATAGCTTCCCATGGTTTCCAATACCATTTCTATGCTGATGACACACAAATCTATCTCTCTACTCCTCGGCTCACCCCATTAGTTTCCACACGTATCACTGATTTACTAACAGACATATCAGACTGGATGTCACACCACTTCCTAAAACTCTAAAAATCTATCCAAATCTGAGCTCACAATATTTCCTCCCCCACGTGCCTCTTCCCCTGATTTCTCATTCAGGATCAATAGCACCACTATCAACCCATCCCTGCATGCCAGGGTGCTAGGTGTAACCCTGGATTCTGAACTATCCTTTCAGGACCACATCCAATCCCTGTCCAAATCATGCCACCTCAGCCTCTGCAACATCTCCAGAATACGCCCCTTTTTAACCAATGATACCACAAAGTTCCTAATTCACTCCCTGGTCATCTCTCGCCTCGACTACTGCAACTCCCTCCTCATTGGTTTACCTTTACATAGGCTATCCCCCCTCCAGTCCATCATGAATACTGCTGCCAGGCTCATCCACCTTACCAACCATTCAGTGTCTGCTACCACTCTCTGCCAATCCCTCCACTGGCTTCCACTCGCTCAACGAATAAAATTCAAAATACTAACAACAACTTACATCCACAACTCTGCCCCCAGCTACATCACCAACCTGGTCTCAAAATATCAACCAAACTGCTCTCTTTGATCCCCCCAAGACCACCTGCTCTCTAGTTTTTGTTTCACCTCCTCCCATGTTCGCCTCCAGAACTTCTCTCGAGCTTCTCCCATCCTATGGAACTCCCTACCCCAATCTGACCAGCTGTCTCCTAATCTATCCACCATTGACGATGCCTGAAAACCTCTCTCTTTAAAGAAGCTTATCCTGCTTCTACCTAGTAAACCGCCATTTATTTCCTCCATCAGCTCATCCCCCCACAGCTATTACCTTTTGTATCACTCAACCCTTCCTCCTAAATTGTAAGCTTTAACAAGCAGGGCCCTCTGTTTCCTCTTGTACCAAACTGTATTGTAACTGTAATGTCTACCTTCCTTTTGTAAAGCGCTGCGCAAACTGTTGGCGCTACATAAATCCTGTACAATAATAATAATAATGTATACCGTTAAATATATATATAAATGTTAGTCTGTTTAATAATCATGTTTTACAGGAACATGTTCACTCTTTTCCAGAAACAGGTTGACTCTTTTCAACATTTCCAGGCTTGCCAACAAAGGCATTTACTATAGCAGGGTGAAGGCAGTTTTCAGTTTTCCTGGTCTGGTCATGCTCAGTCGTGTCACTACTACTACTACTACTAGGTGAAGTCAATGCCTGTTTGGATTTTTTAAAATATATCACTTTATACAGACAGATCTAGAATTCCCAAAAAGAACATTGGGGAACTGGAGAAAATACAGAGAAGGGCAACCAAACTGATACGAGGCATGGAGGAGATCAGCTATGTGGAAAGGTTAGAGGAACTGAATTAATTCTCTCTTGAGAAGAGGAGAATAAGGGGGGTTATGATCAACATGTATAAATACATCAGTGGTTCATATAGTGAACTCGGTGTAGAGCTATTCACCCTGAGGACATCACAGAGGACAAGACTCCAGACTCTACATCTGGAGGAAAAGAAATTTAATCTCCAAACACGGAAATGTTTCTTGACAGTGAGAGCTGTGAAAATGTGGAATAGACTCCCTCAAGAGTTGGTTCTGGACAGCTCAGTGGATTGCTTCAAAAAAGGACTGGATTCTTTCCCAATTTATGCATACTCCAGCGAAGCGATCAATAATATCAAGCTCCTCTTTAAGAGACAGGTCACAGTCCTTCAGGTATAAAAGAAACCCAATGCTCCCATTCACCCACAGGAAGCCCTTGCAAGGTCTTAAAGGAGTGGATAAGACAGGCCAAAGGCTCTATCGCCAGGGCAAACAGACCTGGCAAAAGGGGGCAACCCTGTCGAGTGCCCCTGTGGAGAGCAAAAGAAGGAGAGAGAGCATTATTAGTACGGACTCTCGCATACGGTGAACTGTAGAGGCAGTTGACCCATGAGGTGAAATTGGGGCCAAATGCAAAACTCCCAAGAGCCTCCCACAGGTATTCCCATTTGACTGAGTCGAAGGCCTTTTCAGCATCAAGGGACAGCACGACACCCAGGCTATCTCTGGTACTGGCAACAGAAATGTGGGTGAATAACCTACGTATGTTAATGTCAGTGCCCTTACCTGGCATGAAGCCTGTCTGATCATTATGAACTAAAGTAGAAATAACCGAGCACAGCCTCCCAGCAAGCACTTTAGTGAGGATTTTCGCATCAATATTCAACAGGGCGATTGGATGGTAAGTGTTGTGATGGACCCTTTCCAGGCTTTAAAATCACCACTATCACTGCCTGCAGCAAAGAAGGAGGAAAGGTTCTTGTTTCTTGTAGGGTATTAAAAAGGTGATGGAAATGGGGAGCCAATTGATCAATGTAAGTTTTATAAAACTCAACTAGGTAACCATCTGGGCCCGATGTTTTACCAGACTGGAGAGCACCAATTGCCTGCTGGATCTCTTCCAAGGAAATTGAAGTCTCCAATTTTTCTCTCTGGGCCAGAGAAAGAGACGGTAGATCAGCAAGATCGATATACTCCGACTCTCTGCTGGCTTCAGGATTTAATTTATCAACACTCGGATCGGGAGTAAGATTAAAATCACCAGCAAGGAGAATATGGGACATGGAGTATGAAGCCAAGAGCTTGGCCAGAGTAGCCAACGAACGCGTGGATGCAGGAGGAGGAAGATAGAGGACAATCTCTGAAGGGGAAATCGAGATCATCACACAGGTCATTGGGTTTCCATGCATGAAGCTGCCTCCTCAGGCACAGTAAAGAAGCGTGTGGTTTTTCCATCTTTAACTCTGGGCTTCACAGGAAACAGCATGCCATAGGTAAAGCCTTTTGCTAGCAGTTGGGCTTGACAGAATCAAAAGGAGTGAAGCTGCTGCTGGTTATCCACCGGGTAGTTAGGAAACATCATCAGCTTGTGATTTTTGTACCAGAGCTCACCCTGGGACCTAGCTGCACACAGTGCCAGATCACGATCCAGGTAATTGATCAGCTTAAAAATAAAGGTGCGGGATGGTGAGCCAGGAGGACCCCGGGCAGCCGACATCCAATGTGCCCTCTCAACCACAAAGAAGCCAGAGAAAGTGACTTGAGGCAATAAAGAGAAGAGAAGCTTTTCAGTGAAATCTGGTGGATCTTCACCCTCTGCCCCTTCAGGAAGACCCACTATATGGAGGTTATTGCGCCTTCTTCGGTTCTCGGCATCCTCTGCTCTGGAGGTATTTGATCTTGACCCGCATTGTCCTGGTAATGTCCTGGTAATGTCCCCCCAACTCTGAGGGGGGTCCCTCCCACTTCAGCCACTTGTCAGGGGGTACAGCTGGGTAGAAGTCAGCAGGCAGAGTTATCAGGAGCAATCTCTGAGGGGGAAATCGAGATCATCACACAGGTCATTGGGTTTCCATGCATGAAGCTGCCTCCTCAGGCACAGTAAAGAAGCGTGTGGTTTCTCCATCTTTAACTCTGGGCTTCACAGGAAACAGCATGCCATAGGTAAAGCCTTTTGCTAGCAGTTGGGCTTGACAGAATCAAAAGGAGTGAAACTGCTGCTGGTTATCCACCGGGTAGTTAAGAAACATCATCAGCTTGTGATTTTTGTACCAGAGCTCACCCTGGGACCTAGCTGCACACAGTGCCAGATCACGATCCAGGTAATTGATCAGCTTAAAAATAAAGGTGCGGGATGGTGAGCCAGGAGGATCCCGGGCAGCCGACATCCAATGTGCCCTCTCAACCACAAAGAAGCCAGAGAAAGTGACTTGAGGCAATAAAGAGCAGAGAAGCTTTTCAGTGAAATCTGGTGGATCTTCACCCTCTGCCCCTTCAGGAAGACCCACTATATGGAGGTTATTGCGCCTTCTTCGGTTCTCGGCATCCTCTGCTCTGGAGGTATTTGATCTTGACTCGCATTGTGTGCATCTCTGCTGAGTGGCTGCAAATGGTGTCTTCCAAATCACTCACTCTTTGCTCGACCGCCGTTATACGGCCCCGGAATGCATCAAAGTCTCGCCGGATCAGCCCAATGTCGGTCTGTAGATGTTCAATTTTTGCAGTGAGTACCGCCTGACAATTGGTAATAGCTGTCATGAGAGAGTTAAAGTCTGCAGGAGCTGGAGGTGGCAGAGCTCTTCTCTATATGGCCGCTCCGGTCTCCATTTTGGATACGCCCCAGGCCTGTTCATTAGTGTTTGCTGAAGGGAGTTGAATCTGGATACAGCTTGTTCACGATTGTTTGGAAGTCTGACTCTTGTGGCACAAAGAGGTAATGGTGCAGCACAGCTGTTACATTTATCTTTGAAGAAATAATTGTCCATTATTGTAGTGAACTCTCTATCTTCAACTGACAAGGCTATTCTGTCACTACAAGTAGTACAAAACACTGTGCTACCTAACTTGTCATCGCACGGGATTGGAGTAACATCAGACACCTGTCTGATGTCAAGAGGTTTCTCCTTTACTTCATAATGATGAGGGCATTGTCTGAAGAGAGATGTATGCCCACATATACTCATGAGTTTTAAAGGAGTTGATATCAGATGGTGTGCACATTCTATTCAATCATACATCTCCCACTATTATTCAACCTAGATCAAGTCTTTGTGCATATGGGGTGTTGTCAGATCCACTGCTCTACTGGCGTACTTTATGTATTCTGAGAATGTCTCTTCCCAGCAAGGTTGATATTTCAGCATCCATGTCCATTGGAGGAATCTCAGTAATCTGGTGCCTTAAGTGGGGATGGTGATACGCAGCTTCTGGAGTAGGAATTTCTTCCCTGTTGTCTGGTATTTGGTCATACTCAACTAATTTTGGCAAGGGTATACCCTTGTTTTCCTTTGCCTAGATATGGAAGACCATGAACCCATTGGTCCTTCTGCCAGAGGTTTCTACACTACGAGAACAAGTGTTGAGGGTATATGGTGTTGCATGTCCATTTATGGCAGAGATCTCAAAGAATCTAGGTTTAGCCAGGGATCTGTTGCTCTGCTCGTTTATTATGGCATACATCCTGGGAACTTTCTCAGGTTGCTCCTTTGGATATATTTTGACTAGATATAACAGCACTTGTGGCTTAATCCTTCTCCATAGACTTCAGTACATGAAGAAGAAACTTTTGTTGTAGCTGGAGCATGGCTTTGTTGCTCCCCACCATGATTTGAAACAGGGCTAGATGTAAATGGCTGCTGTGGATTGTCTAGAAGTGGAGCAGGATGCACAGCTGTAACGTGTTACCCATTTTTGGAAAGTTTTGCAGTCTCTTGAATAGAGCACTTTCTGTGGCTTCAGAGCTACCATAAGTTTACTCTTAGTCTTTTAACACAATCTACAGATTCTGGCTCTAGCCACTTTATGAGCAAATCAAGTTCCACCTTGATGCATCTGAATTGATTCAGCGATAATAGAATGTTCAGAACCTAGACATTTTTACAAGTTTTTGCAAAAAATTATAATGGTCTTTAAGAAGACGGTGGAATAACACACTCCGATGGAGAGAAAAAGTTTTCCGCACTCACAGGTGATGTGCAGTAAGCTTGTGCAACCATGTGCTTTCACAAGATGGAGAATGGAACTGAGCTTGATTGCAAATTAGACACACACAAATACAGAGCAGGCTGCAGGAATTCTACCATGTTTTAACTATTCTTACTCCAACTGTTGTATTTGTGACTTATCCCTTGCTAAGACCTCTATCTATGCCTGGCCCTTATAGGCAGATACAATCACTGAGGACAGTTTTTGTCAGATAGCTGAGCTCACCTACTCACCTACCTACACCTACTGTGTTTCTGCACACTGGATACTTTAATCACTGTGGGTTTTTGATCATATATTTTGTCCATTTTGTTAATATATTATTTCATTTTTATTTTGGTGCTCTGGGTTTTTGATGGGCAGGATGGGGGCTTAGGTTGTATGCATTTTTCTCCCCTTTTCCCTTTTTTTCCCTGTGATGTCTCGCTCTGTGGTATGTTGTGTATGTTTAGTTAGTATGTATGTTCTGGTTAGGAAGTTTGTTTGAATGTTGTGTATGGTGTTTGTAGACGTGCATGGGTAGGATATTGGTGTGTTGGCGTGTGATTGGTGTTTTGTGCATATGTGTGGTAGGTGTATGTGTATTTAGGCAGTGTGTGTATCACGTACCTGATGATGGAGCCTGATGTGGTGAGGAAGACAATCTCTTAAACCTCTGGCTCAGTACCCCTGGTAAAGTGACAGGAGGCATGAAAGCCTGGAATGACACAAGTGCTAGGCAGTTCTGGTGATGACAGCTGCAGATGAGAAGTCTGTGCCACTCGGTTGCAGGCTGAATTGTGACGCAGGACAACAGTAACAGAAGGCTGGTAGACAGTCAGCAGGCACTTGGCAGGCTGGCACGTCACAGACAGGAGACACTTGCCAAGCTGGCAGGCCACAGGCAGCTGGCTCTTGGCAGGCTGGCAGGAGTAAGAATGGCTGCCACAGGCTGGACACAGAGCAGGGTCAGGCAAGCTGGGTCAGACACTAGCAGGCACGTCAGGAACAGAGCAGCGGGCAGAAAAGTAGTCAGGTTCAAGCTGGAGTTGGCAATGGTAAGCAAACAGACAGAAGGATCAGGAAGAGATGTGCTCAAAGCAAGCCAGTGGATGGTTCAAGTGTGGTCAGTTGGATCACAATGGTAACAGGAGATCAGGCACTGGAACAGGTAGCAAGTAGTACTGTAGACCATAAGATAAAGTCCTAGTGCAGCAGCAGTGCCTAAATAGCCCACTAGGTGCCAATCTAGTGGCAGGCGGGCGCACATGCGCATTAGTACAGGCATGGGTTCGGCTAATAGGAATTCTCTGTCTGCCCATAACTATGCAACTGGGCATATTTTGCCTTTCCTGACAGTGTGGTTTGTTTGTTTTAGTTGGTTGGTGTTTTTGCTTTGTTTTTTGTTCCTGATTTCTCTCACCCCCCCCCCCTTTATTTTTGAGTCAGTGTGGTTGTTTGGGGTCTTGTATGCTTAGGATGTCTTTGTTAGTCTTGAAAATTAGTATTTTGTGTTTTTATGTAATTAGAGGTGATTACACTGTGAGGCAATGAGTGGTTTGGTTACTTTTTGCTGTGAGCTTGATTGTTGTTTTAATTCCTTTAGTTTTTCCTTTCCCTTTTTGTTTCTCTTTTTCTGACTGCCTTTACCACTTTCCTTTTCCCCTACAGGGGGCAGTCCCTGACTTTGTAATTTCCCGAAGCATGTATTGTGGTCAGTATTAGGTATTTTTTAATTGTATTTATGCTGGATGTAATGCTCCACTGTGAAGTGGTGCTGTTGTGTTGACTATGCCTTTCTCTTTAGTTGAGGTCTGTCTATGCTGCGGGACTGGTGGATCCTTGTTGGTCCACACCCTCCGGGATCTGGTGATTTAGACACAATGTCCACCGGCCTCCAATGGGGATGTGCTGACAGGGATGACATCATGTCTGGCACAGCAGGTGAGTGCCGCCTGGACTGGAGGGAACATCCCATCAATTAGACCTGCCATTGGATGGTGTGACTTGGTGGGGCATGGGTGACAAGAGACCGGGGCAAGGAGTGTATATAGCTTGAGCACCATTTTGGTCATGTATGGTTGGATGTTGTCAAAATGCTGGCAGGCGAGGTTGCCATAGCAAGGATGGTATGTAATTGTATTTTTCTTTTTTTTTTTTTTTTCCATAAAGTTTATTAAATAAACTCAAAGCACACAATAGGTACAGGTAATACAAGATATCAGTCAGAAATGCAATAGGAGGTAATACACATACAGCAAACAAAAAGATACATAGCAATACATAGGCAAAGAATCAGACGTAAGTCATCCCAGCGAAAAGAAAACAGGGAAAAAATGAGGACATGCAAACGCAGGAACATTAAAGGCATATCTGGTCTCAAGCCCTTATTCAGCATATTGGAATCACAGCACTGGCAGGGTCGATGATATATAACTAGAGATGAGCAAATTATTCAAAAATTTGGTTCGGCTGATTCGCCGAATTCGCCAAATAAATTTGCTTCGAGCCGAATATATTCGCTGCGAATTTACCTTATAAAAAGGGGGTTTCTAGGCTTCAGAGAGCCTTTATATTAGTGCAGAACACTGTACCTTTAATTTAAATGCCCTTGGAGTCTGCTGGGGAAGAGAAATAATACTGTCAGTCAGTATGACATGCAGATGAGTGCCGTCGATCTTAGAATCACCGCACACTTCACTCATTTGGGCAGTCACGGGGCCAAAACCAGAGTGTGGAGCCACAGTGTGGCGGTGGAGGCAGCAGCAATGGGAGGCCATACAGCACCCTATGACAAAATGGAACCCACCAGCAGTGTGAGGAGACCTGAAAGTGGCACATGGCAGAGTGTGGCGATGGAGACAGCAGCAATGGGAGGCCGTACAGGGACCCATGACACACTCTGGACCTGGCAGCAGCATGAGGAGGCGGTAGAGGGGCCCATGACAGATTACGGGCCTGGCAGCAGCATGAGGAGTCGGTACGGGGGCCCATGGCAGATTACGGGCCTGGCAGCAGCATGAGGAGGCGGTACAGGGGCCCATGGCAGAGTGGCGGAGCGTAAGCAGCTAAAATTGAAGGCCATACAGAGGCCTATGTTAAAAAGTCCCCCCAGCAGCAGCGTGGGGAGACGACTATCAAGAGTCCAATGGCAGAGTGGCGGAGCAGAAGCAGCTTCAATTGAAGGCCATACACAGGCCTAGGTTTAAAAGTCCCTCACAGTTAATTCCAATAACGAACTCTACTCCTCCGTGCAATCTACTTACGAGACCCTGGGCAGGTCTGGGTCCAATTTGTGGTAGAGACTGGTTTTGTTCAGCCATGCTTGAGCGAGTAATAACAGGTCTGTGCTGCCCTTTGGTGTCTGGCTTAATGCGCACAACACTGAACGTCCCAGCGTTTGTCAACGATTTGCCGTTAAGTGATGCAAACCCGCTGAACCACGTTCATGAGGAGCCGGTACAGGGGGCCATGAATCAGTATGGACCTGGCAGCAGCGTGAGCAGACGACAGAGGCACATGGCGCAGGGTGGCGGTGTAGGCAGCATTATTCTGAAGCCATACACAGGCCTAGGTTAAAAAGCGGAAGCCGTCAGCAGCGTGAGCAGACGACAGAGACACATGGCGCAGGGTGGCGGTGGATGCAGCAGTATTCGGAAGCCAAACACAGGCCTCAGTTAAAAAGCGGAAGCCGTCAGCAGCGTGAGCAGACGACAGAGGCACATGGTGCAGGGTGGCGGTGGAGGCAGCAGCAATGGGAGGCCATACAGCACCCTATCACAAAATGGAACCCACCAACAGTGTAAGGAGACCTGAAAGTGGCACATGGCAGAGTCTGGCGATGAAGTCAGCAGCAATGGGAGGCCGTACAGGGACCCATGACACACTCTGGACCTGGCAGCAGCAAGAGGAGGCGGTACAGGGGCCCATGGCAGAGTGGCGAAGCGTAAGCAGCTTAAATTGAAGGCCATACAGAGGCCTATGTTAAAAAGCCCCCCCAGCAGCAGTGTGGGGAGACGACTATCAAGAGTCCCATGGCAGAGTGGCGGAGCAGAAGCAGCTTCAATTGAAGGCCATACACAGGCCTAGGTTAAAAAGTCCCCCCAGCAGCAGCGTGGGGAGACGACTATCAAGAGTCCAATGGCAGAGTGGCGGAGCGGAAGCAGCTTCAATTGAAGGCCATACACAGGCCTAGGTTAAAAAGTCCCCCCAGCAGCAGTGTGGGGAGACGACTATCAAGAGTCCAATGGCTGAGTGGCGATCTGGGAAGTCAGCGTTGTGATTGCAGATGCAATGCAGAGATTGTATGAGGTGATGCCGTGGGTGCGAAGAAGATCATATACCGTCGTACTTCCATCCATAAGAAGGAACAACCTGCGAACCGGGAGCTTTATTGCCCTGACCCGCTGAGCAGCTTCTGGGATACCCAAGAGGCCCATGGCAAAGTGGCGGAGCGTAAGCAGCTTCAATTAAAGGCCATACAGAGGCCTATGTTAAAAAAGTCCCCCCAGCAGCAGCGTGGGGAGACGACTATCAAGAGTCCAATGGCAGAGTGGCGGAGCGGAAGCAGCTTCAATTGAAGGCCATACACAGGCCTAGGTTAAAAAGTCCCCCCAGCAGCAGTGTGGGGAGACGACTATCAAGAGTCCAATGGCTGAGTGGCGATCCGGGAAGTCAGCGTTGTGATTGCAGATGCAATGCAGAGATTCTATGAGGTGATGCCGTGGGTGCGAAGAAGATCATATACCGTCGTACTTCCATCCATAAGACGGAACAACCTGCGAACCGGGAGCTTTATTGCCCTGACCCGCTGAGCAGCTTCTGGGATACCCAAGAGGCCCATGGCAGAGTGGCGGAGCGTAAGCAGCTTCAATTAAAGGCCATACAGAGGCCTATGTTAAAAAGTCCCCCCAGCAGCAGCGTGGGGAGACGACTATCAAGAGTCCAATGGCAGAGTGGCGGAGCGGAAGCAGCTTCAATTGAAGGCCATACACAGGCCTAGGTTAAAAAGTTCCCCAAGCAGCAGTGTGGGGAGACGACTATCAAGAGTCCAATGGCTGAGTGGCGATCCGGGAAGTCAGCGTTGTGATTGCAGATGCAATGCAGAGATTCTATGAGGTGATGCCGTGGGTGCGAAGAAGATCATATTCCGTCGTACTTCCATCCATAAGACGGAACAACCTGCGAACCGGGAGCTTTATTGCCCTGACCCGCTGAGCAGCTTCTGGGATACCCAAGAGGCCCATGGCAGAGTGGCGGAGCGTAAGCAGCTTCAATTAAAGGCCATACAGAGGCCTATGTTAAAAAGTCCCCCCAGCAGCAGTGTGGGGAGACGACTATCAAGAGTCCAATGGCTGAGTGGCGATCCGGGAAGTCAGCGTTGTGATTGCAGATGCAATGCAGAAATTTTATGAGGTAATGCCGTGGGTGCGAAGAAGATCATATACCGTCGTACTTCCATCCATAAGACGGAACAACCTGCGAACTGGGAGCTTTATTGCCCTGACCCGCTGAGCAGCTTCTGGGATACCCAAGAGTTTGGCTTCTGTGGGGAATATGGTTGAAAACTGAAACTTAAAGGCATGTTGACGGAAGGGCACCAGTGTCAGTGCTCCGGAGGGAATATAGCTTCAAAGCTGACACTTAAAGGTATATCGACGGTCAGAGACCACAGGAAGTGGAGCTTGCGTCTTAAATCGACTGAATGTGGCAGACGTGAAACGTCTACGGGCCGTATATGAAACGGGTTGTTCCTCTTTCTGGAATAAGTGTTGGAAATGGGCACTCTTTTTGGTGTGGCGTTTTGTCTATTTAATTCCGATAACGGACTCTACTCCTCCGTGCAATCTAGTTACGAGACCCTGGGCAGGTCTGGGTCCAATTTGTGGTAGAGACTGGTTTTGTTCAGCCATGCTTGAGCGAGTAATAACAGGTCTGTGCTGCCCTTTGGTGTCTGGCTTAATGCGCACAACACTGAACGTCCCAGCATTTGTCAACGATTTGCCGTTAAGTGATGCAAACCCGCTGAACCACGTTCATGAGGAGCCGGTACAGGGGGCCATGAATCAGTATGGACCTGGCAGCAGTGTGAGGAGACCCGAAAGTGGCACATGGCGCAGGGTGGCGGTGGAGGCAGCAGTATTCGGAAGACATACACAGGACTAGTTTAAAAAGCGGAAGCCGTCAGCAGCGTGAGCAGACGACAGAGGCACATGGCGCAGGGTGGCGGTGGAGGTAGCAGTATTCGGAAGCCATACACAGGCCTAGGTTAAAAAGCGGAAGCCGTCAGCAGCGTGAGCAGACGACAGAGGCACATGGCGCAGGGTGGCGGTGGAGGCAGCAGTATTCGGAAGCCATACACAGGCCTAGGTTTAAAACTGGAACCCAGCAGCGTGAGCAGACGACAAAGACGCACATGGCAGAGGATGGATCTGGCAGCAGTATGAGAAGGCGGTACAGGGGCCCGTGGCACAGTGTGGTGATGGGGGCTACAGCAACTGGATGCCAGAAAGTGGCCGATAGGGCTATATACTGCATGGAATTATAAAGTTGTAAAGACAGCGGCCTATAAGGCTATACACACTATAACAATCATGACTTGATTGACCATTGGCCTATAAGGCTATACACAGCATGAATATCATGACTTATTCTGAGAGTGGTTTGGAAGGCTATATACAAAAAGTAATTCATGAGCTGTCCGGACAGCGGACAATAAGTACATATATACAAATCAATTCATCAGCTGTCCAGCCAGCGGCCTCAAAGGCGACACATATAGAAAGCAATTCATGAGCTGTTCAGACAGCGGCCTCTAAGGCGACAGATATACAAAGCAATTTCCGAGGTGTTCAGGGAACGGCTAGGTTATTACTAAATATATTTTTGTGGCCAAACATCGGCCTATAAATAGATGTCTACACAGTGACAAAAAATTATGTCGCCAGACAGCGGCCCCTAAGGCGACAGATATACAAAGCAATTCCCGCGAGCGCACAGGGCCCACAGTGTCTGAGGATGGACGTTGACGCAGAAAGGCAGAGACCAACTGACTACATAGGTGGTTTTTATAGTACTTTATTTTGGCCTCCCTCTCAGCAGGTGTGAAAAAGGCCACCATTTTTGAACGGTAGCGAGGGTCCAACAAGGTGGACAGCCAAAAGTCATCCCTCTGTCTGATGGTTATTATTCGTCTGTCGCTACGCAAGCAACCCAGCATGCTATGGGCCATTTGTGCCAAGGAATGCGAGGGACTCCCTGCCTCCATCTCCACAGCATACTGCCACGGTGCGTCTGGGTCCTCTGTCTCCTCCTCCTCCTCTACCAGATGCTCCTGCTCCTCCACTCCTGTCCGCTGAGTGGAAAAACCACCCATTTCACTCAATAATTCCTGAGCACCAATGTCCTCCTCTACCTCCTCCTCTTCTTCCTGTCCTGCCCCCACAGGGGTCATGTGGCGTTGAGATCTGTGCGCCACGTCTACCGCACCCTGACCAGCCATTGTTAACAGCATTTGTTCCAGGACGTGCAACAGAGGAATGACGTCGTTCATCCCATAGTCCTGCCGACTCACGAATAGCGTGGCCTCCTCAAAGGGCCTGAGCAAGCGGCAGGTGTCACGCATGAGCTGCCAATGGCTGACATCTAAGTTACACAGGGGAGTACCTTTATCCGCTTGTAACATCAGGAAATCGGTGATGGCCTTTTGCTGTTCGTAAAGGCGGTCTAACATATGTAGGGTTGAATTCCACCTTGTTGCAGCGTCGCAGATCAGGCGATGCTGTGGAATTCCGTTCTGCCGCTGCAGCTCAAGGAGGGTGTGCTTTGCGGTGTAGGAATGGCTGAAATGCATGCAAAGTTTACGTGACATTTTAAGGATGTCTTGCAGTGGGATGGTGGATTTTAGGAACCGCTTGACAACCAGATTGAACACGTGAGCCATGCATGGCGCATGGCACAACCTTCCTTGACGCAGAGCAGACACCATGTTCTTTCCGTTGTCGGTCAACATGGTTCCGATTTTCAGTTTGCGCGGAGACAGCCATCTGTCGATTTCTCTGTTCATTACACTCAGAAGTTCCTCCCCTGTGTGACTACGTTCGCCAAGGCATACCAGGTGCAGCACAGCGTGACACCGTTGCGCCCTGCACATGTGATATGCCGGTCGGGTAATGGGACTTGGCACGGGGGTGGCGGCTGAGGACACGGCGGAAGAAGAGGTGGTAGAGGCGGACATCTTTTGTGGACCAAGGACGTGCAAACGTGGAGGCAAAAGCGGCGTGACCTGTCCAAGTTGCTGGTGTGGCTGTGCCGGCACCACGTTCACCCAGTGGGCCGTAAATGACATGTACTGTCCCTGACCGTAGTTACAGCTCCACACGTCAGCGCTGCCGTGCACTTTGGCAGAGACCGACATGCTCAAAGACTGGCCCACCATCTCTTCTACATGTGAATGCAGGGCTGGCACTGCCTTTTTGGCGAAGAAATGCCGGCTTGGCACTCTCCACCGCGGCTCGGCACAAGCCATCATTTCTCGGAAAGGTGCTGAGTCCACCACTTGGAAAGGGAGGGACTGCAGCACCAGCAACTTGGACAGGAGGACGTTCAGCTTCTGCACCGTCGGGTGCGTGCTCGCAAACTGTTGTCTCTTGGAAACGGATTCCAAGAAAGACTGCTGACGGAATCCGTGAAGAGGAGTAGCAGGAGAAGGAGCATCTGAACGAGCGGAAGATGCCAATGAGCGACAACTCCCCTCAGCAGAGGTGTTGGAGCCTTGACTGGCTGATAGAGGGCGATTGACGTCGGGTGACGGAGCAAGTAACGGAGCGGGTGATGGAGCGGGGGCTGGGGCGGGCAGAACCGCCGTATCTTTATCACGGTTTTCCCAGGCCACCGAATGGCGACGCTGCATATGCTGACGCAACGCTGTAGTCCCAACATTGGCCCCCTGGCCACGCTTGACTTTCTGGCCACATAGTCGACATACGGCTACGTTTACTTCCTCGGGCGGCTTGACGAAAAATTGCCACACCGCCGAGTAGGAAACTTTGCCCCCGCTACTCCTCACTGGCTGACTGCTACTTCCTCCGTGCACACCGGCACCACTACTGGCCGTGGTGGTAGGCTGCAGTGGAGCTGGTGCTCTACTCCGTGGCCGTTTGGCTCCACTGACACTGCTGCGACCCTGCTGCCTCCTGGGCAACCCACCGACTGTTTTGCTCGCTGGCAAGCTGGCACCCTCTTCTCCTGATGATGCGGAAGCAATAGCCTGATGACGACGAGGCTGCCAAGTGCGATCAGCCTCATCATCATCAATTAGGGTCTCCGCGTCACTACTAGCCCCCTCGGCTGCGTGTGGGTCAGGAGACAGACCTGTCTCTAGACCGGCTACCGAGCCACTCTCCTCGCCAGTACTTCTTCGCCTGGCTGCTGAAGAGGCGGATGTCTCCCCCCGTTCCTGACCGCCCTCTGTTAGCTCTTCCTCACTGTACAGTGGGGCTGAGCCCACAGCATGCGATACTTCGCTAGGTGAGGGAACACCAAAGGACAGGGGCAGGTCGAGGACACGTGATTTCAGTGGGCTTGCTCCCGGGCCATGCCAACTAACGGTTGTGTCTGACGTACCCACCGACCGTTGGCTGTAGGTGTCAGAGGTGACCTGGGAAGAGGAAGACGACCGAGTCAACCAATCGATGACGGCAGGGTTGTCGGTGGAGAAACGACCGCTGGATGACACCGGGAGCACTGGCCTCTGGCTGCGACTAGTGCTGCCTCGACCCCTTCCTCTGCTGCCACGTCTGCTCGCTCCTGAAACATTGCCTCCTCTGCCACTCCTCTGCATGTTGTCTGACATACTCTTTAATTCAATAAGCACCCCAAAAATAAAAACGGATTTAACTCTTTGAACGTACAATAGTGGTTGTGAAGCAGAAAGTCAGTTTATTTAGCACAATCGGTCAATTGCAGCTTGCCGTTGGCTGGAAACTGTACGTTTATGTCACTGGAATGCACTAATCACCCAAAAAATATTACCGCCACCCGGCGTGTATATGGATTTAACTCTTTGAACGTACAATAGTGGTTGTGAAGCAGAAAGTCAGTTTATTTAGCACAATCGGTCAATTGCAGCTTGCCGTTGGCTGGAAACTGTACGTTTATGTCACTGGAATGCACTAATCACCCAAAAAATATTACCGCCACCCGGCGTGTAAATGGATCTAACTCTTTGAACGTACAATAGTGGTTGTGAAGCAGAAAGTCAGTTTATTGTACACAATCGGTCAATTGCAGCTTGCCGTTGGCTGGAAACTGTACGTTTCTGTCACTGGAATGCACTAATCACCCAAAAAATATTACCGCCAGCCGGCGTGTAAATGGATTTAACTCTTTGAACGTACAATAGTGGTTGTGAAGCAGAAAGTCAGTTTATTTAGCACAATCGGTCAATTGCAGCTTGCCTTTGGTTGGAAACTGTACGTTTGTGTCACTGGAATGCACTAATCACCCAAAAAATATTACCGCCAGCCGGCGTGTAAATGGATTTAACTCTTTGAACGTACAATAGTGGTTGTGAAGCAGAAAGTCAGTTTATTTTGCACAATCGGCAAACTGCAGCACCAACTGTGCACGACAGCCACCAAAAAAAAAAGGGTGTATGTCACTTTAAATTTTCGATTCTTTGATAGCTGTGGCCCTAAGTAACGATTCTGTGTCCCTGAGTAACGATTCTGTGTCCCTGAGTAACGATTCTGTGTCCCTGAGTAACGATTCTGTGGCCCTAAAGTCTTTGTGGCCCTAACTCTGTCCCTTAATACACACAGGTCTATCTCTCTTGAATGACCGGAGGCTAATGGAGAATTCTAAGATGGCCGCGATTTATAGTGCTGGCTGGCTGCTGATTGGCTAATGCGATCACATGTCATGAATGCATTATGGGTCAGCGCGCCTTGTCTGCACGCCTTCCCAGACATCCCTGCCCCATCTTCTCTGTCCATTTTCTCCGTGGCCACACATGTCGCCGCCATTTTTGGGAAAATTCGATTCGTGCATCCGAAGTTTGCTAATCTTCGGTTTCGTCGCGAATAGAATTTTTCCAAATCTTCGGAACGAATTCCACTTCGTCATGTTCGATTCGCTCATCTCTATATATAACCTCAGTTACCGAGCAGCAGCAAAGAGCAGGGCCAGTGAGTCAAAGGTATGCATTGGAAATGTATACAGTAGGTGTGGAGGGAGGGTGGAAGGGCTTGTAGGATAGGGCCTTTTACTTTTAATGAAACTGAGGTAACCCACTACAGGTTGCCAGCACGTGGGTAAAGGGTTCGGGAAAGGAGATATGTAAAAGTAAAACATATGTGCAGCTTGATTGCAGATAGGGAGTAGGGCTCCTATGTGTAGAGAAGTGTAGAGATGAGCGAATCGAAGTAGGCGAAGTGGAATTTGTTTCGAATATTAGGAAAATTTCGATTCGCGTCGAATTCGAAAATAAGCAGACTTCGGATGCGCGAATCGAAATTTTTCCTAAAATGGCGGCGACATGTGCGGCGACGGAGCGGGGATGTCTGGGAAGGCGCGCAGACAAGGCGCGCTGACCCATAATGCATTCATTCATAACATGTGATCGCATTAGCCAATCAGCAGCCACCCAGCCAGCACAGTGTAATGGTCGAGCTATAAATGGCGGCCATTTTAGAATTCTCCATTTGCCTCCAGTCATTCAACAGAGGCAGACCTGGCTGTATGCAGGGAGAGAGTTAGGGACAGAGAAACGTTACTTAGGGACACAGAAACGTTAGTTAGGGCCACAGAATCGTTACTTAGGGCCATAGAAACGTTACATAGGGCCACAGAAACGTTACTTAGGGCCACAGAATCGTTAGTTAGGGCCACAGAAACGTTACTTAGGGACACAGAATTGTTACTCAGGGACAGACAGAATTGTTACTGAGGGATACAGAATTGTTACTGAGGGCCACAGAATCGTTACTTAAGGCCACAGAAACGTTACTTAGGGCCACAGAATTGTTACTTAGGGACAGACACAGAATTGTTACTGAGGGACACAGATTTGTTACTGAGGGCCACAGAATCGTTACTTAGGGCCACAGAATTGTTATTTAGGGACAGACACAGAATTGTTAGTGAGGGACACAGATTTGTTACTGAGGGCCACAGAATCGTTACTTAGGGCCACAGAAACGTTACTTAGGGCCACAGAATTGTTACTTAGGGACAGACACAGAATTGTTATTGAGGGACACAGAATTGTTACTAAGGGCCACAGAAACGTTACTTAGGGCCACAGAAACGTTACTTAGGGCCACAGAATTGTTACTTAGGGCCACAGAAACGTTACTTAGGGCCACAGAAACGTTACTTAGGGCCACAGAATTGTTACTCAGGGACAGACAGAATTGTTACTGAGGGACACAGATTTGTTACTGAGGGCCACAGAATCGTTACTTAGGGCCACAGAAACGTTACTTAGGGCCACAGAATTGTTACTTAGGGACAGACACAGAATTGTTACTGAGGGACACAGATTTGTTACTGAGGGCCACAGAAACGTTACTTAGGGCCACAGAATCGTTACTTAGGGCAACAGAAACGTTACTTAGGGCCACAGAAACGTTACTTAGGGACACAGAATTGTTACTCAGGGACAGACAGAATTGTTACTGAGGGATACAGAATCGTTACTGAGGGCCACAGAATCGTTACTTAGGGCCACAGAAACGTTACTTAGGGCCACAGAATTGTTACTTAGGGACAGACAGAATTGTTACTGAGGGACACAGATTTGTTACTGAGGGCCACAGAATCGTTACTTAGGGCCACAGAATTGTTACTTAGGGACAGACACAGAATTGTTACTGAGGGACACAGATTTGTTACTTAGGGCCACAGAATCGTTACTTAGGGCCACAGAATTGTTACTTAGGGACAGACACATAATTGTTATTGAGGGACACAGAATTGTTACTGAGGGCCACAGAACCGTTACTTAGGGCCACAGAAACGTTACTTAGGGCCACAGAATTGTTACTTAGGGACAGACACAGAATTGTTACTGAGGGACACAGATTTGTTACTGAGGGCCACAGAATCGTTACTTAGGGCCACAGAATTGTTACTTAGGGACAGACACAGAACTGTTATTGAGGGACACAGAATTGTTACTGAGGGCCACAGAACCGTTACTTAGGGCCACAGAAACGTTACTTAAGGCCACAGAATTGTTACTTAGGGACAGACACAGAATTGTTACTGAGGACACAGATTTGTTACTGAGGGCCACAGAAACGTTACTTAGGGCCACAGAAAAGTTACTTAGGGCCACAGAATTGTTAGTTAGGGCCACAGAAACGTTACTTAGGGACACAGAATTGTTACTCAGGGACAGACAAAGAATTGTTACTGAGGGATACAGAATTGTTACTGAGGGCCACAGAATCGTTACTTAGGGCCACAGAAACGTTACTTAGGGCCACAGAAACGTTACTTAGGGCCACAGAATTGTTACTTAGGGAGAGACACAGAATTGTTATTGAGGGACACAGAATTGTTACTGAGGGCCACAGAACCGTTACTTAGGGCCACAGAAACGTTACTTAGGGCCACAGAATTGTTACTTAGGGACAGACACAGAATTGTTACTGAGGGACACAGATTTGTTACTGAGGGCCACAGAAACGTTACTTAGGGCCACAGAAACGTTACTTAGGGCCACAGAATCGTTACTTAGGTCCACAGAACCGTTACTTAGGGCCACAGAAACGTTACTTAGGGCCACAGAATTGTTACTTAGGGACAGACACAGAATTGTTACTGAGGGACACAGATTTGTTACTGAGGGCCACAGAAACGTTACTTAGGGCCACAGAATCGTTACTTAGGGCCACAGAAACGTTACTTAGGGCCACAGAAACGTTACTTAGGGCCACAGAATTGTTACTCAGGGACAGACACAGAATTGTTACTGAGGGATACAGAATTGTTACTGAGGGACACAGAACCGTTACTTAGGGCCACAGAAACGTTACTTAGGGCCACAGAATTGTTACTTAGGGACAGACACAGAATTGTTACTGAGGGACACAGATTTGTTACTGAGGGCCACAGAAACGTTACTTAGGGCCACAGAAACGTTACTTAGGGCCACAGAATCGTTACTTAGGGCAACAGAAACGTTACTTAGGGCCACAGAAACTTTACTTAGGGCCACAGAATTGTTACTTAGGGACACAGAATTGTTACTCAGGGACAGACAGAGAATTGTTACTGAGGGATACAGAATTGTTACTGAGGGCCACAGAAACGTTACTTAGGGCCACAGAAACGTTACTTAGGGCCACAGAATTGTTACTTCGGGACAGACACAGAATTGTTACTGAGGGACACAGAATTGTTACTGAGGGCCACAGAACCGTTACTTAGGGCCACAGAAACGTTACTTAGGGACACAGAATTGTTACTCAGGGACAGACACAGAATTGTTACTGAGGGCCACAGAACTGTTACTGAGGGCCACAGAACTGTTACTTAGGGCCACAGAAACGTTACTTAGGGCCACAGAAACGTTACTTAGGGCTACAGAAACGTTACTTAGGGCCACAGAATCGTTACTTAGGGCCACAGAATCGTTACTTAGGGACACAGAAACGTTACTTAGGGACACAGAATTCTTACTCAGGGACAGACACAGAATTGTTACTGAGGGACACAGATTTGTTACTGAGGGCAACAGAACCGTTACTTAGGGCCACAGAAACGTTACTTAGGGACAGAGAATTGTTACTCAGGGACAGACACAGAATTGTTACTCAGGGACACAGAATTGTTACTGAGGGACACAGAATTGTTACTGAGGGACACAGAATTGTTACTTAGGGACACAGAATTGTTACTCAGGGACACAGAATTGTTACTGAGGGACACAGAATTGTTACTCAGGGACACAGAATTGTTACTGAGGGACACAGAATTGTTACTGAGGGACACAGAATTGTTACTGAGGGACACAGATTTGTTACTGAGGGACACAGAACCGTTACTTAGGGCCACAGAAACGTTACTTAGGGACACAGAATTGTTACTCAGGGACACAGAATTGTTACTGAGGGACACAGAATTGTTACTGAGGGACACAGAATTGTTACTCAGGGACACAGAATTGTTACTCAGGGACACAGAATTGTTACTGAGGGACACAGAATTGTTACTGAGGGACACAGAATTGTTACTCAGGGACACAGAATTGTCACTCAGGGACACAGAATTGTTACTCAGGGACAGACACAGAATTGTTACTGAGGGACACAGAATTGTTACTGAGGGACTCAGAATTGTTACTGAGGGCCACAGAACTGTTACTTAGGGCCACAGAAACGTTACTCAGGGACACAGAATTGTTACTCAGGGACAGACACAGAATTGTTACTCAGGGACACAGAATCGTTTAATTAAAGAGTATGTCAGACAACATGCAGAGGAGTGGCAGAGGAGGCAATGTTTTAGGAGCGAGCAGACGTGGCAGCAGAGGAAGGGGTCGAGACAGCACTATTCGCAGCCAGAGGCCAGTGCTCCCGGTGTCATCCAGCGGTCGTGTCTCCACCGACAACCCTGCCGTCATCGATTGGTTGGCTCGGTCGTCTTCCTCTTCCCAGGTCACCTCTGACACCTACAGCCAACGGTCGGTGGGTACGTCAGACACAACCGTTAGTTGGCATGGCCCGGGACCAAGCCCACTGAAATCACGTGTCCTCTACCTGCCCCTGTCCTTTGGTGTTCCCTCACCAAGCGAAGTATCGCATGCTGTGGGCTCAGCCCCACTGTACAGTGAGGAAGAGCAAACAGAGGGCGGTCAGGAACGGGGGGAGACATCCGCCTCTTCAGCAGCCAGGCGAAGAAGTAGTGGCGAGGAGAGTGGCTCGGTAGCTGGTCTAGAGACAGGTCTGTCTCCTGACCCACACGCAGCCGAGGGAGCTAGTAGTGAGGCGGAGACCCTAATTGATGATGAGGAGGCTGATCGCACTTGGCAGCCTCGTCGTCATCAGGCTATTGCTTCCGCATCATCAGGAGAAGAGGGTGGCAGCTTGGCAGCGAGCAAAACAGTCGGTGGGTTGCCCAGGAGGCAGCAGGGTCGCAGCAGTGTCAGTGGAGTCAAACGGCCACGGAGTACAGCACCAGCTCCACTGCAGCCTACCACCACGGCCAGTAGTGGTGCCGGTGTGCACGGAGGAAGCAGCAGTCAGCCAGTGAGGAGTATCGGGGGCAAAGTTTCCTACTCGGCGGTGTGGCAATTTTTTGTCAAGCCGCCCGAGGAAGTAAACGTAGCCGTATGTCGACTATGTGGCCAGAAAGTCAAGCGTGGCCAGGGGGCCCATGTTGGGACTACAGCGTTGCGGCAGCATATGCAGCGTCGCCATTTGGTGGCCTGGGAAAACCGTGATAAAGATACGGCGGTTCTGCCCGCCCCAGCCCCCGCTCCATCACCCGCTCCGTTACTTGCTCCGTCACCCGACGTCAATCGCCCTCTATCAGCCAGTCAAGGCTCCAACACCTCTGCTGAGGGGAGTTGTCGCTCGTTGGCATCTTCCGCTCGTTCAGATGCTCCTTCTCCTGCTACTCCTCTTCACGGATTCCGTCAGCAGTCTTTCTTGGAATCCGTTTCCAAGAGACAACAGTTTGCGAGCACGCACCCGACGGTGCAAAAGCTGAACGTCCTCCTGTCCAAGTTGCTGGTGCTGCAGTCCCTCCCTTTCCAAGTGGTGGACTCAGCACCTTTCCGAGAAATGATGGCTTGTGCCGCGCCGCGGTGGAGAGTGCCAAGCCGTCATTTCTTCGCCAAAAAGGCAGTGCCAGCCCTGCATTCACATGTAGAAGAGATGGTGGGCCAGTCTTTGAGCATGTCGGTCTCTGCCAAAGTGCACGGCAGCGCCGACGTGTGGAGCTGTAACTACGGTCAGGGACAGTACATGTCATTTACGGCCCACTGGGTGAACGTGGTGCCGTCACAGCCGCACCAGCAACTTGGACAGGTCACGCCGCTTTTGCCTCCACGTTTGCACGTCCTTGGTCCACAAAAGATGTCCGCCTCTACCACCTCTTCTTCCGCCGTGTCCTCAGCCGCCACCCCCGTGCCAAGTCCCATTACCCGACCGGCATATCACATGTGCAGGGCGCAACGGTGTCACGCTGTGCTGCACCTGGTATGCCTTGGCGAACGTAGTCACACAGGGGAGGAACTTCTCAGTGTAATGAATAGAGAAATCGACAGATGGCTGTCTCCGCGCAAACTCAAAATCGGAACCATGTTGACCGACAACGGAAAGAACATGGTGTCTGCTCTGCGTCAAGGAAGGATGTGCCATGCATGGCTCACGTGTTCAATCTGGTTGTCAAGCGGTTCCTAAAATCCACCATCCCACTGCAAGACATCCTTAAAATGTCACGTAAACTTTGCATGCATTTCAGCCATTCCTACACCGCAAAGCACACCCTCCTTGAGCTGCAGCGGCAGAACGGAATTCCACAGCATCGCCTGATCTGCGACGTTGCAACAAGGTGGAATTCAACCCTACACATGTTAGACCGCCTTTACGAACAGCGAAAGGCCATCACCGATTTCCTGATGTTACAAGCGGATAAAGGTACTCCCCTGTGTAACTTCGATGTCAGCCATTGGCAGCTCATGCGTGACACCTGCCGCTTGCTCAGGCCCTTTGAGGAGGCCACGCTATTCGTGAGTCGCCAGGACTATGGGATGAACGACGTCATTCCTCTGTTGCACGTCCTGGAACAAATGCTGTTAACAATGGCTGGTCAGGGTGCGGTAGACGTGGCGCACAGATCTCAACGCCACATGACCCCTGTGGGGGCAGGACAGGAAGAAGAGGAGGAGGTAGAGGAGGACATTTGTGCTCAGGGATTATTGAGTGAAATGGGTGGTTTTTCCACTCAGCGGACAGGAGTGGAGGAGCAGGAGCATCTGGTAGAGGAGGAGGAGGAGGAGACAGAGGACCCAGACGCACCGTGGCAGTATGCTGTGGAGATGGAGGCAGGGAGTCCCTCGCATTCCTTGGCACAAATGGCCCATAGCATGCTCGCTTGCTTGCGTAGCGACAGCCGAATAATAACCATCAGACAGAGGGATGACTTTTGGCTGTCCACCTTGTTGGACCCTCGCTACCGTTCAAAAATGGTGGCCTTTTTCACACCTGCTGAGAGGGAGGCCAAAATAACGTACTATAAAAACCACCTATGTAGTCAGTTGGTCTCTGCCTTTGTGCGCCAACGTCCATCCTCAGACACTGTGGGCCCTGTGCGCTCGCGTTCCGCTGCCATGGCAGCAGGGGAGGGGTGGGGTGGTAGGAGCAGTGGTAGCTCCACCAGCAGCGGCTGCCTCAGTCTGCAGTCGATGATGAGTAGCTTTCTTCACCAGCGCAGTGAGGAAACTACTAACCAGCCGCAGCAGCAGCAGCATCAGGTGGACCTGGAGCAGGACCTCAAACAACAGGCTTGGGCCTACTTGGACAGCACCCTGCCAACCGAGGTAGACAATCCCCTTGACTACTGGGCAACGAAACTTGACCTTTGGCCCCAACTAGCTGAATTTGCCCTTGAAAGGCTGTCATGCCCGGCCAGTAGCGTGGCATCGGAGCGCGTGTTTAGTGCGGCAGGAGGTATTGTAACTCCGCGGAGGACACGACTGTCCACCCAAAGTGTGGAGAGACTCACGTTTGTGAAAATGAATCAGGCGTGGATTAGTCTGGATTTCAAACCACCAGTTCCTGACACAACTGACTAAATCCGCCATGAATCATGCCCCTGCCATGTGCCACTTTCAGGTCTACTCACACTGCTGGTGTGTTCCATTTTTTGTCATAGGGTGCTGGCAGATTACGGGCCTCCCATAGCTGCTGCCAGGCCCCTAATCTGCCATGGGCCCCTATACCGCCTCCTCATGCTGCTGCCAGGTCCAGAGTCTCTCATGGGTCCCTGTACGGCCTCCCATTGCTGCTGTCTCCATCGCCACACTCTGCCATGTGCCACTTTCAGGTCTCCTCACACTGCTGGTGTGTTGAATTTTTTGACATAGGGTGCTGGCAGATTACGGGCCTCCCATAGCTGCTGCCAGGCCCCTAATCTGCCATGGGCCCCTATACCGCCTCCTCATGCTGCTGCCAGGTCCAGAGTCTCTCATGGGTCCCTGTACGGCCTCCCATTGCTGCTGTCTCCATCGCCACACTCTGCCATGTGCCACTTTCAGGTCTCCTCACACTGCTGGTGTGTTCCATTTTTTGTCATAGGGTGCTGGCAGATTACGGGCCTCCCATAGCTGCTGCCAGGCCCCTAATCTGCCATGGGCCCCTATACCGCCTCCTCATGCTGCTGCCAAGTCCAGAGTCTGTCATGGGTCCCTGTACGGCCTCCCATTGCTGCTGTCTCCATCGCCACACTCTGCCATGTGCCACTTTCAGGTCTCCTCACACAATGCTGGTGTGTTCAATTTTTTGACATAGGGTGCTGGCAGATTACGGGCCTCCCATAGCTGCTGCCAGGCCCCTAATCTTCCATGGGCCCCTGTACCGCCTCCTCATGCTGCTGCCAGGTCCACAGTGTCTCATGCCATGTGCCACTTTCAGGTCTCCTCACACACTGCTGGTGTGTTCAATTTTTTGACATAGGGTGCTGGCAGATTACGGGCCTCCCATAGCTGCTGCCAGGCCCCTAATCTGCCATGGGCCCCTGTACCGCCTCCTCATGCTGCTGCCAGGTCCACAGTGTCTCATGCCATGTGCCACTTTCAGGTCTCCTCACACTGCTGGTGTGTTGAATTTTTTGACATAGGGTGCTGGCAGATTACGGGCCTCCCATAGCTGCTGCCAGGCCCCTAATCTGCCATGGGCCCCTATACTGCTTCCTCATGCTGCTGCCAGGTCCAGAGTCTCTCATGGGTCCCTGTACGGCCTCCCATTGCTGCTGTCTCCATCGCCACACTCTGCCATTTGCCACTTTCAGGTCTCCTCACACTGCTGGTGTGTTCCATTTTTTGTCATAGGGTGCTGGCAGATTACGGGCCTCCCATAGCTGCTGCCAGGCCCCTAATCTGCCATGGGCCCCTATACCGCCTCCTCATGCTGCTGCCAAGTCCAGAGTCTGTCATGGGTCCCTGTACGGCCTCCCATTGCTGCTGTCTGCATCGCCACACTCTGCCATGTGCCACTTTCAGGTCTCCTCACACAATGCTGGTGTGTTCAATTTTTTGACATAGGGTGCTGGCAGATTACGGGCCTCCCATAGCTGCTGCCAGGCCCCTAATCTGCCATGGGCCCCTATACCGCCTCCTCGTGCTGCTGCCAGGTCCAGAGTCTCTCATGGGTCCCTGTACGGCCTCCCATTGCTGCTGTCTCCATCGCCACACTCTGCCATGTGCCACTTTCAGGTCTCCTCACACTGCTGGTGTGTTGAATTTTTTGACATAGGGTGCTGGCAGATTACGGGCCTCCCATAGCTGCTGCCAGGCCCCTAATCTGCCATGGGCCCCTATACCGCCTCCTCATGCTGCTGCCAGGTTCAGAGTCTGTCATGGGTCCCTGTACGGCTCCCATTGCTGCTGTCTCCATCGCCACACTCTGCCATGTGCCACTTTCAGGTCTCCTCACACTGCTGGTGTGTTCCATTTTTTGTCATAGGGTGCTGGCAGGTTACGGGCCTCCCATAGCTGCTGCCAGGCCCCTAATCTGCCATGGGCCCCTTTACCGCCTCCTCATGCTGCTGCCAGGTCCACAGTGTCTCATGCCATGTGCCACTTTCAGGTCTCCTCACACTGCTGGTGTGTTGAATTTTTTGACATAGGGTGCTGGCAGATTACGGGCCTCCCATAGCTGCTGCCAGGCCCCTAATCTGCCATGGGCCCCTGTACCGCCTCCTCATGCTGCTGCCAGGTCCACAGTGTCTCATGCCATGTGCCACTTTCAGGTCTCCTCACACTGCTGGTGTGTTGAATTTTTTGACATAGGGTGCTGGCAGATTACGGGCCTCCCATAGCTGCTGCCAGGCCCCTAATCTGCCATGGGCCCCTATACCGCCTCCTCATGCTGCTGCCAGGTCCAGAGTCTCTCATGGGTCCCTGTACGGCCTCCCATTGCTGCTGTCTCCATCGCCACACTCTGCCATGTGCCACTTTCAGGTCTCCTCACACTGCTGGTGTGTTCCATTTTTTGTCATAGGTTGCTGGCAGATTACGGGCTTCCTATAGCTGCTGCCAGGCCCCTAATCTGCCATGGGCCCCTGTACCGCCTCCTCGTGCTGCTGCCAGGTCCAGAGTCTCTCATGGGTCCCTGTACGGCCTCCCATTGCTGCTGTCTCCATCGCCACACTCTGCCATGTGCCATTTTCAGGTCTCCTCACACTGCTGGTGTGTTGAATTTTTTGACATAGGGTGCTGGCAGATTACGGGCCTCCCATAGCTGCTGCCAGGCCCCTAATCTGCCATGGGCCCCTATACCGCCTCCTCATGCTGCTGCCAGGTCCAGAGTCTCTCATGGGTCCCTGTACGGCCTCCCATTGCTGCTGTCTCCATCGCCACACTCTGCCATGTGCCACTTTCAGGTCTCCTCACACTGCTGGTGTGTTCCATTTTTTGTCATAGGGTGCTGGCAGATTACGGGCCTCCCATAGCTGCTGCCAGGCCCCTAATCTGCCATGGGCCCCTGTACCGCCTCCTCATGCTGCTGCCAGGTCCACAGTGTCTCATGCCATGTGCCACTTTCAGGTCTCCTCACACTGCTGGTGTGTTGAATTTTTTGACATAGGGTGCTGGCAGATTACGGGCCTCCCATAGCTGCTGCCAGGCCCCTAATCTGCCATGGGCCCCTATACCGCCTCCTCATGCTGCTGCCAGGTCCAGAGTCTCTCATGGGTCCCTGTACGGCCTCCCATTGCTGCTGTCTCCATCGCCACACTCTGCCATGTGCCACTTTCAGGTCTCTTCACACACTGCTGGTGTGTTCAATTTTTTGACATAGGGTGCTGGCAGATTACGGGCCTCCCATAGCTGCTGCCAGGCCCCTAATCTGCCATGGGCCCCTGTACCGCCTCCTCATGCTGCTGCCAGGTCCACAGTGTCTCATGCCATGTGCCACTTTCAGGTCTCCTCACACTGCTGGTGTGTTGAATTTTTTGACATAGGGTGCTGGCAGATTACGGGCCTCCCATAGCTGCTGCCAGGCCCCTAATCTGCCATGGGCCCCTATACCGCCTCCTCATGCTGCTGCCAAGTCCAGAGTCTGTCATGGGTCCCTGTACGGCCTCCCATTGCTGCTGTCTCCATCGCCACACTCTGCCATGTGCCACTTTCAGGTCTCCTCACACTGCTGGTGTGTTGAATTTTTTGACATAGGGTGCTGGCAGATTACGGGCCTCCCATAGCTGCTGCCAGGCCCCTAATCTGCCATGGGCCCCTGTACCGCCTCCTCATGCTGCTGCCAGGTCCACAGTGTCTCATGCCATGTGCCACTTTCAGGTCTCCTCACACTGCTGGTGTGTTCAATTTTTTGACATAGGGTGCTGACAGATTACGGGCCTCCTATAGCTGCTGCCAGGCCCCTAATCTGCCATGGGCCCCTATACCGCCTCCTCATGCTGCTGCCAGGTCCAGAGTCTCTCATGGGTCCCTGTACGGCCTCCCATTGCTGCTGTCTCCATCGCCACACTCTGCCATGTGCCACTTTCAGGTCTCCTCACACACTGCTGGTGTGTTCAATTTTTTGACATAGGGTGCTGGCAGATTACGGGCCTCCCATTGCTGCTGCCAGGCCCGTAATCTGCCATGGGCCCCCGTACCGACTCCTCATGCTGTGACGTTGCAACAAGGTGGAATTCAACCCTACATATGTTAGACTGCCTTTACGAACAGCAAAAGGCCATCACAGATTTCCTGATGTTAAAAGCGGATAAAGGTACTCCCTGTGTAACTTAGATGTCAGCCATTGGCAGCTCATGTGTGACACCTGCGCTTGCTCAGGCCCTTTGAGGAGGCCACGCTATTCGTGAGTCGCCAGGACTATGGGATGAACGACGTCATTCCTCTGTTGCACGTCCTGGAACAAATGCTGTTAACAATGGCTGGTCAGGGTGCGGTAGACGTGGCGCACAGATCTCAACGCCACATGACCCCTGTGGGGGCAGGACAGGAAGAAGAGGAGGAGGTAGAGGAGGACATTGGTGCTCAGGAATTATTGAGTGAAATGGGTGGTTTTTCCACTCAGCGGACAGGAGTGGAGGAGCAGGAGCATCTGGTAGAGGAGGAGGAAGAGGAGACAGAGGACCCAGACGCACCGTGGCAGTATGCTGTGGAGATGGAGGCAGGGAGTCCCTCGCATTCCTTGGCACAAATGGCCCATAGCATGCTTGCTTGCTTGCGTAGCGACAGCCGAATAATAACCATCAGACAGAGGGATGACTTTTGGCTGTCCACCTTGTTGGACCCTCGCTACCATTCAAAAATGGTGGCCTTTTTCACACCTGCTGAGAGGGAGGCCAAAATAACGTACTATAAAAACCACCTATGTAGTCAGCTGGTCTCTGCCTGTCTGCGCCAACGTCCATCCTCAGACACTGTGGGCCCTGTGCGCTCGCGTTCCGCTGCCATGGCAGCAGGGGAGGGGTGGGGTGGTAGGAGCAGTGGCAGCTCCACCAGCAGCAGCTGCCTCAGTCTGCAGTCGATGATGAGTAGCTTTCTTCACAAGCGCAGTGAGGAAACTAATAACCAGCCGCAGCAGCAGCAGCAGCAGCATCAGGTGGACCTGGAGCAGGACCTCAAACAACAGGCTTAGGCCTACTTGGACAGCACCCTGCCAACCGAGGTAGACAATCCCCTTGACTACTGGGCAACGAAACTTGACCTTTGGCCCCAACTAGCTGAATTTGCCCTTGAAAGGCTGTCATGCCCGGCCAGTAGCGTGGCATCGGAGCGCGTGTTTAGTGCGGCAGGAGGTATTGCAACTCCGCGGAGGACACGACTGTCCACCCAAAGTGTGGAGAGACTCACGTTTGTGAAAATGAATCAGGCGTGGATTAGTCTGGATTTCAAACCACCAGTTCCTGACACAACTGACTAAATCCGCCATGAATCATGCCCCAAACATGTGCCTCTTTCAGGTCTCCTCACACTGCTGGTGTGTTCCATTTTTTGTCATAGGGTGCTGGCAGATTACGGGCCTCCCATAGCTGCTGCCAGGCCCCTAATCTGCCATGGGCCCCTATACCGCCTCCTCATGCTGCTGCCAAGTCCAGAGTCTCTCATGGGTCCCTGTACGGCCTCCCATTGCTGCTGTCTCCATCGCCACACTCTGCCATGTGCCACTTTCAGGTCTCCTCACACTGCTGGTGGGTTACATTTTTTGTCATAAGGTGCTGGCAGATTACGGGCCTCCCATAGCTGCTGCCAGGCCCCTAATCTGCCATGGGCCCCTATACCGCCTCCTCATGCTGCTGCCAGGTCCAGAGTCTCTCATGGGTCCCTGTACGGCCTCCCATTGCTGCTGTCTCCATCGCCACACTCTGCCATGTGCCACTTTCAGGTCTCCTCACACTGCTGGTGTGTTCCATTTTTTGTCATAGGGTGCTGGCAGAATACGGGCCTCCCATAGCTGCTGCCAGGCCCCTAATCTGCCATGGGCCCCCGTACCGACTCATGCTGCTGCCAGGCCCGTAATCTGTCATGGGCCCCTGTTGTCGCTTGTTGGCATATTCCGCTCGTTCAGATGCTCCTTCTCCTGCTACTCCTCTTCACGGATTCCGTCAGCAGTCTTTCTTGGAATCCGTTTCCAAGAGACAACAGTTTGCGAGCACGCACCCGACGGTGCAGAAGCTGAACGTCCTCCTGTCCAAGTTGCTGCTGCCAGGCTCGTAATCTGTCATGCGCCCCTGTACCGCCTCCTCATGCTGCTGCCAGGTCCAGAGTGTGTCATGGGCCCCCGTACCGACTCCTCATGCTGCTGCCAGGCCCGTAATCTGTCATGGGCCCCTGTACCGCCTCCCCATGCTGCTGCCAGGTCCAGAGTGTGTCATGGGTCCCTGTACGGCCTCCCATTGCTGCTGCCAGGCCCGTAATCTGCTATGGGCCCCCGTACCAACTCCTCATGCTGCTGCCAGGCCCGTAATCTTTCATGGGCCCCTGTACCGCCTCCTCATGCTGCTGCCAGGTCCAGAGTGTGTCATGGGTCCCTGTACGGCCTCCCATTGCTGCTGTCTCCATCGCCACACTCTGCCATGTGCCACTTTCAGGTCTCCTCACACTGCTGGTGGTTTCCATTTTTGTCATAGGGTGCTGTATGGCCTCCCATTGCTGCTGCCTCCACCGCCACACTGTGGCTCCACACTCTGGTTTTGGCCCCGTGACTGCCCAAATGAGTGAAGTGTGCGGTGATTCTAAGATCGACGGCACTCATCTGCATGTCATACTGACTGTCAGTATTATTTCTCTTCCCCAGCAGACTCCAAGGGCATTTAAATTAAAGGTACAGTGTTCTGCACTAATATAAAGGCTCTCTGAAGCCTAGAAACACCCTTTTATAAGTTAAATTCGCAGCGAATATATTCGACTCGAATCAAAATTTTTCCACGAATTCGCTGAATCAGTCGAATCGAATTTTTGAATACTTCGCTCATCTCTATAGAAGTGTACCAAAATGGAAAGGGGAGGATGAAAGCTAAACTCTGAGTAGGAAAGCAAGGAAATGGGGATTAAGAATTTAAGAATAGGCATGAAAAAGAAGGGAAGAGAGGGGAAGAAGAAAAAGAGAAAAAAAAAAGGGGGCGGGTGGGGGGGAGGAAGATGGGGGGTTGGGGAAGGTAAGGACGGGGAGGAGGTGTGGAGGAGTAGGAGGGTAGGTAAGTCACCTTTACTCAAGACTCCCAGGACATGAGAGATACGCACAACCCTGGCAGAGAAGCGAGCTGGGGACAGTTGCAGGCGTAGCAGGGTGCCAAACGTAACTTGCTCCAAGCAGTACAGGACATGGAGACAAAAGACCTCAAACACAACCTTAAAAACAACAGAGAGCTGATATATTGCCAGAAACACTACGGGGTATCAGAGAGGTTCAGAATCAGTCAGCAAGGCCCATGAAAGAACGTTATTCAGGGGTCGTTCGGAAGTGAATCCAACAGGACCAAGTATGAGAAAATTTAGTAGGGTTATCCAGAGAAGAAGCAATCAGCTCTTCCATTTCAGCAATTCTGTTCAAACGTGTGAACCAATCTCGCACTTTGATGGGGTGAACAGACCCCCAGAGAACCGGTAAGCAGAGTTTAGCCGTGTTAAGCATATGCATAGCCAGAGATTTGAAATATAGACGTTTGGATAGCAGAGTGTGGTGGAGGAGGAGTTGGGCTGGAGAGAACTCAATATCAAGAGTAGACACCGAAGAAGTAATCCGATGTACCTCCTGCCAAAAGGTTCTGAACCATAGGGCAGTCCCACCAGATATGCAGAAGAGATCCAACAGGAGCCCCACATCTCCAACAATTACTAGGTCTGGATGGATCAAAATGATGGATTCTAGAAGGTGTATTGTACCAACGTGTCACCAACTTGTATCCGTTTTCTTGTGCCGAAACATTCAAGGAGCACTTATGAGAAAACGTAAAGATTTGGTACCAATCAGAAGAAGAAAAGTCAATGTTTAAGTCTCTTTTCCAAGCTTTGCAGGCGGGAAGTGAATCAGAGGTTCTGTCACCAAGGAGAAGCAGATAGGTAAATGATACTAAATGCCTCCGTGGTTCAGCCATTGAACAGAGTGACTCAAAGGAGGTGAGAGGGTGGACCCATTTATGGCGATATGCAGGAGAGAGAAGAAAATGTCTGATTTGAAGATAGGCCCAAAAGGGAAAGGTGAGATCACCCATAGTACTTGCCAGGGAAGAACAAGACTTCAGCTGACCTTTGTGAAAAAAGTGGTTCGCCAGTACTTGACTGTGTGGCCAATGTGCTGATGGAAAGGACTTATGCATACCGGGAGGGAAGTCCAGATTGAGGTGAAGAGAAGTTGGTGGGTTGGGGGCATCGAAAATGAAGACCAATTTACAGGCTAAGCGAAAGGTTTTAAGGGAAGGACGTAGGAGGAGGTCTTGAGGAATGTGTTTGGTCAGAAGCCACGGGATCGATGCCAAGGGGGAAGTGAAACAAGAGTGTTCCAGCTGGACCCACGCTTTGGTGGTAAAGTGAATATTCCAATCAATCATCCTAGTAAGATGGCAGGCCCGATGGTAAAGTTGCAGGTCAGGTAGTCCAATCCCCCCTTTGGATTTGGGAAGCACAAGTTGGGAGAAAGAAATACGTGGCCGTTTATGATTCAAGAGAAAAAGAGAGCACATTCTTCTGCATGAAACGAAAAAGGTGGGTGGTAAATGGATAGGCAAGGTTTGAAATAGAGGAGGCGCGGGAGGATATTCATTTTTAGTATAGCAGCCCTACCAAACCAGGAGAAGCTCGGATGGCACCAAGGGTTGGAAGAAAGTTTTTGACATAAAGATGAGAGAGGTTACTCGTAAGCTGTATTCCCAGATAGGTAAGGGAGTCCCTTTCCCATTCAAATGGGAACTGTGACTGACAAAAGGAAACCAGGTCTGGAGGAAGAGTAATGTTTAAGGCATAGGATTTGGAATGATTAATTTTGAGGTTCGAGATATATTGAAAGAAGGAAAAATCCTTAAGTAGGTTGGGCAAGGTAATCCGGGGTTCCGTCAGAAACAAAAGCATGTCGTCTGTGTAGGCAGCAAGTGCCTTGAGTTATATTTAAGTCCTTGTACAGGCTATATATAAGTTCATTTTTCTTTAAAGTAATTATTATTATTGTGTTTTGATTAAAGGTTGAAATTAGTAAAGTATTCCTGTCCAGCATTTCTGACATATGCTGGTACTTTTCCACTCCTAATATGATGACATTTTATCTTCACATGCTTTTGTGGATGGTAATACACCACTTTGTTTGGATTTATTATTCCAATATCTGCCCTTGATTGATTCCTCATTCAAGTAAGAGTTAGGAGACAATCAGACCCTCATTAGTTTGTCCCCCCTTAGTCCCAGACTCTCATTTCCTCCAGAGATATGGAGAGATGGGAGTTATTTGGGAGTAGCAATTGGATCCTGATGAAGCAAATTCTATGCAAAACGAGTCATTTCACATGATTTGTATTTCATTTTTGAAATTCAGATCTTGAGGATATGGCTTTTAACTGTAGTTTTATGTAAAGCTGTATATTTATTCTACTCAGTTATTATTGTGTTGGCATATTTTTAATATCCACATTTTCCTGTCTTCCTAAGTGTTGACTAGAAGCTTATGTTATTTCTTGTGTTTATAATAGGAGATGGTGCCTTATATCTGTCTACATGGGGTTTCCACTTTGGCTATGTGAAGTTTCTTACTCCCCCCAAAAGTTTTCCTTATTTTTTTTAAGTGGTTGTAAGCCCTTACAAATACCCAGTGAAGTGACTGGCCTCAAGTGATACTCCAAGATAAAACAAATCCTCCTACATAAAGTGTACCTGTTTATCTGCTGTTTTCTCTTCTTTACAGCCATTTAAAGCCCAGAATTTACTCAGCATTTCTGAGGTTCCAGAAAACAGGGACGGAAAGCTGAAATGACACACTGCTGAGCTCAGTGAAGGGAGCTCTGAGAAATGATCGGAAGGAAGAGACACATCCCACACAACTCACAGGAACAGAGCTGTCAATCTGCTGGAGGTACCTCCTCTGTCACCATTTATCTCTTGGTGTCAGGAAAACATGTCAGAAGTGATTCATGCTGCTATGAATGAAGCATCAGACAGAAATGACACTTAGTGCTCTGAATTGAGACAAGTACACACCAGGGCGGTCTGACCATTCGAGCACTTGGGTACTGCCCGAGGGCTCGGGGTCAGTAGAGGGCCCCATGAGATGCCCCTGGTACCTTTCATTGGCTTTTTCATATGCTTTTTTGGGTGTGGGTGAGGACACAGGGGACCCATGATCCCCTATTGCCCAGGGGCCCCTTGAGTTGTCAGTCCACCCCTGGTACGCACTATAGAGGGATATGCTTTGTTCATATTTCATTTCTGAGGTGTACAACCACTTTAAACCTCCCTCTCTCTTTGCAGAGCTCCAGTTCTGTCCAAGGTGACTCCTAGCAAGTGGCAGGTTCCATGACTTCTCAAAATTGTACAGCAGTTTTAATTTTAACCTATTCATGGTCCCCAGGTGTGATGGTTCTCAAGGCACACCTGCAGAATGATTCACTAAAAAACTGAGAAATTACACCAATTAGAAAAACTAATTTGCCAGGTGTTGCAAAAACATACCCATACCAAATTGCAATTAGAAAGACATAAAAGGCTTTATGTGTGAACCTGTGCCATCATAGTACACATCAAACATTTAGTGAATATCTTATAGGTGTGGGTCATCTATGATTGCTGTGTAATACAGCTAGAAATGTGCATAGAAGTGCATCAGATAACATATGGGTAATGATGCCACAATATTCAGGATGCTCCACGCTATGTTTATATTTCAGCAGTGCACATACACACAGGTATAATTAGTTAATAATAAAGATATCTCCAGATTAATGCTACAGCAAATTCCAGTTGCAGGGGCCCCTGAGGATGATGGGGCATCTATTTATATCAGAGATCTGAAGACATGATCAGAGGTAATGGGGGTATCTTCCAACTGTTCTCTGCCTGGAATAGGACTTCTCACCAGCAACCACTGTGATGTCCTGGAACTCACACTCTCCACTTTAGTCT
The DNA here is from genome assembly GCF_062004578.1 of Staurois parvus. Taxonomy (NCBI): domain Eukaryota; kingdom Metazoa; phylum Chordata; class Amphibia; order Anura; family Ranidae; genus Staurois; species Staurois parvus. Next base: position 1,400,218 of record NW_028318757.1, read on the forward strand.
CTATGTAGTAGTGTATAATAGTTTCTTCTGGTCCAGTAATAGCAGGGATAGGACTTGAGGCTAAGGCTTTCTCTCTCCTAACTTCCTCCTTCAAGGGTTTCAAAGCCAATGACCAAGTGGTAGGAACTTCATGCATAGTATATTTACAGGCATTTACAAGCATGTACAAATTCAGACAGTAGAGGGCAGTATATACCTACACTTATTTTACAGCATTTTGTCACAAATGCCTAAAACATTTGCACAGTACTGATCATGTATTGCATTTTGCTTATGAATATTTTGCTTTAAAATTTTAAATTCTAATGGATTTCAAAGGTTTGCAGATTTAAATCAATTATAACTTTTTCCTGAAATTTTTCACGCTGGACAGCAAACAAAATATAATGCAATGCCATCTGAAAAGGGTATGCATAGTCCTAAATTATCATTTTGTTCAAAACATTTATGTAGAAATTGATAGCAAAGCACTCAACCAACCATTAATATTTGATGAAATCCAATTAATTCCCCATTAACTGAGATTTCCCAGGAACCACTTAAAGGCTCTTCGCAGCCTCATAGCCCTGGAAACTGAAGCAAATGAGCCAGGAAATGGAATGCACACCTCATCGCTACTATTAAATGCATTCTCAATAAAATGCAGAGAAGGTTTAAACAAGATATAAGAAACCATGACATGGAAAATACATGCTGAATAGTATAACATACTTTAAATAGCGACAAATACTAAAAACGAGATTTGTCATGTTTATTTTTTTTTTCTTTAAAATATTTGCTTTATTTGAATCAATAGTGTTCATGTCACCAAATCTTGTTTTGCATATGGATTCTCATGTATTTATAAAGCAGCAAACCATAGGCCAGCAACCTAGAAAATGGTGATATGGCTCTTGAAAGGTGAAAAGGAAATACTGACACTTTATTTTCTATTGGTCAGCAAAAGGGGAAATGGCTCTTGAAAGGTTAAAAGAGAAGTATGGGTTTGTGTTTTTTTAAATCATACTTTACATTGATCCAATGTTGCATCTGTCCCCCACTAACACCGCTGGTCTCCCTGCCGCTCTGAGCAGAAACTGGTGACTGTCAATCACCACTGTATGCTCTGCCCCCCCAAAGCTCACTGGAGTGCTGGGCTGTGGAGGGGGTAGGAGCATCTGGCTCAGACTTTCAGCGGCTCGCTGAGAGGCTGAGCCAGGAGGCCAGATCCTAACTTTAAAGTTAAGATCTTTCCCCAGCCTGGACCAGCTGAGTGATGTTAGCCGACAGTAGACTTTAGTCACAGGAGTGCAGAACAAATGAGCTTTGGCCGTACTTTTCCTTTAATGCTTTATACATTTTTTTGCTACTGGTCATCATATTGGGCAATCTTATTCATAAGATAGAGAGGCATGCACTGTATTTCAAGCAGTGATATACCAATAATATTTATACAGCTATACTAACCCTGCAAATTGTTGTTCAAATTTTAATCTGCAGCTTTATTACTGTGGCAAACTTCTATAAAAAGTCCTAAAAACATGGCATTTTTACCAAACTAATGATCAGAAATAGTGAACAAGCTTTTATAAATAGTCTGAATTGTTAGAAAATAATGGACAATAGTAAAGTTTTAATTTTAAACCTTTATAAACTCAGAACATAAGGCTACTAGCAACTATCGACATGCACTTAGCAAAGCAGTTAAGTGCAAAGGAATACCAGAATAAATAGCGCTACATTACTGTTAGAGGCTTTTACAAGTGTATCTAATCCCAAAAACAAAAATGCAATGTGTTGCAGTTTACAGTCTTTTCATCTTGTGACTGAAATAGTGTCCTTTTCATTGGGCTTTTCCCCTTTTATTTTTAACCAATATCTGCAAATAGCCTACTTCCCAGGGTGGCTATGCTCACTCTTCCAGCACATTTATGGAGGAGCCATGGTAACACTTAAACTGGTGTTCAAACATTTGTTAATCTATATTACATGAAGGGTGGTAAGATTACTATAAAACACAGTATAACAATAAGAAAGTTACTATTATACACATGTATACTTTAATATTTATTTCTTATTTTCAGTTTCATCTTTTATAAGAAACCAATGGAGTTTATCTGACCGTGGGCACTTTCTAGTGGTAATACTGAATAACGTTTAAATCAGTGAATATTACTTCCATTAACTTTCCTTAAAGTCTAGGGGGGTTTTGGCAGACAAGTGATTATCCAGGTGGATTCTGATTGGGATCCTTTAGGTTTGTGTAAGCAAATGGAAAATTGAATGTCAAATACTTACCACAATTTTTCTTACCTGACAAGCTCCATGGCAGCCCACCTGGATATGGGGCCCCGCCGCCCCATTCATCCAAAACGTTAACTCATAAATTAGAGCCCAACTTCAGCCTCAGCAATAGTCCTATCAAGCTGGGTGTGAGGTGTGCTGCCATGATGCTCGTCAGGAAAGGAAAATCCCCAAACCCCACTTCCAGAGGCTGGGGATTTGATTGATTTTTTTTCTGAGGAGGAACCAGCCGGGGAGCCGCCAGCTGAAGTGCTGACAACCGGACAGAGGGTCCAGGACCTCTGCCCCATGCCTGTGGTAGTTTCAGAGGCCCAGGGTGAGAAGGGAGAGGATGTTGTTGTCCTCTCTCCCCCACAGTCAGCCAGAGTGGAGGAAACTGTTTTCCCTCCCAAGCCAGGATCTGTGCACCAGGGGGACAGTGACAGTGGAATTCCATCCCAGCAGCAGATCCACAGTCTGGGAGGGGAGGAAGCCGGCCTCCCTCCCCTACGGTTAGCCGGAGCAGATGTGGGGTCCCCAGCAGAAGTGCTGGCAACAGGGCAGAGCGCCGCTGGCCTCTGCCTAGCAACTACAGCCACCACCTGGATACCCCAGGGATGCTGGGCAGTCGGCCCAGATCCCCCACAGAAGGATGAAGGTGGCCCAGCCACCCTGTCTTCTCTCCAGCGGCTGAGAGGATTTCCGGGAGAAGGACCAGTCCGTACTTCTCCCCTGCGGTGGGTATGTTCTACGGGAGAGGCAGAGGTTGGCTGGGTGAGTAACACTTGGTGTGGGACAATTTGCATGGGGTACTGTGCAGGTGCTGGCATTGAGAGACTGGAGGTGCAGAGTAACTTCAGAGTACATCCATCTGGTATCTACTCCTGCGTTACTCTCCTGCCGAAAGGGGAGATATGTGACGGGAGTGACTTTTGGGGGTGGGGGGACCGCTTGGTCAGCTCATGTCCCCCTCATTATGTTTAACCCACCCTGTGCCTGTTAAGGGGTACAGGGTGTGAATGTGAATGTCCCAGTATTGTGTATAGTGTGTGTTCCTTTGTCCCTGCCATGTGGTTGCCCATTGTCTACTGCCATGTGTCCATTCCTTTGTTCTGGGCCACATGGCTGTCCATTGTTTGTTTGCTATGTGCTACCCCCCATTGTGCTGTGTCTTCCTGTCCAGCCAACTATTATGGGATGTACTGTTTGTGTATTGGTGTGGGGGTTGGTCAATGTTCTTTGCCACATGGCTGCATCCCATTGTTCTGTGTCTGGTTGGATGGGGAGGGGTGATGAGGTGTTTCCTGCCCATACTGTAGCCCTTCCCACTGAGAGGGTGGGCTGATGAGGTGTTTCCTGTCCCTGGTTGTGTTTCCCCGCCCCCTGTATATATTCTGTGTTTTGTGTTAAAATAAAGAGTTGGCTTCCTGTTTTAGGAAGAGCTGGGTGCTGTCTATTTTCCTGAGGGATTTCAAGGGTGTGGTCCGTGGATGGTGTTCGGACAGGGGAAGCTGCAGTATAACGGAATATACCCAAGTGCGGTCGGGTACCGGTTCCATTACATAGGCCATGTAAACGGAGCCGTTCCAGCACACTTCTGACATGACCCCTATGCTCCTCCAGGGACGCAGAAAAGATTAAAATATCATCAAGATAGATGACTACAAAAATATCCAAGAAGTCCCTGAACACGTCGTTAATGAAGTGCTGGAAAGTTGCGGGGGCGTTGCATAGACCGAAGGGCATTACCAAGTACTCGAAGTGCCCAAACCTCGTACGGAAAGCAGTTTTCCATTCATCTCCCTCTCGAATACGGACTAGGTTGTAAGCCCCCCTTAAATCCAGTTTCGTGAAAATAGACGCTTTCTTAAGTCGCTGAAACAGTTCTGGTACTAAGGGAAGTGAGTGGGTAACGGTTTTTTACTGTAATTTTGTTGAGCTCCCTGTAGTCCACACAGGGTCTCAAGGATCTGTCTTTCTTCTCAAGGAAGAAAATACCTGCCCCAGCCGGAGACGTGGAGGGGCGTATGAACCCTTTCTGGAGGTTCAATATATTCCTTGAGTACCCCCAGTTCCCTTTCTGACAAGGGAAAAATTCGCCCGAAAGGTACCTCAGATCCCGGAAGTAGGTCGATCGGACAGTCATAGGCCCTGTGCGGGGGAAGGTCGTCAGCTCCTCGTTTACTAAATACGTCAAGGAAGTTATGGTAGGCTGGGGGAATGAGTTGTGTCAGCTCTGTGTCAGTATCCACACATAATAGTGCGCGTGGAGCCACCGGCTCGGGTGGACAGCAGTGCTCCCGGCAGTATGGTGAGCTGAACTGGAGAGTACCAGCTTTCCAATTAATCTGGGGGTCGTGGGCCCGCAGCCACGGAAGCCCCAGAATAATTGGAAACAGAGGGCATGTGATAGCATCCAAATGAAGAAATTCCTGATGAGTCCCGGTAATTGTTACACAGAGAGGTGGGGTCTCCCGGTCCACCACCCCTGACTTGATTCGGAAACCATCAGCCAAGAAAATGTTAAACCCACATTCCTTAACCTGTAGGGGGATCTGGAATCGAGCTGCAAAATCCAAATCCACAAAACAACTACAGGCCCCGGAGTCAACGATCGCTGTTGCCGTCACGACCCTTCCAGGGAGCTGGAATGAGATGGGTACTGCTAAGTAACTGACACTGTGACTGACTGTAGCAGATGTGGCAGAGTAAACAGATGCGCACTTACCCGCTTTCACCGGACAGGAATGTACCATGTGGCCCCCTTCCCCACAGTAGAGGCACAGGTTGTTGGGTCAGCGTCTCTGGCGTTCTTCAGGTGTTAAGAAGGGACAAGCTAGTCCCACTTGCATCGGCTCAGGTGGATCTGGAGTTCCCGGGTTGCGATCCCCAGTAGGACTACTGGCCTGCCCTGAAGCACGGGGTAACATCCATGCAGGCCTCAGACCCTGGCCTGACCTTTCCATCCTGCGCTCCCGCAAGCGTCGGTCGATCTGGATAGCCAGGGTAATGAGTTCTTCTAGCGTGGCTGGTATGCCTACCCTGGCCAGTTCGTCCTTTAAGGACTTGGATAGGCCTATGCGGAACTGATTGCGCAAGGCCGCATTGTTCCACTGTGTGTCTCCCATCCAGCGCCTGAATTCCTCTGCGTACTCCTTGGCCGCCCTACGACCCTGTCTGAGGGCTTGAAGGGCCGACTCAGCTGAAGCTGCTCGTTCGGGATCATTGTACAGAAGGCCCATCGCTTCGCTGATACTGACTCCAGCTGCGGTGGTTGCTGGGTCTCCAGTAACCAGTGAGCCCATTCTTGGGGTTCGTCCAGCAACAGAGAAATGACGAAGCCCACCTTTACAGATTCTGTGGCGAATGTTCGTGGCTGCAGCCTGAAGTACAGCTGGCAGGCATTACGGAAAGCTCTGAACTTCGTGCGATTCCCATTGAATCGCTCCGGAATAGGAACATGGGGTTCCGGCATAGGTGTAGGCCCTGCTGGACTAGCCGGGAGTACTGCCGGCCGAGGGTGAGGGACCCGTGTCTTGGGGGGCCGAAATGGCGGTGGTCAACGTCTGGATCCGACCGTCCAGATGGGTGTAGCCTTCCTGCAGTGTCTTTACTGCCTGAGTGAGAGCCGCCAGATGCTGACATATATCCTCCAGCGGGGATGGTCCTATTCCAGGCTCCGACATCTTGGCCATTTGGTACTGTTAGGAACCGCCTGGCAGTGTCTCTAGCAGCCCACAGCACGGATTTCCTCAGGGCGCGGGGTCTAAGTCCCAGCCTGCTATTCACCAGGGCCCCTGATGGTAGGGATGGACTTGGTGCAGACTGGAACCAGGTCGCGACCCCCGAGTGCGTCCGGCTGTGGTAGAGAGCACCGGCAGGGGACTGCGGGAATGGAGTCTGATGGGAAGAGGCAGGCAGACTTACTAATAGTGATCCATGCGGGATGGATGGATGGATCGGCGGGTGAAGTAAGCGTAGTCAGGCAGGCCAGGTCGGTAACGTGCGGGCAGCGAGGTACAAGAGGAGCAGGCAGAGAATGGTCGGGGTCACAAGCCAGGTTCAGAGGTTGCGGGCAGCGCGGTACCAAGGATCAGGCAGAAGAATAGTCAGGCAAGCCAGGGGTTAATCAGCAGAATCAGGTCAGGTACAAGCAGAGATCGGCAACGGAATAACACAGGAACACAATCAGGAACAAAGCAGGTAAGACCAAACGGCAATTTGACATACCTGGTTCCTCGTTTAAATAGCCCACCCTGAGCTGTCATTGGTGCCAGGTGCGTGTCCACAAGTGCACATGCGCGAACACCGCCGCTGCTGTGCACGCCCAGGTCCCGATGCTCGTCCGCTAGTGAGGACTGGTGTTCTGTGCATGCGCCACCCGGCGTGAGGCTGCAGAACACCCGCGTCCTGACATTGACACTCATTAGGAGGAGCAGAAGGTACCAGATGCCCCTTTGGTCAATTTAGGATCACCGCCAGAACTCCTTTCACAGCCTCTACAGGAAGCTGAGAATCAGAGGGACCAGAGAAAGACATAAGCTGTCTTGAAGAACCAATCTGCAATCAGCACATCCATCCCAACTGCCTGCAGATGCTGGACCCTGCAATAGAACGCTGGCAACTTGGTGTTGACTGGGAATGTAAACAGGTCTACCTCTGGAAGGCATTATTAAGGTCTGTTCTCAAAAGACTTGTGGACCATTCGATGTTGTCAAAGGTTGTCCTGGACAAATAGTTTACCTGGAGACCCTTCTGACCAGTCAGTGATAGATGCAGATGAATGAATTGAGCCTAATCAAGAATTGGAGAAACCTCCTTCAGGAGGGAGAGACTATGAGTGTCCTCTTGTTTCCGGATGTAGGCCACAGTTGTCATGTTGTCTAACTTCATCAGGACAGATCCACCCCGGATAAGGTGACTAGAGATGAGCGAATCGAACTAGGCGAAGTGGAATTCGTTTCGAATATTAGGAAAATTTCCTAAAATGGCGGCGACATGTGCGGCGACGGAGCGGGGATGTCTGGGAAGGAGCGCAGACAAGGCGCGCTGACCCATAATGCATTCATTCATGACATGGGATCGCATTAGCCAATCAGCAGCCAGCCAGCCAGCCAGCACTGTGTAATGGTGGAGCTATAAATGGCGGCCATTTTAGAATTCTCCATTTGCCTCCAGTCATTCAAGAGAGGCAGAGCTGTCTGTATTGAGGGAGAGAGTTAGGGACACAGAAACGTTACTTAGGGCCAGAGAAACGTTACTTAGGGCCAGAGAAACGTTACTTAGGGACACAGAAACGTTACTTAGGGCCAGAGAAACGTTACTTAGGGCCAGAGAAACGTTACTTAGGGCCACAGAAACGTTACTTAGGGCCACAGAATCGTTACTTAGGGACACAGAAACGTTACTTAGGGACACAGAAATGTTACTTAGGGCCACAGAAACGTTACTTAGGGCCACAGAATCGTTACTTAGGGCCACAGAAACGTTACTTAGGGCCACAGAAACGTTACTTAGGGCCACAGAATCGCTACTTAGGGCCACAGAAACGTTACTTAGGGCCACAGAAACGTTACTTAGGGCGACAGAAACGTTACTTAGGGCCACAGAATCGTTACTTAGGGCCACAGAAACGTTACTTAGGGCCACAGAAACGTTACTTAGGGCCACAGAATCGTTACTTAGGGCCACAGAAACGTTACTTAGGGCCACAGAAACGTTACTTAGGGCCACAGAATCGTTACTTAGGGCCACAGAAACGTTACTTAGGGCCACAGAATTGTTACTGAGGGACACAGAATTGTTACTCAGGGACAGACACAGAATTGTTACTCAGGGACAGACACAGAATTGTTACTCAGGGACAGACACAGAATTGTTACTGAGGGACAGACAGAATTGTTACTGAGGGACACAGAATTGTTACTGAGGGACACAGAATTGTTACTGAGGGACGCAGAATTGTTACTCAGGGACAGACACAGAATTGTTACTCAGGGACAGACACAGAATTGTTACTGAGGGACACAGAATTGTTACTGAGGGACACAGAATTGTTACTGAGGGACACAGAATTGTTACTCAGGGACACAGAATTGTTACTCAGGGACAGACACAGAAATGTTACTGAGGGACAGTCACAGAATTGTTACTGAGGGACACAGAATTGTTACTGAGGGACACAGAATTGCTACTCAGGGACACAGAATTGTTACTGAGGGACACAGAATTGTTACTCAGGGACACAGAATTGTTACTCAGGGACAGACACAGAATTGTTACTGAGGGACACAGAATTGTTACTGAGGGACACAGAATTGTTACTCAGGGACACAGAATTGTTACTCAGGGACAGACACAGAATTGTTACTGAGGGACACAGAATTGTTACTCAGGGACACAGAATTGTTACTGAAGGACACAGAATTGTTACTCAGGGACACAGAATTGTTACTCAGGGACAGACACAGAATTGTTACTCAGGGACACAGAATTGTTACTGAGGGACACAGAATTGTTACTGAGGGACACAGAATTGTTACTCAGGGACAGACACAGAATTGTTACTCAGGGACAGACACAGAATTGTTACTCAGGGACAGACACAGAATTGTTACTCAGGGACAGACACAGAATTGTTACTCAGGGACAGACACAGAATTGTTACTGAGGGACACAGAATTGTTACTGAGGGACACAGAATTGTTACTCAGGGACAGACACAGAATTGTTACTCAGGGACAGACACAGAATTGTTACTCAGGGACAGACACAGAATTGTTACTGAGGGACACAGAATTGTTACTCAGGGACACAGAACTGTTACTCAGGGACACAGAATTGTTACTGAGGGACACAGAATTGTTACTCAGGGACAGACACAGAATTGTTACTCAGGGACAGACACAGAATTGTTACTCAGGGACAGACACAGAATTGTTACTGAGGGACACAGAATTGTTACTCAGGGACACAGAACTGTTACTGAGGGACACAGAATTGTTACTGAGGGACACAGAATTGTTACTGAGGGACACAGAATTGTTACTGAGGGACACAGAATTGTTACTCAGGGACAGACACAGAATTGTTACTCAGGGACAGACACAGAATTGTTACTGAGGGACACAGAATTGTTACTGAGGGACACAGAATTGTTACTCAGGGACACAGAATTGTTACTCAGGAACAGACACAGAATTGTTACTGTGGGACAGACACAGAACTGTTACTGAGGGACACAGAATTGTTACTGAGGGACACAGAATTGTTACTGAGGGACAGACACAGAATTGTTACTGAGGGACACAGAATTGTTACTGAGGGACACAGAATTGTTACTGAGGGACACAGAATTGTTACTCAGGGACACAGAATTGTTACTCAGGGACACAGAATTGTTACTCAGGGACACAGAATTGTTACTCAGGGACACAGAATTGTTACTGAGGGACACAGAATTGTTACTGAGGGACACAGAATTGTTACTCAGGGACAGACACAGAATTGTTACTCAGGGACACAGAATTGTTACTCAGGGACACAGAATTGTTACTGAGGGACACAGAATTGTTACTCAGGGACAGACACAGAATTGTTACTCAGGGACAGACACAGAATTGTTACTGAGGGACACAGAATTGTTACTCAGGGACAGACACAGAATTGTTACTGAGGGACACAGAATTGTTACTGAGGGACACACAATTGTTACTGAGGGACACACAATTGTTACTCAGGGACAGACACAGAATTGTTACTGAGGGACACAGAATTGTTACTGAGGGACACAGAATTGTTACTCAGGGACAGACACAGAATTGTTACTCAGGGACAGACACAGAATTGTTACTGAGGGACACAGAAGTGTTACTGAGGGACACAGAAGTGTTACTGAGGGACACAGAGTTGTTACTCAGGGACACAGAATTGTTACTAAGGGACAGACACAGAATTGTTACTCAGGGACACAGAATTGTTACTCAGGGACACATAATCGTTGAATTAAAGAGTATGTCAGACAACATGCAGAGGAGTGGCAGAGGAGGCAATGTTTTAGGAGCGAGCAGACGTGGCAGCAGAGGAAGGGGTCGAGGCAGCACTAGTCGCAGCCAGAGGCCATTGCTCCCGGTGTCATCCAGCGGTCGTTTCTCCACCGACAACCCTGCCGTCATCGATTGGTTGGCTCGGTCGTCTTCCTCTTCCCAGGTCACCTCTGACACCTACAGCTAACGGTCGGTGGGTACGTCAGACACAACCGTTAGTTGGCATGGCCCGGGAGCAAGCCCACTGAAATCACGTGTCCTCGACCTGCCCCTGTTCTTTGGTGTTCCCTCACCAAGCGAAGTATCGCATGCTGTGGGCTCAGCCCCACTGTACAGTGAGGAAGAGCTAACAGAGGGCGGTCAGGAACGGGGGGAGGCATCCGCCTCTTCAGCAGACAGGCGAAGAAGTAGTGGCGAGGAGAGTGGCTCGGTAGCCGGTCTAGAGACAGGTCTGTCTCCTGACCCACACGCAGCCGAGGGGGCTAGTAGTGAGGCGGAGACCCTAATTGATGATGAAGAGGCTGATCGCACTTGGCAGCCTCGTCGTCATCAGGCTATTGCTTCCGCATCATCAGGAGAAGAGGGTGGCAGCTTGGCAGCGGGAAAAACAGTCGGTGGGTTGCCCAGGAGGCAGCAGGGTCGCAGCAGTGTCAGTGGAGCCAAACGGCCACGGAGTAGAGCACCAGCTCCACTGCAGCCTACCACCACGGCCAGTAGTGGTGCCGGTGTGCACGGAGGAAGTAGCAGTCAGCCAGTGAGGAGTATCGGGGGCAAAGTTTCCTACTCGGCGGTGTGGCAATTTTTCGTCAAGCCGCCCGAGGAAGTAAACGTATCCGTATGTCGACTATGTGGCCAGAAAGTCAAGCGTGGCCAGGGGGCCCATGTTGGGACTACAGCGTTGCGTCAGCATATGCAGCGTCGCCATTCGGTGGCCTGGGAAAACCGTGATAAAGATACGGTGGTTCTGCCTGCCCCAGCCCCCGCTCCATCACCCGCTCCGTTACTTGCTCCGTCACCCGACGTCAATCGCCCTCTGTCAGCCAGTCAAGGCTCCAACACCTCTGCTGAGGGGAGTTGTCGCTCGTTGGCATCTTCCGCTCGTTCAGATGCTCCTTCTCCTGCTACTCCTGTTCACGGATTCCGTCAGCAGTCTTTCTTAGAATCCGTTTCCAAGAGACAACAGTTTGCGAGCACGCACCCGACGGTGCAGAAGCTGAACGTCCTCCTGTCCAAGTTGCTGGTGCTGCAGTCCCTCCCTTTCCAAGTGGTGGACTCAGCACCTTTCCGAGAAATGATGGCTTGTGCCGAGCCGCGGTGGAGAGTGCCAAGCCGGCATTTCTCTGCCAAAAAGGCAGTGCCAGCCCTGCATTCACATGTAGAAGAGATGGTGGGCCAGTCTTTGAGCATGTCGGTCTCTGCCAAAGTGCACGGCAGCGCCGACGTGTGGAGCTGTAACTACGGTCAGGGACAGTACATGTCATTTACGGCCCACTGGGTGAACGTGGTGCCGGCACAGCCGCACCAGCAACTTGGACAGGTCACGCCGCTTTTGCCTCCACGTTTGCACGTCCTTGGTCCAGCAAAGATGTCCGCCTCTACCACCTCTTCTTCCGCCGTGTCCTCAGCCGCCACCCCCGTGCCAAGTCCCATTACCCGACCGGCATATCACATGTGCAGGGCGCAACGGTGTCACGCTGTGCTGCACCTGGTATGCCTTGGCGAACGTAGTCACACAGGGGAGGAACTTCTGAGTGTAATGAACAGAGAAATCGACAGATGGCTGTCTCCGCGCAAACTGAAAATCGGAACCATGTTGACCGACAACAGAAAGAACATGGTGTCTGCTCTGCGTCAAGGAAGGTTGTGCCATGCGCCATGCATGGCTCACGTGTTCAATCTGGTTGTCAAGCGGTTCCTAAAATCCACCATCCCACTGCAAGACATCCTTAAAATGTCACGTAAACTTTGCATGCATTTCAGCCATTCCTACACCGCAAAGCACACCCTCCTTGAGCTGCAGCGGCAGAACGGAATTCCACAGCATCGCTTGATCTGCAACGTTGCAACAAGGTGGAATTCAACCCTACATATGTTAGACCACCTTTACGAACAGCGAAAGGCCATCACCGATTTCCTGATGTTACAAGCGGATAAAGGTACTCCCCTGTGTAACTTAGATGTCAGCCATTGGCAGCTCATGCGTGACACCTGCCGCTTGCTCAGGCCCTTTGAGGAGGCCACGCTATTCGTGAGTCGGCAGGACTATGGGACAGATCTCAACGCCACATGACCCCTGTGGGGGCAGGACAGGAAGAAGAGGAGGAGGTAGAGGAGGACATTGGTGCTCAGGAATTATTGAGTGAAATGGGTGGTTTTTCCACTCAGCGGACAGGAGTGGAGGAGCAGGAGCATCTGGTAGAGGAGGAGGAGGAGACAGAGGACCCAGACGCACCGTGGCAGTATGCTGTGGAGATGGAGGCAGGGAGTCCCTCGCATTCCTTGGCACAAATGGCCCATAGCATGCTGGGTTGCTTGCGTAGCGACAGCCGAATAATAACCATCAGACAGAGGGATGACTTTTGGCTCTCCACCTTGTTGGACCCTCGCTACTGTTCAAAAATGGTGGCCTTTTTCACACCTGCTGAGAGGGAGGCCAAAATAAAGTACTATAAAAACCACCTATGTAGTCAGTTGGTCTCTGCCTTTCTGCGCCAACGTCCATCCTCAGACACTGTGGGCCCTGTGCGCTCGCGTTACGCTGCCATGGCAGCAGGGGAGGGGTGGGGTGGTAGGAGCAGTGGCAGCTCCACCAGCAGCGGCTGCCTCAGTCTGCAGTCGATGATGAGTAGCTTTCTTCACCAGCGCAGTGAGGAAACTACTAACCAGCCGCAGCAGCAGCAGCATCAGGTGGACCTGGAGCAGGACCTCAAACAACAGGCTCGGGCCTACTTGGACAGCACCCTGCCAACCGAGGTAGACAATCCCCTTGACTACTGGGCAACGAAACTTGACCTTTGGCCCCAACTAGCTGAATTTGCCCTTGAAAGGCTGTCATGCCCGGCCAGTAGCGTGGCATCGGAGCGCGTGTTTAGTGCGGCAGGAGGTATTGTAACTCCGCGGAGGACACGACTGTCCACCCAAAGTGTGGAGAGACTCACGTTTGTGAAAATGAATCAGGCGTGGATTAGTCTGGATTTCAAACCACCAGTTCCTGACACAACTGACTAAATCCGCCATGAATCATGCCCCAAACATGTTATTATTTTTAACATAGGCCTCTGTATGGCCTTCAATTTAAGCTGCTTACGCTTCGCCACTCTGCCATGGGCCCCTGTACCGCCTCCTCTTGCTGCTGCCAGGTCCAGAGTGTGTCATGGGTCCCTGTACGGCCTCCCATTGCTGCTGACTTCATCGCCAGACTCTGCCATGTGCCACTTTCAGGTCTCCTTACACTGTTGGTGGGTTCCATTTTGTCATAGGGTGCTGTATGGCCTTCCATTGCTGCTGCCTCCACCGCCACCCTGCGCCATGTGCCTCTGTCATCTGCTCACGCTGCTGACGGCTTCCGCTTTTTAACCGAGGCCTGTGTTTGGCTTCCGAATACTGCTGCATCCACCGCCACCCTGCGCCATGTGTCTCTGTCGTCTGCTCATGCTGCTGACGGCTTCCACTTTTTAACCTGCTTCTGCTCCGCCACTCTGCCATTGGACTCTTGATAGTCGACGACTATCAAGAGTCCAATGGCAGAGTGGCGGAGCAGAAGCAGCTTCAATTGAAGGCCATACACAGGCCTAGGTTTAAAAGTCCCTCACAGTTAATTCTAATAACGAACTCTACTCCTCCGTGCAATCTACTTACGAGACCCTGGGCAGGTCTGGGTCCAATTTGTGGTAGAGCCTGGTTTTGTTCAGCCATGCTTGAGCGAGTAATAACAGGTCTGTGCTGCCCTTTGGTGTCTGGCTTAATGCGCACAACACTGAACGTCCCAGCGTTTGTCAACGATTTGCCGTTAAGTGATGCAAACCCGCTGAACCACGTTCATGAGGAGCCGGTACAGGGGGCCATGAATCAGTATGGACCTGGCAGCAGCGTGAGCAGACGACAGAGGCACATGGCGCAGGGTGGCGGTGTAGGCAGCATTATTCTGAAGCCATACACAGGCCTAGGTTAAAAAGCGGAAGCCGTCAGCAGCGTGAGCAGACGACAGAGGCACATGGCGCAGGGTGGCGGTGGATGCAGCAGTATTCGGAAGCCAAACACAGGCCTCGGTTAAAAAGCGGAAGCCGTCAGCAGCGTGAGCAGACGACAGAGGCACATGGCGCAGGGTGGCGGTGGAGGCAGCAGCAATGGAAGGCCATACAGCACCCTATCACAAAATGGAACCCACCAACAGTGTAAGGAGACCTGAAAGTGGCACATGGCAGAGTCTGGCGATGAAGTCAGCAGCAATGGGAGGCCGTACAGGGACCCATGACACACTCTGGACCTGGCAGCAGCAAGAGGAGGCGGTACAGGGGCCCATGGCAGAGTGGCGAAGCGTAAGCAGCTTAAATTGAAGGCCATACAGAGGCCTATGTTAAAAAGTCCCCCCAGCAGCAGCGTGGGGAGACGACTATTAGTCGTCTCCCCACGCTGCTGCTGGGGGGACTTTTTAACATAGGCCTCTGTATGGCCTTCAATTTTAGCTGCTTATGCTCCGCCACTCTGCCATGGGCCCCTGTACCGCCTCCTCATGCTGCTGCCAGGCCCGTAATCTGTCATGGGCCCCTGTACCGCCTCCTCATGCTGCTGCCAGGTCCAGAGTGTGTCATGGGTCCCTGTACGGCCTCCCATTGCTGCTGTCTCCATCGCAACACTCTGCCATGTGCCACTTTCAGGTCTCCTGACACTGCTGGTGGGTTCCATTTTGTCATAGGGTGCTGTATGGCCTCCCATTGCTGCTGCCAGGCCCGTAATCTGCCATGGGCCCCCGTACCGACTCCTCATGCTGCTGCCAGGCCCGTAATCTGTCATGGGCTCCTGTACCGCCTCCTCATGCTGCTGCCAGGTCCAGAGTGTGTCATGGGTCCCTGTACGGCCTCCCATTGCTGCTGTCTCCATCGCCACACTCTGCCATGTGCCACTTTCAGGTCTCCTCACACTGCTGGTGGGTTCCATTTTGTCATAGGGTGCTGTATGGCCTCCCATTGCTGCTGCCAGGCCCGTAATCTGCCATGGGCCCCCGTACCGACTCCTCATGCTGCTGCCAGGCCCGTAATCTGTCATGGGCCCCTGTACCGCCTCCTCATGCTGCTGCCAGGTCCAGAGTGTGTCATGGGTCCCTGTACGGCCTCCCATTGCTGCTGTCTCCATCGCCAGACTCTGCCATGTGCCACTTTCAGGTCTCCTCACACTGCTGGTGGGTTCCATTTTGTCATAGGGTGCTGTATGGCCTCCCATTGCTGCTGCCAGGCCCGTAATCTGCCATGGGCCCCCGTACCGACTCCTCATGCTGCTG
The DNA here is from genome assembly GCF_062004578.1 of Staurois parvus. Classification (NCBI taxonomy): domain Eukaryota; kingdom Metazoa; phylum Chordata; class Amphibia; order Anura; family Ranidae; genus Staurois; species Staurois parvus. The sequence continues at coordinate 1,416,022 of NW_028318757.1, forward strand.
CCAGGCCCGTAATCTGTCATGGGCCCCTGTACCGCCTCCTCATGCTGCTGCCAGGTCCAGAGTGTGTCATGGGTCCCTGTACGGCCTCCCATTGCTGCTGTCTCCATCGCCAGACTCTGCCATGTGCCACTTTCAGGTCTCCTCACACTGCTGGTGGGTTCCATTTTGTCATAGGGTGCTGTATGGCCTCCCATTGCTGCTGCCTCCACCGCCACACTGTGGCTCCATACTCTGGTTTTGGCCCCGTGACTGCCCAAATGAGTGAAGTGTGCGGTGATTCTAAGATCGACGGCACTCATCTGCATGTCATACTGACTGACAGTATTATTTCTCTTCCCCAGCAGACTCCAAGGGCATTTAAATTAAAGGTACAGTGTTCTGCACTAATATAAAGGCTCTCTGAAGCCTAGAAACACCCTTTTTATACGTTAAATTCGCAGCGAATATATTCGCCTCGAATCGAATTTATTCCGCGAATTCGGCGAATCAGCCGAATCGAATTTTTGAATAATTCGCTCATCTCTAGTTATAAGTACAAGTCCCATATTAGTTCCCCTATTAATTAGATCATGCAAGATGGATCTGAAGGGTTTAGTTGGAACTGACAAAAGGGGGCAGAATATTATACCACAAGAAAAGTTAGCATTGGAGCATTTGAAGGAGTCCAAAAATCTAGTTATTCATGGAGCTGACAAGGGGGGGGGGGAGCAGTTGTAATTTTGACTAAGGAACAGTATTCTACTGAAGCACTCAGACAACTTGGTGATCGATCTACTTACTGCCCCCTTTTGTCAGATTCAGCATCACACTGGACACACACACACATTGGACACACACTGGACACACACACACAGAAACACTCTGGACAAACACACACACACACACACACACACACTGGATACACACAGGAGACACACACACTGGACATACACACGCTCTGGACACACACACCTCTGTCCCATATCCAGCTGAACTTACAGTCCAGGTAGGTCCTCCATCAGAACACCTACACTGCGCCAGTCTGCCTGCTCCATCAGGTGGAGGCCACACAGGGCAGCACACAGGCCACCGTGTCCCCACCTCACCCTCTGCTGACTCCTTCACCTCCCACACCAGATGAGCTCTGTGGGAGGAAGGCCAGCTTGGCGGTGAGGTGGCTCAGGCACAGCGGCCAGCAGAAGAGCTAACAGAGCTCCCCCAAAGAGATTTCATTCATCCTCAGGCCTTGCTCAGCCATTAAGAGAGGGTATAGCGGCCGCCTGAGGAGAGAAGTCCACTATGTCGCTTACACCGAGCGCCATGAAGCAGGGGGGGCGGAACTGGTGGGAGATTAAGAAAAGTAAACAAAACATGACATACACACAATACATTGTAATCAGTTAGGATTACATTACTGTATCAAACCATTTCACCTCAGTTTTGTCCCTAGTGCTTTGTCCAGTGCCCTGCCTGCACTTTTACTGTTCTTTCTGCCTGGAAACTTGAGAACATTCATGGCATCCAAAAAGTGTCCATTTAGGTCAAACGCAGTTTTAGACAGGCTAGAAAACAGCAATAGGGAATTAGAATCACTTGCAGAATTCCTAAATCTCTGCAAATCGTCAACTGACTACATTTGGAATTCAGTATATACACTCAAAAAGGAACAAAATTAAATTCAAAATACAGAAAATGTGGAATGGCAACATCTTCCGTTCTTTCACTCATTGAACCATTGCTAAATTAAGACTTTTGCGTAAAACAACCGACAACTTTTATACGTCTCCTGAACTTTGAGTTTCTTCTGCTAAACAAAACAGATGCCTATGGAACCGTTAGGGCTAACTGGTGCGACGTGCCACCAATGTTTGGTTATTGTTTATTAGAAGATGAAGGCTTATTAGAAGATGAAGACTGGAGAAATGGATGCCTGACAGAAAGACAAAATGATGGCACTGTGATGTTGTGACAAGAAAGATGTGTGCCTAATACTAATTCATAATACCTCCACTGTTATGGTACGCACAAAAGGTGAGAAAGAAATCATGAAGACAGAAGTAGTGATAGACTACAATAACACAAATGGGAGGTGTCGACAGAGCCGACCAAGCAGTGACATTCTACCCTGCAATGAGGAAACAGCAAAATAAGTATTTCAAGAAGATCTTCAGGGATCTTCTTGAGCAATGCTTGTGGAATTAATATTAAACCCACAGTGATAATGTGAAAAAGTGGCGCACACACTTCACAGTGCTAATAAAAAAAAATTTAATTTAAACATACTCTCCTAGACATAAGATATATGTGAAAAGCTATAAAATAAAATAAAAAATCAGCGATAAAGAAGCATCCAGTGAGCAAATCAAAAAATTTAGTGATAAAAAAATTCCAGGGAAAAAAAAACGTCCATTGATGATGAAAAAAACATACAGTGATGAAAAACACAGTGGTCACCGTGTGCCCCCACACGGGTGTGCACTTACCAGTGTTTTAATGTCCTCTGCCTTTAGTATGTAGAAAACAGAAGAGGTCTTCAACTGGTAAGTACTGGTACAGTAAGTAACCAGGGTTTCACAAAGTATCCACTTAGTTGTTACTCCATGCCCAACCACATCATGTAATGAAGGAAGAACAAGGCCCGCTCCAATGGTGTAGTAAAAAAGATATCTCCCTTTATTGATAAAAGAATTGCACTTACAATGTGTAAGGTATTATCAAGCCCATAAAGTAAACGGGGACCGCCAGGTGCTCTCACCACCTCCAGAACTGTCAGACCAGATGCCGTCGCGTGACTTCCGGTTATGAACCCGCATCACTTCCGGTTTTCCACACCATCATGCTCTGACGCGTTTTATCCTTTCCTGACTCATAGACCCTGATTTACTATTGTGCCTAGGAGCATTTCTGTGGGCTAACGTCTACTTTTTAATAGTGACTGTCTACTTTTAGACTGCAAAGACATTTACTAAAGACAAGCGTCAACAAGTAGACTCCAAATCGAATTTACTAACCAGACACAGCCCAGGAATCAGACTCAAAAAGCAGACTTGCTAAGAAGCACATCTAACACCATGAAAAATCACTGCAGAGACATGTTCACATTGAAATTTGCTTTGCCAAATATCAGGACTTCACTTTAAACAATATCTGACATTTCAAAAAAAATTTTAAATGTGTAAAAAATTGTTTTTTAAAGCAAGTTGTCACAGTGAAGAGCTAGATGCTTTTCCAGTGTCTATGGCCGGATATAACTGAGCATGTGCAGAACACATTTTAGACGTCTTCTTTTTTAGACCCTGTTCAATGGTAAATCTCTGTGTGGAATCCACTGACAGACTGCACTCGATTGCGTCTACTGTGTTTAACAAACAGCACTAGGCATATCTTTATATATTCTGATTTGATTTCCTTAGTTCTATTGATTCTATTTTTGTTTCTTATCCTTTATAATTATTTCTCTAATGATTTTACTTATTTTGAAGGTCTAGATAATTTTTATTTTGACAGCTGAATGTAAAAATAAAGGTCTGCAATAAAAAAAAAAAAAACTGCGTGGGGTCCCTCCTCCCATCCATACCAAGCCCTTTGGGTCTGGTATGTATATTAAGGGGTAACTCCACGCCAAAAAACCCCAAAAAACAGTGTAGGGTTCCCCCAAAAATCCATACCAGACCCTTATCCGAGCATGCAGCCTGGCAGGTCAGGAAACGGGGGGGACAAGCGAGCGCCCCCCCTCCTGAACCATACCAGGCCACATGCCCTCAACATAGGGGGGGTGCCTTGGGGCAGGGGGGCTCCCCCCCAAAGCACCTTATCCTTATGATGGGGACAAGCGCCTCTTCCCCACAACCCTGGCCGATGGTTGTGGGGGTCTGCGGGCGGGGTTTATCAGAATCTGGAAGCCCCCTTTAACAAGGGGGGCCCCAGATCCCGCCCCCCCCTACGTGAATGAGTACGCGGTACATGGTCCCGCTACTAATTCACAAAAAAACAAAGTGTAGTGTAGAACACCACAGGACACGGTCTTTGACAAGTCCTTTAATAAAACAATGTCCCGTCCCCCCCCGAAGTAGATCCAACGTCAATCACGGTGTCAGGCGCCAGCGAGCCAAAAAAAGAAAAAAAAAAACGTTCCGCTCCCGACGGAGGCTCACCAGCCTTATGCAGTGAGCCAGGGTGACGTGGGGGCGTGGGATCTGGGGGCCCCCTTCCAGATTCTGATAAGCCCCCCGCCCGCAGACCCCCACAATCACTGGCCAGGGTTGTGGGAAAGAGGCCCTTGTCCCCATCAACATGGGGACAAGGTGCTTGGGGGGGAGCCCCCCTGCCCCAAAGCACCTCCCATGTTGAGGGCATGTGGCCTGGTATGGATCGGGGGGGTGCTCGCTCGTCCCCCCCTTTCCTGACCTGCCGGGCTGCATGCTCGGATAAGGGTCTGGTATGGAATTTGGGGGGAACCCCACGCTGTTTTTTTTTTTTAATTTTGGCGTGGAGTTTCCCCTTAATATCCATGCCAGACCCGAATGGCTTGGTATGGATGGGAGGGAGGACCCCACGCTGTTTTTTTTTTATTATGGTGCTGGTTTTTAAATATAATTCTGGCTTTTTTGGTCTTCACTATAGCTCAGAAATTCAGCTGTCACTTCCCCTGGCTCAAAGAGAAAGTTTTGTTTGAGTTTATTTCCTTAAAGGTAACAAGGTTGACTTTTAGTTAATTAAAATGAAGACATTTTTGTGTAACTTTGGGGAAAGTGACAGCTAAGCTTGTGAACTATAGTGAAGGACAAAAAAAGGCACGCCATTAGCATTGAAAAATCAGCATCGACATACACTTTGTATTGTGAACCAAATTATTTGAACATTTGTAAACCGACCAATTAATTTTAATGGTTTGGCATTTGTACACCAAATATGACGTTCCCCGAGGCATTGGTAAACCAAGGTACGCATGTATTAGTATTGCAATCCTTTGTATTGGGATACATAGAACCAACATACATCGGAATTGTCAACATAGCACAACATTTGTGTCACATTGGAGATATCTGGCTAGTTACACTGACCTTGCCCAGGGACTTAGGGTTGATTCACAGCACAGAAATACAGGCTGGATTAGCGTTGCAGCTCTGTGGATTAGTGGTTAGCACTGCTGCCTCACAGCTCTAAGATTGTCGGTTTGAATCCCAACCACGGCAAGAAAGTAGCATGACCTCCCTGTGTGGCTGTCTTCAAATAGATGTTCTGGCAACATCTTTGCTTTCTGTCTAAATGATCCCTAGAATGTGAATTAGAATGAGGCCTTGTCTGTTGAAACACCTTCAAAGCTGCACCTAATGTGAATTGCATACAATGGGATGAGATAAGGGCCTGGACTACTAATAGATTTGATAATGCTGGTTTACACTCCTCCCCCTTTTGTGAAGGATTTGTCAAGCAAAGAGCTGAGAGAGAGAAGAGTGAGCAAGAGATACATACTGAAGAGTGATAAAGAGAGACATACAGAAGAGTGAGAGAGAGAGAAAAGGCTTGGGTGGGGAATCCACACATCAAAATTGTTACAAATACTGGCGTGGATTTTTCCCCCAAATGCATAGCAGACCCTTATCCGAGCAGGCAGCTACCACATGCCTTCAAAGATTTATTTCCTTTGTTGATTTACCTGCTTCATTCACAGTATATGCAATTGAAAATTGCGCTTTAAGTTGCCAATTTCACCGTGTTTTCTGGAGATTTTCAAACTAGTCGTGATTTCAATTGTGTTTAGCATTGTAATTTCTATTGGATTCTAGATGTGAAATTGCTACTAAATGGCCCAAAGGTTCGACAAGAACTACCTTTGAAATCGTAAGTTCAACAAACAAATTGCGTATGTTAACACACTCACATTCACATTCATTATATCCGATATCAAGTACGATGTCAATTCACAAATCACACCTGAAATTGTACACCCTGGATGCGACTTGTCATGCGATTGGCATAGCCAGCAACTTTCCATTTGCATGGCAAATTGTACACAGTGTTACTGGGGGCTAATAACTCTGTCACATCTAATCCGATGTGGCAATTGCCCAACTTACAGTGAAGTTGCACGAGTTCACAATCCAATTGGATGTGAACAGAGCCTACAGTGGACAATAGGGTGCGACTTGGTCTACGATTTGCAAGTTGTCTGTCATGCCGATTGCATGCCAAATCGCAAACAATGTTACTGGGGGCCACCCGGTCACATCAAAGCAGATTTCTAAGTGAAGTCACATGATTTCAAAGCCGGGGGAAATGCTGATTTAAAGTGCAATTTGCAAGACATCTTACACAGATCTCTCTGCAAAACGCATGAAAAGTAGTGTATTCATTACTTTAGAAATTGTTGCGGCTCCAACCAAGTTTGAACCACACCAATATGAACGCTCTAATAGCGGTCACATTGAGTGCGACTTGGCATGTGATTTGCATGACATTTGTATGTCAAGTCACACCCTATTGTCTGCTATTAGAGTGGTCACATGGGTGCATTTCCGATACTGATTTCTAAAGTAGTACATGTACTACTTTTGTGGCGATTTGCATAGATATCTGTGTCAGATGTCTTGCAAATCACAAGGAAATCGGCATCTTCACTGTACGTCGCACAATTTCTAAATCGGCTTTGATGTGACTGGGGTGTAAGGCCTTTTTATGTTTGATTTTCTGAGTGTTTTTCCGATTTATGGGAAATCCCACATACTAGCAAAAGTGAATTGACATTTTCAGTATTGCATGCGAGATGTGGTCATGTGACTGCCTTAACTCATGGGATAATTTGAAGTGAATTGTGCCCATAGGGCCAAGAAATATTGGCAATAGGGTTCCCTTTTACATCCCTGTTCAATGTTCTGTTGTATGCTGCACAGGTACACTTCACTGTGGTTTTCTTTCTGACTCTGATTTGTGGGGCCTGTATACCAAGGGTTAACGCAGGTGGGAAGAGAATTAATCAGGTGCAAACACTTTCTCTGACCAAATGAATGACAGTGGTGGGTGTGGCCTACCTTATATAAAGAGATGCAGTAGTGGCTGATTTTGTCTTGTACAGGCCACATTATTTCTGCAAGTCCTTGTCAGTGGTGGTTTGGGGGAGGAAGAGATATTGTGGTGAATTACCCCAGGCCACACTCACGCTGTGTTTTGATGTGGGCTGTAAATGGTTTGCATGTTCTTCCTTCTAAGTGTTTGTGTGTTATTGTACAATGATTGTGTGTTTATTATCTTTGCATTGTAATCCTAACACATGCAAATTGCTCTGCTCTTCCAAGTTTGCTTTATTTAAATGGAAATGCAGTTTTCAGACAAACATGGTGAGAAATGTATGTGTGGGGGATTTGGGGAGGTGGGAGGTGCTTTTATTCTGGCACATATGTATTTTTATATTGATATTTTGATCTGCAGCTTGTTTTGTGGGTAGATAAGCCTAATACGTGATTTATATTAACTGTTTGTTTCCTGCTGTAACCTGTGAAAGCACAGTTCATTAGAAGTATAATCTTTTAGATTGTAAGCTCTTATGAGCAGGACCATTCTATTTTAGCAACATCAATCCTGCATTTTTTTTTTTTTTTTTTTAACCAAGAAATTGAATGTACGTACTTGTTGCTGTCCAAATAAATGTGTATTTGATCAATAAACATTTGGACTAATTTATTTTTTGGGGGGGGATTATTTCATGTTCTAGTTGAATGTAGCACAGTGGCTAAATGGTTAGTACTTCCGCCTGGCAGTACTAGGGTTGTTGGTTTAAATCCCAGCCATGGCACCTCCTGCCTGGAGTTTGCATGTTCTCCCTGTGCCTGTGTGGTTTTCCTCCGGGTACTCCGGTTTCCTCCCACACTCTAAAGACATGCTGGTAGGTTAATTGGATTCTGTCAAAATTGGCCCTAGTATATGTATGAATGTAAGTTAGGGACCTTTAGATTGTACGCCCCTTGAGGGTTAGGGACAGATGTGAATTTACAACATATATATGTAAAGCACTGCGCAAATTGACAGCGCTATATAAGTATCATAAATAAATGTACTAGCACCCCTTAACACTTATTTTTGCTAGCTATATAATATGCCCAAATCTTCCTTGTTAGAGTACACATATGCAAGTATGTCCAAACAAACCAAAAGCCCCCTATTGCACCACAAGACCATGTTATGTACCAATGAATAGGTCGTGTTCAATATCCATCTAGCTATTTTCCTACAATCCTCTTAACAGTAATAAATTGGGCCCCCAATTTATATTGACTTTGGGCCTTTACTGGCAAATATATATTTGCCAATGTCATATACACAGTATAGCTGCAAGCATACAGTTACCAATGCCAAATCCACAATAGAACTGCAAACATATATTTGCAAATGTCATATACACAATGGAGCCGCATGTAAAATTGCTATGGTGCACAAATCAATGCCAAGATGGCTGTTGGAGGAGGTGCTAGAGCAGCTGTCATACCGGATATACGTCATGACATTTGGGGAAGGACGTTTGCACACACCCGGAAGTTGTAGTGGGGAGTGTTAGTGGATGGGAGTGTAGTTTAGTGGTCTATTTTTTAGTTTTGTGAATTGTTCTTTTGGGGAGTTCCAGACCACATCTGGACATGGCGAGATCGCTGTTCTCCACCGAGGAGCTGATCCTCATTTGCTGGGGAAACATTACTAATAATTGTATTTTCAGTTGAAAACATGTCCAATTCCTAGATCCATTGCGGTATATAGCAGACGTTCAAGGTTCTACCTAACTATACAGGTGGCACAGACACAAGCATACACCCAGGGCCACTGTTAGATATCACGGAGTTCCGTACAGCATACCTGACAGCCCCCCACCACCAGAGAAAATATCCAAATTATATTTATGGTAAAAATACACTAAAAACATTAATAATTGACATAATCCCAACCAAATTCCTGTGAAATCTAAATGCTAAAACTGTACTGAGTTCATAAATAAAGCTGTGTGTGTAATTGAGGTGTAATTGAGGTCTTGGGGCTCATGGGTGCTGTGGCCTGTAGAGTGGGAAACAGTGGTTTGTTTTTGTGGCTATCGCCGTTTGCAGGTAACCTATGTTACACTATGAAAATGCTGCAGGTCATAATTTGACAAGCATATGGGTGCAGGTGTACAGCTCTGAACACAGACAGTGAGCATTCAGGGCCACTTCCCCACGCCTTCACACCTGTCAGGTGACAACTTGTGTTCATACAGCTGCTGTGTCCCCATAGTGTAACAGGTGTCTCCAGCCACATGAACAACCCCCTCATTCATGCTGTACAGGCCAGAGGACTTGTGTGAATGGGGGAATTTTTTACTTTTTTTCCTCAGCTCATTAATTTCAATGGCTGCCTAACGTGTGGGAACATGCAAAAATACTGCAGGCATATTATTTTAAAAGTGTGTTGCACCTAACCGCACAGTAGTGTGGTGCCATGCGTTTTGGTGGCTGTGAATGCCTCTGTGTTTACTAGACATGTGGAGGTGCAATTAAGTTTTCACCATGGTACCTGCGCACATCTGCAAAGGGCATTGCATTTCTTTGCTGTGCTGGAAAAAACATGCACTTGCATGCGTTTCTGCACCACAAATGGTGTGAACAAGTCCTAAGGGTCAGTTCACACTATAGAAACACAGTCTAGATGTGTTCCAGATGTTTTTGCATGCACTTTTTTGATGCATGTTTAGCGTGTTCCAGTGCATTTTGGATGCGTTTTTGACATGTTCCAGTGCATTTTTTATGCATTCCAGTTAATTTTTTTTCCCCTTTTTTCCCCTTTCTTTTTCTTAAATTTAATTAGGGACATGTGCTTTTTAGTGCGTTCCAGGGCGTTTTAGCGCGTTCCAGTACAGTTGAATGCATAAACAATGCAGCACCTGCCACGCACTGGAACTGCAAGCGCTGATGTGAACTATGACATTGACAACCATATAACCTTCTTTCTGTGCATTTTGGATGCAAAAAAAGCAACTGAAACACATGTAGTGTGAACTGGCCCTAAAGGTTATTATAGGTCAGGGAACGGGACTGACAGGAATTGTGAATTCAATCAGATTAGTGGTGAGATACAATCAGGAATCCTATAATAATGCGAGATCTGAGCTGTGGGTGATAGGAAATGAGACACATTCACTGAATCAGTAAATAAATAGTTAAATAAAAAGAGTGGGGTGGGGATACATAGATTGGCAGATGAAACAGGTGATGGTGGGGGTCAAGTTGTATAAGGAGAGAGGCTTAAGTGCTTGTTCACACTTGACTTTATTTCTAACTCTTGCCAAATGGCCCTATAGTGTTTGACAGGTGTTTGGGAAGCATTTTTAATGCTCCTCAAATGCTCCTGAAACACTCTATGTGCGGTTTTGAGGCATGTGATAAGCATTTACCAAGCGTTAAAACTGCGCCGCAAATGCCTGTAATGAAGTTAAATGGTATTAACGCTCCGAAAATGCCTTGCAACCACACTGCAAACGTCTGCCAGGCATTTGAGGAGCGGCACCATAGACTTGAATGGGAGGCTTCAACTCCTCCTGACTCGACATGAGGCGCCAGTTTTGCTGTGACGCAATGCTAACACTTTAGTGTGAACAATACTGTGTGCTGCCATGTGCAGAATTTTCATAGGCATTTGAGAAGCGTAAAAAACAATTCCCAAACGCCTGTCTGATGCCTGCTGACAAAGCTAGTGTGAACATAGCCTTAGAGAAGATAAAGTTGTAATGAAATATAAACAGAAGGAAAATTGAAAGTTTCAAACTTGTCAGAAGAACAGGATGCGGACGATTTTGACTATCGCCCGATTTTCCCGGCAATGATGGGCAAATCGGCCGATTGTTTTACCGATAAACATATGCGCATAAGCCGTGTCCTGCAAGAAGAAGAAAAAGAAGAAGAATTCCAGTCTGCTATTATATTTTACATGAAAAGTCTTGCGGTTGCAACAATGTATCTATTTGTATCCGAATAAAAACATCTGTATCCAAAATGGATACAAATGGATACATTGTTGCAACCGCAAGACTTTTCATGTAAAATATAATAGCGGAGCTCTCTGCAAGGGACAGAAGTAAAAATACCGGCCATAGACGGGACGAAAATCGGCCAATTTTGTTATTGAACGATCGATTTTTCTTTTTAAAAAATGGCTGGTTTTTGACCCATCTATGGCCTGCATAAGACCAGAAACTCAGACATATACCAGGCCCAATTAACCTAACAGCATGTCTTTGGAGTCACTCCAAAAAATAAATGAACAAAACCAGCGCTCCAATACTCATGCAAACCAGAAAAAAGTCAGAATGCCAAACAAAGAGGTGCTGCCCTTCAAAGATCGGGAAATCTAACCACTGAAAGAAAAAACAAACAAGGGCGCACTCTCATCATGCATTACCGTGGTATACCACGTGTTTAATAAATAGACAATTAGATATATACTCACAAGCCAATGATAAAAACAGTGTGTGTGGTCCACAACAACAGTCACAAATCGCTGTGTCTAATGTGCGGATAAGCTGGCGCGTTTCGGGAGCTGAACCCCCTTCCTCAGAGCTAAAGAAGCACCTGCTGGCCACATGCCTATATACCACAGAAATGTCAAAGGGAGGGTAAATAGAACCTTCCCACCCACTCCCAGCAGCCCAATGGCGAAAGAGAGAAAAAAAAAAACCCATAGAATGCACATATGAAATATATATTTAAATTTAAATGACCTAAATGTCATATGGCAAAAGGACGCAGTGTGCTAAAAATATAAAATAATAATGCACTAGCGCACATATAAATACATAAAATATATATATACTGGAGGTGCACTGACATTTATATATATATATATATATATATATATATACACATATTTACATTTGCTTCCAAAGATGGTGGCTGAATCACTTCATGTATCAACTCAATCAGCATCCCCCACATAGGGAACAGCCGGGACACCACGCAGCACTGGATGGAAGGCAATGTAAAACCGAGACGGCCATTGCCCAGTAATTATATGTCAAAGACTGATGACAGAGGCAGTGTGGCGTCCACACACTCCGCCATGCTGGTGGGCAGAGACATGTAAGGCTCTGGGTTGCGGGCGCGACATGGCCCGACGGCGCATGCAGGCCGGACGTCACAGAGACCGCGTCGCATCACAAACCACGAGTACACCGCGCACACGTGCCGCACCTAAAGCACGGACCGCGCGTGCCCAACACTAAAACAATAGCCCTTAAAAAAGGAAAAGCGAGTCTCCCCGAAAAGCTCCAGAGAGTCGCCGCCCATAATGACAATAAGAGAAAAGATAAATAGTGATGTGCAATATAATGAATGAATGAAATTGATAAAATGGGAAAATGTGTGAAAAAAAAAAAAACACGGGGGGGGGGGGGCACCTAACAGTGGGATACAGACCGGGCCAGCAGGCATCATAACAATGTGAATGTACATACATGGATAAAAAATAAATAATAAAGAAAAAAAAGTTCAAAAAAAGTTTAAAAAATATTGAGACAATAAATATACATATATATATATATATATATATATATATATATATATATATACACACAAATACACATGCACAAATACATATATATATACACATACACGCATATACACACAACACTCACACACAATATATAACACACAATATAAACACAACAATAAGTATAAAAATATATGAATATATAAAATTGATTGCATATACATATGCTCCAAATCATAAGCACCAAAGACACACAAAAAAAATAAATACTTGAGCTCCTTAGGATTTACCCTCCGTAATGACCAGGCCTCTTTTTGCTACTCGACACTGCACTAATTCAACTGATAATTGCGCGGTCATGCAATGCTGCACCTAAACGAAATTTACGTCCTTTTTTTCACACAAATAGAGCTTTCTTTCGGTGGTATTTGATCACCTGTACGCTTTTTATTTTTCACGCTATAAACAAAAAAAGACCAAATATTTTGAAGAAAAACAATATTTTTTACTTTCAGCTATAAAAAATATATAGTAAACTCAAAGTTAGTTATAAATTTAGGCCAAAATGTATTTTGCTACATGTTTTTGGTAAAAAAAATCCCAATAAGTGTATATTGATTGCTTTGTGTGAAAGCGTCTACAAACTATGGTATAGATACTGCAACTTACGACATTTTTTTGCTATACAGTGCTGCGCTAGTTTAACGGACAATTGCGCGGTCATGCAATATGGTACATAAATGAAATTTATGTCCTTTTTTTTAACACAAATAGAGCATTCTTTTGGTGGTATTTGATCACCTGTGCACTTTTTATTTTTGGCGCTATAACCAGAAAAAGTTTTGAAGAAAAAAATTTTTTTTTTGAAAAAAACAATATTTTCTCATTTTGGTCATAAAAATATAAAAAAACCCTAAAATTTCGTCATAAATTTAGGCCAAAATGTATTCTGCTACATGTTTTTGGTTAAAAAAATCCCAATAAGTGTATATTTATTGCTTTGTGTGAAAGTTATAGCGTCTACCAACTATGGTATAGATAATGGAATTTACACAGCTTTTACTTTCTGACTGCCCATCAGGTGCTAAAATACCAGAATAGTACAAACACCCTCAAATGACCCCTTTTCGGAAAGTAGACACCCTAAGCTATCTGCTGAGAGGCATATTGAGTCCATGGAAGATTTATTTTTTTCCACAAGTTTCTGGAAAATGTCAAAAACTTTTTCTTTTTTTTTTTTTACACGAAGTTGTAATTTAAATGATTTATTTCTCGCACAGGCCATGGGTATATGTGGAATTACACCCCAAAATACATTCTGCTACTTCTACTGAGTATAGGGATACCACATGTGTGAGACTTTTTGGGAGCCTAGCCAAATACAGGAGCCTGAAATCCAATGACCACTTTGAAAGCCTTAAGGTGCGTAACTTCCTCATTACACTTCCTCACTACCTATCACAGTTTTGAAGGCCCTGATATGCCAGGATAGCCCCAAACCCCCCCAAATGACCCCTTTTTAGAAAGTAGACACCCCAAGGAATTTAAAAAGAGGCATGTTGAGTATTTTGCAGATCTCATTTTTTTTCTCACAAGGTTTTGAAATATAAAAAAAAAAGAAAAAATATGTTTTTGTTTTTTTTCTTCATTTTCCAAAAACTTGTGGCAACAAATGAGATCTGCAAAATACTTACCGTGCTTTTTATCAAATTCCTTGGGGCGTCTACTTTCCAAAAAGGGGTAATTTGGGGGGGGTTAGGTGCTATCCTGGCATTTCATGGCCTCCGAAACTGTGATAGGTAGTCTGGAAGTGTAATGAGGAAATAAAGCCCTTTAAAAGCCTGAAGGTGCTTATTGGATTTTGGGGTCCTGTACTTGGCTACACTGCCAAAAAGTCTCTCACATGTGGTACCCCCATACTCGGGAGAAATAGAAAAATGTATTTTGGGGAGTAATTCCACATATAACCATGGCATGTGTGAGCAGTAAATCATTTAAGTGACAATTTTGTGTAAAAAAAAAAAAGATTTATTTTTGTCATTTTCCAAAAACTTGTGGTAAAAAAATAAATTCTTCTATTGATTCAACATTCCTCTCAGCAAATAGTTTGGGGGGTGGGGGCGTTTTATGCCCAGCATTAGAAGTTTATGCCACACATCATTCACTCTTCTAACCACCTGAAGACCAAGCCTTTTTGTTCACATGAAAAAAAAACAGTATTTTTTGCTAGGAAATTAATTTAAACCCCCAAACATTATATATTTTTTTAAAGCAGACACCCTAGTGAATAAAATGGTGGGAACTACAATTTTTTTTATGGCACATAGTACTCGCGCAGCAATTTTTCAAAAGCAATTTTTTAAAAAAAATACACTTTTTTTACTTTTAATGCACAAAAACAGAATATATTGGCCAATTGTTTGGTAACATATAAAAGATAATGTAATGCCGAGTAAATATATACCAAGCATGACATGCTTTAAAACTGCGCATGCCCCCTTCAATGGCGACAAACTGCAAACATTTTTAATATCCATAAGCCTTTAAAAGCCACCATTTTAGATTTACAGAGGAGGTCTATTGATTCAACATGCCTCTCAGCAAGTAGTTTGGGTGTCTACTTTCCAAAAAGCGGTCGTTTTGGGGGGTGGGGGCATTCTATGCCCAGCATTAGAAGTTTATGCCACACATCATTCACTCTTCTAACCACCTGAAGATCAAGCCTTTTCTGACACTTTTTGTTCACATGAAAAAAATCTGTATTTTTGCTAGGAAATTGATTTAAACCCCCAAACATTATATATATTTTTTAAAGCAGACACCATAGTGAAAAAAATGGTGGGTACTACAATTTTTTATAGGACATAGATTTTTCAAAAGCAAATTGTTTTTAAAAAATACACTTTTTTTACTTTTAATGCACAAAAACACAATATATTGGCCAATTATTTGCTAGAATATAAAAGATAATGGTATGCCGAGTAAATAGATACCAAACATTACATGCTTTATAACTGTGAATGCCCCATGCAATGGCGACAAACTGCAAACATTTTTAATATCCAAAGGCAACACTTTAAAAGCCTGTAAAAGCTACCATTTTAGATTTACAGAGGAGGTCTAGTGTTAGAATTACTGCCCTTGATCTGATGTTCATGGCGATACCTCACATGCATGGTGCAACCGCTGTTTACATAACGGCACAGGGTCAAGGTTTGTGCACACAGGTGTGCGCGCATGGGAAGGGCAATTTTTTTTTTTCTAGTTATTTTGATTTTTTTTTTAATTATTTTTACATTGTACCTTTCATATTTTTTTTTTATCACTTTTAATGCTATAACAGGAAATGCAAATAACCCCTATAACTTCAATGGGCATTGTCATATATTATTTTTTGAGAAATCTGGGGTCTATCAGACTCTGGATATCTCCTCTGCCCTTACATTATCTAATCAAACCAAAATCGGTGTGATCAAATGCTTTCCCAATTTACAAATGGTGCTGTTTATATCCTGCGAAACTGAAGTGATAAAATGCTTGTAGCTTCTGAATTCTTAGACTATAGAGATGATTGGCACCATTCTGGTCTCCAATCAGCTCTATAGTCAGCTGGCAAAAACACCGGCTGCATTCTCAGGTTCCCCTGACGGCATGGGACTGCCCGAGAAGGCTGTAGAAGGCAGCGGGGGAGGGGGGACATCATCTCCCACTGCTTGTAAAAGCAATGCTGCAGCTAGTTAGCCACTAGGATTGCTTTTACATGAAAGCCGATCACCGGCTGAAAAAAACGACACCAGGATGATGCCTGCAGTTGTAGGCATCATCCTGGTATAACCATTCAAATCCAGTGATGTACCAATACATCGCTGGTCCTTGTTGGTTATATATATATATATATATATATATATATATATATATATGCTATGTTCTTTTTTTTTTTGTATGCAGCCAGTGGACTGAATGAAAAAATAAGAAGAAATCTCTGCAGGAAAAAGTGTGTGGTATGCCCACCATTAGAATATACCGCCCTGCATCCACCCACTTCTAATGGTGGGCACACATTAGGTCACACTTTGCCACAAGTTCCAGTTCCAAGATTGAATAAATGTCTAAATAGTGGCACGCTTGAATAAAAATTGTCCACGTATAAGTGGTACCCCATATGGAGAAATGATGACACCAAGTCCCAAACTATCTTGCCACTGCTCCCCATGTAGTCTGGGCATCCGGGGGGCTCCACGTGACTATCTTTTCACTCGTAAATCCGAAACTTATAAGTATAGCCTGTTGTCCTCTCACAGGTCTTCTACATCTTGCCCCATTACTGGCACGCTTGCAGGGGAGAAATTGTTTGAATGCAAGGCGGCCAGAAAAATTAATAAGGGACTCATCAATGCAGATGTTTTGCTGGGGAGTATAGACATCTGAAAATTTTAGGTTAAGGTGATTTTCGAGGGGCTGAATTTTGTGGAGCCGGTCAAATTCAGGGTCACCCCGAGGATGACAGAGTGTATTGTTGCTGAAATGCATAAAACACATTATACTCTCATTTCTATGCCTGGCCATGGCAGCAGAGAACACGGGGTATGATGAATGGGGTCTGCGGACCAATACAACCGTAATTCATTTCTTTTAGTAATGCCTATGTTAAGGGTTAGGCCCCAAAAAAATGTAAATTTGAAAACCGTAATGAGTTTCCATGCGAATGGTCTGGCAAAGTTTGAATTTGGGTTGGCGGCAATAAATTGTTGTGCATATAAACTGCTTTGATCCACAATCAATGCATACAGATATTCCGTGAAAAACAGCTCCAAAAATCAAGGAGGTATGTGAAAGACCAGGATGAACTAGACCGCTGGTACTCCGTTCATCAAAAGGTAGAGCGGCACTAGTACTGGCACTCTGGTGCATATGAGAGTCATCAAAATTTACCGACAAGTGCTAACAGAGATCAGGCCTGATTCTGCGAACACTGCGGTTTTATGTGCAATGTATCAAGTGACAGTGACCTACTGACACTGCACTTGCTGAGGGAGAAGGGGGGGTAAGCGTAGGGGCTAAACGCAGGTTTTGGCAGGTGCCGGGGCTGATCCCGCTAACGCTGCGTTTTTGGGGACGCTATACTAATGTGAACGCTGGTATAGTGCTGACCTGATCAAAGATATTGACCCGTTCAGACACTATACTAGCAATGGAGGTTTATTGTACATGAGCGTGCTCCTGGAAATCAAGGGGTTAAATGTGATGACTGGTGTACTGACGGGCAATCTGACGCTATCTGGGAGGGGCGTGAAAACCATGGGAGCGCGAATCACGTATATATATATATATATATATATATACAGTCAGGTCCATAAATATTGGGACATCGACACAATTCT
Organism: Staurois parvus; assembly: GCF_062004578.1. NCBI lineage: Eukaryota > Metazoa > Chordata > Amphibia > Anura > Ranidae > Staurois > Staurois parvus. The sequence continues at coordinate 1,433,883 of NW_028318757.1, forward strand.
AACATTTTTGGCTCTATAAACCACCACAATGGATTTGAAATGAACAAACAAGATGTGCTTTAACTGCAGACTGTCAGCTTTAATTTGAGGGTATTTAGATCCAAATCAGGTGAACGGTGTAGGAATTACAACAGTTTGCATATGTGCCTCCCACTTGTTAAGGGACCTAAAAGTAATGGGACAGAATAATAATCGTAAATCATACTTTCACTTTTTAATACTTGGTTACAAATCCTTTGCAGTCAATTACACCCTGAAGTGTGGAACGCATAGACATCACCAGACGCTGGGTTTCATCCCTGGTGATGCTCTGCCAGGCCTCTACTGCAACTGTCTTCAGTTCCTACTTGTTCTTGCAGCATTTTCCCTTCAGTTTTGTCTTCAGAAAGTGAAATGCATGCTCAATCGGATTCAGGTCAGGTGATTGACTTGGCCATTGCAGAACATTCCACTTCTTTCCCTTAAAAAACTCTTTGGTTACTTTTGCAGTCTGCTTTGGGTCATTGTCCATCTGCACTGTGAAGCGTCCAATGAGTTGTGAAGCATTTGGCTGAATATGAGAAGATAATATTGCCCAAAACACTTCACAATTCATCCGGCTGCTTTTGTCAGCAGTCACATCATCAATAAATACAGGAGAAGCAGTTCCATTGGCAGCCATACATGCCCACGCCATGACACTACCACCACCATGCTTTACTGATGAGGTGGTATGCTTAGGATCATGAGCAGTTCCTTTCCTTCTCCATACTCTTCTCTTCCCATCACTCTGGTACAAGTTGATCTCGGTCTCATCTGTCCATAGGATGTTGTTCCAGAACTGTGAAGGCTTTTTTAGATGTCGTTTGGCAAACTCTAATCTGGCCTTCATGTTTTTGAGGCTCACCAATGGTTTCCATCTTGTGGTGAACCCTCTGTATTCACTCTGGTGAAGTCTTCTCTTGATTGTTGACTTTAACACACATACACCTACCTCCTGGAGAGTGTTCTTGATCTGGCCAACTGTTGTGAAGGGTGTTTTCTTCACCAGGGAAAAAATTCTTCGCTCATCCACCACAGTTGTTTTCCGTGGTCTTTTGGTGTTGCTGAGCTCACCGGTGCGTTCCTTCTTTTTAAGAATGTTCCAAACAGTTGTTTTGGCCACGCCTAATGTTTATGCTATCTCTCTGATGGGTTTGTTTTGTTTTTTCAGCCTAATGATGGCTTGCTTCACTGATAGTGACAGCTCTTTGGATCTCATCTTGAGAGTTGACAGCAACAGATTCCAAATGCAAATAGCACACTTGAAATGAACTCTGGACCTTTTATCTGCTCATCATAATTGGGATAATGAGGGAATAACACACACCATGGAACAGCTGAGAAGCCAATTGTCCCATTACTTTTGGTCCCTTAACAAGCAGGAGGCACATATGCAAACTGTTGTAATTCCTACACCGTTCACCTGATTTGGATGTAAATACCCTCAAATTAAAGCTGAGAGTCTGCAGTTAAAGCACATCTTGTTCATTTCATTTCAAATCTATTGTGGTGGTGTATAGAGCCCAAAATGTTAGAATTGTGTTGATGTTCCAATATTTATGGACCTGACTGTATGTGATTTTGCATACTCATGCCGCCCTGTAGCAGTATTTCTGCTGTAGGGCGGTCAGGAAGCAGTTACAGAAATGTTTTCTGTTACGTTGCTGCGTTACTTTAACTGACAATTGCGCGGTCATGCAACACTGCACCCAAATTAAATTTACATCCTTTTTTTCCCCACAAATTGAGCTTTCTTTCGGTGATATTTGATTGCCTGTGCGTTTTTAATTTTTTGCGCTATAAAAAAAAAGGCTGACAATTTTGAGAAAAAAAACAATATTTTGGACTTTTTGCTATAAAACATGTCCAGTAAAAAAAATAAAAAAATCTAATTTTGTCACAAATTTCATCCAAAATGCATTCTGCGACATGTCTTTGCAAAAAAAAATCCCAATACGTGTAAATTAATTGGTTTACATGAAAGTTATAGCGTTTACAAATGGCGGGAAAGATACTGGGATTTTTAATTTTTATTTATACTAATAATGGCGGTGATCAGCAACATATTGCAGCGATCAGTGACTTATGGCGGCGATCAGCGATTTATGGCAGGAATGCGGGACTGCGGCGGACACTTTGACATTGGGGGGGAACTGACTTGGGGTCACTGACATCCCCAATGACACCAATACAGTGATCAGTGAAAAAAAAAATCCCTGACACTGTACTAATGACACTGGGCTGGAAGGGGTTAACATTTTTAGAGTTTAGTGTGTGAGGGGAGTGTTTTACTAGGGGGCGGGGGTGTGTGCTGGAGGGGGGGAGGCTGATCGAGGGAGAGAAACTCTTCTCTCCCTCTTCAGCTTTCACGAGCTGTCAGAGAACTGACACAGACCAGGGCTGTGTGTAAACAATGCAGCCCTGCTCTGTGTCAGCGATCACCGCTCATCGTGGGAAAACGAACGGTAATCACCGGCCGTGACAGGGCGGCAGAGACCCGCTGCTGACACCCGCGGGACAGGTAGGGGGGGCGCGCGCCTCGCGTGCGCCCCCTACCTGTTTTGCAAAACTACATTTTAAAACGTGGTTTTGCCTGTGAGTGCCGCCCTGCGACCGTTTTAATGCGGTGGCTGGGCGGCAAGTGGTTAATAACAATAAATGATAATAAGAATAATAATCACAACCATAATTATAGTTTAGAAATTTTCATATAAAAATTTTATGTATGTACATAGTGTATTACACATTATGTACAATTCAGCCAGCTTGGCAATACATAAATTGCCAAAAATAATATAAATAAATAAGTATAACATGTTGAATATAACAATATAAAATTCATACAAAAATAGAGAGGATGGGGTGACGTAACAAATGTACTGGAAAGAAAAAAAAAAAAAAAGAAACAACAACAAACGGGAACAGAAGAAGGGTAACCGAGTGTAAAATAAACCTAAAATCACAGTGTGTCTAAAGAAGACTAAACGAGGGATTGTACATCCAAGGTATCATTAAGGCCCTTAGGCAACAACGTATCTAATTTATGGATCCAATAAGATTCTCGTTGGCAGAGTTTACGGAATCTTCTACCTGAATCAATATCTCCTAATATACTCTCTATGCCAAACACCTTAAGACCCACAGGGTTTTTGTCGTGTTTTTCACTAAAATGGCAAGGTACCATGTGCTTGTCAAAGCCATGTAATATATTACGTTTGTGCTCCCCAAATCTTGTCCTCAGAGAACGTATACTGCGACCCACATACAGAAGACCACATGGGCAAACCAGGCCATAAATTACAAACTGCGTGCCACAATTGATGAACTGGCCAATGGGATGTGTCATGGAAATTTTGTATTTACAGGTTGAACTTTAAATGTGTCATATATTAGTGTTATTCATATGTCTCTCGTGTGGCTTAATTAAAGCTCTGAAGGCTGCAATTGGGCCATGCGCATTTACAATGTATGTATTACAGTACTCAGCTCAGTAATGGATGAGATGGCAGATCTGCGCTTATAGACCGGTGTGTATACCACCACGGCATTCGATGCGAATGCCGCCGGCGGTAGGCCTTGGGCCTGTATCCACATATCAGCAGCATAGTACCACATGGACTTCGTACCGCCAGGCGCCAAGCGGTGCGAACTCCGTGTGTAGGCTCATGTATATCTTGCAAGCCATTACCGACCTGAACTGTATTTGGATGGATGTGTTATAATAAAGATCGTATCGGGCCCTTTCAGATACAGACTGACACTGTTTAATCTAGGGGATGCTTGTACAGAGAATGGACACATACTAGTAGGAGCTGATAGGATGGGAAGCCTGCTCTCCACAGAGAGCTCACCATGGGAAAGGGGGAGGGGAGAACTGGTTTCCAATATCGATAAAAGGAAAGGCTATGCTCCAATCAGGATGTACATTCTGTGTATAGACACTCCCCATTGCATTGTTCTGTGGGAGGGGATTGACCTGACCCCCCCCTGCGTGGGGGGGGGCGTGTGTGTGTTTGTAATAAAACCAGAGGCTGAGAATGAAAACACTCTCTATGTGAATTCCAACAGCAACCTGAGAGTGTCGTGTGATCATTCCTAGGTAACTGGAGCTCCATTTTCCCCACATCTCGAGATAGCTAAACCAGTTTGAGGCGCAGGAATCGTGGAGTGTAGCTGCAGTCGCGGTAAGCGAGATTCGCACAGCTTTATGGGGGATTGCTGCGCATCCAACTGCGAGTACTCACGGTAAGGAGAAATTCGTTAAAAGCAAATTTCCAAGACAGTTTGGCGAGCCAGTGGATCCTAACGCGAATTCTGGGATAGCTAACCGAGTACGAGGGGGGAATGAGCTATCATGAACTAGCAAAAAGTATGCCGGCACATTTCAGGTCTCTCTACCGTTAAGAGGATTGCTTTTTGCGCGTTCGTGTGGCTAATTTCACTCTCTGTTAGCTAACGTGAATTCCGCTTAGCAAGGACCTAGTTGTCCTAAAATCTTGATTTGTGGGTGAAAGACAAGGGTTTTTCTCTGCTGAGAGCAGCAGAGGGGTGGGTTTGGTTGGCTGGATTTGGTCAAGTTTAAAAATCTTTCAACCAAAAATTAAATGGGTATATGTTTTAGTGGGTAAAAGATGTTGCATAGTTTAGGTAAGTATTTGCGGGTTGTAAGTACTGTGGTAATTGCTCTACCTCCCTCCACGTGAAGTAATTATTACAGTGCTGAAAGGTTTAGGTTAATTGTTAACTGTTGTAAGACCTTTTTTGTACATATAGTCTGTGCAGTGTTTTGTCGGTACTACTGCTCCCAGCAAGCATGCAACAGTGGGTCCTTTCTGTTACATGCGCATGTTAGTGTGATATGTTGGTTTTTCCATGTCCGTTCTGTGATTGTGCCAAATTTGTGTTGTATGTGTACTGTATATTGTTGTGTAATTGTCCAGTGTATGTTTTGTCCAAAAGTCTGTTTTATGTAAGAGGTTAGAGGCAATTTTGAGGCTAGTGTCTGCCATGTGCTTTCCTTGGTGGTGGCCATTTTACTGACTGCCATGTGCTTTCTCTGGTGGCCATTTTGTTGACTAGCACATGTGCAGTAATCTCTATGCAATGTGTATGCAGTTTTCTATATGCATTTGACCCATTTTGTGTTTTTAATCCAAATTTTTACAGTTAAGTTGTTTGCTTTTAGCTTTAAATTTGCGTATTGCCAGCCAATTTAAAGTGTGTTAAGCGAGTTTTTCCCTCACGTGTTCCACATTTAGTGAGCGCGGTGAAGTTTGGGTTCTTGCACATAGATTTCTTGTATAGTGATTATGTTTTTCTTGTTAAAAGTAGTTCCTTATTGTAAAGCGGGTTTGTTTTAAAGCTGCTGCGTTGCGTGTTTCGCGTCCAGCAGACTTTTTGTGTAAACAGTTTTAGGTGGTTGCAGCGAAGATCGCGTGTGTAACGCGGATCATTTAGCGGCGCTGGTAGGAGTGATTTTCGCGTCAGCAACAGGGGTTATTTTTGGCACAGTTTTTTGGTTCACCTCTGTGTAATTGTTTTACTGCGAAACGTCCCGTGTTTTCCATAAGGCTCCACTTTGTCCTTTTTAACAGTTTTTCAAGTTGAAAAGGGGTTTTTCTGTGTGTATTAGGGAAGTTTTTTTTCTTTACACAATTTTCCTAAAGGTCAGTTAGCAGGTTTCCGGGCAACCAGTGACCCATAAATAACATCCAAGAACCCCTCCTTTTGTTTTGACTTGTGTTAGCTACTGTGTGCAGGGAGAGAAAAGCCACTTTCATCATTGTGCGGTGTGGTCTGCCAAACACAGTGGGTGATGAGAACCACATAAATTGCGCTGTGCGAGTGGGCGGTCCAGGGAAGTGTAACGCTTAGCCTGGTTACCACAAACACTTCGGGTGGTCAGGATCACATAAATTGCGCTGTGCGAGTGGGAGGTGTGCTCTCAGTCTGACCGCCACTTGATGCGCTTCGGGTGATCGATAAGAATCACATAAATTATGCTGTGCTGGGAAAGTGGTGGAATCAGGTCTCTCGGTAGGATCCCACCGAGTGCTCCAGGGGGTAAACAGGTACCCGGACTCGGGATATATACCAGTGACTAGTCACGATGGGCAGTAGTCAGTCCATGAAGAGAGAGGGGGAACCAGCCCTCTTCAGGGTAAGGACAGCTGCACAACTGATGAAGGAGAGTTTGGGGGGGAAGTCTACAGAACCCCTCAAAAGGTGGAATAAATGGTCGAAGGGTACCAGATGGGAAATTCCCCGGTACATTTGACACATGGAGGTGGGAAAAATTCATCCCTGAATTTGGACCACAGATGCAGGCGTCAGAACTAGAGATCGCACAGCTATGGCTTCACAGGTCAATCCAATTAGGGAAGCAGGGCATACATAAACTGGTGTCTGTCCGGAAGAACCAGGTGATGTATACCTGGCCTTCAGAGGGAATAAAACAGGAGGATCCAGTGTCAGAGGTGGAGGAAGCTCTTTCAGGGCTGACTCTACTAAGGCAAGCAGGATCAGGGTCTGCTGGGGTTCCCAAACAACCAACAGTGGCTGAGATAAGTATAACTGCACCTGTCTCTTGTGCTAGTGACGTCACTCTTGACGTACCTTCCGTGTCTTCTATATCTATGCCTCAGCCTCTACCTCTACCTCTCCCTTCTCCCTGCTTCACCCCAGCTCCTTCTGTTTCTAACTACGAAGTCTTCTCAACAACCGATTTGCAGACTATCTGCGAATCAAGGGGAATAGACACCCGGTTAAGAAACAGGGCGGATTGCATCAAAGCGCTACGAGCCACTGATCAGACCCCTGCCCCCCCCAGCTATACCCTGATCTGAGGGACCTCAAACCTGAAGGTGCAGTAAGCGAGGTGGTTAATCTAAGCCCACCGATGAAACTGGGCCAGCCCTTGCACTCTTCCCGGACTGAGGCCTATCCAGTCAGGGTGCAGCAATTTGAAGGTCCTCCCAATGTACAGGGGGAGCGGACTTTAGGGGAACGGGTAGTTTAGCATATCCCCTTCACCCCGGCAGAGATCCGCACTATTCTGGCTGAGCTCCCGGACTATCGAGTCAATCCGAGAGGATTTGCTCGAATGTTTGGGCAAAACCAGTTCAGTTATGATATGAGCGGGTCAGATTGTGCGCAGATCCTGCGGGCAAAGGTGGGCATGGAAGTGGCCAGTGCAGTGATTGCAGGGTGCTCTATAACCACTCATGAGGAGATGACTTCAGGGGGCAAAGAGTTTTGTGCACAGCTAAAGGCAAAGCTTCCAGAAATGTATGGTGCTACCTTTACTACGGACATGATGAAGCTCACCCAGGGTCCTAATGAGGAAAGCGCCTGCTTCTGGCACTGTCTCAAGCAGACGGCACTGGATGCGGATCTGGAAGTTGGACCTGATGCTCCAACTGAAGGGGTAAAGGTGACCGCGACGCACATTCTGTTGCGGGCCAAATTCTTGGAAGGCATCCATATTAAAACTCGGGAAAGGCTGGTTCTGGCCCGACCCGAATATAATGAGATGTCTATCCCTGCTATCCTTTCCACTCTTGCGGCAATAGAGAGGGAAATGGATAGGAGAAAACAGGACAAGGCCAAAGTTATGTCCCAGACCCCACACGAAAAACCAAGGGATCTGGGTCACAGGAAGGATAGGCCCCCTCCCAGGTGTTTTCAGTGCCACCAAACGGGGCACATGAGGAGGAGCTGTCCCCAATTACCTAAAGGTCGGTGGCAGTTCATTCTTGATGAGTCCTCTGCCCCTGTTACCACCATGGTAAGTAACTCCTATGAATTCTCATAGGAAGTTGACAAATCGGTGTCGGCCCAGGTCCATCATTTTCTAGAGGAATTAAAATATCCCCTCCCTTGCCTCACCGACACCAGTGCAGCAAGAATGGTCTTGCAAAAACAGGACATCCAAGGCAAGGTACCCCTCTCAGGGGAAAGCCCTCCTAACCCCTACTAACCTCACTATCAAACGATGCACTATTCTTAACCCAGCTTCTCTTCTTCCTGTGTTGGAAGATGAGAAGGGGGGAGGACAGCAAAGACAGTGCTGAATTTTGCAACCCGACTAACGATACTAACACCTCTTCTGCTAACATGTTTTCTTTGTCCACTACTAACCTCTCTTCCAAAGGACACGACTGCATTTCTTTGATGGAACTGGAGTCAGCGGCGATCAGCCCGGTGAAGGAAACGCCACTACCGGAAGCGAAAAATCTTTTTGTCAATGGGTCCAGGTACTACACCTAAGACGGTAAGCCACACACTGGTTGTGGAAAAGGGCTCTTTGAACGCACATATGTCAGCTCAGGAAGCTGAGCTGTGGGCACTGGCCAGGGCATGTGAGTTGATGTGTGCCAACGCTAGTACCACGGCGAAGAAATACCTGTCTGAGGTTGTGTGCCGCTGGGGTCTACCTGAAACCATTGAGTCCGATAGGGGGTCACACTTCACTGGACAGATCGTTGCAGAGGTATGTAAAGCCCTTCACATCAACCAAGGGCTACACACCCCGTATCACCCCGAGAGTAGCGGTAAGGTTGAACGTCTCAACGGAATCCTTAAAAACAGGATCTCCAAATTCATGGCCGATACCCAAAAACCTTGGCCTGAGTGTCTCCCCATTGCCCTCTATTCCATCCGGAATGCCCCTCGGCAACCACATGGGCTGTCACCCTATGAAGTGTTGTTTGGGGGACCTCCCAAAGCAGGGTTGTACTTTCCTCAACAGTTGTCGTCCTTACATTCACAACTAACAGGTTACGTGCAATCTCTGCAACGGGAGCTTCAGAAGATACACCATCGGGTTCGCGAATCGCTCCCGGATCCAAATGCAATAACAGGTGTTCTTTCTATTGAGCCAGGTGATTGGGTCGTCCTAAAGAAACATCAAAGAACCGGACTCGAGCCACGATTTTCCGGACTATACCAAGTCCAGCTGACGACACCTACCTCACTCAAGCTCGAGGGACGAGACAACTGGGTGCATGCAAGACACTGCAAGAAGCTTTTCAGCTACACCAGAGAATGAGGGGTGTCATTTTCCTTTTTCTTGTTATTTGTATGCCTTACATGTGTGTGAACGGAGGAAAAGATGGCAGATACCCCAACCTTTTATTTAAAATGCATCTGCGACTAGCCAGAACCGCCAACAAAACCAACTGTTGGGTATGCTCTAAGCCCCCACCCAGTCATCACATGTCCGCAATGGCCGCTGTTCATGCCCTATATGACATCCGTGTCGGCATGAAAAAAGCAAGAGACCCCTGGTCAGCCCCCACGTAGACATTTGTCTATAAAACTTAATGACACATTTTTAGCAGGTAACATCAGTTTTAGCACCAATATTAGCTCTAGCTCCTGTAGGGCCCTCACCAGTCCATTATGGGTAACTGGACAGCTAGGCAGCCCTCAGGTGTGCTTTAACATCAGCTTTGGCACAGGTAACAAGTTTGTTGGGACTACCACTTGCGAGGGAGGTATAACTGTCAATCTGACTAACCAGACTTCCCTTCTGAGTAACCACACTGACCGACCAGACCACGTTTGTTGGAAGGACGGATGTGATGTGCAGACTGAAGGAGCAATCCCCCAGTCTGTGCAACTGTTGCTCAGTGCCAGAGGCCGAACGAAGAACTCCTCCTGCTCTGCTCTGACAGGTCCATACTATTTTATGTGTGGTTTGGCAGCCTATAGAACATTTCCCCAGAACGCGAAAGGTTCATGTGCCCTCATAAAGCTAGTGTCCGCATCCTATGTAGTGATGGATCATGAAGAGTTGATGGTCCACAAGAAGGTAAGGATGGCAGGGAGAGTTCGCAGGCAGCTGGGCTTGGTTCTCCTCATGGACAGGTTGGGGAATAGAACTTATGAAGCGCCTGAACAATTTTTCTGTCATCGTGGATAGTATGTTTAACGAGACCGTAGAGGCTGTCAGAGAAATTGCCCACGAACAACGGCAGATGGGAATTTTAGTGCTTCAGGAGAAGATGGCCCTTGATTACCTTTTAGCCACCAAAGGGGTTCTGTGAGTTCATCGGAGAGGATTGTTGTGCTTGGATAGAAGACACCGATGACAAGGTCCAGGCCCATATGGACAAAGTTAGTGAACTACAGGGAAAAGCTAGAGCTATAGCTAGTGAGGGTTGGAATCCGTTCAAGGGTTTGGGAGGATTGGGAGATTTCCTGTTCTCCATCGGATCTTGGTTGAAGGAAGTAGGAGTGTATGTCCTGATGCTTCTCTTTTTCCTCTGCCTCTTATATGCTGCGGTGAGATGTTCCTGTTGCCTCATCGACCGTGTAAACCAAGCTCGGGCAGACGACCACATCTCCATGCCCGCTCCTGGGATCCCACTCCAACCACTGATCGGAGGAAGACCTCACCAACCAACCACCTTCTCTGCAGATTACGTCCTGGCTTCCCTCTAATTTATCTCCCTGAAGACCACATTCTCCAAGACCTCCAAGCAAGCTTCAAGCCTCATCATTTGTGTCTGCGTTTTGGAAAACCATCTGGGTCGAGACCAGCCTTGTGTGGCCCCGTCTGCAGGGGCAATTTGCGAATCTGCTGCTGGATCTCCCTGGACCACCGTGGGATCACAAGCCTTATTCATACCACAAGTCTGTTTGTGGTTTTTGCAAGAGCCTTCCTGTAGTGAAGGTTCCAACGCTCTTGAGGATCATCGCTTCAATCAAGCCTGTTTGCATCGAGTCTGCGTCGGGTCTTGTTGTTTCAGGTACCCCGTGGAGCTTTATTCTCAGGGACAACTACAGGAACTCTGGTCTAAGACCAACTCTTTGAGGTTTTGAGACTACACCCATCAAGCTGAAGATCAAGAAGGGACACGAGGAGAATATGATAAAACAGGAGGGAATGTCATAGAAATTTTGTATTTACAGGTTGAACTTTAAATGTGTCATATATTAGTGTTATTCATATGTCTCTCGTGTGGCTTAATTAAAGCTCTGAAGGCTGCAATTGGGCCATGCGCATTTACAATGTGTGTATTACAGTACTCAGCTCGGTAATGGATGAGATGGCAGATCTGCGCTTATAGACCGGCGTGTATACCACCACGGCATTCGATGCAAATGCCGCCGGCGGTAGGCCGTGGGCCTGTATCCACATATCAGCAGCATAGTACCACATGGACTTCGTACCGCCAGGCGCCAAGCGGTGCGAACTCCGTGTGTAGGCTCATGTATATCTTACAAGCCATTACCGACCTGAACTGTATCTGGATGGATGTGTTTTAAGAAAGATCGTATCGGGCCCTTTCAGATACAGACTGACACTGTTTAATCTAGGGGATGCTTGTACAGAGAATGGACATACTAGTAGGAGCTGATAGGATGGGAAGCCTGCTCTCCACAGAGAGCTCACCATGGGAAAGGGGGAGGGGAGAACTGGTTTCCAATATCGATAAAAGGAAAGGCTATGCTCCAATCAGGATGTACATTCTGTGTATAGACACTCCCCATTGCATTGTTCTGTGGGAGGGGATTGACCTGACCCCCCCCCTGCATGGGGGGGGGCGTGTGTGTGTTTGTAATAAAACCAGAGGCTGAGAATGAAAACACTCTCTATGTGAATTCCAACAGCAACCTGAGAGTGTCGTGTGATCATTCCTGGGTAACTGGAGCTCCATTTTCCCCACATCTCGAGATAGCTAAACCAGTTGGAGGCGCAGGAATCATGGAGTTTAGCTGCAGTCGCGGTAAGCGAGATTCGCACAGCTTTATGGGGGATTGCTGCGCATCCAACTGCGAGTACTCACGGTAAGGAGAAATTCATTAAAAGTGAATTTCCAAGACAGATGGACCCCATGAAAGGGCAAGCCCCACAATTGGGTACCCCACACTTATAGCTCCCTTTCTGATCAAAGATGGTATTCCATACAGAAGTGGACCGTGTTTTGGTAAATTTGACCCTACTGGGAGCAATCATGCTCCTCAAAATCCCATGGGCGTCAGAAGATGACTTCAGGCCGAGCCGACAGGTGTACGGAAAGATGAAGGTCTTGGGCCAGAATTCCCCAATATTTATTTAATATCCTCTGAATATTGAAGGCCTTCTGATTATATCTTGTACAGAAAGCAATGCTGTGTGTTTTCTTGTTTTTGGGAACATTGGCCTTCGCTACACCATGGGAGTCGACAGATGGACTATTGATCTCGGGATAGAACGATCTGTATTTAAGATATGCCTCCTCAATATTGGTGGCTGCATAGCCCTTTTCTAGAAATTTCTTTTTCAAGAGCGTACTCTGAGTTTCATAATCTTGTAAAAGGGTACAAGTTCTCTGAAGTCTGCAGAATTGGCCAAAAAGAGACATTCTTGATCCATCTGGGATGGTGATGACTCTTAGCATGTAAATATGCGTTGCCAGCTGTGGGTTTGAAATGCGTCTTAGAGACTATCCGTGTTTCAGATCCTAATCTTAATTCCAAATCTAGTAACACAATGTTGTGATCATTAATCACATAGGTGAATTCAATCCCATAAGGGTTGGATTGGCAATGGGAAATGAATTCCTTTAAACTGGTGAGGTCACCATCCCATATGATGAGGATGTCATCTATATAGCGGGAGTAAAGTACTAAATTGGCACCATATGGGTTATGTTGCCAGATGTAATTCTGCTCCCAAAATCCCATAGAAAGGTTGGCATAGCTGGGGGCAAATTTGGCTCCCATAGCTGTGCCTCTCGTCTGCCTGTAGAATTTTTCCATAAAAGTGAAATAGTTGTGAGCGAGAGTGGTAAAGAGTGGTCCTTGGCTAGAAAATGATGTACTGCCTGGAGGCCAAACTCATGGCGAATACTCGTGTATAGAGATGACACGTCTAAAGATACCCACTTGTAACTGTTCTCCCACCGATAGTTGGAAAGGATTTCCAATATATGACCTGAGTCCCTCAAGTAAGAAGGTAACTCTACCACCAACCTCTGCAGATAGTGATCAATATAGTTGCCCAAGTTACTCGTGAGGCTATCGATCCCTGATATAATGGGCCTTCCCGGAGGGTTTGTGGCGTCCTTATGTATCTTGGGAATATGATACAAATGAGGTGTCATTGGATACAGTCTATAAACGCCAACTCTTGTTTGGTAAGAATTTTTTCTTGGACTGCAGTGTCCAGTAAGGTTTTAAAAGTGGCTCTATATGTTATAATGGGATCTCCAGAAAGTGGTTCATACGTGTCCGTGTCTCCCAGAAGTCTGTATGCCTCTACCAAATAGGCCTCTTTGTCCATAATGACTAGACCCCCTCCTTTGTCTGCCTGTCTAATAACCACATTTGAGTTCTTTTTTATTAATTCCAATGAATGTTTGTCCCTCGGGGTCAACTGGGCACAATTATCTGAACAAGATCTGCGGCACATAGTTCTAAAATCGGCATACACCACCTCATAAAAGGAGGATATGTAGTTGCCTTTATCCCAATATGGATAAAATGTGGATTTGGGCTTGAACCCAGTGTGTTCAATGTGATCACTATAGGAAGGCCCACTGGTGTCAATCGTCCAAAGGCCAAATGGATTGAAGTCCCAATTCTCTAATGGTGCACTACCACTGTCTGTCCAAAGGTCCTCGAGAATGGCCAAAGCCTCTATATCTGGATCTAGGCTAGACATAGAATCATTAGTGTGAATGGTATTGTTACAATCATTCCTCTCTCTTGTCTCTATATTCAGATTTTTAATGGAAAATACCTCTGAAGAGTGAGACTACGTGTAAATCTGTTGAGATCAATGAAGAGCTCAAATAGGTTGGGTAAATTGGGAGGTGCAAAATTCAGACCCTTCTGCAGTAAACTGTATTCTGCCTCACTGAAGGTGGCTTTCGGCAAATTGTAAATTTTTATGGTGCTAAACTCTTGTGCTATTTCTTGCCCCTTTTTGGACTAGATCCCACCTCTCCTTCCTCTGCGGGTTCTCCGGATCTTTTCCGTCTGAGATAGTCTCCTAGATTGGGACCCTTTTCTAAAAAAATAGATGTAGTATCTCGAGTGGCTAGAGAACTAGAGGAGTTGGGGCCTGACTCCACCAGTGCTGAGACTGTATGAGGTGATGGAAAATGCTTCCTTATTGCACCTTGAGCAGATAGGGATGGTTCTCTAGAGGGCTTTTAGGTATCGCAGATGTCCTGGAATGCTGTACTTGTGTAAAGGAAATATCCTGACCGTTGGTAGTGTCAGCACATGGAACTGGGTCTAAATGTTGGACATCTCTAGGGTATTGAAAAATCTTATTATACTGGGTGTTGTTGTGATAACTCTTATAGCTCTTCCCACCATAATGATGGTTAATCCTATTTTTATTTATATTTCTATAACTATTATTATTATTAGTATTGTTCTTGCTCATTTGACTTCTGTACCCATGTGACCCTGATTGACCAGAAGAGGGAAGAGGGAGGGGGGCCCTAACAATCCCTGAATAGGTGTCCACGGGCCGCTGGCCAGTGCCCATTCTATCAGAGGAATGACTCTTGCATTGGTTGTCTCTGTTAGATGATGTAAATCGGTTGGGCTGTGCCCTATTTGCACCATTGGGAAGGGATGGTGGCCCTTTCCGTTTCCAATTGTGTTCTCTCCCTGACATGAAATCTGCCCTATCCCTCTCAAATTTATGGGCCTTCTTACGAATAAGATTGGCCTCAAAGGTAACTGTGGAATCATTGATTTTGTTGTCCCACTCCGTGAAGGATGCTCGATGTGTGAAAGCCTCTAGTTTTTTTTTGTACTTGGGAGAGCTGTAGCTGAATATTTTTCAGATTCCTTTCTCGTTGTTGAATCACTACAAACATCCAACCCTTGCTACATTCTCTAGATAAATTATACCATTTTTCTTTTAGATCTGCTTCTAGAAAGTCACAACTGTTAGTGATCCTCAAACCCCTAGGACGGGTGTCGGCAACCCGCAGCTCCAGAGCCGCATGCGGCTCTTTTTCATCTTTGCTGCGGCTCCGGAGCACACTGCCCACCAGGTGACAGGCAATAGGGTTTCAGCGTGGCAAACATTGGCTGTCAGGATGTAGGGGGGGCAGCGTGACGAACTCCTCTCCTCTCACAGTCCGCCCTGAAGACCGGAACGGCGTGGGAACACGGCGAGAGGAACGCGCAGAGCAAAGGTAAGTGAATTGACACAATATGGGGAATGAATTACTATAGGGGGGATGAATTACTATATGGGGGATGAATTACTATATGGGGAATGAATTACTATATGGGGGATGAATTACTATGGGGGATGAATTACTATATGGGGGATGAATTACTATATGGGGGATGAATTACTATGGGGGATGAATTACTATATGGGGGATGAATTACTATATGGGGGATGAATTACTATGGGGGATGAATTACTATATGGGGGATGAATTACTATGGGGGATGAATTACTATATGGCGGATGAATTACTATATGGGGGATGAATTACTATATGGCGGATGAATTACTATATGGGGGATGAATTACTATGGGGGATGAATTACTATATGGGGGATGAATTACTATGGGGGATGAATTACTATATGGGGGATGAATTACTATGGGGGATGAATTACTATATGGGGGATGTATTTTCAGTTTTAAAAATGTGGCTCTCAAAATAAAAAGTATGCATTTGGAGTGCTGTCGATCCTCGGCTCCACATATGTATGTGAGCAGGTCTTCTCCAACATGAACTGTATTAAAAACAAACATCGATCATGCCTCACAGATGACAGCTTGCAAGCCTGTGTGAAAATGAAGGTGACGTCTTACAGCCCTGATGTGCAGACACTGTGCACTGAGGTTCAGGAGAAAAAATCCCATTAACCAGATAAATTAAATATTTTAATTAGCTATTAATGTGCAAAAATATATTTTACATTGTTAAGTGAAAAAGTTCTTTTTTTCTTCAGATTGACAGCTAACTGCACGATCCTGTATATAGCATTAAGGTAAGAAACAATATATACAGTGTCGGATTTGTTTTAAATGTTGCAATGGTTTTGCGGCTCCCAGTCTTTTTTTTCCCTTCGGAAACGGGTCCAAGTGGCTCTTTATGTCTTAAAGGTTGCAGACCCCTGCCCTAGGGGCTCTATTAACCTCCATATATTTCTGTAGTGATAAAATATCCCACCACTGAATCATCTCTACCTCTAAAAGATGTTTAAGATGGTAAAACTTGGAGGACATCACTTCCGCCTCCATACTGGCTGAATCCCTATGAACAGACTGTTGTTGTGGCCCACCACTGCCATGTGACTCATAGTCATCTACACTGTTTGAAAAACTCTTAGCAAGGGAGTTTCTTCTCATAAGTCTTTCTTCAATAGAAATGACCATGTTAATGATCCAAAAAGGACTCAAATTAATTAATTAATTAATTAATTAATTAATTAATTAAAAATAAATAAATGATGAATAGGACCAAGTTCAAAAGTCTCTTATGGATCGTGGTAAGTAGGGGACAAGCAGCCGGTAACCCCAAATGTGGATGCACTCCAAAAACTAAATAAACAAAACCAGCGCTCCAATCCTCATGCAAACCAGAAAAAAGTCAGAATACCAAACGAAGAGGTGCTGCCCTTCAAAGATCGGGAAATCTAACCACTGAAAGAAAAAACAAAAAAGGGCGCACTCTCATCGTGCATTAACGTGGCATACCACGTGTTTAATTAATAGACAAGTAGATATATACTCACAAACCAATGATAAAAACAGTGTGTGTGGTCCACAACAACAGTCACAAATCACTGTGTCTAATGTGCGGATAAGCTGACGCGTTTCGGGAGCTGAACCCCTGTCAGAGCCTGGGATTGAACCTGGTCCTTCTGCAGTGGGAGGCAATGTCTCTTCTCACTGAGCTATCTGGAATGCTGGACAGTGCCCTTGACAATTCTTGGATAATCCTGCCTTGTGCCTTGATTTCTCTTGAACCTTGAACTCCTTGCTCCTCCCATGAACTTCCTTATAAAAGCCATGTCCATGCACTTCCTCCTTGCCAGATTATTGTGCCTTACCAGCCAATATCCTGCTTACTGTTCCTGCTACTGTCTTCATCTACGTTACCGACCTTTGGCTTGCTACTGACTACGATTCTGCCTCATCCTATCTACTACCATTGGTGACCGACTCTTGGCTTGTGACTGACTCTGCTTCTGTTTGATCCCTGAACTGTTTGATCCGCTTTTGGTTTCCAGCCTACTCATTCCCTGGTGGGGGGATCCTGAGATCTTCCACCTGGCATTCACACGCAGCCAAATCCATCTCCACCATTAGGAGCTCTGGGGAAGACCGGTGGATGTCCAGACAGTAGGGAGGTGCCCCCCCACTGTCTGGACATATCCTTTAGCTGCCCCTTGTTCCTGTGACCAATTTTGTAAGTGTTGTTTCTCTTGTCATTTGAATTACCACTTATTAAATGCAATACTACACTATCAAAGCTTCTGGCCTGTGGCTCTCTTTATTGGAGGGAGCCTGGGCTTTTTGAAGGTGCCTGGTTTCTCTTGGTCTCCTGTGTGATGCTGGCTGGCTTGCTGGATTCATCTCCTTACTGGCTGATGTGCATTTTTGGAATCATCGTCCTGCTGTTCTGGGAACATGACATCTAGTGGCGAGTGATCAGATGACATCATCCTCTCCAGTGGCTTTCTTTCAGAGTACCAGGAGTAGGTCTTAATTACTCCATGCTCCATTTGCTGAGATATCTGGTTAGTGCAAACTTCTTTCAGCTTGTTCAACACAAGAGTCACGAACTTTGTTCCGGTTCCCTAACCAGGAATGTACCACAGAAGTCACCAGTTTTATAT
Source organism: Staurois parvus (assembly GCF_062004578.1). Taxonomy (NCBI): domain Eukaryota; kingdom Metazoa; phylum Chordata; class Amphibia; order Anura; family Ranidae; genus Staurois; species Staurois parvus. The sequence continues at coordinate 1,451,727 of NW_028318757.1, forward strand.
ACTTCATATTTAATGGTATATTTAGAACATTATATGTTAATAGGTTTCTGTGGATCTTGAGACCTAATTTATGAGCGCTGCATATTTTATGACTTATTATTCGAAGTTTCTTGAGGTTTACTTTCTATGCTAGCAGCTTAACTAATCATCTTTATAATCCATATACCCATTCATCTGTACTATTATTAGACACCTAGCGCTGTTTCTTTCCCATTTTTAAGACCGGTGGATGCTTAGACCCCGCACCTCAGGTGAGCCTGCGTCATTCCCAGGGTGGGCCGCTGGTGTACCAATCCTGCTGGTTTCAGGTAAGCCTTACAACTGCTGTAGCAACTGGTCTCTGAACCTGACCTTATATCGTGGCAGAATAATCTGGCCCAAAACATGGAGTCTGTTATAGCAAATGCCATGGCTCCTGTCAGGCAGTAAATTTCAGAGCTGCAAGAGTTTGGTGTTGCCTACCAAGAGAAATTTTCTGAACTGCAAGGTATAGTAGAAAGGCAACAGGGAGAGATTCAGTCTCTACAGAGACAACTGCTAAACCGAGATGATACTAGTTCACATATGCCCCAACCATCTAAGTTTAATGGAGACCGCCGCCACTACAGGGGTTTCCTTAATCAATGTCGTGTATATTTCCAAATGTACCCTGCTGTGTTTCCTTCAGACAAAAATAAGGTAATGTTTATTATTGGGCTTCTGACTGGGGAAGCTCTAGCTTGGGCTTCCCCTTATATAGAGCAGAACCATAGCATTCTGAATAATTTTGATACCTTTTTGACCGCAATGAATCAGGTTTTTGATGATCCCAACCGTTGTGCTACTGCCGAAGCAAAATTGCATAGTCTGCGGCAGGGTAGACGCTCGGTTACTGAATATACAGCCAAATTCAGAAGTTGGATGGCAGATACCACTTGGAACCCTGCCGCACAAAAGAGCCAGTTCCGCCAAGGGCTTTCTGAACAGGTAAAGGATGAGCTTGCCAGAGTAGATATTCCTAATGATCTTGAGGAATTTATCCAATTGTGTATCCGAATCGATCAAAGGCTTACAGAAAGGAGGAAGGAGAGGTTGGGAATGTTTGGAAGTAATAGGGGCATACATCTCTCTGCTAGTCCATTTGTTCAGCAGGATTCAAGAGTCTCTCTGGGTTCTAACACTCCTGAGCCTATGCAGGTTGATGCGATCAAGAGATCCATTTCCATCCAAGAGAAAGAGAGAAGATGTTCAGAGAACTTATGTCTTTATTGTGGGGATTCTGGTCATTATGCAATTAATTGTCCTAACAAGGTTAAAAGAACTATTGCTGTGACTGATGTGATTGAGTCTGAACACATAAACTCTATAAGCCAGTCTGTCTCCCCACTGATTCCTGAAGGGAATAAAGTGAACTCACTACTTTCTCACTTTGTTATCCCTATTAAACTTGTATCTGAGGGCCGTGAAATCTCCTGCACAGCTATGCTGGACTCCGGGGCGGGGGGGAACTTTATGGATATAGAGTTTGCCAACAGCAATAATATTCAAGCAAGAGATACATTTACCCCTATTGATATGGAGACCGTTGATCTTCAGAACCTGTTACCCATAAAACGGTTCCCCTGGTTCTGTTGTTTGAGGCTGACCATTGTGAGACCATCAGCTTTCAGCTGAGTACATCACCCAAGTTTGCCATCATTTTGGGCATTCCTTGGTTCTCCACTCACAATCCTGCCATTAACTGGGGAGCATGAACTATAGATTTTACGTCCTCCCACTGTAAACAATATTGCAAAAAACCTTGCCAACCAAGTCCGTCACCAACCAAGGAGGTGCTAAGTGATATAGTGGCTATCCAGTCAAATGACAAGTTTCCCCCACATTACCATGAGTTCTGGGATGTCTGTGACAAGAAAAATGCAGATAAATTGCCCCCTCTTCGCCCATATGATTGCCCCATTGAGCTGCTCCCAGGGGCTGAAATACCTTTTGGCCGCCTGTTCAATCTGTCAGAACCTGAACTAAAAGTACTCAGGGAGTGGATCGATGATAATTTGGGAAAAGGCTTTATTAGACACTCAACTTCTCCTGCGGGGGCAGCCCTGTTCTTCGTTTAAAAGAGAGACTCCACCTTGCGTCCATGCATTGACTACCGAGACATGAATAAAATCACTATTAAAAACCGCTATCCATTACCCTTAATCTTGGAAATGTTGGAAAGACTTCGTTCTGCTAAGATCTTTACCAAGCTTGATCTACGAGGGGCATATAACCTTCTCCGCATTCGTCAAGGAGACAAATGGAAGACTGCCTTCAGAACCAGGTATGGGCATTTTGAATCCTTGGTGATGCCGTTTGGACTCTGCAACACCCCTGCAACATTTCAACATTTTATCAACGATGTCTTTCGTGATCTGTTGGACCAATTTTTAATTGCCTATCTGGATGATATCCTTATCTTTTCTGATAATTGGGAAGAGCACCGCAAACATGTTTGCACAGTTTTCGAAAGATTAAGGAAAAATAGACTTTACATTAAATTGGAGAAATGTGAGTTTGAACAAACCCAGATCCAGTTCTTAGGCTATATCATTTCTCCGGAGGGAGTGAGCATGGACCCCGAGAAGGTCAAAGCAGTGGTAGATTGGTCAGCACCCAGAAATGTTAAGGAAATTCAACGTTTTGTCGGGTTTGCCAACGTCTACAGAAAATTTATAAGAAACTTCTCTAGAGTGATGGCTCCAATCACACAACTTACAAAGAAAGGGGTACCCTTCGTGTGGACCTCTGAGGCACAAGCTGCGTTTGAAAAGCTGAAAACTCTTTTCACTTCTGCACCAATCTTGGTACATCCCGATCCTGAACTACCCTTTCTAGTGGAAGTAGATGCTTCCAATTCTGCCGTGGGAGCGATCCTGTCTCAGCGAAGTGATGAAAAGATGCAGCTTCATCCTTGTGCCTATTTTTCCCGTTTGATGTCTCCAGCCGAAAGAAATTACGACATTGGGAATAAAGAGCTACTGGCAATTAAGGAAGCCTTTTCAGAATGGAGGCATCTGCTAGAAGGGGCTAATCACCCTGTAACTGCTCTCACTGACCATAAGAATCTGGAATTTGTTCGCTCGGCCAAGAGAGTGTCTTCTAGACAAGCACGTTGGTCGCTATTCTTTTCTAGATTCAATTTTATCATATCATATCGACCTGGATCGAGGAAAGGTAAGGCTGATGCCTTATCAAGGATGCTGTCTGAGCCTCCCCAGGAGGGTAATTCCCATTGTTCGATCCTAACTCAAAAGAACTTTCTAGGGGCCACAAGTGCAAAGACATTCTTGAGTCTTCTCAAAGAGGGGTATGAGAACATCCCACTTCTCAGTGATCCTCCTAGAGACATTAATCTTGAGTACAAGAACGGGTTTTGGACACTAGAGCATCGTCTCTATGTACCTGAGTCGGCTCGGGTGGAAGTCCTCAAATTAGTGCATGACTCCAAACTGGCGGGACACTTTGGGATGTCAAAAACAGTGGATCTTCTGGCACATTCCTTCTGGTGGCCTTGTTATAAGAAAGATATCAAAAGCTACGTGGCCTCTTGTTTGACATGCGCACGTCATAAGACACCCCGAGCTTCTCCTTTGGGGTTGCTACAACCACTTCCTGTTCCATCAAGGCCTTGGGGGTCAATTTCTATGGACTTTATAGTCGAATTACCTCCTTCAAGAGAAACGACTACGATCTTGGTAGTTGTCGACCGCCTTACTAAAATGGCTCATTTCATACTGGTTAAGGGGGTACCGTCTTCTGAACAAACTGCGGAGTTGATGGTTTGAGATATTTTTAAATTACATGGAATCCCTGATGATGTGGTATCTGATAGAGGAGTACAATTTACTTCAAAATTTTGGAAAAGCTTTTGTTTAGCTTTAGGGGTAACCGTTAACCTGTCCTCTGCTTTTCATCCACAATCTAATGGTCAGACTGAGAGGACTAATCAAACTTTGGAACAGTACCTTCGGTGCTTCGTCAGTTATCTTCAGGATGACTGGGTGGACTATCTACCTACGGCAGAGTTTGCCTATAACAATGCTAAACATAGCTCCACTTCCCAAAGCCCCTTTTTCCTCAATATGGGGTATCATCCAGTTTTTATCCCGGATCTCTCTATCACAACTCAAATTCCTGCTGTTGCCAACAGATTAACTACATTGCAGGAGATTCAGGCGAAGTTGATCGAGACCTTGGGGAAGGCTCAGGAAAATTATAAAAGGGCTGCCGACAGTCATCGCAGATCACTTCCTATCTTGGCGACAAGGTTTGGCTATTTATGTGGGCGACAAGGTTTGGCTATCTACCAAAAATCTGAAGGTTCATGTTCCAGCTGCAAAGTTGGGCCAAAAGTTTGTGGGACCTTTCCAGATTTCTGCTCAGATCAACCCAGTCACCTTTCGCTTAAAACTTCCTGACAGTATGAAGATTCACCCTGTGTTTCATGTATCACTTTTCAAACCATTTCATGAAAATACTTTCTCTGGAAGAATTCTTCCTCCTCCTCCACCTGTTGAGGTTCAGGGTGAAGAAGAATATGTGGTAGAGAAGATTCTTGATTCTAGGATGTTTAGAGGAAAATTGCAGTATCTTGTCCAATGGGAAGGATATGGGCAAGAGGAAAATTCTTGGGAGCCTGAGGAAAACGTCCATGCTCCTAGATTGACAAGAGAATTTCACCAGAGGTTTCCTCACAAGCCTGGTCCTAAGACGTCCAGGGGACGTCCTGTGAGGAGGGGAGTACTGTCAGAGCCTGGGATTGAACCTGGTCCTTCTGCAGTGGGAGGCAATGTCTCTTCTCACTGAGCTATCTGGAATGCTGGACAGTGCCCTTGACAATTCTTGGATAATCCTGCCTTGTGCCTTGATTTCTCTTGAACCTTGAACTCCTTGCTCCTCCCATGAACTTCCTTATAAAAGCCATGTCCATGCACTTCCTCCTTGCCAGATTATTGTACCTTACCAGCCAATATCCCGCTTACTGTTCCTGCTACTGTCTTCATCTACGTTACCGATCTTTGGCTTGCTACTGACTACGATTCTGCCTCATCCTATCTACTACCATTGGTGACCGACTCTTGGCTTGTGACTGACTCTGCTTCTGTTTGATCCCTAAACTGTTTGATCCGTTTTTGGTTTCCAGCCTACTCATTCCCTGGTTGGGGGATCCTGAGATCTGCGACCTGGCATTCACACGCAGCCAAATCCATCTCCACCATTAGGAGCTCTGGGGAAGACCGGTGGATGCTTAGACCCCGCACCTCAGGTGAGCCTGCGTCATTCCCAGGGTGGGCCGCTGGTGTACCAATCCTGCTGGTTTCAGGTAAGCCTTACAACTGCTGTAGCAACTGGTCTCTGAACCTGACCTTATATCATGACAACCCCTTTCCTCAGAGCTAAAGAAGCACCTGCTGGCCACATGCCTATATACCACAGTACATTTGTTACGTCACCCCATCCTCTCTATTTTTGTATGAATTTTATATTGTTAGTCACAGCGCATAATGACCTAATTGACGCACATGCAGATCACACCATTGATATTGAACAAATCAATCTGAAACTAGCGAACCTGGAGGATCGCTCCAAACGCAACAAAATTAAATTCAGAGGTATACCTGAAAATATTACAAACGAAGCATTGTTCCCATTTATTCAACAATATGTGAAACACTTGCTCCCGTCTATCTCGGACCTAGAGCTCGCTGTGGATCGAGCACATCGGATACCCAAACCATCTTTTCTCTCGGCATCAATCCCGAGAGACGTTCTAGCCCGCATTCATTTTTACCATGTAAAGGAAAGAATAATGGCTGCAGCCAGAAATCCTCCACCACTCCCTCCATCTCATGCTAACATCAGATTATACGCAGATCTGTCAAAAGCTACGCTCCTGAATCGCAAAAAGCTGGTTTCTGTCACTAAACCTTACGTAATCACGGTATAAGTTACCAATGGGGTTTCCCTACAAAATTAACTATCAAACAAAATGGTAGAATATATACTATCAAGAGCTTGGAAGCGGGCATCAACCTACTAAAGTCCTGGAAGATAATACCTGTGGATCCGCCACGACCCACCTCTCATAACAACCAACAAATGGAAGCAGAATAACCCACCCCGTGTATCCTTAAGCCTTCTAAATGGAATGTCTCAGGCAAAATACTCCAATCTACTTGATTCTAGCACACGGCCTTCTTCAACTACACGCATGATCCAAGTTCACGTTCGGCAAGACCTCTATTACAGTCAAAGCCAAGCTGCACCCCCACGTTTTTAAGTAGCATATCCTGCTACTCATTTTACTTGTGTTTTTTGCAAGTTTTTTTTAACCCCTCTTCACCCTCCTATCTTCCTGCACCTCCAGTCTTTCATATGAAGCAACTCTTACATGGAAACCTGTAAGTCATATGGTAACATACCTTCTGAAACCTTACCCAAGCCATCACTATTTAACCATCCTTATGAGAATTTTTTCCTCAAAACCGCTTGTCTCCAACGTCTCTCAACATCTCAAACGACTAACCTGCCTCATTAACCAACTCAACAATCCCCAAGATGATTAACATCACATCTCTTAATGTTCGTGGCCTAAACTCTCCATTTAAGAGATCAATGCTCCAGAAAGAGACCTGCGCTCTCCAGACTGATGTTCTCTTCCTACAGGAGACGCACTTTCCATCTGTCAAAACCCCCAAGCTGATCCTACATCGATTCTCGCACATATATATGGCCAACAATCCAAAAAAAAGGAATGGTGTCATCATAGCTATCAGAGATTCTGCACAATTCCTACTCATCTCTGACACAGCAGACCCTCAAGGTCTCTTTCATATCCTAGTATGTAAAATTAATTAGATCCTATATACTTTAGTCAACGTCTATGGCCCTAACACCAAACAGATGAAATTCTACAAAAAACTCTACTCTACTATCTCCTCTCTAAAACAAGATAGACTCATTATCGGAGGTGATTTCAATGTCATCGGAAACCCGGACCTGGACTCTTCCTCGATCAAACGTCCTTCTAAACAGAGCTGTAACAGCTTTTTACATACCCATGACCTTTACGATATTTGGCGATGTCAACATGGAACCGAAAAAGATTACACATACTACTCTCCTCCCCACCTCTCCTACTCTAGAATTGACTTCTTTCTTACAGATAAATGGACTCTACAACACATAACTTCTTCCAAGATTGGCACTCTAACCTGGTCGGACCACGCTCCAATCAACATAACCCTAGACGACAATCAACACACATCACTCCCTCGCATCTGGAGACTGAACTCAATGATCCTGAAAAACCCTGATAACCAAAAATACCTATTAGAAGCATAAAAAAATTTTTTTGAATGCAATGATACTCCTGACATATCTATCACCCCACTATGGCCCACTTACAAAGCGTATATGAGAGGTATCCTTATCCAACTTAATTCACGCATAAATAGGACCAGATCACAACAAATTGATCAACTCTTAACATGCATAAAACTCAAAGAGCAATCCAATAAAAAGAATCCCACTCTCTCCACATCTCTGTCCCTCACCTCAGACAGAAAAAAACTCTGTATACTTCTACTGCACAATTATGACCTTAACCTACAAAAAACAAAAGCATGATTCTACTCCCTAGCTAATAAAGCAAACTCACTCCTATTCAAAGCAATCAAACAAAAACGTCTTAAATCTAAAATCTCTCTAATCCGGCACCCTACAACACAATCCGCTCTGACGAATCCGCAAGATATAGCTAATGCGTTCGCTGATTACTATACAACACTTTACAACATCAAGGATGATCCGAACACAACCCAACCAACACTCACTTCCATACAGACATTTTTAAACAACACAAACCTCCCCCATATCACACCAACACAGCTCGAGTCAATATCTTCTCCAATATCCCTCACGGAAATAGATAAAAATATTAAATCACTACCTCTCAATAAATCCCCACGTAATGATGGCTTCACTAACGAATATTATAAAACTTTTGCCCCGACATTAGCTCCGTATCTCTCCACTCTTTTTAACCATGTAGTTTCTGTAGGTACATTTCCGAAAGAAATGTTACAATCTACAATTACAACCATCCCAAAACCAGGCAAAGACCCCCAATTAGTCCAAAACTACAGACCTATTTTGCTATTAAATACTGACATCAAACTCTACGCCAAAATAATAGCTCAAAGACTACTCCCCCTCTTGCCTATATTCACCCAGACCAAGTTGGATTCATCCCAGGTTGCCAAGCCCCAGACACAACCAGGAGACTCTTATCCCTCCTCCACAAAATAGACACAACCAAACAACCATCCATATTCTTGTCCCTAGATGCAGAAAAAGCATTTGACCGTGTCCACTGGCAATTTATGAAATCAACACTACAGAAACTGGGAATTAGGGGCTGGATGCTTTCTGCAATTCTCTTGCTCTATTCTAACCCTTCAGCTAGAGTGTTAACAGATGGCATACTCTCACAACCCTTCCTCATTTCCAACGGCACGAGACAAGGTTGTCCCTTGTCTCCTATAATACTTACCTTGCTCATCGAACCTTTAGCTGCAAACCTCAGAGATGACCTATCCTTCACAGGAATCTCCCACCTTGATAGAGAACACAAAATTAGCCTTTTTGCAGATGATATCATATTAATGATAACCGAGAGTAATACAATCCATGCCGTCGGGGGAGGAGCCTAAACATGGCGGCGCCGGAGAGCACGATGTGAGTGCTCTCCGATAACCCCCGAGCAGACCACCACGAGAACCCCTATGGACTGAAGTGCGGAGCCCTACCTGAGTGAGGAGGTCCCCAAAGGGAGAGATGCCGGCGCACTGAAGGGAGAGGAGAGCGAGTGTGGGCACGGAGCTCCAGGAGGTGATCGCGCTGCAGAGACCCATGATCAGCTGTCGGGTTGCTGGGGAAATGGAGCAGTGCGACGTGATCACGCTGGTTGGCCGCAAAGGAGCACTGGGAAGCAGAGGCGCCGGCCGGCTCCCTGACAAGTGCCGGTTCCCTGACAGGAGAGGGGAGATGCCGGATCAATCCCTAAACCTGCTGCACAGGAGAGGAAAAGAGAAACAGGACACATACCCACAAGCCACAGGAGACCCTGTAGGAATCCCCCAGAGACACCAGCCAGGAGTAACGAGTGGACGGCTGAGGATCTGAGTCGACTCACTGGGTGAGTGAGCGAAGGAGGGTGAGTCCACATGTAAGAACTCACATGTAACTATATAAGTATGCTGATCTGTGGGAAAGGACTTTAAATTGCCCATAAAGAGAGAAGAGGGATTCCCAGGGGATCTGGAAAGTGAAAATAGAAAGAAGAGGGAAAGAGAAATTATTAAGTGGCTCCAGAAGAGAAGTGGGAAAAGAAAAGAAGTGTTAAATTGATAGAGACTGATTAATATCAATACCCCAATATAAAGCCTAAAGTTGCCCTCTGGTTAAAGAGCATAGCCTGTACAGAAAATATGAAGAATAAAAGCGCTAAAGGAAGCGGGCTTAAAGGGTCCCAGACGGGTACAATTAAAAAATATACTTCCCAGGGGAATGCGACTCCAGAAAGGGCCCATAGTGGAAATGAAAAAGGGGAAATGGAAATCACCTTGGAGAATAGCCCTAGAATGTCATTGGGCCTGAATAGTAGTAGCCAACAGTTGATAGAAAATCCAGTGAGGAAAGATCTTGAAAAAGATTTACAAGTGCCGAACAAAAGAGAGATGGCCGAAATGTTTAAAGATCTGGAAAAAACTATTAAGCAAGAAATGACAAATATATGACAGGATCTAGGGCACCTGCTAATGAGAACGGAAGAAATGGAGGGAAAAATTAATAAACATACCCAATTCATTTCAGACTTAGAAAAAAGGTCCGCTATGATGAGGAATACGCAGAAACAACTGCAGTATAAAATAGAAGTACAGGAGAACAGGAATAGGAGAAGCAACTTGAGGATAAGAGGAATCCCAGAAATCCTGAAATGGGGAGAACTGCAAGAAATAGTCTGTAAAATGTTAAACTCCATTATGGACAGACCTGAAACAGAGGCAATCAAATTGGAAGGAGTATATAGATCAGGAAAGTTTCAACAAGGTAACGGGAAGGAAAAACCAAGAGATGTGATTGTTCAGCTGCATAAATAAGATAAGGAAGAGATTTGGAGAAGGACTAAAGGAAGAACAACTATTAAGTATGGAGATATAAATATCCAGATTTTTTCGGACTTATCGTACGAGACTTTGTGGAGAAGGAGAGCCTTGAGGCCCCTATTAGAGCAGATGAGAACACGGAATGTACAATATAGATGGGGTAACCCAGAGTATTTAATCGAATGGAAGAATGGTGTTACAGCATATTTGAGATTTCCCGAGGACTTAAGAGACTTCTGTGACAGACTGGAATTGCATAGAATGAGGATTACTGGGTGGGAAACAGAGGTAGAAATAGGCATTGGGGGAAAAGAGGTATGGCAGAAAGTAGGTAGGGGGGAGGTAGCGAGGAGTTAGAGGGGATAGTGTGAGTTGTTTTTTTTTTTATATTACTCCTATCTTTCTCTTTAAATTGCACCGCTAAAGTTAAAAGAATTAAAGTAAATGAGGGAAATCGTGGTGGTTGGAGGGTGGGTAAGCCGTACATGGGAGGAGTTCAACTCCAAGGTTTAAAAAAATCTAAGGTTTAAAAAGCTTTAAAAAAAGGTGGTCTTATCTCCACAAATGATTGATAGGCAATTTGAAAGCCTAAAAAGTGGGGGGGCGGGGGGGGCGGATGGAGAAGGAGGGGGGAGGGGGGGGGGGTGGAGGGATATGGTTAGAAAGATAAGAGGGATAGGGGGGGTCATAGGGACAATACTCTGCACGATAGAATGAGGAAAAAAAATAGCGATACAAGATTTATGGAAAACTTGCGATTTATAACATATAATGTAAAAGGTTTGAACTGCCCTGGGAAGAGATTTAAAGTATTCAAGGAGCTGCAGCATAGAGAGGCTTCGGTGGGTTTTTTGCAGGAGACTCACCTAGAGATCAAGTCAAATGTAAAGTTGTACTCGAGAAATTACCCAACATGGTTCTGTGCTGATTCCCCGATTAAAAGAGCTAAGGGAGTAGCAATAGGGTTTGCAAAAAACATAAGGTGGGAGATTGAAGAGAGAGAAATAGATCCGGAGGGGAGATTTTTATTTTTGAAGGGTAGATTACAAGAACAGAAATGTACAATTGTGAATATTTATTGCCCAAATAAGAGACCAGAGGTATACCTGAAGGGAGTCTTGAGAAAATTGATGGTCTTTAAGGAGGGTCTTTTGATAGTTGCGGGGGATTTGAACCTTTGTATGGACCCACAAATGGACACGACCTCATCTGTGCAGAGAGAAGGAAGTAGAGCTTTGAAAATTCTGAAGGGTGTGATACATGAGTGTCAATTGGTGGATATTTGGAGAGTGACACATGGAAAAGAGAGAGATTATACCTACTTCTCTAATGCCCACGGGATGTATTCCAGATTGGACTACATATTAGTTGCCCATCAACTCATAGAAATGGTGGACAAAATAGAAATAGAAGCGACGTCTCTCTCTGACCATGCTCCTGGTACATTGAAAGTGAGGTGGGGGAGATGTTCGTCCAGAGGGATAGGATGGAAGTTGAATGAGGCTCTCCTTCTGGACCAGGAGGTGGATCGTAAAATTAGAGAAGAAATCGAAAGATTTTTTCTGGAGAATGAGACAGGTGAGGTGTCGGTATACACAGTGTGGGAGACCCATAAGGCCTACATAAGAGGTATATTGATTACGACTGGGGCAAAAAAGAAAAGGGAAAGAAGAGAGAAACTTACTGGGCTGTTAAAAGAAATAAGCGATCTGGAGCAGATACATAAAAATAAAAGAACAGAAGAGATAAGACAGAAGGTAGTAAAAAAGAAAGAAGAACTGGGGTTATTGTTGGAGGAGGAGAAGAGAAGAGTCTTTAACAAAGTTGCTAGTGAGAGATATAGATGGGCAGATAGACCAGGAAAATATCTAATGAAAGCCTTGAGAGAAAAGAAAAATAGGAATTATATAGAAAAAATAAGAAATCCCAAAGGAGAAATGGTTTATTCTACCAAAGAGATCACTAAGGTGTTCAAAGAATACTATAGTAAGCTGTATAATATTGCCTCCCAAGATCCAGTAAATACAAGTGGTAAAGAGAGTAGAGAAAAAAGAAGAGTGTATTTTAAGAACACAGGACTACCGAAGCTAAGTAAGGATCAATTGAATTCCCTAGATATGGAAATTACGCAGGAAGAAATAAAAAGTGCATTAAAAAGTACCATAAAGGGGAAAAGCCCAGGCCCAGACGGTTATACAGTGAGGTACTATAAAAAATATAGTGACTTGTTACTACCAAAAATGGAGAAATATATGAATGCCCTGGGAGGAGAGATGGAGATGAGGCAAGAATCTTTACAGGCCCATGTGGTACTAATCCAAAAGGAGGGGAAGGATGCTTCTCAATGCTCTAGCTACAGACCAATATCACTTCTGAACATCGACACAAAGTTATACGCAAAGGTTCTAGCAAATAGACTAAAAGACCTAATGTCAATAATCTAAAGGATTATGGGGAGTTATCAAACCTGAAAATCAACCCAACAAAAACTGAGATTTTAAACGTAAATCTTCCAAGTAGCGAAAAAGAAAAAATACAAAAAGAATTCCCTTTTATATGGAAAAATAGAGAGATAAAGTATTTAGGGGTTAAATTATCTGCTTCGTATACAAACTTGTACAAGTTAAATTATATCCCACTCTTAAATGAGATTAAGGAGGAACTATGGAAATTGGGAAGAGGCAACCCGTCTTGGATAGGGCGTATAAATCTGATAAAAATGGTAATCGTACCTAAAATCCTGTAAAAATTTCAGATGGTCCCAGTTAAAATCCCGGAGGTATTCTTTAAAGTAATAAAAAAGATGCTAACAAGATATATATGGAAAAATAAAAAACCTAGAATATCATATGAGTTGCTGAGCAGAAATAAGGAGAAGGGAGGATTGGGAATGCCAGATATCAAGAGGTACTATAGAGCTGTAGTCTTAGCGAGAACGTATGACTGGACACATAATCCAGAGGGGAAAAGGTGGGTTAAGATTGAGAATGAACTAAGCGGAACTACCTTGAGTAAAATTATATGGGTACCAGCAAAACATAGAGGTTTAAAAGATTCCACAAGTGTTTTCACATTGAACGTTTTAAAGGTTTGGGATAAATTGCACAAATATATGAAATGGGACTTTAATTCACAATTAATATCACTTAGGAACACGGACTATTTCCCCCCAGGTAGGGAGGAGAGTATAGGAAAATGGTTAAAAAAAGAGGATATTCAATTGAGAGATATTATGAATTGACAGGAATTAAGAACACTTAAGGATTTGGAAAAAGATAAAAGGGAACTTTTTATTAAAATAGACGAATGGAGATATCACCAATTAAAACACTTTGTTAGAAACCTTCCGAAACCTTTGAGAATGAGAAAGGATTGGAATTTGTTTGAGAGGTTGTTGGATGCACGTGGAGATGGGAAACGGGGCACAGCTAAGGTATATAAAATTCTCACGGAGTTAGACACACACACAAAGCCAATGTACATAGCAAAATGGGAAAGAGATCTGGAAATAGAGATAGATGAGGATAAACAAGGGAAAATATATAGATTAATACACAAGTATAAGTATGAGAGAGGTGGAGGTAAATTATAAATGTTTAACGAGATGGCACATTGCACCGAACGTGGAACACAGGATGAGTGGGGAAAATACTCCAGAGTGCTGGAGGGGATGTGGAAAAATAGGTACCTTATACCATTTATGGTGGGAGTGTCCAATGATACAAGCCTTCTGGGAGAAAATAGTGCAATTAATTGAGATAATCACTGGGATAAAAATAGGATTGAACCCAGAGGTGTGTCTACTACATAGTATAGATTTACCAGTAAATAGATATAAGGACTCTGGTGTATGGCATTACTTGAATGCGGCAAAAGGCCTGATTCCTAGGTTTTGGCATAGACCAGAGACGCCAAGGGAGGAGGATTGGGTAGAGAGAACAAATCAGATATGTAAGATGGAGAAATTATATTATACGCAAGAAGACAAGATGGGGCTATTTTATAAGAAGTGGAGAAAATGGGAAGATTTTGTAGCGAGATCTACAAAGTAGTAATGAGAAGAGGAGGAAGAATTTGTATATACTATTTAGGAAAAGAGTTAATAGAATTATGCAGAGTGGGAGGGTTTATTAATGGGAAATGTGGGTACCCTGAGGCGGGTGGTGGGGTTTTAGATAGGGGCCGGGGAGGTAAAGGAAATAAATCATAGGAAGAAAAGTAATTAAGGGTTCGGAAAATGATTTTTGTGTATGAAAATAATGAAGAAATGTGTATATTACATGGAAAATAAATAAATATTTAAATTAAAAAAAAATTAATGATAACCAATCCACACAAATCACTTCTAGCGATTCGCTCGCATCTTCAAACCTATTCAGAAGTTTCATATTATAAACTCAACGAACCCAAATCTTCAATCTTAAATCTCCGTACACCCACCAACATCCAACAGAAGTTAACTTAACAGTTTCCCTTTTCTTGGGAACAACATCATATCCCATATTTGGGAATAAAACTCACTCCTTCTATAAATAAATTATATGAGTCAAACCATAAACTACTGCTTGAATCCATCCCACGGGAACGCACCAGCATGCGCACCTCAACATTATCGAAGGAAGGATAGCAACTCTAAAAATGTTTATACATCCCAAAATCCTATATGTATTCCGCACACTTCCTATTCCTATCCCCAACACTTTCTTTACTAAACTGCAAGCGATACTTGCCAAATTCCTCTGGAACTCAAAACAACCTAGATATACTACGAATCTTCTGATATGCCCTACATCCAGAGGAGCTGCAGGCCTCCCTCATCTGAAGTCATACTACACTGCCACTCTTTTAGACCAGATCTATTTTTGGTGGCACCCCACTCGGGAAAAAATATGGTCTACCATGGAAACTACTTCACACTCTTTGAAATCATCTCGAGATATCCTGTTCGTGCCACGAACCCCCTCGACCACTATCATGCTTAACCACCCATGTACCCAGGCGTCGTTACAAGCCTGGTATGATTTCTTAAATTGCACTTTACAATTACCAATTACCAATTACCACGCTACACCTCCTTATTCCCTCTTTAAACCTGTTACAATGGGGAAAAAAGAGGAATAACCCATCTATTACATTTGTATACAAGAAACATCTTAGATCCCTTCTCCACCCTACAACGGAAATTTACCTTCCTGACACAGAAAATTTTACTTATTTAAGAATTGCACACTCTCTACAACATAAAAAGATTCCGCTTATATTGAACATCTCTACTATTGCTCACAATTTCTTTAATAAACCACAGTACCCAAGAAAAAGGATTTCTACTTTTTACACTTCCATTACCAACTCACAATTTTCCCTACAAACAACCTCTCTAAGCAATTGGGAGAAACTTCTCTCACAACCAATTCCACCAAAAACATAGGTAAAATCCTTTACTGCTACTTATAGAGCTTCCCGATGTAGTTCCCACTGGGAATCATATATAAAAATCCTACATCAATGGTACTTAACACCGGTTAAGCTTTCCCTATACTATCCCCAACGCTCCTCTACTTGTTGGAGACAATGCGGAGACATAGGAACAACTCTCCGTGTACTTTGGACGTGCAAATCCATTAGATCATATTGGAACACTGTCTTCCAACTGATCTCGACATTAACTGAATCTTCAGTTACACCTACCCCTGCCCTTGCATTACTGCACATCGGAATTGATCAATTCCGAAGAGATTCTAGCATTATTCATATACTAGCAGCCGCTAAGATCAATCTTACCAGATTGTGGAACTCTACCCAAACCCCCTTCTTAACTTTGCTTATAGCAGACCTCAACGTCCAGTGTGATATGGAGAGAAGATCAGCCCTCAATAATTCCTCATACCATAAATTCAAATTCCAATGGGCTAGATGGCTACGAAACCCAAACTGCTCCGTAATATACTGATTACTTATCGGTTCAAAACTAAGAACCTTTCTCATTAGACTGGCATGTTGTTATAATCCCCCCCCTATTTCCCTTCCTCTCCCTTTGCCTTTCCCCTTCCTATCCAAACCCTTACCCCTGTTTCCCCCTTTTCGTGTTTATTTAACCTACACTCACAGTTACTGCTCTGTACTCCACATAATTTTCTCAGGTTATGATAAGCAATGCTCATTATGCCCCCAGCCAAAAGGTGGGGAACTTATTTTGCATACCTGTAATGTCGTTGTAAAAATTTCTGACTGAACTGTATATTGATACCATGTACTGTTCAAAACCCTCAATAAATATTATTGAATATAAAATTTACAATTTGTCGAAAGCCACCTTCAGTGAGGCAGAATACAGTTTACTGCAGAAGGGTCTGAATTTTGAACCTCCCAATTTACCCAACCTATTTGAGCTCTTCATTGATCTCAACAGATTTACACGTAGTCTCACTCTTCAGAGGTATTTTTCCATTAAAAATCTGAATATAGAGACAAGAGAGAGGAATGATTGTAACAATACCATTCACACTAATGATTCTATGTCTAGCCTAGATCCAGATATAGAGGCTTTGGCCATTCTCGAGGACCTTTGGACAGACAGTGGTAGTGCACCATTAGAGAATTGGGACCTAAATCCATTTGGCCTTTGGACGATTGACACCAGTGGGCCCTCCTACAGTGATCACATTGAACACACTGGGTTCAAGCCCAAATCCACATTTTATCCATATTGGGCTAAAGGCAACTACATATCCTTCTTTTATGAGGTGGTGTATGCAGATTTTATATTCAAATAATTTTTATTGAACAGTTTTAACATACAAAAACAAGACAAAAGAAAAAAAAATATATATAGGAACATTTGCGTAGGAATGAAAAGGTTCACATTTGAGAGGTAGACTGCATAAAGGAGAAGAGTAGGAGTGTAAACGCCCCACCATTTGGCTGGGGGAACTATAGGTTTTTGTGATATTTACATGAGAGGTATGCTCGATATCTCGTGAACCTTGCTGGAGATTGGTAAGGTGTAAGTAGGGGAGGGATAAAGGGTGGGGGGGGGGGGTAGGGAAGGAGAGAAGGCACCAGTTCAGCAGGGATACAGCATATACAGCATATTACAGTGGTATATATTAGTAATCAGTTTATTGAGCAATTGGGATTTTTTAACCATCGAGTCCATTGGACTTTAAACTTATGGGAAGAGGAATTATGAAGGGCTATTCTCCTTTCCATTTCACATTGAAGGTTAAGGTCAGATAAAAGGCTAGCAATAGGAGGGGTGGTGATGGATCGCCAAAGTTTGGTAATATTGGTTTTTGCAGCTGCTAACATGTGTATAATAATAGTATGTGAGTTCGTGGGGAATTTATCTATGCCTATGTGTAGGAGAGCTAGGGCGGGATTCGGGGTTATTGGTGTTCCTGTAATTGAGGACATTATTTGGAAGACCTTGTTCCAATAGGATTTGAGGGACTTAAATTTCCAGAGTAGGTGGAGGAGCGAATCGGTTTCCCCACAGTGTCGCCAGCAATTTTGTGAGTGTTGCGGGTAGTATAAGGACAATTTAGCAGGGGTTAGATACCATTGGTGAAGGATTTTCAAGAATGTTTCCCAATGGGAGGAACATTTCGAGGCTTTGAAAGTGATGGTGAATGCTTTTTCCCAGGCACGTGGAGTAATTGGTTGGAGAAGATTTTTTTCCCAGTTGATTAAAGATGAAGTATACATGGGAAATTGTGTTTGGGTTATGAGTGAGTAGAAATTTGAGATTCCTTTCTTTGGGTAGATTGTCCTATAGAAGAAATGGTGTGCAGTTGCAGGGATTTCCAAATTGAGTGGTATAATTGTATTGTGAAGTAAATGGGCTATGCGCATGTAGGTGAATTGGTCAGTGTCAGGAAGATGGAATTTCTTTTGAATAGTGTAGAAGGAATCCAGTTTGCCTGTGGTGTAAATATCCTGGATATGGAGTATGCCAAGGTTTTCCCTCTTTGCTAGGTTTAAGTGGGGGATCATAAAGCACAGCGATGAGATTGGTATAGGGATTCGTAAATTGTCTTTATGAAGTTTATTGTAGGTTACGAAGTCATGCCAGACTGCTAAGGAGGCTTGTATACAGGGATGTTTATGTAGGGATATAGTTTGCGCCGTTCGGGGTATGCATATCATATCTGTTATAGTATGAGGTAGGTACAAGGAAGATTCTATGATAGTCCAAATTTTTTCTTTGGTGGGTGCCACCAGAAGAAGAGTTGGTCTAATAGGACGGCTTGGTAGTATGATCTTAGGTGTGGAAGACCAGCTCCGCCTCTGGAGGGTGGATGTATTAGGAGTAGAGATGAGCGAAGAAATGAAAAATTCGATTCGACTGATTCGGCGAATTCGTGGACAATATTCGATTCGAGTCGAATAAATTCGCTGTGAATTTAACTTAAAAAAGGGTGTTTCTAGGCTTCAGAGAGACTTAATATTAGTGCAGAACACTGTACCTTTAATTTAAATGCCCTTGGAGTCTGCTGGGGAAGAGAAATAATACTGTCAGTCAGTATGACATGCAGATGAGTGCCGTCGATCTTAGAATCACCGCACACTTCACTCATTTGGGCAGTCACGGGGCCAAAACCAGAGTGTGGAGCCACAGTGTGGCGGTGGAGGCAGCAGCAATGGGAGGCCATACAGCACCCTATGACAAAAATGGAAACCACCAGCAGTGTGAGGAGACCTGAAAGTGGCACATGGCAGAGTGTGGCGATAGAGACAGCAGCAATGGGAGGCCGTACAGGGACCCATGACACACTCTGGACCTGGCAGCAGCATGAGGAGGCGGTACAGGGGCCCATGACAGATTACGGGCCTGGCAGCAGCATGAGGAGTCGGTACAGGGGCCCATGGCAGATTACGGGCCTGGCAGCAGCAATGGGAGGCCGTACAGGGACCCATGACACACTCTGGACCTGGCAGCAGCATGGGGAGGCGGTACAGGGGCCCATGACAGATTACGGGCCTGGCAGCAGCATGAGGAGTCGGTACGGGGGCCCATGACACACTCTGGACCTGGCAGCAGCATGAGGAGGCGGTACAGGGGCGCATGACAGATTACGAGCCTGGCAGCAGCAACTTGGACAGGAGGACGTTCAGCTTCTGCACCGTCGGGTGCGTGCTCGCAAACTGTTGTCTCTTGGAAACGGATTCCAAGAAAGACTGCTGACGGAATCCGTGAAGAGGAGTAGCAGGAGAAGGAGCATCTGAACGAGCGGAATATGCCAACAAGCGACAACAGTGGCCCATGACAGATTACGGGCCTGGCAGCAGCATGAGGAGTCGGTACGGGGGCCCATGGCAGATTACGGGCCTGGCAGCAGCTATGGGAGGCCCGTAATCTGCCAGCACCCTATGACAAAAAATGGAACCCACCAGCAGTGTGAGGAGACCTGAAAGTGGCACATGGCAGAGTGTGGCGATGGAGACAGCAGCAATGGGAGGCCGTACAGGGACCCATGAGAGACTCTGGACCTGGCAGCAGCATGAGGAGGCGGTATAGGGGCCCATGGCAGATTAGGGGCCTGGCAGCAGCTATGGGAGGCCCGTAATCTGCCAGCACCCTATGACAAAAAATGGAACACACCAGCAGTGTGAGGAGACCTGAAAGTGGCACATGGCAGAGTGTGGCGATGGAGGCAGCAGCAATGGGAGGCCGTACAGGGACCCATGAGAGACTCTGGACTTGGCAGCAGCATGAGGAGGCGGTATAGGGGCCCATGGCAGATTAGGGGCCTGGCAGCAGCTATGGGAGGCCCGTAATCTGCCAGCACCCTATGACAAAAAATGGAACACACCAGCAGTGTGAGGAGACCTGAAAGTGGCACATGTTTGGGGCATGATTCATGGCGGATTTAGTCAGTTGTGTCAGGAACTGGTGGTTTGAAATCCAGACTAATCCACGCCTGATTCATTTTCACAAACGTCAGTCTCTCCACACTTTGGGTGGACAGTCGTGTCCTCCGCGGAGTTGCAATACCTCCTGCCGCACTAAACACGCGCTCCGATGCCACGCTACTGGCCGGGCATGACAGCCTTTCAAGGGCAAATTCAGCTAGTTGGGGCCAAAGGTCAAGTTTCGTTGCCCAGTAGTCAAGGGGATTGTCTACCTCGGTTGGCAGGGTGCTGTCCAAGTAGGCCTAAGCCTGTTGTTTGAGGTCCTGCTCCAGGTCCACCTGATGCTGCTGCTGCTGCTGCGGCTGGTTAGTAGTTTCCTCACTGCGCTGGTGAAGAAAGCTACTCATCATCGACTGCAGACTGAGGCAGCCGCTGCTGGTGGAGCTGCCACTGCTCCTACCACCCCACCCCTCCCCTGCTGCCATGGCAGCGGAACACGAGCGCACAGGGCCCACAGTGTCTGAGGATGGACGTTGGCGCAGACAGGCAGAGACCAGCTGACTACATAGGTGTTTTTTATAGTACGTTATTTTGGCCTCCCTCTCAGCAGGTGTGAAAAAGGCCACCATTTTTGAACGGTAGCGAGGGTCCAACAAGGTGGACAGCCAAAAGTCATCCCTCTGTCTGATGGTTATTATTCGGCTGTCGCTACGCAAGCAACCGAGCATGCTATGGGCCATTTGTGCCAAGGAATGCGAGGGACTCCCTGCCTCCATCTCCACAGCATACTGCCACGGTGCGTCTAGGTCCTCTGTCTCCTCTTCCTCCTCCTCTACCAGATGCTCCTGCTCCTCCACTCCTGTCCGCTGAGTGGAAAAACCACCCATTTCACTCAATAATTCCTGAGCACCAATGTCCTCCTCTACCTCCTCCTCTTCTTCCAGTCCTGCCCCCACAGGGGCCATGTGGCGTTGAGATCTGTGCGCCACGTCTACCGCACCCTGACCAGCCATTGTTAACAGCATTTGTTCCAGGACGTGCAACAGAGGAATGACGTCGTTCATCCCATAGTCCTGCCGACTCACGAATAGCGTGGCCTCCTCAAAGGGCCTGAGCAAGCGCAGGTGTCACGCATGAGCTGCCAATGGCTGACATCTAAGTTACACAGGGAGTACCTTTATCTGCTTTTAACATCAGGAAATCTGTGATGGCCTTTTGCTGTTCGTAAAGGCGGTCTAACATATGTAGGGTTGAATTCCACCTTGTTGCAACGTCACAGCATGAGGAGTCGGTATAGGGGCCCATGGCAGATTAGGGGCCTGGCAGCAGTTATGGGAGGCCCATAATCTGCCAGCACCCTATGACAAAAAATGGAACACACCAGCAGTGTGAGGAGACCTGAAAGTGGCACATGGCAGAGTGTGGCGATGGAGACAGCAGCAATGGGAGGCCGTACAGGGACCCATGAGAGACTCTGGACCTGGCAGCAGCATGAGGAGGCGGTATATAGGGGCCTACGGCAGATTAGGGGCCTGGCAGCAGCTATAGGAGGCCCGTAATCTGCCAGCACCCTATGTCAAAAAATTCAACACACCAGCAGTGTGTGAGGAGACCTGAAAGTGGCACATGGCAGAGTGTGGCGATGGAGACAGCAGCAATGGGAGGCCGTACAGGGACCCATGACAGACTCTGGACTTGGCAGCAGCATGAGGAGGCGGTATATAGGGGCTTATGGCAGATTAGGGGCCTGGCAGCAGCTATAGGAGGCCCGTAATCTGCCAGCACCCTATGTCAAAAAATTCAACACACCAGCAGTGTGAGGAGACCTGAAAGTGGCACATGGCAGAGTGTGGCGATGGAGACAGCAGCAATGGGAGGCCGTACAGGGACCCATGACAGACTCTGAACTTGGCAGCAGCATGAGGAGGCGTTATATAGGGGCCCATGGCAGATTAGGGGCCTGGCAGCAGCTATGTGAGGCCCGTAATCTGCCTGCACCCTATGTCAAAAAATTTAACACACCAGCAGTGTGAAGAGACCTGAAAGTGGCACATGGCAGCAGAGTGTGGCGATGGAGACAGCAGCAATGGGAGGCCGTACAGGGACCATGACAGACTCTGGACTTGGCAGCAGCATGAGGAGGCGGTATATAGGGGCCCATGGCAGATTAGGGGCCTGGCAGCAGCTATGTGAGGCCCGTTATCTTGCAGCACCCTATGTCAAAAAATTTAACACACCAGCAGTGTGAAGAGACCTGAAAGTGGCACATGGCAGCAGAGTGTGGCGATGGAGACAGCAGCAATGGGAGGCCGTACAGGGACCCATGAGAGACTCTGGACCTGGCAGCAGCAGGAGGAGGCGGTATATAGGGGCCCATGGCAGATTAGGGGCCTGGCAGCAGCTATGTGAGGCCCGTAATCTGCCTGCACCCTATGTCAAAAAATTTAACACACCAGCAGTGTGAAGAGACCTGAAAGTGGCACATGGCAGCAGAGTGTGGCGATGGAGACAGCAGCAATGGGAGGCCGTACAGGGACCCATGACAGACTCTGAACTTGGCAGCAGCATGAGGAGGCGGTATATAGGGGCCCATGGCAGATTAGGGGCCTGGCAGCAGCTATAGGAGGCCCGTAATCTGCCAGCACCCTATGTCAAAAAATTTAACACACCAGCAGTGTGAAGAGACCTGAAAGTGGCACATGGCAGCAGAGTGTGGCGATGGAGACAGCAGCAATGGGAGGCCGTACAGGGACCATGACAGACTCTGGACTTGGCAGCAGCATGAGGAGGCGGTATATAGGGGCCCATGGCAGATTAGGGGCCTGGCAGCAGCTATGTGAGGCCCGTTATCTTGCAGCACCCTATGTCAAAAAATTTTACACACCAGCAGTGTGAAGAGACCTGAAAGTGGCACATGGCAGCAGAGTGTGGCGATGGAGACAGCAGCAATGGGAGGCCGTACAGGGACCCATGAGAGACTCTGGACCTGGCAGCAGCAGGAGGAGGCGGTATATAGGGGCCCATGGCAGATTAGGGGCCTGGCAGCAGCTATGTGAGGCCCGTAATCTGCCTGCACCCTATGTCAAAAAATTTAACACACCAGCAGTGTGAAGAGACCTGAAAGTGGCACATGGCAGCAGAGTGTGGCGATGGAGACAGCAGCAATGGGAGGCCGTACAGGGACCATGACAGACTCTGGACTTGGCAGCAGCATGAGGAGGCGGTATATAGGGGCCCATGGCAGATTAGGGGCCTGGCAGCAGCTATGTGAGGCCCGTAATCTGCCTGCACCCTATGTCAAAAAATTTAACACACCAGCAGTGTGAAGAGACCTGAAAGTGGCACATGGCAGCAGAGTGTGGCGATGGAGACAGCAGCAATGGGAGGCCGTACAGGGACCATGACAGACTCTGGACTTGGCAGCAGCATGAGGAGGCGGTATATAGGGGCCCATGGCAGATTAGGGGCCTGGCAGCAGCTATGTGAGGCCCGTTATCTTGCAGCACCCTATGTCAAAAAATTTAACACACCAGCAGTGTGAAGAGACCTGAAAGTGGCACATGGCAGCAGAGTGTGGCGATGGAGACAGCAGCAATGGGAGGCCGTACAGGGACCCATGAGAGACTCTGGACCTGGCAGCAGCAGGAGGAGGCGGTATATAGGGGCCCATGGCAGATTAGGGGCCTGGCAGCAGCTATGTGAGGCCCGTAATCTGCCTGCACCCTATGTCAAAAAATTTAACACACCAGCAGTGTGAAGAGACCTGAAAGTGGCACATGGCAGCAGAGTGTGGCGATGGAGACAGCAGCAATGGGAGGCCGTACAGGGACCCATGACAGACTCTGAACTTGGCAGCAGCATGAGGAGGCGGTATATAGGGGCCCATGGCAGATTAGGGGCCTGGCAGCAGCTATAGGAGGCCCGTAATCTGCCAGCACCCTATGTCAAAAAATTTAACACACCAGCAGTGTGAAGAGACCTGAAAGTGGCACATGGCAGCAGAGTGTGGCGATGGAGACAGCAGCAATGGGAGGCCGTACAGGGACCATGACAGACTCTGGACTTGGCAGCAGCATGAGGAGGCGGTATATAGGGGCCCATGGCAGATTAGGGGCCTGGCAGCAGCTATGTGAGGCCCGTTATCTTGCAGCACCCTATGTCAAAAAATTTTACACACCAGCAGTGTGAAGAGACCTGAAAGTGGCACATGGCAGCAGAGTGTGGCGATGGAGACAGCAGCAATGGGAGGCCGTACAGGGACCCATGAGAGACTCTGGACCTGGCAGCAGCAGGAGGAGGCGGTATATAGGGGCCCATGGCAGATTAGGGGCCTGGCAGCAGCTATGTGAGGCCCGTAATCTGCCTGCACCCTATGTCAAAAAATTTAACACACCAGCAGTGTGAAGAGACCTGAAAGTGGCACATGGCAGCAGAGTGTGGCGATGGAGACAGCAGCAATGGGAGGCCGTACAGGGACCATGACAGACTCTGGACTTGGCAGCAGCATGAGGAGGCGGTATATAGGGGCCCATGGCAGATTAGGGGCCTGGCAGCAGCTATGTGAGGCCCGTAATCTGCCAGCACCCTATGTCAAAAAATTTAACACACCAGCAGTGTGAAGAGACCTGAAAGTGGCACATGGCAGCAGAGTGTGGCGATGGAGACAGCAGCAATGGGAGGCCGTACAGGGACCCATGAGAGACTCTGGACCTGGCAGCAGCAGGAGGAGGCGGTATATAGGGGCCCATGGCAGATTAGGGGCCTGGCAGCAGCTATGTGAGGCCCGTAATCTGCCAGCACCCTATGTCAAAAAATTTAACACACCAGCAGTGTGAAGAGACCTGAAAGTGGCACATGGCAGCAGAGTGTGGCGATGGAGACAGCAGCAATGGGAGGCCGTACAGGGACCCATGAGAGACTCTGGACCTGGCAGCAGCAGGAGGAGGCGGTATATAGGGGCCCATGGCAGATTAGGGGCCTGGCAGCAGCTATGTGAGGCCCGTAATCTGCCTGCACCCTATGTCAAAAAATTTAACACACCAGCAGTGTGAAGAGACCTGAAAGTGGCACATGGCAGCAGAGTGTGGCGATGGAGACAGCAGCAATGGGAGGCCGTACAGGGACCATGACAGACTCTGGACTTGGCAGCAGCATGAGGAGGCGGTATATAGGGGCCCATGGCAGATTAGGGGCCTGGCAGCAGCTATGTGAGGCCCGTAATCTGCCAGCACCCTATGTCAAAAAATTTAACACACCAGCAGTGTGAAGAGACCTGAAAGTGGCACATGGCAGCAGAGTGTGGCGATGGAGACAGCAGCAATGGGAGGCCGTACAGGGACCCATGAGAGACTCTGGACCTGGCAGCAGCAGGAGGAGGCGGTATATAGGGGCCCATGGCAGATTAGGGGCCTGGCAGCAGCTATGTGAGGCCCGTAATCTGCCTGCACCCTATGTCAAAAAATTTAACACACCAGCAGTGTGAAGAGACCTGAAAGTGGCACATGGCAGCAGAGTGTGGCGATGGAGACAGCAGCAATGGGAGGCCGTACAGGGACCCATGAGAGACTCTGGACCTGGCAGCAGCAGGAGGAGGCGGTATATAGGGGCCCATGGCAGATTAGGGGCCTGGCAGCAGCTATGTGAGGCCCGTAATCTGCCTGCACCCTATGTCAAAAAATTTAACACACCAGCAGTGTGAAGAGACCTGAAAGTGGCACATGGCAGCAGAGTGTGGCGATGGAGACAGCAGCAATGGGAGGCCGTACAGGGACCCATGACAGACTCTGAACTTGGCAGCAGCATGAGGAGGCGGTATATAGGGGCCCATGGCAGATTAGGGGCCTGGCAGCAGCTATGTGAGGCCCGTAATCTGCCTGCACCCTATGTCAAAAAATTTAACACACCAGCAGTGTGAAGAGACCTGAAAGTGGCACATGGCAGCAGAGTGTGGCGATGGAGACAGCAGCAATGGGAGGCCGTACAGGGACCATGACAGACTCTGGACTTGGCAGCAGCATGAGGAGGCGGTATATAGGGGCCCATGGCAGATTAGGGGCCTGGCAGCAGCTATGTGAGGCCCGTTATCTTGCAGCACCCTATGTCAAAAAATTTAACACACCAGCAGTGTGAAGAGACCTGAAAGTGGCACATGGCAGCAGAGTGTGGCGATGGAGACAGCAGCAATGGGAGGCCGTACAGGGACCCATGAGAGACTCTGGACCTGGCAGCAGCAGGAGGAGGCGGTATATAGGGGCCCATGGCAGATTAGGGGCCTGGCAGCAGCTATGTGAGGCCCGTAATCTGCCTGCACCCTATGTCAAAAAATTTAACACACCAGCAGTGTGAAGAGACCTGAAAGTGGCACATGGCAGCAGAGTGTGGCGATGGAGACAGCAGCAATGGGAGGCCGTACAGGGACCCATGACAGACTCTGAACTTGGCAGCAGCATGAGGAGGCGGTATATAGGGGCCCATGGCAGATTAGGGGCCTGGCAGCAGCTATAGGAGGCCCGTAATCTGCCAGCACCCTATGTCAAAAAATTTAACACACCAGCAGTGTGAAGAGACCTGAAAGTGGCACATGGCAGCAGAGTGTGGCGATGGAGACAGCAGCAATGGGAGGCCGTACAGGGACCATGACAGACTCTGGACTTGGCAGCAGCATGAGGAGGCGGTATATAGGGGCCCATGGCAGATTAGGGGCCTGGCAGCAGCTATGTGAGGCCCGTTATCTTGCAGCACCCTATGTCAAAAAATTTTACACACCAGCAGTGTGAAGAGACCTGAAAGTGGCACATGGCAGCAGAGTGTGGCGATGGAGACAGCAGCAATGGGAGGCCGTACAGGGACCCATGAGAGACTCTGGACCTGGCAGCAGCAGGAGGAGGTGGTATATAGGGGCCCATGGCAGATTAGGGGCCTGGCAGCAGCTATGTGAGGCCCGTAATCTGCCTGCACCCTATGTCAAAAAATTTAACACACCAGCAGTGTGAAGAGACCTGAAAGTGGCACATGGCAGCAGAGTGTGGCGATGGAGACAGCAGCAATGGGAGGCCGTACAGGGACCCATGAGAGACTCTGGACCTGGCAGCAGCAGGAGGAGGTGGTATATAGGGGCCCATGGCAGATTAGGGGCCTGGCAGCAGCTATGTGAGGCCCGTAATCTGCCTGCACCCTATGTCAAAAAATTTAACACACCAGCAGTGTGAAGAGACCTGAAAGTGGCACATGGCAGCAGAGTGTGGCGATGGAGACAGCAGCAATGGGAGGCCGTACAGGGACCATGACAGACTCTGGACTTGGCAGCAGCATGAGGAGGCGGTATATAGGGGCCCATGGCAGATTAGGGGCCTGGCAGCAGCTATGTGAGGCCCGTTATCTTGCAGCACCCTATGTCAAAAAATTTAACACACCAGCAGTGTGAAGAGACCTGAAAGTGGCACATGGCAGCAGAGTGTGGCGATGGAGACAGCAGCAATGGGAGGCCGTACAGGGACCCATGAGAGACTCTGGACCTGGCAGCAGCATGAGGAGGCGGTATATTGGGGCCCATGGCAGATTAGGGGCCTGGCAGCAGCTATGTGAGGCCCGTTATCTTGCAGCACCCTATGTCAAAAAATTTTACACACCAGCAGTGTGAAGAGACCTGAAAGTGGCACATGGCAGCAGAGTGTGGCGATGGAGACAGCAGCAATGGGAGGCCGTACAGGGACCCATGAGAGACTCTGGACCTGGCAGCAGCAGGAGGAGGTGGTATATAGGGGCCCATGGCAGATTAGGGGCCTGGCAGCAGCTATGTGAGGCCCGTTATCTTGCAGCACCCTATGTCAAAAAATTTAACACACCAGCAGTGTGAAGAGACCTGAAAGTGGCACATGGCAGCAGAGTGTGGCGATGGAGACAGCAGCAATGGGAGGCCGTACAGGGACCCATGAGAGACTCTGGACCTGGCAGCAGCATGAGGAGGCGGTATATTGGGGCCCATGGCAGATTAGGGGCCTGGCAGCAGCTATGTGAGGCCCGTTATCTTGCAGCACCCTATGTCAAAAAATTTTACACACCAGCAGTGTGAAGAGACCTGAAAGTGGCACATGGCAGCAGAGTGTGGCGATGGAGACAGCAGCAATGGGAGGCCGTACAGGGACCCATGAGAGACTCTGGACCTGGCAGCAGCAGGAGGAGGTGGTATATAGGGGCCCATGGCAGATTAGGGGCCTGGCAGCAGCTATGTGAGGCCCGTAATCTGCCTGCACCCTATGTCAAAAAATTTAACACACCAGCAGTGTGAAGAGACCTGAAAGTGGCACATGGCAGCAGAGTGTGGCGATGGAGACAGCAGCAATGGGAGGCCGTACAGGGACCCATGAGAGACTCTGGACCTGGCAGCAGCAGGAGGAGGCGGTATATAGGGGCCTATGGCAGATTAGGGGCCTGGCAGCAGCTATAGGAGGCCCGTAATCTGCCAGCACCCTATGTCAAAAAATTCAACACACCAGCAGTGTGAGGAGACCTGAAAGTGGCACATGTTTGAGGCATGATTCATGGCGGATTTAGTCAGTTGTGTCAGGAACTGGTGGTTTGAAATCCAGACTAATCCACGCCTGATTCATTTTCACAAACGTGAGTCTCTCCACACTTTGGGTGGACAGTCGTGTCCTCCGCGGAGTTACAATACCTCCTGCCGCACTAAACACGCGCTCCGATGCCACGCTACTGGCCGGGCATGACAGCCTTTCAAGGGCAAATTCAGCTAGTTGGGGCCAAAGGTCAAGTTTCGTTGCCCAGTAGTCAAGGGGATTGTCTACCTCGGTTGGCAGGGTGCTGTCCAAGTAGGCCCAAGCCTGTTGTTTGAGCTCCTGCTCCAGGTCCACCTGATGCTGCTGCTGCTGCTGCGGCTGGTTAGTAGTTTCCTCACTGCGCTGGTGAAGAAAGCTACTCATCATCGACTGCAGACTGAGGCAGCCGCTGCTGGTGGAGCTGCCACTGCTCCTACCACCCCACCCCTCCCCTGCTGCCATGCCAGCGGAACGCGAGCGCACAGGGCCCACAGTGTCTGAGGATGGACGTTGGCGCACAAAGGCAGAGACCAACTGACTACATAGGTGGTTTTTATAGTACGTAATTTTGGCCTCCCTCTCAGCAGGTGTGAAAAAGGCCACCATTTTGGACCGGTAGCGAGGGTCCAACAAGGTGGACAGCCAAAAGTCATCCCTCTGTCTGATGGTTATTATTCGGCTGTCGCTACGCAAGCAACCGAGCATGCTATGGGCCATTTGTGCCAAGGAATGCGAGGGACTCCCTGCCTCCATCTCCACAGCATACTGCCACGGTGCGTCTGGGTCCTCTGTCTCCTCCTCCTCCTCCTCTACCAGATGCTCCTGCTCCTCCACTCCTGTCCGCTGAGTGGAAAAACCACCCATTTCACTCAATAATTCCTGAGCACAAATGTCCTCCTCTACCTCCTCCTCTTCTTCCTGTCCTGCCCCCACAGGGGTCATGTGGCGTTGAGATCTGTGCGCCACGTCTACCGCACCCTGACCAGCCATTGTTAACAGCATTTGTTCCAGGACGTGCAACAGAGGAATGACGTCGTTCATCCCATAGTCCTGCCGACTCACGAATAGCGTGGCCTCCTCAAAGGGCCTGAGCAAGCGGCAGGTGTCACGCATGAGCTGCCAATGGCTGACATCTAAGTTACACAGGGGAGTACCTTTATCCGCTTGTAACATCAGGAAATCGGTGATGGCCTTTCGCTGCTCGTAAAGGCGGTCTAACATGTGTAGGGTTGAATTCCACCTTGTTGCAACGTCGCAGATCAGGCGATGCTGTGGAATTCCGTTCTGCCGCTGCAGCTCAATGAGGGTGTTCTTTGCGGTGTAGGAATGGCTGAAATGCATGCACAGTTTACGTGACATTTTAAGGATGTCTTGCAGTGGGATGGTGGATTTTAGGAACCGCTTGACAACCAGATTGAACACGTGAGCCATGCATGGCGCATGGCACAACCTTCCTTGACGCAGAGCAGACACCATGTTCTTTCCGTTGTCAGTCAACATGGTTCCGATTTTTAGTTTGCGCGGAGACAGCCATCTGTCGATTTCTCTGTTCATTACACTCAGCAGTTCCTCCCCTGTGTGACTACGTTCGCCAAGGCATACCAGGTGCAGCACAGCGTGACACCGTTGCGCCCTGCACATGTGATATGCCGGTCGGGTAATGGGACTTGGCACGGGGGTGGCGGCTGAGGACACGGCGGAAAAAGAGGTGGTAGAGGCGGACATGCTTGCTGGACCAAGGACGTGCAAACGTGGAGGCAAAAGCGTCGTGACCTGTCCAAGTTGCTGGTGCGGCTGTGCCGGCACCACGTTCACCCAGTGGGCCGTAAATGACATGTACTGTCCCTGACCGTAGTTACAGCTCCACACGTCGGCGCTGCCGTGCACTTTGGCAGAGACCGACATGCTCAAAGACTGGCCCACCATCTCTTCTACATGTGAATGCAGGGCTGGCACTGCCTTTTGGGCAAAGAAATGACGGCTTGGCACTCTCCACCGCGGCGCGGCACAAGCCATCATTTCTCGGAAAGGTGCTGAGTCCACCAGTTGGAAAGGGAGGGACTGCAGCACCAGCAACTTGGACAGGAGGACGTTCAGCTTTTGCACCGTCGGGTGCGTGCTCGCAAACTGTTGTCTCTTGGATACGGATTCCAAGAAAGACTGTTGACGGAATCCGAGAAGAGGAGTAGCAGGAGAAGGAGCATCTGAACGAGCGGAAGATGCCAATGAGCGACAACTCCCCTCAGCAGAGGTGTTGGAGCCTTGACTGGCTGATAGAGGGCGATTGACGACGTCGGGTGACGGAGCAAGTAACGGAGCGGGTGATGGAGCGGGGGCTGGGGCAGGCAGAACCGCCGTATGTTTATCACGGTTTTCCCAGGCCACCGAATGGTGACGCTGCATATGCTGACGCAACGCTGTAGTCCCAACATGGGCCCCCTGGCCACGCTTGCATTTCTGGCCACATAGTCGACATACGGCTACGTTTACTTCCTCGGGCGGCTTGAGGAAAAATTGCCACACCACCGAGTAGGAAACTTTGCCCCCGCTACTCTTCACTGGCTGACTGCTACTTCCTCCGTGCGCACCGGCACCACTACTGGCCGTGGTGGTAGGCTGCAGTGGAGCTGGTGCTCTACTCCGTGGACGTTTGGCTCCACTGACACTGATGCGACCCTGCTGCTGTCTCCTGGGCAACCCACCGACTGTTTTGCTCGCTGCCAAGCTGCCACCCTCTTCTCCTGATGATGCGGAAGAAATTGCCTGATGACGACGAGGCTGCCAAGTGCGATCAACCTCCTCATCATCAAGTAGGGTCTCCGCCTCACTACTAGCCCCCTCGGCTGCGTCTGGGTCAGGAGACAGACCTGTCTCTAGACCGGCTACCGAGCCACTCTCCTCGCCAGTACTTGTTCGCTTGGCTGCTGAAAAGGCCGATGTCTCCCCCCGTTCCTGACCGCCCTCTGTTAGCTCTTCCTCACTGTACAGTGGGGCTGAGCCCACAGCATGCGATACTTCGCTTGGTGAGGGAACAGCAAAGGACAGGGGCAGGTAGAGGACACGTGATTTCAGTGGGCTTGGTCCCGGGCCATGCCAACTAACGGTTGTGTCTGACGTACCCACCGACCGTTGGCTGTAGGTGTCAGAGGTGACCTGGGAAGAGGAAGACGACCGAGCCAACCAATCAATGACGGCAGGGTTGTCGGTGGAGACACGACCGCTGGATGACACCGGGAGCACTGGCCTCTGGCTGCGAATACTGCTGCCTCGACCCCTTCCTCTGCTGCCACGTCTGCTCGCTCCTAAAACATTGCCTCCTCTGCCACTCCTCTGCATGTTGTCTGACATACTATTTAATTCAACGATTAGGTGTCCCTGAGTAACAATTCTCTGGCACTCAGTAACAATTCTGTCTGTCCCTGAGTATGAATTCTGTGGCCCTGAGTAACAATTGTGTGTCTGTGCAAGTAACAATTCTGTGTCTGTGCAAGTAACAATTTTGTGTCTGTGAGAGTAACAATTCTCTGGCACTCAGTAACAATTCTGTCTGTCCCTGAGTAACAATTCTCTGGCACTCAGTAACAATTCTGTCTGTCCCTGAGTAACAATTCTGTCTGTCCCTGAGTATGAATTCTGTGGCCCTGAGTAAGAATTCTCTGGCACTCAGTAACAATTCTGTCTGTCCCTGAGTATGAATTCTGTGGCCCTGAGTAACAATTGTGTGTCTGTGCAAGTAACAATTCTGTGTCTGTGCAAGTAACAATTTTGTGTCTGTGAGAGTAACAATTCTCTGGCACTCAGTAACAATTCTGTCTGTCCCTGAGTAACAATTCTCTGGCACTCAGTAACAATTCTGTCTGTCCCTGAGTATGAATTCTGTGGCCCTGAGTAACAATTCTGTCTCTGTGCGAGTAACAATTCTGTGTCTGTGCAAGTAACAATTTTGTGTCTGTGAGAGTAACAATTCTCTGGCACTCAGTAACAATTCTGTCTGTCCCTGAGTAACAATTCTCTGGCACTCAGTAACAATTCTGTCTGTCCCTGAGTAACAATTCTCTGGCACTCAGTAACAATTCTGTCTGTCCCTGAGTAACAATTCTCTGGCACTCAGTAACAATTGTGTGTCTGTGCAAGTAACAATTCTGTGTCTGTGCAAGTAACAATTTTGTGTCTGTGAGAGTAACAATTCTCTGGCACTCAGTAACAATTCTGTCTGTCCCTGAGTAACAATTCTCTGGCACTCAGTAACAATTCTGTCTGTCCCTGAGTATGAATTCTGTGGCCCTGAGTAACAATTCTGTCTCTGTGCGAGTAACAATTCTGTGTCTGTGCAAGTAACAATTTTGTGTCTGTGAGAGTAACAATTCTCTGGCACTCAGTAACAATTCTGTCTGTCCCTGAGTAACAATTCTCTGGCACTCAGTAACAATTCTGTCTGTCCCTGAGTAACAATTCTCTGGCACTCAGTAACAATTCTGTCTGTCCCTGAGTAACAATTCTCTGGCACTCAGTAACAATTGTGTGTCTGTGCAAGTAACAATTCTGTGTCTGTGCAAGTAACAATTTTGTGTCTGTGAGAGTAACAATTCTCTGGCACTCAGTAACAATTCTGTCTGTCCCTGAGTAACAATTCTCTGGCACTCAGTAACAATTCTGTCTGTCCCTGAGTATGAATTCTGTGGCCCTGAGTAACAATTCTGTCTCTGTGCGAGTAACAATTCTGTGTCTGTGCAAGTAACAATTTTGTGTCTGTGAGAGTAACAATTCTCTGGCACTCAGTAACAATTCTGTCTGTCCCTGAGTAACAATTCTATGGCACTCAGTAACAATTCTGTCTTCCCTGAGTAACAATTCTCTGGCACTCAGTAACAATTCTGTCTGTCCCTGAGTATGAATTCTGTGGCCCTGAGTAACAATTCTGTCTCTGTGCGAGTAACAATTCTGTGTCTGTGCAAGTAACAATTTTGTGTCTGTGAGAGTAACAATTCTCTGGCACTCAGTAACAATTCTGTCTGTCCCTGAGTAACAATTCTCTGGCACTCAGTAACAATTCTGTCTGTCCCTGAGTAACAATTCTCTGGCACTCAGTAACAATTGTGTGTCTGTGCAAGTAACAATTCTGTGTCTGTGCAAGTAACAATTTTGTGTCTGTGAGAGTAACAATTCTCTGGCACTCAGTAACAATTCTGTCTGTCCCTGAGTAACAATTCTCTGGCACTCAGTAACAATTCTGTCTGTCCCTGAGTATGAATTCTGTGGCCCTGAGTAACAATTCTGTCTCTGTGCGAGTAACAATTCTGTGTCTGTGCAAGTAACAATTTTGTGTCTGTGAGAGTAACAATTCTCTGGCACTCAGTAACAATTCTGTCTGTCCCTGAGTAACAATTCTCTGGCACTCAGTAACAATTCTGTCTGTCCCTGAGTAACAATTCTCTGGCACTCAGTAACAATTCTGTCTGTCCCTGAGTAACAATTCTCTGGCACTCAGTAACAATTGTGTGTCTGTGCAAGTAACAATTCTGTGTCTGTGCAAGTAACAATTTTGTGTCTGTGAGAGTAACAATTCTCTGGCACTCAGTAACAATTCTGTCTGTCCCTGAGTAACAATTCTCTGGCACTCAGTAACAATTCTGTCTGTCCCTGAGTATGAATTCTGTGGCCCTGAGTAACAATTGTGTGTCTGTGCAAGTAACAATTCTGTGTCTGTGCAAGTAACAATTTTGTGTCTGTGAGAGTAACAATTCTCTGGCACTCAGTAACAATTCTGTCTGTCCCTGAGTAACAATTCTCTGGCACTCAGTAACAATTCTGTCTGTCCCTGAGTAACAATTCTGTCTGTCCCTGAGTATGAATTCTGTGGACCTGAGTAAGAATTCTCTGGCACTCAGTAACAATTCTGTCTGTCCCTGAGTATGAATTCTGTGGCCCTGAGTAACAATTGTGTGTCTGTGCAAGTAACAATTCTGTGTCTGTGCAAGTAACAATTTTGTGTCTGTGAGAGTAACAATTCTCTGGCACTCAGTAACAATTCTGTCTGTCCCTGAGTAACAATTCTCTGGCACTCAGTAACAATTCTGTCTGTCCCTGAGTAACAATTCTCTGGCACTCAGTAACAATTCTGTCTGTCCCTGAGTAACAATTCTGTCTGTCCCTGAGAATGAATTCTGTGGCCCTGAGTAAGAATTCTCTGGCACTCAGTAACAATTCTGTCTGTCCCTGAGTAACAATTCTCTGGCACTCAGTAACAATTCTGTCTGTCCCTGAGTAAAAATTCTGTGGCCCTAATAACGTTTCTGTGGCCCTAAGTAACAATTCTCTGGCACTGAGTAACAATTCTGTCTGTCCCTGAGTATGAATTCTGTGGCCCTAACTAGCGTTTCTTTGTCCCTAAAGAACGATTCTGTGGCCCTCATTAACAAGTCTGTGTCCCTGAGTAATGGTTCTCTGTCCCTAAGTAACTTCTCTCTGTCCCCAAGTATTGTTTCTGTGGCCCTAACTCTGTCCCTGTCCCTAGTACAGAGCGGTCTGCCTCTGTTCAATGACTGCAGGCAAATGAAGATTTCCAAAATGGCCGCTATATATACCTCGACCATTACACAGTGCTGGCTGGCTGGCTGCTGATTGGCTGATGCGATCACATGTCGTTGAGGAATGCATTATGGGGCAGCGCGCCTTGTCTGCGCGCCTTCCCCGACATCCCCGCTCCGTCGCCGCACATGTCAGCCGCCATTTTCGGAAAAATTTCGATTCGCGCGTCCGAATTAGGCTGTTTTTCGGATTCGGCACGAATCGAAATTTTTCCGAAATTCGACTCGAATTCCACTTCGGATACTTCGATTCGCTCATCTCTAATTAGGAGGTTTGTGGTACATCTGGGTTTTTTCGAGTTCCATAAGAATTTGTTCAGTATTGCTTGAAGTTTTTTGGGTAGTATGCACATTTTTATAGTTGCTGTTCTGCCTAGTGATGACAAAGTAGTTGTACGTAGGCTCTTGAGTTCCCGTGGAATAGTTTCAAGTAAAAGTTTGAAATTAGCCACGTAAAGTTGATTAGTAGTAGCGGTAAGTTTAATCCCTAAATAGGGGATGCTGTGTTTTTCCCAAGTAAAAGGGAAATGTTTAGAGAGAAGGTTTTGGGTTACAGCGGGTGTATATAGGTTTAATATTGACGATTTGGGTTCATTGAGTTTGTAGTATGAGACCGCTGCATAGTTGGATGTGCGTACGTATCGCTTGGAGTGACTTGTATGGATTAGTAATCATTAGAATAATATCAACTGCGAAGAGACTAATTTTGTGTTCATTTTTAAGAAGTTTAATTCCCGTGAATTTGGGGTCGTTTCTGAGGTTCGTTGCTAGTGGTTCAATAAGTAAGGCGAAGATTATGGGGGATAGAGGGCAACCCTGTCTGGTTCCATTGGATATGTAGAAGGGTTGTTAGAGTGTACCGTTGGTTAGTACTCTGGCAGAAGGGTTGGAGTAGAGAGATAGAATCGCAGAGAGCATCCAGTCTGTTATTCCAAATTTTTGGAGTGTAAGCGTCAACTTGCCAATGAATTCGGTCAAATGCTTTTTCCGCATCTACTGATAGGAGAAGGGAAGGTTGAGCGTCGGATTCAAGATGATGTAACAGTGATACAATTTGCCTAGTAGCGTCGGGAGCCTGTCTACCATGTATAAATCCTACTTGATCTGGGTGGATTAGTGTGGGCAAATATGGGAGCAATCTTTGGGCAATTATTTTGGCGTATATATTTATAGCCGTGTTAAGCAGCGAGATTGGTCTGTAATTCTGGGCTAATTGGGGGTCCTTGCCTGGTTTTGGGATAGTGGCAATTATCGACTGTAGCATATCAGGGGGGAATTTCCCATTAGAAGCAACATGATTGTACAGGGCAGTTAGGTGTAACTTAAGATTGGGTGCAAATGTTTTGTAGAATTCGTTGGTGAAGCCATCGTTCCCTGGTGATTTGTTTAAAGGTAGGGCGTTTATGGTTTTTTCAATTTCCATGGGTGAGATCGGCACGGAAAGGGATTCGAGTTGAGATTGAGTAATGCGGGGAAGGTTGGTGATGTGTAGGAATTGTTCAATGGAAAGAGCTGTTGGTTGAGTCGTATTTGGGTCGTCTTTTATGTTATAGAGATTTTGGTAATAAGACACGAAAGCATTGGCTATATCCTGCGGGTTTGTAAGGGGAGCGTGTGTGGTAGGATGTTGAATTGTGGCAATTTTAGTTTTAAGTCTCTTTTGTTTGATGGTTTTAGCGAGAAGTGAGTTCGCTTTATTGCCTAATGCATAGAATTTGGTGTTCGTTTTTTGGAGATTAGTGTCATAGGTGTGGAGTAGAATAGTACGTAGTTTATTTTTGTCTAGGTTTATAGCTGCGGATGTGAGGGGATTTGGATTCCGTTTGTTAATCTCTTCTTTTAAGTGTATGGAGGTCAAAAGTTGGTCAATTTGCTGGGATCACTGTCAATTAATACGGGAGTTTAGTTGTATGAGGATACCTCTCATGTAGGCCTTGTATGCCTGCCAAAGTGTAGTAACAGAGATATCAGGAGTGACATTAGTAGTGAAAAAAAGGTTGTGGGCTTCTAGGATATGCTTCTGATTTTCAGGAATTTTCAAGATTGAGGAGTTAAGTCTCCAGATGGGCGGGATTGCTGAACGTCGGTCATCGTCCAAGGATATATTAATTGGAGCGTGGTCTGACCAGGTTATGGTTCCAATGTTGGATGAAGTCACTTGTTGTAATGTCCATTTGTTGGTAACGAACATGTCTATTCTTGAATATGAGAGGTGAGGGGGGGAATAGTAAGTGTAGTCCCTCTCGGTACTGTGTTGGCATCTCCATATGTCGTATAAATCGTGGTTATGCAGAAAGTTAAAGCTTTGTGGGTTTTTTGTTGGAAGACGAATCTACGGATGGGTTGCCCATAATGTTGAAATCTCGGCCAATGATGAGTCTGCCTTGTTTAAGGTGAGCGATTGTTTCGTGGAGCTTGCGATAGAATTGCATATGTTTGCTATTCGGGCCGTACACATTCACGAGGGTATGGGTTATGTCATTTATCTGACAAACCAAGAT
Organism: Staurois parvus; assembly: GCF_062004578.1. Taxonomy (NCBI): domain Eukaryota; kingdom Metazoa; phylum Chordata; class Amphibia; order Anura; family Ranidae; genus Staurois; species Staurois parvus. The sequence continues at coordinate 1,489,412 of NW_028318757.1, forward strand.
AAAGTAACGTCCGTGTGGATCCGCTGTTGTTGAAATGGTGCGGAAAGATAGAAAGTCATTGATGGCTGTTATGACTCCATTCTTTTTCTTAGAGTTGGACGCTATAAATAATTGGGAGAAGCGGTGGAGATGTAGTTTGGGTGTCTTTTCTGTGGCGAAGTGGGTTTCTTGTATAAACAGTATGTCGGCTTGGGATTTCCGGGCTTCTTTGGAGAGCAGCGATCATTAAGAGACGTAATATTAATCATTGTTACGGGTTTTCCCAAGATAAATAATTGGTAGGGTTGTTGTTTGAGAGAATCGGGACTCGGAAGTCTCTTGGAGAAGAAAGGTATTAGGATGCTTGTAGTATAGATTAGGCTCGATTGGGGGTGTAGGATGGGTATTCCATGTTGACTCAGGATCTTTTCCATCTTTTGGGTTGCATGTAGATAGCTGGTGGTGCCGTGGTAAGGGGGTGATAGGGACACAAAGGACAATAAAAACACACTTGCAAAAAACGCAAGTAAGCCTAGTAGCTAACAGTGCTACTGCAAGACTGGGGGGTTTAACCGGGCTTTGACCACCTAGGGGGTCACGCCAACTGTAATCACGTAGGGTGGACTTCATCGGGTCTAGGCCGATCGCCAGAAAGTTGTATATTGAGAGGTGGCCTCTGGGGGAAGGCATGGGTGTGCCCGAACATGAAGTGAGCCATGTTATCAATTATGATGCCTCCATATGATGGGCGGAATTAGGTGTAGTGTCCTGTATGTCCGCAGGGAGGATGTTCCAGTCTCTGAGCAGGTCTAGGCCTGCTTCTAGGGTTTTAATAGTGAAGATTCTGCCTTGCCGTCGTACTATTAATTTCGTGGGGAAGTCCCATTGGTAGGCAATGCCATGGTTTCTTAAGGCCTTGGTAATGGATACCATTTTTTCCTGTTCCTGTTAAACACGAGGTTTGCGTGTGATGGCGGGAGTGGTGTTGGGGTTTCTAACCGCCGTCATGATTTTCTCTTTGATGTGATAGAAATGTATGCGGGTCAGTACATCTCTTGGGATAGAAGCCGATAGAAATGAGGGTTTAGGTAATCGATGTGCACGATCGATCGCCAACTCTAGATCCGAAAGTGATGGAAAAAGGAGTTTGAAATATTGTTGTAGGTAGGGTAGGAGTGACTCGTTTGTAACTGATTCAGGGATCCCTCTGAGATTAATGTTGTTACGACGCGATCGATCTTCTAAGTCGGCCAATTTTAAGTTGATTTGTTCAATGTCAGATGTATGATCCGCATGAGCGTCAATCAAATCATTATGTGCCGATATTATGTCTCCCATGTTTCTCTCAATGTGGCGTATCCTACGTTCTTGTAATTGTACCACGCTAGTAATTTGGTTTAGGGAAGTGAAGATGTCATTATGCAGAGATTGACGCAGTGCTGTAAGCATGCTTTTCATGGATGTTTCTGTTAGTGGCTGGTCACCTGCGGGAAATGCCCCTATATCTGGTAGGGCTGCAGGGGGTGGTTGAGGTGAGAGGTTTAGGGCCTGGTATGAGAGGTCAGGGTCCTGGTCAAGTCGTGGCCGGGACTTGGCTGGGCTACTGGTTGTGGGGGACAGTGGGGGTGACAACTCACCAGGGTCCCCTGGGTACAACGAATGCTGCAGCCTCGGATCCATTTGCTGGGCCCTTTAGTCCTCCTCATGGCCGCTGCTGTCTCCCTGTGTAGTGCTGCTGCGGGCGCCATCTTGGATTCCCGGCATGACAGCCGGGAAGAATTTTGTCAGTTTCCCCGGCTGCTCCGGGGTTTTTCTCCGGCGGGGCATGGTTGCGGAGGTGCGGGCAGAGGTCGGGTGTGCAGGTAAGGCGTTATCTACCCCCAGAGTCGGTGTGAGCCGTATTACCGCTAGCGGATGGACGGAGCTGTACCTAGTACACGTCCATCAAGTTGCCGGCCGCGCATGCGCCCCTGTATGCAGATTTTAGAACTATGTGCCGCAGATCTTGTTCAGATAATTGTGCCCAGTTGACCCGAGGGACAAACATTCATTGGAATTATTAAAAAAGAACTCAAATGTGGTTATTACACAGGCAGACAAAGGAGGGGGTCTAGTCATTATGGACAAAGAGGCCTATTTGGTAGAGGCATAAAGACTTCTGGGAGACACGGACACGTATGAACCACTTTCTGGAGATCCCATTATAACATATAGAGCCACTCTTAAAACCTTACTGGACACTGCAGTCCAAGAAAAAATTCTTACCAAACAAGAGTTGGCGTTTCTCTATAGACCGTATCCAATGACACCTCATTTGTATCATATTCCCAAGATACATAAGGACGCCACAAACCCTCTGGGAAGGCCCATTATATCAGGGATCGATAGCCTCACAAGTAACTTGGGCAACTATATTGATCACTATCTGCAGAGGTTGGTGGTAGATTAACCTTCTTACGTGAGGGACTCAGGTCATATATTGGAAATCCTTTCCAACTATCGGTGGGAGAACAGTTACAAGTGGGTATCTTTAGACGTGTCATCTCTATACACGAGTATTCACCATGAGTTTGGCCTCCAGGCAGTACATCATTTTCTAGCCAAGGACCACTCTTTACATCCCTCCCAGATCACGTTCCTATTAAGGTGTATTGAATTTACTCTCACTCACAACTATTTCACTTTTATGGAAAAATTCTACAGGCAGACGAGAGGCACAGCTATGGGAGCCAAATTTGCCCCCAGCTATGCCAACCTTTTTATGGGATTTTGGGAGCAGAATTACATCTGGCAACATAACCCATATGGTGCCAATTTAGTACTTTACTCCCGCTATATAGATGACATCCTCATCATATGGGATGGTGACCTCACCAGTTTAAAGGAATTCATTTCCCATTGCCAATCCAACCGTTATGGGATTGAATTCACCTATGATCACAACATTGTGTTCCTAGATTTGGAATTAAGATTAGGATCTGAATCACAGATAGTCTCTAAAACGCATTTCAAACCCACAGCTGGCAACACATATTTACATGCTAAGAGTCATCACCATCCCAGATGGATCAAGAATGTCCCTTTTGGCCAATTCTGCAGACTTAGGAGAACTTGTACCCTTTTACAAGATTATGAAACTCAGAGTACGCTCTTGAAAAATAAATTTCTAGTAAAGGGCTATGCAGCCACCAATATTGAGGAGGCATATCTTAAATACAGATCATTCTATCCCGAGATCAATAGTCCATCTACCGACTCCCATGGTGTAGCAAAAGCCAATGTTCTCATTGGCCAGTTCATCAATTGTGGCACGCAGTTTCTCATTTATGGCCTGGTTTGCCCATGTGGTCTTCTGTATGTGGGTCGCACTATACATTCTCTGAGGACCCGATTTGGGGAGCACAAACGTAATATATTACATGGCTTTGACAAGCACACGGTACCTTGCCATTTTAGTGAAAAACACGACGAAAACCCTGTGGGTCTTAAGGTTTTTGGCATAGAGAGTATATTAGGAGATTATGGGATAAAGATAAAGCGAGCACTCAAAAATCAGCTGCTGGAACACTCCAAGGAATCACTGGACCTTATAACAAGAATAATATATATATATAGTGCAGCGCTGTAATACTAATATAAAATATATGTAAATACAAGTTCATATAGTCCTTTACACAATAAAGGTGATCATGAACAAAGAACATGTGAAGGTCTCTTCATCATTAAATGACTGGAATCAAATAGAAAAAATGCGCACTCACCGACCGCGCATTTTAAATGCGCGTGTATGTAATATCATCCAGATGATCGGTCAGGCATGCAGATCCGCAAAACACATTGGTCATCCCTCTCAAGTAACGACATCAGCCTTGGGTGCAGTGATATACCTCCAGGTCCAGAGAGCCCTCTTGCCCCAAGTGATAAGGTAGGTTGAGATCCCTCTCCTGGTTACAGGTACCCCAAGAATTGGCTGCTGCAAATCTGGAACCCTCCAACAAGAGGGTCAAGAAAGGGAATGCCAATAGTGTAGTATGTTCAAAACTTTTATTGGGTCAATAGTAATATTAGCCAGGGTCACATGCATATAACAAATACCGTCAGCGATCAGGCGGACTGGTAAGTGAGGAAAATGAATAAATAAATAATACATGCACTAACCCGGCAAAGGTAAAAATGGAAGACCACCGGACCTCCTCGTGGTCCCAGTGGTCAGGAAGTCACACTTGCTACTGGCTCCTCCTAACCTATATGAACTTTTATTTACATATATTTTATATTAGTATTACAGCACTGCACTATATACAGTATATATTATATTAGGAGATATTGATTCAGGTAGAAGATTCCGTAAACTCTGCTAGGCTCCTCTCACAGTCCGCCCTGAAGACCGGAACGGAGCAAAGGTAAGTGAATTGACACAGGGGGGACTTGGCTTACTACTTGCTACTTACTTACTACTACTATATAAGGGATGAATTAATATGGGGGATGAATTACTATAGGGGGGATGAATTACTATATGGGGGATGAATTACTATGGGGGATGAATTACTATATGGGGGATGAATTACTATATGGGGGATGTATTACTATGGGGGATGAATTACTATATGGGGGATGAATTACTATATGGGGGATGAATTACTATGGGGGATGAATTACTATGGGGGATGAATTACTATATGGGGGATGAATTACTATGGGGGATGAATTACTATATGGGGGATGAATTAATATGGGGGATGAATTAATATGGGGGATGAATTACTATATGGGGGAGGAATTACTATATGGGGGATGAATTACTATGAGGGATGAATTACTATGGGGGATGAATTACTATGGGGGATGAATTACTATATGGGGGATGAATTACTATATGGGGGATGAATTACTATGGGGGATGAATTACTATATGGGGGATGAATTACTATATGGGGGATGAATTACTATAGGGGGGATGAATTACTATGGGGGATGATTTACTATATGGGGGATGAATTACTATAGGGGGGATGAATTACTATGGGGGATGAATTACTATATGGGGGATGAATTACTATGGGGGATGAATTACTATAAAACAGTGGTTCTTAACCTGGGTTCGATCGAACCCCAGGGGTTCAGTGAGTCAGTCTCGCGGGTTCGGCAGAGGTGAAGACCCACACCCGACTCATATGATTCGTGCAGTAAATATTCATTATTATGTTTTTGTTTTTGTGTGAAAATCATGTTTTAATGGTTTTGTTCTTTGTTCTTAACGGTTTTGTTCATTTTGTGCACCTATGTATAAATATATACCTATGTTTTGAATTTTAAAAATCATATTTTATTTTTCCAATTAAGAAGGGTTTGGTGAATGCGCATATGAAACTGGTGGGGTTCAGTACCTCCAACAAGGTTAAGAACCACTGATCTAGAGTGTGGAGTAACACTCAACAAAGGTTAAAATTCAGTCAGGTGTGTTGGTTGGCCGGTCCATAAGGGACCGGTATGTAGGGGTGGTTTTAAAGTGAATCCAGCAGGCCCAGATATGGGAGAATTTAGTGGGGGAATCTAGTGCAGTCGCAATCAGTTCCTCCATTTCTGCGATTTTACCCACACGGGTAAGCCAATCGCGTATGGAGGGAGGGCGGGTGGAGCCCCAAAGAATGGGAAGACAGAGTCTGGCTGCGTTGACCATATGGATGGCTAAAGATTTGAAATATTGTCCCCTGGGTAGGGAGGAGTGATGGAGAAGAAACTGTGCTGGAGATAAAGCTAGGGGCAAAGTGGTCACAGACACTACAAGCCTGTGGACCTCCTGCCAGAATGGTTGGATACTCGGACAAGACCACCAAATGTGGAGAAAGGACCCATCTGAAGTTCTACATCTCCAACAGCTGTTGGGGACGGAAGGGTTGAAGCGAGAGATTCTCGACGGGGTTCGGTACCATCTCGAGGCCAGTTTATAGCCGTTTTCCTGAGTCGAGACATTGAGGGAGCATTTATGGGTGTGCATGAATATTAGGTCCCAGGCGGCGTCCACCAGACTGTCTCCCAGGTCTCTGTTCCATGCACAGCAGGAGGGTAAAGAATTATAATCCCTACTCTCAACGAGGAGGGGGTAGATCTCCGAGATCAAATGTTTGCACAGTTCAGCTTTAGAGCATAGGGATTCAAAAGGAGTGAGGGGACGAGTCCAGTTAAACGGTTTGTGTGACAGCAGGAAGTGTCTTATCTGCAGATAGACCCAGAAAGGAAATTCTCGGATATCTAGGCTCTCAAGCAGTTCGTGAAACGATTTTACTTTGCCGTCGCGGATAAAGTGTTTAACCATAATCTGGTCATGTGGCCAATGCCCGGATAGGAATGACTTGTGCATGCCTGGGGGGAAGTCAGGATTGAGACGAATGGAGGTTAAGGAGTTCGGTGACTCAGAAATGGATGCCGATTTATAGTTCAGGCGGAAAATGTTTAAGCTGGGCCCCACTAAAGGGTGGGTGAGGAGCTCTTGAGGTGTATGCTTCTGGAGGAACCATGGAATCGATGTCAGGGGTGAGAAAGCATTTTCTAGGCGGACCCAATCTTTAGAAGTAGAATGAACATGCCAGTCCACTATGCGAGTAAGGTGGCATGCCCAGTAGTACCGGTGAAGGTCAGGGAGCCCAATTCCACCTCCAAGTTTAGGAAGAGTCAATTGAGAAAAAGCAATACGCGGACGTTTATGGTTCCATAGGAATTGTGAGCAGAGTTTTTTGCAAGATGTAAAAAAAGCAACAGGTCTGTGGATTGGCAGCGTTTGAAAAAGAAAGAGGAGGTGGGGGAGTATGTTCATTTTGATTATTGCTGCCCTTCCAAACCAAGAGAAGCAAGGATGATGCCATTTATGGAGGTCCTCTTGGAGAGAACGGAGGGCGGGAAGGAAATTTTTTGCATAGAGGTCATCAAGGTTGTGGTAAGGTGCACACCGAGATAGGAAAGGGACTCCTTTTCCCAATGAAACGGGAAATGAGATTCACAGAAAGAAACTGATTCTGGGGGCAGGGAAATGTTATGGGCAAAAGATTTGGAGAAGTTGATTTTAAAGTTTGACAAGAATCGAAAAAGGGCAAAATCTTTTAACAGATTAGGCAATGTGGTGTGAGGATCAGCAAGGAAGAGGAGGATGTCGTCCGCATAAGCAGCGAGCTTGTATTCCTTGTCCAATATTCTGACCACTTTGATGTCGGAGTTCGAGCAAATTTTGCGTAGTAGTGGCTCAAGGGATAGGACAAAGAAGAATGGGGAGAGGGGGCAAACCTGACGTGTTCCATTTCCTAAGTGAAAAGAGTTTGACAAATGTCCATTGACCCGGACTCGAGTGGTGGGGCCCGTGTACAGGGTCATAATGAAGTTAAGCATCTTCTCACCCAAACCCAGTGCCATCAGAGATGCTTGCAGATAGTCCCAGGCAATTCTATCAAAGGCCTTCTCTGCATCCAGGGAAAGGAAAAAAATGGGAGTATTCGATTTACACATGCAGTGGTGAAGGTTAAGGGCCTTAATGGTGTTGTCCCTTGCTTCCCTACCCGGTATGAATCCAACTTGATCTAAATTGATCAAGGAGGGAAGCAGGGGGAGAAGTCGATTAGCTAGGATCTTCACAAATAACTTAATGTCTACGTTCAGCAGGGAGATGGGTCTGTAGTTGGATACCTGCGTTTTAACTTTATCACCCTTGGGGATAACCATTATGTGGGCCTCCAAAAGTCGATGTTGAGGTAGGGGGGATTTGGAGAAGGTATTAAACACCAAAAGAAAGGGGGTACCTAGGATGTCCAAAAAGGATTTAAAATAGGCTGCTGAGAAGCCGTCAGGACCCTGACTCTTAACAGGTTTTGTCTGCTTCAAAGCACACTGCAGCTCATTGAGGGTCAGGTCCGAATCCAGAGAGTTGGCCAGGTCTTCTGAGAGAGCCGTCGGGCCGTGAAGCAGGAGAAATTCAGAAATCAAAGAGGCCCTAGATTTGTCAGTGTTCGGAGGTGGACGTTCAGGAGGGAGATTGTATAAGGATTTATAAAAATGTTCAAAATGGGCAGCAATATCAGGATTAGATGTGGCCATGGTACCATCGGGACCTCTAATTTTATGTACCGTCATACTGGCTCGTTTCTCGCGGAGAGCTCTGGCAAGGAACTTTCCGCTCTTGTTTGCAAATTCATAGTATAGTTTTTGAGAGAGAATGAACCATTTCTTAACCACCTTCCCCAATTCTGCAAGAAGCTGTGAGCATGTACTCATAAGTTCGGATAGGGTCGACGCAGCCAGAGACCGCTTATGTGCTCTCTCTAATGAATGGATCTTATCCGTGAGGCGTTTCAAACGCTCTTGTCTATCTCTTTTACACTTCGACGTGGCTGCTATGAGGACACCCTGGATGACACACTTATGAGCCTCCCACTGCGTGAGTGGGGAGGTATCCGGGGAGCAATTTAAAGAAAAATATTCAACCAGATTGGTGCGGATCTCTTGTTCGATTGCAGAGTCTGCAAGAAGGGAGGCGTCTAGGCGCCAATATTTCGAGCATGTGTAGTTATCTGGGAACCGTAAAGTCATGGTAATGGGATGGTGATCGAAAAGAACCATCGGTTCTATAGAAGCGGCATGGAGTAGCGGGAGATCTGATTGCGACAGAAAAAGATAGTCTATCTTGGAGTACTTACTATGTGGTGCGGAATAAAATGTGTAATCTTTCCCCGTGGGGTAGAGAGTTCTCCAGGAATCGTGCAATTGTAAGTGTTGTAGTTGTATGTTTGTTTGAGGGCCTTAAATGGTAAAAAGGAGCTTCCGGAGGAGGAGTCTAGCAGAGGACTTAGTGGGACATTCAGATCGCCTCCTAAGATCAGAACACCTGAATGGAAAGCAGCTAGGGTGGTGGTTATTGAGCGTGTGAAAGATACCTGTTTGGTATTAGGGGCGTATACATTAGCAAATGTGATGGGTCTGTTGGCGAATGTGCCCTTTATGAATAAGTACCTGCCTTCAGGATCAGCAAGGGAGTCGGACATAGTGAAAGGAAAATGTCTAGCGAGTAAAATAGCTACCCCCTTCGACTTGGCCAGCGGGTTAGTGGCATGGTGGACTATGGGAAAGTGGAAATTAAAAAGCTTGGGAATGGAGTCCTGACAAAAGTGCGTCTCTTGAAGGAAGACTACATCTGCCTTTTGTTTATGCAGGTAAGAGAGCAACATGGAGCGCTTTTCAGGTGTGTTCAGACCCTTGGTATTGAGTGAGAGGATTTTCAGGGACCTTGGTCTCGAGACTGAGGTGTGGGACGGCATGTTTACCAATCAGTATTGAGAGAGTCCAAAGGCGCAGTGCTCTGGGGGTGGAGGGGAGAAAAAAAAAAAAAAGCGCAGAGAAGAGAAGATAGGAAGAGTAAACGGCTATAGGAAGAGGCCCGCTATTCCATGTGAGAGAGAAAGAGAAACCAGTAAGGAAAAAGACAAAGAGAAAAGAAGAGAGGAGGAGCACATAGAAGAGAAGGAGATGAACAGTATGAGGCAAGGAAAGAGAAAAAGGAGAGTCAAGATAGTGATGATAGCCGTAAAAATGTTCAGTAAGAGCTCGCAGAGCCTACTGTGTTGGGAACGAGGTAGACGACGAAACGAGAATAGAACCATCTCCGGCCGGAAATCACCTTTAAGATGAGTGAAAAATTATATAGAAGAGTAGGGTTTAAAGAGGAAGGAGTCTACAGAGACCCATAATGCAGAAAAAACTCGGGGTACGATACGTAGAACAGTGCCCTGGCCTTCACTGTAGAGTAGCAGGGCATAAAAGAATGAAAAAAAAAATTATGCGTCGAACACAACTGCATGGGTAGGGCTGAGGGTACAGTATGAGTGGATTAAAGCCAGTCTGAGGCTACCTAAATCACATATGTGCCTAGAGTAGCAGGGTTTAGAGGCCACAAATACTTGTGAGCCATCAGGTCATTTTGAAACATTGGCCGACAATTAAGGGGTAAAAGGCAATGCGCGGAATCGTGGGAGGCCTTGACGAGTATTACAAGCATCCCCTAACAAGAAACATAGTATCAACAGGACAACATGTGCAATAACAGTTAAAGCAGTGCAAAAACAGAAAAAACAGCGTTGAGTTCCAAGCATCGTGTGATAACCTCCAGGCATCCCCAGGATCAGCGCCAATCAGTATGTCTCATAGAGTAGAGAGGCTAAGCATCATATATCAAGGCAAGGATAAACCGTCTACGGCCCCTATGGCGACAACAGGGACGAGCATCACCTCTCACGCACCAGGGAGACGGGGAGGTCACAGGGGTATGGGGAAAGCAGGTCCTGTGGAAGCATCGACAGTGTGAGCATCCCCTGGGTCGTCCTCTCATCCGGGTCAAGAGGCGGAGACCAGCCAGTAAACAGAGGCATGTCCGGACGGGACAGCTTAGTAGGAGGCGGGGAGAGGTGATGTTCGCCTGCCAAGCCTTAAAAAAAAAACCCTTTTTTTCCTTTTTGTTTTTTGTTTCCCCCCCTCTTCTCCTTTTTGGAGAGGTGACCTCTGTGGCATCCCCCTATAAGTCCCAGCTACCTCCCCACACCCAACCTCCCCTCCCCTCCCCCCCAGGCCCCCAGCACACCCCATATGTATCATATACTGTACTAAGTCCGTAGAGGTCTCCTTCGAGGACACCATCTAAGCAGAGCATGTCGGGACGGGCAGCAAAGAAGCAGAGGTTGTGTGGACACTTCCGCGGAATAACAGGTCTTCTTCCAATGTAGCGGAATGAGGCTCTGGGGGTACAAAGAGGACAAGGACAATGGAAGGCAGACGACCAAGAGGCCCACATTTGGTTGGAGTGCGTGGGGGTCCAGCTCGTAGGGCAAGTCATCGTGAGGTCTGTTGGGGGAACAAGGAAGCTGAGTGTCGACAGCGGTGAGGGAGCTGAAGATTAGGTCATCTGTCAGGGAGGGGGAGCCATTCGCATTATGTATAGATCTCATCTGGCCATGGCGTGAAGATAATCAATAGGGGGCCCACGGAAATCCACCAGTCATTGATTGCGGAGCAGACCTCTGGGGCATTGACTCCCTTTTGTGTGTTCAAATAGTGATTTGGAAATAATGAAGGTCCACTGAGCAATGCGTGGGAGGGACAGGAACCGCCGGGACTCTTGTGGCAATACGGTAGTGAAACATGAGGATAACAGTAAAACTGCCGGCAACTAGTAAAGAATGCGCATGAGTTGCGGGAGTAGATGAGGATTAAGTAGGATTAGGTCTCGTGTCGTGACTTTCTGTGTGCAGGAGAGGCCGTAGGGCTAGGGACGGCCGTGGTACCCCCTGTGGGGTGTCTTGGAGGAGTCGAAGGGGCTATCCGACGCCTACGGTGGGAATGGCCTTGCCAATCCATTGCGTCTTCCGCAGATCCCGTGTCCAGGGCCGGTTGCAGTCCCAAGAGTCCGTACCAGTCCGGCAGGTCTATTGGTGGGATGTTCAAAGAAGAGCAGAAAGACGGCAGGTCTTCAGGGTTGCGCAAGTTAAAGGTGTGACCACCAGCCTGTACTGAAAGGCAGAAAGGAAATCTCCACCTATAGGATAGATTTCGGGAGCGAAGCGTGTCTAATAATGGACGCAGAGCTCGCCTTTGTAAGTTAGATGTCTTCTGTCCCTCAAACATCTGAAGATATCCTCTTTGAGCAGGAAGCTGACAATGCAGCTCACAATATCTCTGGGTGGGTCCGCATCACCCCCTCTAGGCCGGAGGGCCCTATGCACACGCTCAATGTCAATCAGAGTTGCTGGTGGGTGGCCTAAGAGGTCATTAAAGATAGTAGTTACTGCCTTAGGAATGTCAATGGTTTCCACGGATTCCGGTATGCCACGGATTCTAATATTGTGTCTACGGCCACGGTTATCTAAATCCTCGATATGCTTGTAAAAATCCCGGATAGTCGAGGTGTGTGACTCTGACTGTCGCTGTAAATGCTGGCAGTCTTATTTTGTCTGGAGGCCGTCTCTACTTGATCCAATCTGGAACCCATAGCGCGGATATCCTCGCGCAGGTCGTTAAGGGCAGTGGTCAGTGTAGAGGTTAATGTGGCCTTAATGTCAGCAACCACAGCTTGTAAGTCCCTTAATGAAAGGGACTGTGTGGCAGATGAGATGTCATGCTGTGGCACTGTATCCTGGCCAGCGTGTGTCTCATTGCAGTGACAGCAGCCTGTGTCCTCAGCTGCAGAGGGAGGGGGATGGAGAGAGAGAGGGAGAAGGCTGCGGCCCTGCTCTCCGCTGGTGGGAGCTAAACAGCTCCTTTATGTGCCTCCCAGTGGTGCTAGAACCCCTTGGGGAACGGGACCGGGCGCTGGAGGGCATCCGGTCGGGTTTCCCCATAACGAGGGGGCACTGTCTCACCCGGTTCCTCTGTGCGGTGCGGTGGATTGGTCCGGCCGGCGGGAGCTCCGGATTCAAGCGGCCATGCTCATCAGCGGCTAGACACACCCCCTTATTGATCTTGTTAATGTGTCTCATTTCCTATCACCTCCAGCTCAGATCTGGCATTATTATATGATTCCTGATTGTATCTCACCACTAGTCTGATTGCATTCACAATTCCTGGTCAGTCCCGTTCCCTGACCTATAATAACCTTTAGGGCCAGTTCACACTACATGTGTTTCAGTTGCTTTTTTTGCATCCAAAATGCACAGAAAGAAGGTTATATGGTTGTCAATGTCATAGTTCACTTCAGCACTTGCAGTTCCAGTGCGTTGCAGGTGCTGCCAAAAAAGACGAACAGGCTGCATTGTTTATGCATAGAACTGTACTGGAACGTGGTAAAACGCCCTGGAACGCACTAAAACGCACATGTCTCTAATTAAATTTAAGAAAAAGAGAGGGGGAAAAAATGAACTGGAATGCATAAAAAATGCACTGGAACACGTCAAAAACGCATCCAAAATGCACTGGAACACGCTAAACATGCATAAAAAAAGTGCATGCAAAAACACATCTGGAACACATCTAGACTGTTTCTATAGTGTGAACTGGCCCTTAGGACTTGTTCACACCATTTGTGGTGCATAAACGCATGCAAGAGCATGTTTTTTCTAGCACAGCAAAGAAATGCAATGCCCTCTGCAGATGTGCACAGGTACCATGATGAAAACTTAATAGCACCTCCACATGTCTAGTAAACACAGAGGCATTCACAGCCACCAAAACGCATGACACCACACTACTACTGTGCGGTTAGGTGCAACACACTTTAAAAATAATATGCCTGCAGTATTTTTGCATGTTCCCACACGTTAGGCAGCCCATTGAAATTAATGAGCTGAGGAAAAAAAAAGTTAAAAATGCCCATTCACACAAGTCCTCTGGCCTGTACAGCATGAATGAGGGGGTTGTTCATGTGGCTGGAGACACCTGTTACACTATGGGGACACAGCAGCTATGTGAACACAGGTTGTCATCTGACAAGTGTGAAGGCATGGGGAAGTGGCCCTGAATGCTCACTGTCTGTGTTCAGCACTGTACACCTGCACCCATATGCTTGTCAAATTATAACCTGCATGTGAATGAGCCCCAAGACCGCAATTACACACACAGCTTTATTTATGAACTCAGTACAGTTTTAGCATTTAGATTTCACAGGAATATGGTTGGGATTATGTCCATTAATAATGTTTTTAGTGTATTTTTACCATAAATATAATTTGGATATTTTCTCTGGCGGTGGGGGGCTGTCAGGTATGCTGTATGGGGCCCCGTGATATCTAACAGTGGCCCTGGGTGTATGCTTGTGTCTGTGCCACCTGTATAGTTAGGAAGAACCTTGAACCTCTGCTACGTACCTCAATGGATCTAGGAATTGGACATGTTTTCAACTGAAAATACAACAATTATTAGTAATGTTTCCCCGGCAAATGAGGATCAGCTCCTTGGTGGAGAACAGCGATCTCGCCATGTCCAGATGTGGTTTGAAATTCCACAAAAGAACAAATCACAAAAAATAGACTTGCAAATTACCACTAAACTCTCCTAACTACACTCTCCCATCCACTAACACTCCCCACTACCACTTCCAGTTGTGTGCAAACGTCCTTCCCGAACGTCATGGCGTATTTCCAGTATAACAGCTGCTCTAGCCCCTCCTCCAACAGCCATCTTGGCATTGATTTGTGCACCATAGCAATTTTACATGCGGCTCCATTGTGTATATGACATTCGCAAATATGTGTTTGCAGTTGTATTGTGGATTTGGCATTGGTGAATGTATGCTTGCAGCTATACTGTGTATATGACATTGGTGAATGTATGCTTGCAGCTCTGTGTATATGACATTGGTGAATATATATTTGCCGGTAAAGGCCCAAAGTCAACATAAATTGGGGGGCCCAATTTATTACTGTTAAGAGGATTGTAGAAAAAGAATAACTAGCTGGACATTGAACACGACCTATTCATTGGTACATAACATGGTCTTGTAGTGCAATAGGGGGCTTTTGGTTTGTTAGTTTGGACATACTTGCATATGTGCGCTCGAACAAGGAAGATTTGGGTATATTATATAGCTAGCAAAAATAAGTGTTAGGGGTGCTAGTACATTTATTTATGGTACTTATATAGCGCTGTCAATTTACACAGCACTTTACATATATATGTTGTAAATTCACAGTCAGTCCCTAACCCTCAAGGGGCATACAATCTAAGGTCCCTAACTTACATTGATACATATACTAGGGCAAATTTTGACAGGATCTAGTTAACCTACCAGCATGTCTTTAGAGTATGGGAGGAAACCAGAGTACCCGGAGGAAAACCATGCAGGCACAGGGAGAACATGAAAACTCCAGGCAGGAGGTGCCGTGGCTGGGATTTGAACCAACAACCCTACTACTGCCAGGTATAAATGCTAACCATTTATCCACTGTGCTACATTCAACTAGAACATGAAATAACCCCCCCAAAAATAAATAGTCCAAATGTTTATTGATCAAATACACATTCCACATTTATTTGGACAGCAACAACAAGTAGCTACATTCAATAACTTGGTAAAAAAAAAAAAAGCCAGGATTAATGTTGCTAAAATAGAATGGTCCTGCTCATAAGAGCTTACAATCTAAAAGACTATACTTCTAATGAACTGTGCTTTCACAGGTTACAGCAGGAAACAAACAGTTAATATAAATCACGTTGTAGGCTTATCTATCCACAAAACAAGCTGCAGATCAAAATATCAATATAAAAATACATACGTGCCAAAATAACACCTCCCACCTCCCCAAATCCCCCACACATACATTTCTCATCATGTTTATCTGAAAACTGCATTTCAGTCTAAATAAAGCAAACTTGGAAGAGCAGAGCAATTGACATGTGTTAGGATTACAATGCAAAGATAATAAACACACAATCATTGTACAATAATACACAAACACTTAGAAGGAAGAACATGCAAACCATTTACAGCCCACATCAAAACACAGCGTGAGTGTGGCCTGGCAATTCACCACAATATCTCTTCCTCCCCCAAACCACCACAGACAAGGACTTGCAGAAATAATGTGCCTGTACAAGGCAAAATCACCCACTACTGCATCTCTTTATATAAGGTAGGCCACACCCACCACTGTCATTTATTTGGTCAGAGAAAGTGTTTGCACCTGATTAATTCTCTTCCCACCTGCGTAACCCTTGGTATACAGGCCCCACAAATCAGAGTCAGAAAGAAAGCCACAGTGAAGTGTACCTGTGCAGCATACAACAGAACATTGAACAGGGGTGTGAAAGGGAACCGTATTGGCAATATTTCTTGGCCCTATGGGCACAATTCACTCCAAGCTATCGCATGAGTTAAGGCAGTCACATGACCATCTCGCATGCAATACTGAAAATGTCAATTCACTTTTGCTAGTATGTGGGATTTCCCACATACACCGCGGTCACATCAAAGCCGATTTAGAAATTGTGCGACGTACAGTGAAGATGCCGATTTCCTTGCGATTTGCAAGATATCTGACACAGATATCTATGCAAATCACGACAAAAGTAGTACATGTACTACTTTAGAAATCAGTGTCGGAAACGCACCCATGTGACCACTCTAATAGCAGACAATAGAGTGCGACTTGGCATACGATTTGCAAGTCACATGTCATGCAAATCACATGCCAAGTCGCACTCAATGTGACTGCTATTAGAGCGTTCATATTGGTGTGGTTCAAACTTGGTTGGAGCCGCAACAATTTCTAAAGTAATGAATACACTACTTTTCATGTGTTTTGCAGAGAGATCTGTGTCAGATGTCTTGCAAAACGCACTTTAAATCAGCATGTCCCCCGACTTTGAAATCATGTGACTTCACTGTAAGTCTCATGATGTGACTGTAGTGTAAATAACACCACTTAGAAATCTGCTTTAATGTGACCGGGTGGCCCCCAGTAACATTGTTTGCGATTTGGCATGACAGGCGACTTGCAAATCGTAGACCAAGTCGCACCCTATTGTCCACTGTAGGCTCTGTTCACATCCAATTGGATTGTGAACTCGTGCAACTTCACTGTAAGTTGGGCAATTGCCACATCGGATTAGATGTGACTGTGGTGTTAGCCCCCAGTAACACTGTGTGCAATTTGCCATGCACATGGCAAGTTGCTGGCCATGCCAATCGCATGACAAGTCGCATCCAGGGTGTACAATTTCAGGTGCGATTTGTGAATTGACATCGTACATGATATCGGATATAATGAATGTGAATGTGAGTGTATTAACATACACGACTTGTTGCAACACAATTTCAAAGGTAGTTCTTGTGGAACTTTTGGGCCATTTAGTAGCAATTTCACATCTAGACTCCAATAGAAATCGCAAAGCTAAACACAATTGAAATCACAACTAGTTTGAAAATCTCTAGAAAACACGGTGAAATTGGCAACTTAAAGGGCAATTTTCAATTGCATATAGTGTGAACGAAGCAGGTAAATCGACAAAGGAAATAAATCTTTGAAGGCATGCGGTACCTGCCTGCTCGGATAAGTGTCTGCTATGCATTTGGGGGAAAAATCCACGCCAGTATTTGTAACAATTTTGATGTGTGGATTCCCCACCCAAGCCTTTTCTCTCTCTCTCACTCTTCTGTATGTCTCTCTTTATCACTCTTCAGTATGTATCTCTCGCTCACTTTTCTGTATGTCTTTCTTTATCACTCTTCAATATGTCTCTCTTTATCACTCTTTAGTATGTATCTCTCGCTCTTCTCTCTCTCACTCTTCTGTATGTCTCTCTCACTCTTCTGTATGTCTCTCTTTATCACTCTTCAGTATATATCACTCTCTCTTCTCTCTCTCAGCTCTTTGCTTGACAAATCCTTCACAAAAGGTGGTGGAGTGTAAACCAGCATTACCAAATCTATTAGTAGCCCAGGCCGTTATCTCATACTATTGTATGACATTCACATTAGGTGCAGCTTTGAAGGTATTTCAACAGACAAGGCCTCATTCTAATTCACATTCTAGGGATCATTTAGACAGAAAGCAAAGATGTTGCCAGAACATCTATTTGAAGACTGCCACACAGGGAGTTCATGCTACTTTCTCGCCGTGGTTGGGATTCAAACCAACAACCCTAGAGCTGTGAGGCAGCAGTGCTAACCACTAATCCACAGAGCTACGATGCTAAATCAGCCTGTATTTCTGTGTTGTGAATCAACCCTAAGTCCCTGGGCAAGGTCAGTGTAACTAGCCAGATATCTCATATGTGACACAAATGTTGTGCTATGTTGCCAATTCTGATGTATGTTGGTTCTATGTATCCCAATACAAAGGTTTACAATACTAATACAGGTGTACCTGGGTTTACCAACGCCTCGGGGGACGTCATATTTGGTGTACAAATGCCAAACCATTAAAATTAATTGGTCGGTTTACAAATGTTCAAATAATTTGGTTCACAACACGAAGTGTATGTCGGTGCTGATTTTTCAATGCTAATGGCATGCCTTTTTTTGTCCTTCACTAGCAGTCTTTAGACGGGTCGAACATCGGTCGATTTTTAAAAATTATAAAAAGGAAAAATCAGTCGTTCGATCAGCTGATGTTACCACCAACGTTATAAAAATCGGCCGATTTTCAAACCGTCTATGGCCGGCATTAGTCTTACATGTTTATTATTGTAGTTTAGAACAATTGTTCAGATCACTTTTCAAAACCCACCTGTGACGACAGACAGCTAATTCCAATAGGCTTCCCAGGGTCTCCATCTGCCTTGTCGTCCAGCAGTTAATCAGCTGAAAGAAAAATAAAAACATTTAGATACATAGCAGAGGTTTTTGTCTTCAGAAATCTACAGGTGGCACAGACAATAGGCCAAACTGGCCAGCTGTTCTACTCCCTCTTCACTCTCTTGCCCAAATCCACATCGTTTATTTATGTAATGTTTGATTGGCCAGGACAACTTGTTGTCATGTTGACTACACACTGGCTAAAATGGCAACCAATGCTTGGCACCCGCCCTCTGCCCAATATCCTGCTACAGGGCGTCATGAGTGCCATTCCCAAAGCGCAGTGCTACTCAAGAATGTGTAGTGGGTACCTGCCTGAGAAGCCAAAAGCTGACACAGCCAGGGGCACACACTGAAGATGGTGGCGCCAGGGCGAGAAGATGGCTGATAAAGCCAGTCATGGTGAGATTCCTGCTGGATGGAGGGACCGTTGAGTGTCTGTATTTGAAAGTCAGCAGCTACATTTTTGGTATCTGCTGAGTTTGATTGTTTAACAAATCAAATGGAAATCCTCTAACTTTGAGGACAAACTTACATTAGGTCTAATCTTTGCTCTCGGATTTCTATATGCTCTGTCAAATTGTTACTTTCTTGTTCAATAAATAAGACCTGGATTTGGGTATCCTTGTGTGGATTATTCTTGGTAATATTGTAGTCTGTTACTAACATTAATATTGTCCGAGCTCAGATATACTAGCCAATTCTATGGATTGAAAAGATATAACTTTATTTAACATAACGATTGGTCAAGACCAAAACAAGGACCCAATTGATTGCAACTGCTACAAATTTAATCTCTACCTACGACAGAATACGTACATGTGAAGTAGCGGGCGATAAGGTCAGCTCGTGTCGCCATCCCATCCACGGTACTCCGCCTTCTGGAGACCCGCAGCTGACGGACTTCAGGCTCCCTCTCCTCAGTCATCTCCCAGGAATCATTCCTCGCCTGGCAGATGTTGTGTAGGAGGCAACAGGCGAGGATGATCCTGGAACACTTCTTAGGAGAGTATAATAACTCACCCCCAGGCCTGGCCAAACAAAGAAATCGTGCTTTTAGTAGGCCCACAGTCTGCTCTACTATGGCTCGTGATTTACAATGAGCCTTGTTATAGTTCGTTTCGGCCAGGCTCTGGGGGTACCTGACTGGAGCCATCAGCCACATCAGCTGCAGATAGGCGGCATCCCCTGTGAAAAAAAGAACAAACGTGGTCAAGTAATTGCATTAGTATGGTTATATATTATATAGACGTTCAAACCGTACATTATTTCTAAGGTTGGTTTCTACCTAGACACAATTGATAGCCTTTCTCCATTTTACAGTGACCCGGTTTTGTACAATGTGAATGTCAAAGCACTTTAGAGCATGAAGTATGTGTTGGAATACATGGACCTTACTTATCTTTTTTCCACATTATCTGCTGATTGGTGCATATATGCATCTTCTTGTTTTTGTTTTAGGGCCTAGAGTCCACATCTATGTGGCGTAAGGTGAACCTTTTGGTGGGCTGAGAGGGTGTTCCCAGCACAGTCCTCAGTGGGGCCAGAGAAAGGGCTGGATGTATGCGTGCAAAGGTTAGCTTCATGATCATGTTATTGCTGTGATTGGCAAGCACAGTGGCCTCATAACCACAGGACCTGGGCCTATGTCATCTATGGTAACATGCATGTAATAGTATAGTTCATGTGTAGCCACAAACACACACAATACTTTACCAAGAAGCCAGCTGTCTGGCATTTGGCCACTCTGGAACTTTCTGTATACACCCGACTGCTGGAGGATAAAAGCATAATGGCACGACCCTGGAAAATCTGAGTTGACAATCATAATACGCTGTCTGGCATCACAGACAACTTGGACGTTGAGTGAGTGGTACTGCTTGCGGTTGCAAAAGTCCAGTTCTTCTCTCCTGGGTGCTCTGATCGCTACATGGGTGCAATCTATTGCACCCAGTATTTGCAGCATTTGTGCCTGCTGGTAAAAAGCCACCTTCACAGCATTCCACTCATCTTCATTTTGTGGCCAGTAAATAAATTGGGGCACCAGGTCAAGAATGGCATCTATGACCTGCATAAAAACCCTGGACACGGTTGGTTGACTTATTCCAACCACAATTCCAGAGGTGGTTTGGAAGCTCTCCCGACCCAAAATATAGAGGGTCGTCAGCAATTTGACCATCCCGGGTACAGCATGACTGCGCTGTGTGGTAGGTACAATCTTTTCCTCTATGAGGTGATAGAGGTGCAGAATTGCTTCTCGTCCTAAACGGAACCGACGCCGGATATCAGAGTCCCGCAAATTTTCCAGATATGTATGTTCCAAAAAAAGCCGTGGTTGGCGTAAGTGAACCAAAGGAGCTGGTTCCTGATTTGCAGGAGGTTCAGCTGCAGCTGTATCACACAACAGCTGCAGGAAAACTGTTAGTGCAGCATACAAGCATTCCTCATATGCATCACTTGGATCCACATTCCGCCTCTCATCTGCAATCTCAACAACCCACCAAAACTGTACTACATGCGCACCTATATATGCATTGATGGTAATGGCGCACAAATACGTGTCACTGGCGCACGAATATGCTTCACCGGCAACCACCTATAAAAGAGAGCACGTGGAAAGTCAGCGTTCTCATACAGCAGATGTCCATCAAGAGCATATCTAAGGTAAGCTTACAATGTTGTTAAAGAGTACATTTTTAATGACATTTGTTACTATAAACCCCCAAAAATGTGCTAGACAACACTATTGAATGCAAACAAATGTATCCTTCTCTACTTTATGTACCCATTTTTTGGATTGTATTTGTGCTTTCCATTTAGCTCATTTCAGCTGTTTGTAGAACCTCTAGTGTGCCACTGCCCAAAAACATTTATTTATGTTCTAATGTGTTGTTTGCCCAAACATAGTATTTTTTGCCTCACTTTTGTACTTGTCTTTTTTCTCTTTGTAGTATTGTGAAATTAAAAAAAAATTGTCTTTGGTAAGTGTGGTCCTACTAGGGCATGTGCTGTGGTTGGAGGGTGGAGCACTGACTTTGACCCTTGTGTCTTTTTTCTCTTTGCAGTTCTCTGAAGCATTTCCCCCACACCCCCAGGCAGGGGCAAGTTCCTATTTTGTATGTGTGGTCCCCACTAGGGCATGTGCTGTGGTTGGAGGGAGGTGCACTGACTTTGACCCTTGTGTCTTTTTTCTCTTTGCAGTTTCTGATGCATTTCCCCTACACCCCTGGGCAGGGGCAAGTTCCTATTTTGTAAGTGTAGTCCCCACTAGGACATGTGCTGTGGTTGGAGGGCGGAGGACTGACTTTGCCCCTTCTGTCTTTTTTTTTTTCTCTTTGCAGTTTTTGTGACGTTTCTCCTCCCCCCACACGGCCAGCGGCCAAAGAATTTGGTAGGTTTTTTTTTTTCCGGTAAGTGTGGCCTTTCCTCCAGGGCATGTGCTGTCTTTTGAGGCCGGACAACTAACCCTTGTCCTTCTGTCACTTTTTGTGTTTCAGATTCCTTTGGCTTTCCCAGGTCCCTGCTGCTGCAAACAGCACCCCTGCCCTCTTGTCCTCCCATGGTGGTGTCCACCGGGGCACTGGGCCTTCCCCTGGGTCAGTTGGCAGGGGGGCCCAGGAGGATGTTAGGGCCAGGGGGGGCATGGAGGGCCGGGGGTCTGGCTCTGGTGTGAGGGGGCGCTGGTGGCAGAAGGAGCCAGGCTTCCTTCCAAGAAGAGGCGGAAGCTGTGGCTGCTGCCTCCCCTTCTAGTCCTGGTGAAGGGACATCAAGGGGAGGCAGACGGGGCCGGGCCCCAGGCCCCTACCGAGCCAAAGTTTCCTCCCTTCTCCCGTGATGAGACCTGGGCCCTGATCTGTGCTTTTAGGGAAAGGGCAGATGTTCTTTTTGGGGTCCAGGACCTCCCGCAGCGGTCAGGCGGCCAAGGACCGTCTGTGGGAAGAAATCGCGGTGGCCATGAATGCAGTGAGCAGGATGGTACGCCGGACCCTACCAAACCTCAAGAAGCGTATGCGTGATCTGAGACAGAATTTCAAGTCTAAGTTGGCTGAGCAGGGGCTTGTTAGCATCGATGGTGTGGATCCTGGCCATCTTCCGCACCTGTCTCGGGAGGAACAAGCACTTCTGCCACTCATCAGCATGTCCACAATTTTGGGGGTGACAGCTCATGCAGATTATGATGAGTTGCAGAGTGGTAAGTACACTACACATGTCCATATTGTCTTTAAAGTATGGGTTATCTTTTTTAAAAGCAAAGTGTGTGAAATAGTGTAGCTTTACATTTGTTGTTCATTTTGTCTTGTGTTATAGCCCGTCCCGAGCCAGGTGCTGCCCCTGTCAGCCCCTCAGATGACACAGATCACGCATACACTGAATGCACCCTGTAATGTTGACCAGGCTGCTAAAACATCAAACATCATCTCACATGTCAATGTCCTATTCACAGCACACCATCAGCAGGAGGAGGAGGAGCGGCTCCACCCACTGCAGTCAGGCCAGGAGGAAGATCTGGGTATGTATTAATGTGCTTGCCTAGAACAATCATAATCACTCATGATAAGCCTATGAGCATCCTTTTAGGAATGCAGAACAAACCAATGCTAAACTCTGTCTGTACACAAATATATCTCCACAACACGCTGTATTTCTTTGGGCCTCCTCACTGTACTGCACTCAAACCCCTAGAGAAATCAATGTGAAAGTGTTACCACACAGAAATGTATCTAATCCTTGCCAAATGTTGTGGGCCCAGTTTCCCCAGACCAAGAAAGTCAGGTAACCCCACCAAACCAAATGTGGGAACAAACTGATGAGAGCAATAAAGTTCCAAACATCACTAACTAGCTGACATCTCCTGAGCTTTCCAAATCAGACTCGCCCTCGCAACTTCAGAACTTCTCCCAGACACAAAAACATTCCACTCATGTAAACACATACACGTAATCTGACCAAGGTCAAAATGCTCAACTCTGACAGTCCCAGAATATCCAATGTGTCAGGTGTTTAGTGACATGCATATATCATGCCTGCTCAATATACAGGAAATGATGTGCTCCACTACAGGGACCCATCACTTCCCAATTGTGCCTCTCAACTTCAGATTTTTGGCCACACAAAGGGAAGATCTAACACACTTTGGTCAACACTATGGTTGCCAGAACTGGCAACATTCCTCAAATTCTCTTGAAATCAGTAAGTATCATATTAAGGCCGCAAGTCTCCAGGCAAATCCGTGTTAAAAGTCAAGTCCAAAAGAGCTCATGCTTGTTTACATTTCCATTCAATGAGTTTATTGGCCCCCTTAAGGATGCTGATTTCCAGAGTAGTGTTTGTACACTTGTCACCCGCACTGTAGTTGTCATTTGTCTACAGTCCGGGGAGGGCATCAAATGATGCCCTCCCGCGTGCCCCTGGGGGCTCACACCTGCCGACCTCTGTGGCCTTTACCACGTGATCATGGCAGATCAACTCTCAATGCAATTGCCAGTTATCGGCTGCACTTTCCTTACGCTGTCATTGTGAGGAATGTACTGCAGATAACTGGCAATTTGCAGAGGCTGGCTCGCCACAAATCATCAGGGCTCTGATGATCATTGCCCTGATGATCAATGCCCAGCAGGGCCACCAGTCAGTGCTGCCTATCAGTGGCCATCATTGGTGCAGATCAGTGCTGCCTATCCGTGCCACCTCATCACTTATCAGTCTCATCAACAGCTCAGTGAAGGAGAAAAGTTACCTGTTTGAAGAATTTGATAAGAGAAACATAGTTTTTAACATTTAGGTGGTTATGCATTTTTAGGGCAAACAAAAAAACACACCCAGCAGCCATTAAATATCCCCCAAAGCAACCACTATTTGTGTGAAAACAATGTCATATGAGTACAGTGTTGCATGACCACAATTGTCATTCAAAGTGCAACAGCACTGAAAGGTGAAAATTGTCCAGCCCAGGAAGGGATTTTAACTGGCCAGTAGGCAAGTGGTTCAAAAATCCGTGCTGACACGTCTTCCAGTAATATCTAGTGTGCCCTCTCTCCTGACTTGTTTCATTATGTGATCTGGGCCTTAAGCCTAGTCAAACTGTAGAGGTCAACATCAAGAAATGTAGCTACTCACCCAATTGTAAAGTTCAAAGTGACTGTGTCCATTTTACCATAGCTCAAAATGCAGAGGCAAAATCACAGACATACCAAGACTGAGTATTTTTGGAGCCATTTTCCCAAAGGCAAAAATACCAGCCAGATCACGATTAAAAGCACACACAAATGTCAATTTTCTAAGTCCCGAAAAAGGAAACTCCAGGGGCAAATCATTTTACAGTGCCCCCCCCCCCAAAAAAAACAAAGTAAGTGAAATAATGTTTTTGGCCTCTCATGTAAACATGGGGCCAATAATTAGACTGCTTGAGTTTGGCACATCACATGACTAGCAGGAAGATCTATTCCTTTGCCAGACCTATCTACCCAGATTCTTGGCTTTGAAGTTGCCTAAAGCCCAAAAGGCATCATAAAGACTAATCTATTGTTCATTGACAAATACACTATATTGGCAACACTGTTGGGATGCCTTCCTTTCTGCACACATGAACTTGAATGGCATTTCAGTCTTAATCCGTATGGTTCTATATTGAGTAGTCCCGCTGTTTGTAGCTCAAACAGCTTCAAATTGTCTGGAAAGGCTGTTTAATCTTTTCGAATATTCTTAGACTGGCACATGAGATTTTTCTTTGGCACATTGAGTTGTCAGGAGACCTACGTTTTAAAAGTGATTCAAGGATTTTTGTATGCATTTGGTCTTGATCTCCACAGTTGTATCAACAATTCTTTGGGATGCATTTACATGCGTTGGGCTTCGTAAATATTTTGGGCCACATTTATATTTGATTGTAGCATTTTGGGTTTGCATTTAAGCCTTTTTGGAATGTTGCTTTAACAAATGTTATATCTTTGGATTAAATGTTTGAAGCCCAAGGTCTAAAAGCCTGCAGTAGCTTATGGGCATATTGTAGCCATCCTAACACATCTGCCTCCTTGTTTGGCCCACTAATTCTTGTGGCCCTGCTCCTGAGCCTTACCATGCCTCATTCTACTCTCAGTTTCGTGGCCTGTGGCTGCCAATGTCCTATTTCTTTGGATAAACTGTTGTGAAAAACATAACAATGAGAAATCCCTCAAACCCTGAACAAAAATGTCAGATCATACATACAGCCTAACTTGTATCTGTTGCTAATCATCTTGAAATCTATATTCAGATATTTTTGACCTGGATGCCCCAGCTGATAGAGTGGGAGAACAGTCTGCATCCAATGTTGGGGTATGGGAACTGCTGTAATGGGGTGGGGATATTCAAATGCATGTTGCATGTGTATTTGGGAAATGTAATGCCCTTTTTTGTTTTTTTGTGGTGCAGGGAATTTCACACACTCCTGTATTCCATCAAAGTCCGTCACCTACACCTGAGTGTGCTGAACCTATGGTAAGAGATGCTAAAGATGTTATCCATAATGAGTTACCCATTTAGAGTATAACTCTGTTCCTGGTTGGGCAGGATTTGGCACCATGATGTGTAACTTACTTTTTTGGGATCATTGCTTAGTCATGAGCTAGAGAGAGTGATGTGCATGTGACAATTTGGAGTTTTAGCTTTTCACTTAGTCTAATTCCAAATCCAATCACATTTCAGAGCAGGAAGGTATCAGTCTGGGTAAAGATGGCAAATCATTTGTTTCGGGCAAATGTTCCAGTGTAATGTGTCAGGGAAAGGCATTTGCCAATACCTGGTCCTAGGAGCGGGATAGAACATGAGCTAGTGTTTGTTGTCAGATGAGCCCCCCTGTCCTACTGTATGCTTGTGCTGTGTGTTAAACACTCTAATAATTTTGTTTGTTTGTTTCTCCTTGCAGCCAACATTGGATGTCGCTGGATCGGCACCTCACCCATCTCGACCCAGCCCCCTTCTCCAGCTTGGGAAAGGCTGTTGCACCAGATGGATAGATTGTGGGAGCATAGGAGTCTTTCTAATGCAACACCTAATTTAGAAGGTATACTGAGGCTCCAACAGACAGCCCTGCTTGACCTTGTCACTGCAGTCCAGGCTCAGACTGCAGTGCTGCGTGACATCCGAGCCTTGTGTCAAGCAGGGCTGGAACAAAATACACCATCAAACAGCGGCTCACAAACATTGTGTAGTCGCTGTTCTGAGCCTATGTCAATGGTGCTACAAAGTTCCCCTGCTGAAAGGGGGGTGGAAGCAGCAGAGGAATGATCTTTTGAGGTGCCAATTCAGGACCCATCCACTCTGGAGCAGCCCCCTCAAGAAACTTAACCCCAGGTCTAGTATGACTCCTTACCGATGCCTCACACTTCTGCACCTTCCTCACGCTCCACTTTGCCCCTTGACCACACCCCCACTGTCATAGCCCCTCACATTCTAACTCCACACATCTCCCAAGTCCGTTATCACCCTTACCCCACACATTGTGCACACTCCCAGCCACACACCAATGCCCCTCCCAACATTCACCCTGCCCCCATAACCACACATTCAACCCCTTCTTCAGCACTCCCTCACTATCATTCTGCTATCACTCCCCCTGATGCCACCACCAGAGCCTCCTGAGCCATAGCCTCCTCCCCCCCATGTCTTTCCATTGCCTTGGATAGCGCCGTCAATTTCGGCAGCGCTTTACATATTGTACATTCACATCAGTCCCTAAGCCTCAAGGGGTGTACAATCTAAGGTCCCTAAGTCACATTCTGACCTATTAGGGCCAATTTAGACAGGATCCAATTCGCCTACCAGCATGTCTTTGGAGTGTGTAAGGAAACGGGAGGACTCGGAGGAAGCCCATGCAGGCACAGGGAGAACATGCAAACTCCAGGGAGGAGGTGCCGTGGCTGGGATTCGAACCAAAGATCCGAGTACTACCAGGCGGAAGTGCTAACCATTTAGCCACTGAATGTTTATTTACTGTGTTTATTTTTATTTATGTTAATAAAATAATTTTGTTTTTAAAGTGGCTGAACGTGTCTTGCATATTGTCAAATGTGATTGGGCTAATGTGGAGTTGGTCATGTAGGGAATCCAACACAGGTTTTTTTGGTGGAGTGTTGCTACCAGTCATTCTAAATAGTTAATGTTGGCGATTGCAGCATCAGACCCTAGCCCTTCTCAACAAACTGGTGACTGAAGGACTAGGCAATCTAAAACAGCGCTGTCAAGTGCGTAAAACAATGCCACGCCCAGCTGCACCCTGCACATAGCTTTTCCAGCTAATGGACCACAATCTGTGTTATGACAGCCTGGGAGCGATTGTTACTGTGTCAGGTTAATTATGCAATTAACCCTTCACACTGAAAGAGGAAACTTGGCAATATCATCAATAACACTATGATGTTTGCATAAGCATTGGTATACCACTGTCACCGCAGGCAGTAATATACTGCAGTTTAAAACACACACAGTAGCACTCTTCAGAAGCAGGGGTGCTTAGTTTGCATTAAAAAGCTTTAAAAAACAGTTGAACACTTCCAGAAAGTAAGATTTATTACTAAAAGGTCAAAAGGGTGCAAGAAAAATATTTTTGGAAAAAGATGTAGCAGATAGGACAATAGCACAGCAAAGATAACAGAAGTTTAGAGGGATAAAGTACTTGGCGTCAGCCTTGGGTTAAGCAGATCATGTTTCACAGACAAAAAGGGGCTTATCTCCAAAAGAGATAAGCCCCACATAGCAGGTGGCGCATTCGGAAGTACAACTACATGAAGAGTAACAAAAAAAAGACACAAGTAAAGATGTGAGTCCTGACATTTGACAAACACATGGATGTTAAACAGTCACATAGTACAGGCCCCAGGTAGTAAGCCCTAGCCCTAACCAACATAGCAAAGTCCTCTTTCGGTTTGGTTTACTAAACTAGATGACCAGAACCAGAAGAGCTTAAGGCCAAATTCATTTGGCCATTTGTTGGCACCCACACTCCAGCAAGCTGCTCATATCCTACAGTGCTAACATACTCTCTGGCTGTCCATTGACGATGTTTCAGATCACTTTAGGACGTAACCCAAATGTCACAGCTGACAGCCATGATAAGGAACAGTTTTCTTTGCCAGTGGTGTGGTGCCAGCATTCCAATGTTGGAGAGGCTTGCTCTTGACAAGAGGAAATGGCTCACACACATCAGCTTAGCTACGCTTACACTACAGTAATAGTGGAAACACTCATTGGTCAGCCCTTGCAGCCATTCCCACTTTCCTTTCTGGGGTCTACAATAGAGTGACTTCAATCATCCCAAAGCAAAGGTCACAAGTCGGCAGCAGATCTGACGCTTCACAGGAAGATGTCACAAGGTCTAAGTCTTTGACAGTCGAGCTGTAAAAGGGCTCATTCCATACAATATTCTCCTCCCTTATGTAAAAACACAAATGCCCCCTCGAGTGTTAACACATGCACACTGCAAGGTGGCATTTGTAGCTTGGAGCAGATCGGGAATCACAAAAAAAAATAAGTCCGGTGCCAGGCTTACCACCCTTTACCCAACACACCTCATGTGACACCCCCACACAGACACTGTCCAAAAGCAAATATTGTAAAGTTGATCACATTCACACAAATGGGACATACCTGGGCCCTGGGGCTCAGGGGAACTGGAGGAGACTTGACCCTCCTCCAAAGACTCCTCCTCCTCCATCCATTGCCTCCTGGGGGCTCTGGAGTGCAGCCACTCCCTTTCTGAGTGCCAGTTAACTTGAAAAAAACACAAGCAAAAGAGCTCCACATGTCAGTATAATTCGAGACTTTGTAAACTTAAGAGTTTACTACAAACACACACAATGTTAAAACCAAGCCTTACATTCTCTCAAACTTGAAGTACAAGGTGCAGACTAACTCCAGATAAGTTTGGCTAGTGTATGACCCTAGGGAGCCATTGAATTCCAAGAAAGTCGAACGTGAAATTCTGGTTCATGACGTCCAAATAGAAGAGGGTGCACTCATGAAAATGAACAAAGTCCAATCTTTATGTCTGATGTTGTAAGGGGTTGTGGTGTTAACAGCCACTGTGCCCTTAGCTGTAACCTTTTCAAAGGTTGATACAAGGGAAAGGCCTTAACCATTGGATATTCAAAGACACACAACTCAGAATACTTCCCAAACACTAATAGCCGAGAAGCTTCTCAGAGATAGGCTCTCCCACCCCTCTGCTAGTGTATTTTGGGGGCACATATCCTGTGTTGGATGGTCATTGGAAATTTAGTCAAAAGGCCAAAGTTTCTTGCCTTCATGCATTCGCAGCATGAAAGCCCCACTGCTTGGTATCCTCTTCAGGCCCAAAAAATACTGACCTGCTGCCAATTATCATCCCATGTTGTGCTAGAGAGCAGAACTTGGTCTCAGAAAGGTATGGATGTGTACAGGCCTACACATATTGAGCTAATAACTGCCTGGCCACTACACTAGGATCCACATTGGAAGCTGTATTCTCAAAACTACTTGACCATGTGTGATAAGGAAGCAAGCAATATTACTTAAAGTATTACTAAGCCCACAACAGTCAAAGCAGTGTAAATATGCAGTAAAGCATCCTTGTTATACTCACTGTGTAACCTAAGGGATTAATACTCTTTCTTGTGTAAAAAGGCTGTTTGATCCTGTCTTCTCTGCCCCTCCTCTTGTTGAAATGACCAACTGATACAGACTGAATCCGTAATCACATGCACATGCTCAGTTTGCTGTGCATTGCTATACTTTTTGGGTGTTGGTTTGGGGAGGGTGCATGAAATCAGCACAGGGCCAATCAGCACTGTTCACATAGAGGGCCAGAAGATTCACATCCTCCTAGAGCAGAAAGAAAAATACTCAAAGTTTAAACAGAGATCTGCTGAAGTCACAAGACTGCTCTAACTGCTGATGATAAAAGGTATTTAGCTGTTTTTATGGCCTTAAATACTTGCATTGCCATGTTCTGTTTACTGCGGGAGACCAGAGAGTGAATTCTGAGTCCAGGGAGAGCGGATATAGTCAATGCAGGGTCTGCGTAGACCAGAGAGTGAATGTGGACTTTGGGGTTTAGTTACACTTTAAGCCTGACATACAGTCAGGTCCATAAAAATTGGGACATCGACACAATTCTAACATTTTTGGCTCTATACACCACCACAATGGATTTGAAACGAAACAAACAAGATGTGCTTTAACTGCAGACTGTCAGCTTTAATTTGAGGGTATTTACATCCAAATCAGGTGAACGGTGTAGGAATTACAACAGTTTGCATATGTGCCTCCCACTTTTTAAGGGACCAAAAGTAATGGGACAGAATAATAATCATAAATCAAACTTTCACTTTTTAATACTTGGTTGCAAATCCTTTGCAGTCAATTACAGCCTGAAGTCTGGAATGCATAGACATCACCAGACGCTGGGTTTCATCCCTGGTGATGCTCTGCCAGGCCTCTACTGCAACTGTTTTCAGTTCCTGCTTGTTCTTGGGGCATTTTCCCTTCAGTTTTGTCTTCAGCAAGTGAAATACATGCTCAATCGAATTCAGGGCAGGTGATTGACTTGGCCATTGCAGAACATTCCACTTCTTTCCCTTAAAAAACTCTTTGGTTGCTTTTGCAGTATACTTTGGGTCATTGTCCATCTGCACTGTGAAGCGGCGTCCAATGAGTTCTGAAGCATTTGGCTGAATATGAGCAGATAATATTGCCCGTAACACTTCAGAATTCATCCTGCTGCTTTTGTCAGCAGTCACATCATTAATAAATACGAGAGAACCAGTTCCATTGGCAGCCATACATGCCCACGCCATGACACTACCACCACCATGCTTCACTGATGAGGTGGTATGCTTAGGATCATGAGCAGTTCCTTTCCTTCTCCATACTCTTCACTTCCCATCACTCTGGTACAAGTTGATCTCGGTCTCATCTGTCCATAGGATGTTGTTCCAGAACTGTGAAGGCTTTTTTAGATGTCGTTTGGCAAACTCTAATCTGGCCTTCCTGTTTTTGAGGCTCACCAATGGTTTACATCTTGTGGTGAACCCTCTGTATTCACTCTGGTGAAGTCTTCTTTTGATTGTTGACTTTGACACACATACACCTACCTGCTGGAGAGTGTTCTTGATCTGGCCAACTGTTGTGAAGGGTGTTTTCTTCACCAGGGAAAGAATTCTTCGGTCATCCACCACAGTTGTTTTCCGTGGTCTTCCGGGTCTTTTGGTGTTGTTGAGCTCACCGGTGCGTTCCTTCTTTTTAAGAATGTTCCAAACAGTTGTTTTAGCCACGCTTAATGTTTTTGCTATCTCTCTGATGGGTTTGTTTTATTTTTTCAGCCTAATGATGGCTTGCTTCACTGATGGTGACAGCTCTTTGGATCTCATCTTGAGAGTTGACAGCAACAGATTCCAAATGCAAATAGCACACTTGAAATGAACTCTGGACCTTTTATCTGCTCATTGTAATTGGGATAATGAGAGAATAACACACACCTGGCCATGGAACAGCTAAGAAGCCAATTGTCCCATTACTTTTGGTCCCTTAAAAAGTGGGAGGCACATATGCAAACTGTTGTAATTCCTACACCGTTCACCTGATTTGGATGTAAATACCCTCAAATTAAATCTGACAGTCTGCAGTTAAAGCACATCTTGTTTGTTTCATTTCAAATCCATTGTGGTGGTATATAGAGCCAAAAATGTTAGAATTGTGTCGATGTCCCAATATTTATGGACCTGACTGTACATAGATTAAAAGGGAAGTCCAGCCAAAGATTTTTGGACTGTACCTCTCCTGTGGATTACAGAAGTGTAGTTCATTTGGCACTCCTGCGACACATTTTCAGGGGACAGCTGCATTCTATCCACTGAAGTCACACAGCATGGCCAGACTGGATCAAGATCCCGACTTTCAAGTCATGATATACTGCAGACTCTGGAGCAGCAACTGGATTAGCCTAGCCACGAATAACAGAGTTTTAGCCTGCCAGTGCCTCCCCCTCCACAGCCCAGTAAGCGCTGGGGGGGTTGAGCTGACAGCAAACATGTGATTGCAGATCTCACAGCGTGCCTGTTCTGCCAGAAACCCCCACCCCCTCCTGGTGCCTGTGTCCCCTCACCCACCCCCTTCTCATCCTGTAACAGCCTTTGAAGTTGGGCTGCACAGGATGAGAAGTGTCACTTCCTCCCATCCTGCAAAGCCCAATGGGAGGAAGGTGACCCCCTGTGGCAGAAGTCACACCTCTCCTGGCCATACAACCAGGAGAGGGATAGCCTCCCACCAGGGGGTTCCAGAGCAGGGCCACCTTCCTGTCGCTGCGTCCCCCCAGCGGTCCAGCACGGGTGCGAGGCTTCCCGCACCTGCACCTGCCAGAGACAGAGAGCATGGCCCGTGTCAAGGGGGCGTGCCTCATTGCCCGGGCAATGCAGCGCTGGGCCAGATGTTGCCAGGGCAACGGGGAGCCGACGCAGGATTCTCCTGGGTGTTTTGTCTGCTGCAAAGCTGCTGGGAGGTCTGCACTGAGGCAAGACCCCCGCAGCCACTCTGTATAATACTCTGGGGATACCAGGATTATTAACCGCTGAACACTCTGCTAATACTCGGGGCTCAGGAGGAGTACCCGCTGCTACACTGCCTAATAAGGCCAGGATTGCACGTGTTGCAGTGTGCTGTAGAAGTGGACCCTCTGCTGTGTGCTGATAAGTGTCTCCCCCTGTTGTAGGCCGCTGTGAGCCAGGAAAACCCCTGCCGGAACTGTGAGTGTTTGTGCCCCTGTTTTCCCCCATGTATGGAAGGGCCGTGAACTCTCCCTCCTTTCCCTTCCCGCCTGGATTACAATTTAACAGAGACTCTAAGTTTGCCCTTCTTGGGGCCAAATTACAATTTTTTTGGGAGCCATCCCTGCTCTCCCCCTGCCCCGGAAACTTGGACGCTACCTTCATACCCAAATTGAG
This sequence comes from Staurois parvus, assembly GCF_062004578.1. NCBI lineage: Eukaryota > Metazoa > Chordata > Amphibia > Anura > Ranidae > Staurois > Staurois parvus. Next base: position 1,522,601 of record NW_028318757.1, read on the forward strand.
TGACTGTCCTAATACAAGAAAGCTTTGTGTGTTTATCATCTGCTCTGTGTGCTCGGTCCTGCCTACGCTCCGTCATAGCAGAGTTACCACCCTTACAACCTAAGGGGGACAGATGACGTATTGGACCAATGCTTCAACCACCTAGGTAAGTTGCAGTAGTGGAAACAAAAACAAGGCCGACTTAGATAAGAAACTACAGTCCGGCCAATATTAACCACTTGCCGCCCAGCCACTGTAGAAATACAGTGGCAGGGCGGCACGGCTGGGCAAAACCACGTTTTAAAATGTGTGTTTTTAAAACAGGTAGGGGGCGCACGTGAGGCGTGCCGCCGCCCTACCTGTCCCGCCGATCACGGCCGCAGATGTCAGTCGCCAGTTCACAGCCGGTCGTTACCGGCTATGTCCCGGCGATTAGCGGCAATCAGTGACAGAGAGCACAGCTGCAGTAGCTGTCTTTTCTGTCAGTTCCCTGACACCTCCAGGACACGCTGATCGGGACAAAAGAGTTTATCTGTCCCGATCAGCGGTGTTCCCTGCAGTACACCCCCCCGCCCCCTAGTAAAACACTCCCCTCACAGTTAACCCTTTCACTGAATAATAAAGTTAACCCCTTTCTCCCCAGTGCCATTAGTACAGCGTCAGTTTTTTTTTGCACTGATCACTGTATTGGTGTCACTGGGGATGTCAGTGACCCCAAGTCAATTCCCCCCAGTGTCAGAATGTCCGCCGCAGTCCCACCATAAGTCACTGATCGCCACCATTATTAGTATAAAAAAAAATTTAAAATCCCAGTATCTTTCCGGCCATTTGTAAACGTTATAACTTTCACGTAAACCAATTAATTTACACGTATTGGGGTTTTTTGTAGCAAAGACATGTCGCAGAATGCATTTTGGCAGAAATTTATAACTAAATTTGATTTTTAAATTTTTTTTTACTGGACATGTTTTATAGCAAAAAGTCCAACATATTGTTTTTTTCCTCAAAATTGTCAGCCTTTTTTTTTAGCGCAAAAAATAAAATAAACGCACAGGCGATCAAATACCACCGAAAGAAAGCTCAATTTGTGGGAAAAAAAGGATGTAAATTTCATGTATGTACCATATTGCATGACCGCGCAATTGTCCGTTAAACTAGCGCAGCACTGTATAGCAAAAAAAATGGCGTAAATTGCAGTATCTATACCATAGTTTGCAGACGCTATAACTTTCACACAAAGCAATCAATATACACTTATTGGGATTTTTTTTACCAAAAACATGGAGCAGAATACATTTTGGCCTAAATTTATAACTAACTTTGAGTTTACTATATATTTTTTATAGCTGAAAGTAAAAAAATATCGTCGTTCTTCAAAATTTTTGGTCTTTTTTTGTTTATAGCGTGAAAAATAAAAAGCGCACAGGTGATCAAATACCACCGAAAGAAAGCTCTATTTGTGTGAAAAAAAGGACGCAAATTTTGTTTGGGTGCAGCATTGCATGACCACGCAATTATCAGTTGAATTAGTGCAGTGCCAAGTAGCAAAAAGAGGCCTGGTCATTAAGGGGGGTAAATCCTCAGGAGGGCAAGTGGTTAATCAGTCAAATTAATAAAATAAGTGCATAAATTAATAGTGCTTATCCTCACTCATAAATAAAACACCCAAAAGTCCATGTGCTAAAAAATTATTAAATTATTAATATAAATGTGTAAACTTCTTTTCTTCAAAATTTCTTTAGGTGTAAAAAAGGAACTTCCACCTTCCACCCGTGCATAAACCAACATCAGATACACTCACCAGAACTTGGTGAGTAAAAAACCTTTAAGGAATTTTAGGGATCCTAAACCCTCCTTGGTGCCACACTAGAGGAAATCTTCACCATTCGAATAGACTCCACCGTTCAACCAGAAGAAAAAAACTCACATAGTATAATATTGTCACACAATAATAACCTTTTAAAACGGAGATTAAGGCCACTCACATGTTAATCACTTGATAAAGGCATGTTTATTATATATAGTAGGCTTCAGTTTAGCAAGTATACAAACTCTTTCTTCCAGGAATCTCACATCCACAGTGGAACAAAGCCAGGACTTCTCATAGACCAACACAATTAACCAAGATGGCCGCTGGAACGCACCGCTCAGCGTGCGTTCCACTCACCGTCTTGATAACGCCCGATGGGAGGGGTGAAATGCGTTGACGCATTTCCGGTCCACACCCCATACGCCTGACGTCATTTCCGGTGAGTGGAACGCACGCTGAGCGGTGCGTTCCAGTGGCCATCTTGGTTAATTATGTTGGTCTATGAGGAGTCCTGGCTTTGTTCCACTGTGGATGTGAGATTCCTGGAAGAAAGAGTTTGTATACTTGCTGAACTGAAGCCTACTATATATAATAAACATGCCTTTATCAAGTGATTAACATGTGAGTGGCCTTAATCTCCGTTTGAAAAGGTTACTATTGTGTGACAATATTATACTATGTGAGTTTTTTTCTTCTGGTTGAACGGTGGAGTCTATTCGGATGGTGAAGATTTCCTCTAGTGTGGCACCAAGGAGGGTTTAGGATCCCTAAAATTCCTTAAAGGTTTTTTACTCACCAAGTTCTGGTGAGTGTATCTGATGTTGGTTTATGCACAGGTGGAAGGTGGAAGTTCCTTTTTTACACCAGTGAGCGGGGCATGCCTTGTTGCCCCGGAAACCTGACGCTGGGCCGGCCATTGCCAGGACAACCGGGAAGCGTCCTGCTCTGGCTTAAGCAGACCGGAGCAGGACCCAGTCCACTGTTGGTCCCCTGTACGTCGCCATGAGCAGCTGTTGGGAGGTCTGAGCTGAGGCCAGACCTCCCCAGCTCCAAGAACCCGCTGAGTACCCTGCTGATACCTGCGGGGCTAGAGGTGCTTGCTATCAGCTGTGTGCAAGGGTACTCCTGCCTGCTACCTGCTGTGTGCCCGAGGATACTCTTGCCTAAACCTTGAGTGCCCCAATCCTCCTGTCTGAACTACCCCCCCCGATCCCCCAATTTTCCCTGCCTGTACTGTCCCATGGAACTCTCATACGTTTTGTGCCTGGATTGCCCCATTGAACCTCCCTATTACTTTTGCCGGAGCTGCCTGCTTGGATTAATACTTGCTTGGGCCATGGCTACACAAATTGCCCTATCGTGGGCTGAATTACAATTGTTTTGAGCTACTCCCCTCTCCTCCCCCATTTTGAGTACCCGGGTGCTAAATTCCTACCCTGATTGAGTGCTTTCCATATAACAATAACGCTTGGTGTGTTTAGCATCCTCCGTGTGTGTTCTGTCCTGCCTACATGTCCGTCACAGTTATCATGAAAGTAAAGTTTTTAATAACAACTTGACTTACCAGAGACTCGGCGGGCAACTTTTAAAAAAAAATCTTGGTTGCGCCGCTTCACATTGCTCCAACTGTGCTGTATTTGTAGCACAGTGGAGCGATGGTGGAATCTCTGCCACAGCCAATGTTTGATGTGGCGCAGGATGGTCTGCTTGGCAAAATTGGAGCAGCCACCGTCATACTTGCGTAACAGTAGGATCTGTGGATGACAAAAAAAAGGTCAAGAATTTAAACATGAGAGGTTTGTGCAATCAAACATACAAAATATCCCACACAAAGCAGGGGATAATTGTCCCAAAAGGCAAGCTAAAACATGAACTATAATCTACATATGTGTGTGTGTATACACATACATACAGTATAATTGTATTGTATTGTTATTTTCAATGCATTCTCACCTGAGCAATGCATAATTGTTGGCAGAATTGCACAATTGTTGCTGCACTTCTGTGCTCAAATGGTCTTTAAATACACGTTGTGCTTTTGGGTGCCATTCATTGTTAATGGCACCCCAAGTGCTGTCAGCAAACATGCATTTTGCTGCACTTTTATCATTTAACAAATATGCTAGGCACGCACCTAAATGAGCATTGAAAAAGACAACACTCCATGGGCACAAAAGTTCAATTTTTGCTTTGTTGGACATTTTAATTCTCATTTTGGTGTATTTTGCAATCAACTTTTTTGGTGCTTTTTGGTCATCAGATGTTTTGTAAAATTGTCAAGGTCCTACCTTTCCTCAGAGCTTGTGCATCCCATGTGCTGGTGTCCATCTTGGGTTTCTGCAAAGCATGGTGGGAACCTTTATGCCTTCAGGCTTCTGCGGCTCCTCCTCAGAAGGGTGTGGTTCATCACATTTAAGCCTGCTGTCCGCAAATGCTCTCTGCATTCGTGTCTTGTGTGTGTGTTTTGCTATAGCTCTGTTTATACTCTCGTGAATCTCCTGGAATCTGACTCGGCTTTTGACTACACCATTCTCTGTGGTTTCCTTTGATCTGACCTCCCGTTGCTTAACCCGGCCTGTGACCTGTTATTCTTGTCTACTGTTCTCTACTGTTTGTCCCGTTGTTGTCGACCCGGCCTGCCTGACTACGCTATTGTCTGATCTGGTTCCTACCAGCTACACGCCATTGGTGGTGGCCATTACTGCCGCTGGGGTGTCTTGGGGGCCACGACCTGGTTCCTAGCTGCGTCAAGTCCATTCCCACCATCAGGGGCCCTGGTGAAGGGCAGCCTGGGACTTAGACTCCACGCCCTGAGGGACTCCGGTCTGTGGGTGGTGGTTGTCGTCAGTCAGTGCATGACCCTGCCACTAGGCCTGCCTGTCTGTTCCGCAGCTCCTGCCCTGACAAAAATGCTGTTTGAAATTTGGATGTGCATGTTTGTCTTGTTTGAGCCTGTATTTTGGATTATTTTGTAACAGCATTTTTGTTTGAGTTCTGGCAACACATGCCAAATGCATGTCATTTTGGCTGGGACATTATTTGGTTAATTTTCACCACAAAGTTGAATGCAGATGTGCAGTTTGCCAAAGTATACATAAAAAACAACACCAAAAATTTAATCAAAAATACACTTTCCTCAAATGCAAACACACATGCTTTGACCCAAAAAACACCTGTTAAAATCACCTGTGGCCAAATGTGCACTCAAGTGCCTAAGGCAACACAGGTTATGTTGTAGCCGTCTCTGCATTGGGTTTTGCGTTGTTTTTGCACTTGTTTTTTGTTTTTTATGTTTTTTTTGTGCCTTACTGTTTTCATTTTTGTTGCTAGGCAAATTTAAAACGGCAAAACGCAGACAACATGAAATACGTTCTTGTCTGCAGTGTTTCCATTTAAGTATTTTGACAAAAACATTACACTTTTGGAGTTCCAAAAAGGCTCTGACCTTTTCCAAAAAACAAGCCATGTGAAAATGCACATGTGTAAACATGTCCCATAGGAAATCATCTTAAAGCGAAGCTCCATCCAAAAAGGGAAGTTCCGCTTTAAGGACTGCTCCTCCGTACCCCCTTAAGGATTGGCACCCTTGGGGAGTGGGTCCCCAAATTTGACAGGTACACGGCCATTACCGCAGCTGGGGTGTCTCGGGGCCACGACCTGGTTCCTGGCTGTGTCAAGTCCATCCCCACCATCAGGGGCCCTGGTGAAGGGCAGCCTGGGACTTAGACTCCACGCCCTGAGGGACTCTGGTCTCTGGGTGGTGGTTGTCGTCAGTCAGTGCGTGACCCTGCCACTAGGCCTGCCTGTCCGTTCCACAGCTCCTGCCCTGACAAAAATGTTGTTTGAAATTTGGATGTGCATGTTTGTCTTGTTTGAGCCTGTATTTTGGATTATTTTGTAACAGCATTTTTGTCTGTGTTCTGGCAACACATGCCAAATGCATGTCATTTTGGCTGGGACATTATTTGGTTAATTTTCACCACAAAGTTGAATGCAGATGTGCAGTTTGCCAAAGTATACATAAAAAACAACACCAAAAATTTAATCAAAAATACACTTTCCACAAATGCAAACACACATGCTTTGACCCAAAAAACGCATGTTAAAATCACCTGTGGCCAAATGTGCACTCAAGTGCCTAAGGCAACACAGGTTGTGTTGTAGCCGTCTCTGCATTGGGTTTTGCGTTGTTTTTGCACTTGTTTTTTGTTTTTTATGTTTTTTTTGTGCCTTACTGTTTTCATTTTTGTTGCTAGGCAAATTTAAAATGGCAAAACGCAGACAGCATGAAATACGTTCTTGTCTGCAGTGTTTCCATTTAAGTATTTTGACAAAAACATTACACTTTTGGAGTTCCAAAAAGGCTCTGACCTTTTCCAAAAAAAAAAGCCATGTGAAAATGCACATGTGTAAACATGTCCCATAGGAAATCATCTTAAAGCGGAGCTCCATCCAAAAGGGAAAGTTCCGCTTTAACGACTGCTCCCCCATTCCCCCTTAAGGATTGGCACCCTTGGGGAGCGGGTCCCCAAATTTGACAGGTACACGATCCCACTTCCGGTACAATAGCCTAGACGTTTGGAAACGGAAGGAGTCCTCCCTCCTTGTAGTCTTTTGGGACATTTGACCATTCATGAAGCCTGGCTCTACTCGCACATGCACAGTGGGTAGCCGGCTGTGAAGCCGCAAGCTGTCACAGCTGGGTTCCCACAGTGAAGCTGCCGTCCTCCTGGAAACCACGACAGCCGGTGAAAGGAGCTGCAGGGAACACACCACGGGACTGAGGGAAAGGTAAGTGGCTGCTTTTTAAAAGTCAGCAGCTACAGTTTTTGTAGCTGATGACTGTTATTTTTTGATAGGTGGAGTGTAAATCCGCTTTAAATGTATTGTACAGCATTTCTGACAAACACGGCTTAAAATATGGTGTGGCCCTAGGGTCAATGTGTGTTTAGAATACTTCCAAAATGCACATACAAAAACACTACATCCAAATGCATGTTCCATTTCTACAGCATGTTAAACAGAAGAAAAATGCACTTACATAATGTTAACATGCGCAATTAAAAGTAGACAAAAATACACATACTTTTATTCTGGCTTCACATACATGCATTGTGGTATAACACATGTCATTAGGACAGGAACCGCACTCCTGGGCAAATCACATGCAATTTGTGTGCGTTGCAATTTGAGACAAACGTTTTGCACGGCTCAAATTGCACCGCACTCGGGCCAAAAATGTGCAGGACCCTTTTTCAGGATATGCACAATGGTGCGATCCAATTTTGCACATCGCAATACGCTTTGTGGACCAATTTTGTGTGTGTTGTTAACTTAGAAAGCCGCAGCAGGTGGCATGAAGGGGTTGCGGTTGTGACGCGGTGCAGCGTTTGCACAGAAAACACAGCAAATTTCACATCGCATCAGTGTGAAACCAGAATGTGCCAAAATGTGGCTTGACAAAGCACAGTGGTCAGTGCTGATTATTTTCATTCCATGTTTTTTTACACTTTTCATTCACTGGTTTAACTCAGGTGATCGTTAATCACAATTATCTCAAGAGATCACATGCAGCCCCTCAACCATCTACACACATCTCTGGAAATCTATACAGATCTCCTTGAAAAAAAGTCTCCTCTTCTTCCGAAAACAATTGCCCTCCACCTCATAAACATGGGGACAGAGAAGACTTCTCCCTGAAAACTAAAATCAGATTAATTATCTGTGCTTAATAAACATAAACCAATTATTATTATTATTATACAGTATTTATAAAGCAGCAATAGTTCGCTCAGCGCTGTACATTACAAAGGGGGACAGAACATGTGATAGAACAATACCAATACAATGCAAAACATGAGGGAATTGAGGGCCCTGCTCTTTCGAGCTTACAATCTAGGAGGGAGGGGATGGTGGCACAGGAGGAGATAGCTGTGGGGGATGGAGTGGTAGGAAGAGTGGAAGAGGTCGGCAAGTTAGCAGGGGGTGGGATAGGCTTCCCTGAAGAGATGGGTTTTCAGGGTGCGCCTAAAGGAGAGGAGAGTAGGTGATGGGTTGGGGCATAATCTGATGGGTTGGGGCAGGGAGTTCCAGAGGATGGGTGACACCCTGGAGAAGTCCTGGAGGCGGGCATGGGAGGAGGAGACCAGGGAACTAGAGAGAAGGAGGTCTTTTGAGGAGCGGAGTGTGCATGCTGGGCGGTACTTCGATATTAGGTCAGTGATGTAGTTCGGGGCAGTATGGTGGACAGCTTTGTACGTCAGTGTTAGGATTTTGAATTTGATCCGTTGTGCAATCGAAACCCAGTGGAGGGATTGGCAGAGGGGGGTAAACGGAGAGGTTGGAAAGGTGAATGAGTCTGGCAGCCGTATTCAGGATCGACTGAAGCGGGGATAGCCAGCGGCGAGGCAGGCCAGTGAGGAGGGAGTTGCAGTAGTCGAGTCGTGATATGATGAGGGAGTGGATGAGCTGTTTAGTGGTTTCTGGAGTTAGGAACGCGTGTATTTTGGCGATGTTGCGGAGGAGGAGTCTGCACGAGTTTGTTAAAGATTGGACTTGGGGCTGGAAGGATAGGTTGGAGTCCAGAATGACACCAAGTACTCTGGCCTGCGGGGCGGGTTTGATGGTGGCGTTGTTGGATGTGATGGAGAAGTCAATGGGGGGTGGTGTCCGGGCTGGGGGGGAAGACAAGTAACTCGGTTTTGGAGAGGTTCAGTTTAAGGAAGTGGAACGACATCCAGTCTGGTATGTCGCTCAGTAGGTGTGTGATTCGGGCGAAGACCGAGTGGGTTAGGTGGGGGTTGAGAGATAGATTTGTGTGTCGTCGGCATAGGAGGTGGTAGTTGAAGCCGTGAGAGTGTATGAGTTGGCCAAGGGAGGAGGTGTAGATGGAGAAGAGAAGGGGCCCGAGGACAGAGCCTTGAGGGACCCCAACAGAGAGGGGGAGTGAGGGGGAGGTGGTAGCATTATAGGTAATGCTGAAAGAGCTTTGTGACAGGTAGGATGAGAGCCAGGAGAGAGCAGAATCTCTGAGGCCGAGGGAGTGTAATTTTTTTTTGAGGAGGGGGTGGTCGACTGTGTCGAAGGCCGCAGAGAGGTCAAGGAGTAGGAGCACTGAATAGTGGCCATTAGCGTTGGTGGTTAGCAGGTCGTTGGAGAGTTTGAGTAAGGCAGTTTCGGTGGAGTGTAGGGGACGGAAGCTGGACTGTAGGGGATCGAGGAGGTTGTTGTCGTTGAGGTGAGAGCATAGGCGGGTGTAGACTAGGCGCTCGAGGAGTGCAGTGTACTCTGGAAGGCACACTAAAAATGTCAAATGCGTTAGTGTGGTGTGTACAGTGCATTAGTGTAAAATGCGTTAGTGCACACTGCAGTGTACAACGCATTTCACACTGTAATACACTGTAATACTATGTACAGCAACACATTGTAGACTGTAATGCACTGTACACTGAAATGCAGTATACAGCAACACATTGCACACTGTAATACGCTATACACTGTCATGCAGGATACAGCAACGCATTGCACACTGTAATACGCTATACACTGTCATGCAGGATACAGCAACGCATTGCACACTGTAATACGCTATATACTGTCATGCAGGATACAGCAACGCATTGCACACTGTAATACAGGATACAGCAACGCATTGCACACTGTAATACGCTATACACTGTCATGCAGGATACAGCAACGCATTGCACACTGTAATACCGTGTACACCAACACATTGTAGGCATTACGCATTATACGCAGTATACATGTACATATGTTCAAAGATTAAACATGAAGGCCTAGCTGGTTAACTAGTTGCAAACCGCAGATAGCCGAATAACGCTATACTGCATCCAGCCAGTTCTGGGAGGGCGTCATATGACGTCCTGCCAGAACGCGCTCTCCTGCGTGCCCCCAGTGATCTCCGTGATTGCTGTGTCCTACGGACACAGCTGATCACGTGATGTGGTAAAAGGCCAATCACAGCGGCTTTTTACCATGTGATCAGCCGTGTCCAATGACAAGCTGATCACAGGGAAATGCAATTGCCGGGTCTTGGCTGCACTTTCCTCACGCTGTCAAAATGTGGGGAAAGTACTGCCGAGAACCACAAGTTATCAGAGCAGGGATCAGCACCATCATCAGTGCCCTGATGATCGGTGCTCACCAGTTCCGTCCACCTGTGGCCAGCAGTGCCACCCACCTGTGCCCATAAGTGCCACCCACCAGTGCAGCCCAGCAGTGCCGCCTATCAGTGCCCATCAGTGCTGCCTCATCAACACATATCAGTGTTGAAAAATTACCGGTTTGCCAAATGTTATAATAGAAACAGACTTTTTTTTTTCATTTTGGGATATTTTGTGGTTTAATCGAGCAAAAAGTCAAACACCCAGCAGCAAGTCAATACCACCAAAAGAAAGCTCTATTTGTGTGAAAAAACTGATAAAAATTTCAGATGGGTACAATGTTGTTTGACCGCGCAATTGTCATTCAAAGGGCAACAGTGCAGAAAGATGAAAATTGGCCTGGACAGGAAGGGGTGCCCAGCAGGCAAGTGGTTAATATCAGTGAACCATCAATACCCAGGAGCTAATGTACAGATAAGTAGCAAGTAGCATGTGCACCAAGTGACATTCTGCTAGGCCCCACCCAAAAAACTGCAATTACCTGTCCCTCACATATGTTATGAACATATTTGCAATGGCCACACTTACTTTACAAAGGAGGATCATCTCCTCAGTTGAGAACTGCGATCTCGCCATGTCCAAATGCAAATAAAATAAAATCAATATTCCAGCACCACAAACCTCCAACCACTTTCATCCACTAACACTCCCCACAACCACTGCCGGGTGTGCGCGAACATGATGACGGATTTCCAGGATGACAGCCGCTCGAGCGCCTTGCTGACAGCTGCTTGGCGTATATTTGTGTGCATTTCTATGCGCGACTATGTTAGCTTTTGTGAATATATGTTTCTCATTGCATTGTTTATTTACCATTGGCTAATTTTATATATATATATATATATATATATATATATATATTGCCAAAGGCCAAAAATCAACATACAGTGGGGACTAGTTTATTACTGTGAATAGAATTGTAGAAAACCTGTAGCTCGCTGCGCATTGAATATGACCTATTCATTGGTACATGACAATCTTGTGGTGCAATAGGGGGCTTTTTTTTTTTGGAAAAAAAGGAAGTTTGGACATACTTGCATATTTGCGCTCTTACAAGCTGTGATGGATTTGGTAAAATGCCTATTTCGTTTCCTATTGAATATATATATATATATATATATATATACGCTATTTCTATAGGTTTTATAAATATTTACTTTTATACTTTAATACATATGTTGTGTGAATATTTTCTGCCTGCTGGGCTTTGTGGTACTATAAGAAATCCTTGCTTAAGAAATGTCTGCTCACACACACAGACCCCCTCCCACCGTGTGATTTGGGAAACAAAGGAATGTTTTTCTTCTCTATGAGATAAGGCCTGGAAGAAGATCACACCTATACCATGAGGGAGATTGTTTTCGTGTGGAAATGACCAATTAAAGACTAATATAATGCTTATGCTGTTGTCACATGACTCTTGCATCATTCTGCATATATAAGTTCACTTTTTCATTATAATAAACTAGAAGTATTCATAGACTGAACTTGTGTGTCAGCGTGAGTCCCTTCCAATGTGCGCACATTTCAAAGCTAGCGTCATAAATTAGGACAGGAACAGATAAGCAGTGGACGATTTCAGTCCGTAACTAAATCAATTGGTGCCAAGAAACCCGGGAACTGGGTAATGAACCTGCAGCCAGCCGACATGAAAAGGGCATTAGCTGTCAGTCAAACTGGACAGGACGGAGATTGATCACCTCTGGAGCATGGTAAGATATATTTTGCTATCTTACCATTGCTTATCCTGTCTTTGTTGTTGATTCATACCTGTGCCTAGTACGGCTGCTAAAGGTCACTAAAGGCAGGTAACCTTGCTTGCCCGGAGTTTATTTAAATATACCTGCATGTGCTTATCTGTTACCTGGGTCACTGTTGTGTGTTTTTATGTATCAGTCTTGAGGTGGAAGAGGAGTGGACCTACTGAGGGTTTTGACACATAATTTCTCTGGGTGTGTGGTAACCTTGTGTGTTGACCACAAGAGAGGAGGTGTCGGGTTACGCGTCACTTTAGTGTGGCAGCGTGGTGCCTTAGCCATTTTTGGGGCTAGGATGATTTACTCAGTGATCTGTACTCATAGCCCACCAAGATAGACTGCTATGTTATGTCCTAAATGTGTGTCTGTGAGTTAATGTTTGCCATTCATAACAGAAGGTTGGGGTTTGTTAAGGGTTAAGGAAAGTCTGGACAGCAACCTGTGAAGTGTCTTAGATTTCTGTTAGGAAGGACCAGAGACAGGAGGAGATGGGTCAGATGCTGATAAGACCCCTAGAAAGGAATGTTAGCACGTGACCTGGTTGCACAGAGGGCGGGGGAGCAGTATGTTAAGGGATTAGTTAAGTTAGTGAAAGTATGTGGAATCACAGATAAGGGAGGTCGTTTACAGCCAAAAGAATGGCGAAGAAAAAAAAAAAAAAAAAGAAGAGAAGAAGGATGTCTTAGTTGACAAAAAAGAATTTTGCTGAAGACAGCAAGAAGCTTGGTATAATGCAGCCAAAGTTATCCACAAAGAGTAGTGGACAGAACAGGTATTGCTACAGGGAAAAAAAAAAAAAAAAGAAAAAAAACTGTTTATGTGTACCATTAATGTGTTAAATATTGAAAAGGATTACTGGCATGTCATATTGTGAAGAGGTGTGAAGGAAGTGAAGCAGTTAAAAAGTTATCTAAAGTAGTGAAAGTTTGTAAGCTGAAGGTCAGGACTGGTATAAATCATTGTAGGAACAGAGAGGAATGTTATGTGAAAAAAGGTTTGCTGAACGTGACAGAAGCTTGGTAAAAAACTGCAAAAGCGTTGCATAAAGAAGGATAGTTGGAAGAAATTCAAGAAAATGGCAATTGTATAATGTATGTGTATCACAAAATTGTAATTGGAAGTGTGCTAAAACCACCGCCCTATGTTGGAATGTGGGGTGGAGGAGGGGAGGGACAGCCCTGCCCTTCATCTAACGCCCACTTTATGCCCGCCACCCCAGCCCTGCCCAGTACACTTCCTGATGGCAGCCATCTTGCTGCACCTGCTTTGTCCCTTCCTGCCCAGCCCAGTACACTTCCTGGAGGCGGCCATATTGGTACACCAAATTAGACAACTGGAAGGCCAACGCCTCGAGTGAGCCGCCTCTACCCAGTGTGTCCGGTCTTACAAGTCAATGGTACATACTACGTAGCACCGGATGTGCTGAGCAGAATCCCAAGTTGTCTATGGTCCACAGGACCCGAAGATATTGGAAGTTTAAAAGGTACCCCCAATTATGGTGGAACTGAAGCCTGGAGCTCCCCTACCCAGGAAACCACAGTACCCACTGAAGCCAGCGCAATCTAAGGCCATTTCGAAGCAGGTCAAGTCCCTTGTGGCAAATGGTGCACTCATACCTTGTACCTCTCCATGTAATACACTTTTGTTCCCGATAAAAAAAGAAGACACCCAAAGGAGAACCAGAGAAGTACAGGATGGAACAGGACCTCCGAGCAGTGAATGAAGCCACTGTCTTAGAGACACCTATCGTTCCAAATCCCCACACTTTACTCACAGGGGTACCTCCAACAGCAAAGTATTTCACCGTGGTGGACCTGGCAAATGCATTCTCCAGCGTTCCCTTGTATCCTCCCTGTAGATACTTCTTTGTTTTTATCCATGAGGGGCAGCAATACACCTGGGCAGTTATGCCACAAGGGGGCGCAAAATTCCCTGAGCCAGTTTGCCAAAGCCATGACCATCATACTGGGCACGTGGCAAAAGGAACATTCGGCAGTGGTCCTTCTTCAATATGTGGATGACTTTCTCCTCTGTGCTGATGACCTGCCCACGGTTAAAGAAGCCTCGGAGAGTTTACTATGTTATTTGGCACACCAAGGCTGTAAGGCCTCTAAACCGAAGTTGCAATGGTGCTCTACAACAGTCGTATTCTTGGACCACTGCCTCTCACATGGAACAAGGCATCTTACGGAGGAAAGAGTTAAGGCCATCCAGAACTTGCCACTCCCTTTAGGCCAGAAGCCACTCCATGCCTTTCTTGGCCTCATGTAGGTCATGGATTCCTGATGTTTCTTGGTTTATGCAACCACTCTATGATGCTCTCAAGTCTGAGCCCTTCCATCTGTCTGAAGAGGCCGACTCCAACTTTTTTTTTTGGCTCTAAAACGCTTATTTTCTTCAGCCCCAGCCCTGGTTCTACCAGACTACGAGAAACCTTTCAAACTGTTCATGTCTGAACGCCAAGGCCATGGCACAGGAGTATTGGCCCAGTCCCACGGAGACTGCCTACGATCCGTAGGCTACTACTCATGCCGTTTAGACCCAGTGGCTAGAGGAGCACCCTTGTGTCTGCGTGCAGTTTTCGCTGCTCCAGCTCTGCTGGATAAGACCTCTGATATCGTACTGGGACATGAACTTGTTCTTCTGGCGCCGCATGACATTACTGCCATTCTAAACCAAGTCCAACCTAAACATTTGTCCACAACGAGGCATCTTAGACTACAGTGTTCCCTCCAACTTCCTGATAACGTCACTCTCCTACGTTGCCAAACCCTGAATCCGGCCACTCTCCTCCCAATTGCTGAGGAGGGTAATGAAGGTAATGAAGAAAGTGGAGAGGATGATGGAGTCACTGAGCCTCATAATTGTCTTGAAGTGATGAAAATGGAAACCTTCCATCTCCCCACAGTGAGTGAAACACCTCTGCAGGATCCAGACTTCACTTTCTTTGTTGATGGTTCCAGATATGCAGATGAAGGAGGCAAATATTACACAGGGTTTGCGGTCACTACTGCAGACACAGTCCTACAGGCAAGAGCCCTATCGCCAGCAATATCTGCACAGGGAGCTGAACTTCAAGCACTTACAACAGCATGCCAGAAGGAAAAAGGGCCAATATCTACACAGACTCCAGATACGCCTTTGGGATGGCCCATGACTTTGGACCCATATGGAAGGCAAGAGGATTTATGACTGCGGCAGGTACGTCCCTAAGACATGGAGTAGCCATTGGACGACTGCTGGAAGCACTCCTTCTACCCATTCAAGTGGCTATTCTGAAGGTAAAAGCTCATGGGAAATTAAACTCTTCAAAAGCCAAAGGCAATAATCTGGCAGATTTGGCGGCAAAACGAGCGGCCATGGGACCACCAGAAATTGAAGGAGAGGTGACCAGAAAGTGGGAACCAATATTCACCTTACAGACTTTACCTGTGGACAGAAGCTACCTCAAGGAACTCCAAGAAGCAGCAAGTCCAGAAGAAAAAGAAAGCTGGAGACGGAGAGGAGCTATTCTCAAAGACGGTCTGTTTGAGTGCAACAAGAGGCTTTGTTTACCCAAGAATATGTTTCCAGCTGTAGTCCAGTGGGCACACGGAGCAGCCCATCTGTCAAAGAGCCTCATGAACTCTTTTATCAACAAGTACTATGTAGCGCCTGGAATCACCACATTGACGAACAATTTTTTGCAGAACATGTGCCATCTGTGCAAAAATGCAATACGGGACGCACAGAGAAGACACCACAGAAACACTTGGCCAAACCCCTATACCCTTTTCATAGGATACAAATTGATCATATCCAGATGCCAAAGAGTGGGCGGTTGAGTACACCCTAGTGGTGTTGGACATGTTTTCCAGTTGGCCAGGGGCCTTTGCTGTAACTAACATGACTGCTAAAACAACTGCGAAGAAACTCCCCACTGAGGTTGTATGCAGATATGAGCTTCCAGAGGTGATAGAGAGTGACCAGGGCCCCGCTTTCACAGCTTCAGTAACCAAAGAAATATGGGCGGCATTAGGAGTCACTCTGGCGTTCCATACCCCCTATCACCCCCAAAGTAGTGGAAAAGTAGAAAGAATGAATGGCACTCTGAAAGCCAGAATGCTAAAAATGGCCCAAGAGACTGGCATGAGTTGGCCAGACAGTCTGCCTATTGCCCTATTTAGTGTCAGATACACACCAAGGGGAGAACACTCCCTATCCCCTTATGAGATTTTGTTTGGCTCAGTCCCCAGACTTGGTTGTTATTTTCCACAACAGTTGCAATTACAATCTGATGTGTTAACTGATTATGTGACTGTATTATCACGTGAATTAACCCGTATCAATGTCCAAGTGTTTTCTCCATTCCAGATCCTGAGTCAGATACAGGAACTCACAGCCTATTACCCGGAGATTGGGTATTAGTAAAGACATTTATGAAGAAACATTCCCTTGAGCCAAGACATGATGGTCCATTCCAAGTTCAGCTGACCACAGCCACTTCTGTCAAGGTGGCCGGGAAGAACACTTGGATACACGCCTCCCACTGCAAGAAAGTCCCAAACCCTGAGGGAAAGGCGTCATCTACACCATGACAACTATGTTGTATATCCTTTTTCTTATAAGTCTGACAGTGGCTCAACAGTTGGATATCACCGAAATAGGTGACACCACTATATTTTGGTACAACTCATCCAACACTCATGTAGCTATTTTCACTTTTGATTTCTGTAGTATAGATCCCATGTGGTGCTATGACCATAATCTATATGATCTTGATACAACTAGCATGTTCCGATAGTAGTGACCAGGTATACATATATGTCATGGATGGTTACTGGAGACCAAAAGATTAGAATCAGATTGGAAGGGATTTGGACTGGTGAGTATGCTCTTGCAAAGGCCATTATGCCTCTCCACATCCTAGCAGAAAATACCCCTGACCCAACGCCTGGCCGTAGGAGGAAACGAAAAGCTCCTTCTGGTAGTTTTGACCCACATGTGTATATAGATGCTATTGGAGTCCCAAGGGGGGTGTCTAATAAATTTAAAGCCAAAGACCAAGTAAAGCAGGCTTCAAATCCCTGATTCCCATGATAACTGTTAATAAAAATGTAGATTAGATACATTACATATACTACAACCAACAGAGGTTTGTGAATTATACCAGGGATGCCCTTCAAGGAATCGTTGACCAGTTAGCCCCTACATCCTACATGACATTCCAGAATAGAATGGCTCTGGACATGATTTTAGCAGACAAAGGAGGTGTCTGTAAAATGATAGAAGGAACCAGAACATGTTGTACATATATTCCTGACAATACTGGCCTGAATGGTAAGGTTACTCTGTCTATAAAGAAATTGGAAGATCTGTCAGTTGAGTTGAAAAAGAATTCAGGGATCACAGACTTGTGGGATCAATATTTCAGTTGGATGAGTGGGTGGCAAAAGATACTTGTCCAAATAGGGGTAACTGTATTAATAATTCTGATTCTCCTGTCCCTGGTTGTATGCTGTGTTATACCATGTGTGAGGAAATTGATGAGCAAAGCTATGTTAGCTTTCGCAAATATATGTTTCTCATTGCATTGTTTATTTACCATTGGCTAATTATATATATATATATATATATATATATATATTGCCAAAGGCCAAAAATCAACATACAGTGGGGACTAGTTTATTACTGTGAATAGAATTGTAGAAAACCTGTAGCTCGCTGATAAAAATTTCAGATGGGTACAATGTTGTTTGACTGCGCAATTGTCATTCAAAGGGCAACAGTGCAGAAAGATGAAAATTGGCCTGGACAGGAAGGGGTGCCCAGCAGGCAAGTGGTTAATATCAGTGAACCATCAATACCCAGGAGCTAATGTACAGATAAGTAGCAAGTAGCATGTGCACCAAGTGACATTCTGCTAGGCCCCACCCAAAAAACTGCAATTACCTGTCCCTCACATATGTTATGAACATATTTGCAATGGCCACACTTACTTTACAAAGGAGGATCATCTCCTCAGTTGAGAACTGCGATCTCGCCATGTCCAAATGCAAATAAAATAAAATCAATATTCCAGCACCACAAACCTCCAACCACTTTCATCCACTAACACTCCCCACAACCACTGCCGGGTGTGCGCGAACATGATGACGGATTTCCAGGATGACAGCCGCTCGAGCGCCTTGCTGACAGCTGCTTGGCGTATATTTGTGTGCATTTCTATGCGCGACTATGTTAGCTTTTGTGAATATATGTTTCTCATTGCATTGTTTATTTACCATTGGCTAATTATATATATATATATATATATATATATATATATATATATTGCCAAAGGCCAAAAATCAACATACAGTGGGGACTAGTTTATTACTGTGAATAGAATTGTAGAAAACCTGTAGCTCGCTGCGCATTGAATATGACCTATTCATTGGTACATGACAATCTTGTGGTGCAATAGGGGGCTTTTTTTTTTTGGAAAAAAAGGCAGTTTGGACATACTTGCATATTTGCGCTCTTACAAGCTGTGATGGATTTGGTAAAATGCCTATTTCGTTTCCTATTGAATATATATATATATATATATACGCTATTTCTATAGGTTTTATAAATATTTACTTTTATACTTTAATACATATGTTGTGTGAATATTTTCTGCCTGCTGGGCTTTGTGGTACTATAAGAAATCCTTGCTTAAGAAATGTCTGCTCACACACACAGACCCCCTCCCACCGTGTGATTTGGGAAACAAAGGAATGTTTTTCTTCTCTATGAGATAAGGCCTGGAAGAAGATCACACCTATACCATGAGGGAGATTGTTTTCGCGTGGAAATGACCAAAGACTAATATAATGCTTATGCTGTTGTCACATGACTCTTGCATCATTCTGCATATATAAGTTCACTTTTTCATTATAATAAACTAGAAGTATTCATAGACTGAACTTGTGTGTCAGCGTGAGTCCCTTCCAATGTGCGCACATTTCAAAGCTAGCATCATAAATTAGGACAGGAACAGATAAGCAGTGGACGATTTCAGTCCGTAACTAAATGAAAGCTACATTTGAGCAGATTATATAGGTATACAAAGTAACTATTAAGGTTGTTCGTATATTGAACATGAAATAACCACAAAAAAAAATTGGTCAAACATTTATTGATCAAATATATCTTCATTTATTTGGACAGCAGGAACAAGTAGGTACAGTCAATTTCTTGGTGTGAGTCACAAAAAAATAGGATTGATGTGGCTAAAATAAAACACTCTTACTCATAAGAGCTTACAATCTAAAGATACTTCTAATGAAATGTGCATGCACAGGTTATAGCAGGAAACAAAGGGGAAGATAAATCAAGCAACATTTTCATGCCCATAAAAGTTACATACACAATCACTTAGTATGAAGATCTATTCACAAAACAAGCTACAGATCAAAATATCAAGAAAACAAGACATATGTGAAAAAAAATGAACGCCTCCCACCTCTACAAATTCCCTACACATACATTTCTCAGCAGGTTTGTCAGAAAAATGCATTGGAGTCTAAATAAGCAAGCAAAATTAAAACAAAAGCAGATTTTAAACAAAACTATGGGCATGTATTAGGCTTTCAATGCAAAGAGAAAAAACACAATCATTGTGCAATAACACACAAACACAAGGCCAAAAAAATGCAAACATTTCCAGCCCACTTCCAAGCACAGCCTGAGTGGTGTCTGGGGCAATTCAGCACAAGATCTCTTCCTCCCCAAACCACAACAAGCAAGGACTTGGTCAAAAATTACACGGCCTAGTAACAGGCCAAATCACCCACTACTGTACTTTGTGTACTGTCTTTATATAAGCTAGGTTGCACGCCAAACAAGGCCCCACCCCCAATTAAGCCTATACCCACCACTGTCCTTCATTTGGTCAGTAAAAGTGTCTGCACCTGATGAATCCTCTTCCTACCTGCGTTAACCCTTGGTATGCAGGCCACACAAATCAGAAAGAAATATACAGTGAAATGTACGTGTGCAGCGTACAACAGAACATTGAGCAGGGATGTGAAAGGGAACCCCAATGGGAACCTTTATTGCTACTATGGTCACAATTCCCTTCAGATTATCGCATGAGTTAAGACAGTCACATGACCACATCTTGCATGCAATACTGAAAATGACAATTCGATTTGACTAGTATGGTGAATTTCCCATCAATCGGCAAAACACTCCAGAAATCAAACATCAACAAACATTACACTCTGGTCAAAGCTGATTTACAAATCATGCGACTTACAGTAAAGTTGACCATTTCAATGCAATTTTCAAGACAACTGACACAGATCTCTATGCAAATTGCCACTAAAGTAGTACATGCGCTACATGTGTGTTTGAAACACACCCATGTGACCGCTCTAATAGCAGACAATAGGGTGCGACTTTGCATACGATTTGCAACTCGCATGTTGTGCAAATCACATGCCAAGTCCCACTCAATGTGGCCGCTATTGGAGCGTTCATATTGTTGTGGTTCCAACTTGGTCGGAGCCGCAAGAAATAATAAAGTAATGAATACGCTATTTTTCATGCGATTTGCAGAGAGATCTGTGTCAGATTTCTTGCAAATTGCACTTGAAATCACCATGTACCCCGACTTGGAAATCATGCGACGTCAATGTAAGTCACATGATGTGACCGTAGTGTAAATAACACCACTTAGAAATCTGCTTTAATGTGACCGGGGTAGCCCCCACTAACATTGTTTGCGATTTGGCATGCCATGACATGCGACTTGCAAATCGTAGACCAAGTCGCACCCTAGTGTCCACTGTAGGCTCTGTTCACATCCAACTGGATTGTGAACTCGTGCAACGTCACTGTAAGTTGGGCAATTGCCGCATCGGATTAGATGTGACAGTGGTGTTAGCCCCCAGTAACATTGGGTGCAATTTGCCATGCAAATCGCATGACATCCAGGTTGTGCAATTTCAGGTGCGATTTGGGAATTGACATCGTACATGATATTGGATATAATGAACGTGATTGTGAGTGTATTAACATACGCGATTTGTTGCAGCACGATTTCAAAGGTAGTTCTTGTTGAACTTTTTGGCCATTTAACAACAATTTCACGTCTAGATTCCAATAGAAATCGCAATGCTAAACACAATTGAAAACACAACTAGTTTGAAATTATCTAGAAAATGAAGTAAAATTGGCAACTTAAAGTGCAATTTTCAATTGCATATAGTGTGAACGAAGCAGGTAAATCAACAAAGGAAATAAATCTTTGAAGGCATGCGGTGCCTGCCTGCTCGGATAAGGGTCTGCTATGCATTTGTATTTGCAACAATTTTGATGTGTGGATTACCCAGCCAAGCCTTTTCTCTCTCTCTCACTGTTCTGCATGTCTCTCTTTATCACTCTTCAGTATGTATCTCTCGCTCGCTCTTCTTTGTCTCACTGGCTCGCTCTTCTTACCAAGGGGGCCCCCCAGATCCCACCTCTGGGGTCACTCGGATGATGTCCCCGGCTGGCCCTGCCCCTAACCTATTTAAGAGTTGTCAGCGAGACTTTCTTCATAAGGCTGGAAGCCTCCGACGGGACCGGAACTTTTTTTTTTCTTTTTTCGGATCGCAGCCGCGATTGATGTTGGATCTACTTCGGGGGACATTGTTTTATTAAAGGACTTGTCAAAGACCCTGTACTGTGTTTTTTTACACTATACTGTTGTTTTTTTTGTGAATGAGTAGTGGGACCATGTACCGCATACTCATTCACGTAGGGGGGGGCCGGGATATGGGGGCCCCTTGTTAAAGGGGGCTTCCAGATTCTGATAAGCCCCCCGCCCGCAGACCCCCACAACCACTGGCCAGGGTTGTGGGGAAGAGGCCCTTGTCCCCAAGGAAGGAACCCCACGCTGTTTTTTTTTTAAATTTCGGCGTAGAGTTCCCCCTTAATATCCATACCAGGCCGGAAGGGCTTGGTATGGATGGGAGGGGGGACTCCGCGCATTGTTTTTTGTTTTTTTTTATTGCAGACCTTTTTTTTTATATTCAACTGTCAAAATAAATATTAAATAGACATTCGAAAGAAGTAAAATCATTACAGAAATAATTAAAAAGGATAAGAAACAAAAATAGAATCAAAAGAACTAAGCAATTCAAATTAGAATACAGAAAGCTATGCCTAGTGCTGTTTGTTAAACACAGTAGACGCGATCTTTGCCGTCTGTCAGACTCCACACAGAGATTTACTATTGAACAGCGTCTAAAAAGAAAGCGCCCACGGAAGACGTCTAACATGTGTTCTGCACATGCGCATTTCTATCGGCCAGTGCCGCTGGAAAAGCATCTAGTTTTTTAATGTGACGAACAGCCTTAAAAAAAGTACTATTTACACATTGTAAAAATTTTTTGAAATGTCAGATATTGTTAAAAGTGAAGTCCTGATATTTGGCTAAGCAAATTTCAATGGAAACATGTCTCTGCAGTGATTTTTCATGGTGTTAGACGTGCTTCTTAGCACGTCTGCTTCCTGGACTGTGTCTAGTTAGTAAATTCGATTTGGCGTCTACTTCTTAGACACTTTCTTTAGTAAATGTCTTTGCCGTCTAAAAGTAGACGGTCGCTATTAAAAAGTAGACGCTAGCCCACGGAAATGAGCCTAGGCTCAATAGTAAATTCGGGTCATTCTGTCTGGTTTATGATTGATTCAAGACTAGAAAGAAGATGGTGATTCACAGTGCTCGACTGCCACCTGAGGTTTTAATTCAGATGCGTCTTCCCAAAACGTGAATCTAGTCACTTGAATGCCGTCTTGGATCGAGTGATCTGTGACCAATTATCACTCTCAACAGAATGGAAAAATAGAGAGAGAAAGAGACAGGAGAAATCTCCTAATTTGTGTCCTTGAAAGGACACTCTATGTAATAATATCCCTTTTCTCTAACTTGTTTTCTTCCAACTTCTTACACTTGTAAGTCCCTCTTGAAATTCTACTGGACAATGTAAATTTACCCTTTCTACCTGTATTTTAGGACTACCTTGATAAAAAAGGGGTCCTTTTCCTAACTTATGTTTATATCCCTTTTCTACCTTACTGATGAGATATCCTTCGGGAATATGATAACTAAAAAACAATCCACATACACATTCAGGGCAAGTCATTAGTAAAATATACAATCCGTAACTCCCGGTCCATACACTTACCACCTGGACCTCGGTGTCACATGACAAATTATCTTATACTTTACGCGACAGAAAGATAAGCAACAGAATTTTGGCAGGCCAAACCTACCAGTGTCAATATTTTCTCATTTCCTGGACATCCATAGGCCGATTCACTAAGATGTGAGTGTACTAGCAGAGACTGACCATTCAGGCAGACTCAGGTCAATCAATCAGTCGTCTGACCAGCGTCTAGCAAGCTCATTAACGAGCGTCTACTGACTACTTTGCTATTAGTAAATCTGGTATCCCGTCTGGCACATTTTTAGGTGCAATACCAGATATGTTAATAAAGCGCGGGCTTTATTAATATTGGCGTTTTTCTGATAGCAAAAGAGAATCCTTAGAATGTAATAAATAGTACACCTGTATTAGAATTTCCTAATTTTTTTTATTTATTTTTTTTGCTGTTTCTCCAAAATGATCAGGAAACTAATGCATTTACTAATGAATGTCATACATTCTGTATTCAAATGTTAAACATTTTCACACTTATATCTCAAATAATTTATATACTTCTAATTTCCCAATATAATTATATATCTTCATTCTCTTTAATCACGTAACTATTCTATGTTAAAGACAAGTGCAGCGCTATAAATGCATGTGATCAATAATGAACGCATGTAAAAACCAAAAAGTGCAAATAATTGCAACAATGATGTAAAATTGTAAATGGTGCTAAAATAAGTTCATAGAATCATTCCTGAATAATGGAATGTCCTTCGTGTGAGAGTACCAACTCAGAGAGTGCCTATGAATGGCACGTGTGGTCTCTCCGTGACGGACAGTAGTGCATGAACTCGTGAAAGGTAAACCACCCTTGGGACTGGTCTACACTCACCAGAACAAAAGTATTAATGTGCATGGGTTATACACATCACACATCTGGGGGTGCAGCGGTACGCTGGCAGCTATGGGTTAGTCATCCAGCTCAATCCATCCATCAGGGTAGGTGCCCAAATGGTCCTGGGGAGGAATTAGCTCAGCCACAGGAGCCAGAAAGGTGCTCAATAGTGTAGTACACTGTCACAGGGGTGGGTGACCTTTCACGAGTTCATGCACTACTCTTCGTGGTTATATTTATCTTGTGTAATACCATTTTACTAGTCTATATCATTTGACCAGCGCTCGCTCTATCATTTTTAAACAATGTAACTATTCTACATATGCTCAAACTGTGTCTCCCACAGTGGTTTAGTGGTTAGAGCTCAGAACTTACAGCACTTGGGTCATGGGTTCTAATCCCAGTCATGGCTACATCCCAAACAATGGAGATCAATTTTCTGGGTTGTGTCAGTGCCAGGAATATTGATCAATCAATTATGATTTTGCCTAATGACTAGAAAGTGGATGAATGTACTGTTTTTCTGCCAATTAGGAAATGTGCAAGTTTCATGGCGTGTATATTTCATTGTAACATTTTTCTCTTTTAAATCTGTCTCCTTATACAACTTGACCCTTCCCCCACCCCATCATCACCTGTCCCATATGCAAATCTATGGATCACCACACCACTCTTTAACTATCTATTTACTGATCAAGTGAATGTGTCTCATTTTCTATCAGCTACAGCTCAGATCTCACATTATTATACAATTGCTGATTGTATTTCACCACTAGTCTGATTGAATTCACAATTCCTGGTCAGTCCCGTTCCCTGACCTGTAATAACCTTTAGGGCCAGTTCACACTACATGTGTTTCAGTTGCTTTTTCGGCATCACAAACGCACAGAAAGAAGGTTATGTGGTTGTCAATGTCATAGTTCACATCAGCGCTTGCTGCAGGTGCTGTAAACAAAGTTGACCACGCTGCATTGTTTCTGCACAGAACTGTACTGGAACACATTGAAACGTCCTGGAATGTACTAAAATGCACATGTCCCTAACTACATTGAATACAAAGAAAATAGAAAAAAATAAGTGGAAGGGATACAAAAATGCAATGTAAACATGTCCAAAACGCATCCAAAATGTACTGGAACACACTAAACATGCATGCCAAAAGGGCATGAAAAAAACCCATCAAGAACACATCTAGACTGTTTCTATAGTGTGAACCGGCCCTTAGGACTTGTTCACACCATTGGTGTTGCAGAAACGCATGCAAGAACACACATTTTCCAGCACAGCAAAGAAATGCAATGCCCTCTGTAGATGTGCGCAGGTACCATGATGAAAACGTTATTGCACCTACACACGTCTATTAAAAACAGCCCCATTCACAGCCACAAAAACGCATGGCACCACACTACTGTGCGGTTAGGTGCGACACACTTGGAAAATAACATGCCTGCAGTATTGTGGCATGTTTCCACATGTTAAGCAGCCCATTGAATTCAATGGGCTTTGGGAAAAAATAAATATAACAAACACAAAATGCCACATTCACACAGGTCCTCTGACCTGTACAGCATGAATGAGTGGGTTGTTTATGTGGCTAGAGCCACCTGTTACACTATGGGGACACAGCAGCTGTATGAACACAGGTTTTAATCTGACAAGTGTGAAGGCGTGGGGAAGTGGCCCTGAATGCTCACTGTCTGTGTTCAGGGCTGTACAATTGCAACCATATGCTTGTCAAATTAGGATCTGCAGTATTCACATAGTGTAACATAGGTTGCATGCTAATGGCGACAGCCACAAAAACCAAACACTGATTCACACTCTACAGGCCACAGCACCCATGTGAATGAGCCCTCAATTACACAACGTTTGATTTATTAACTCAGTACAGGTTTATCATTTGGATTGAACAGGAATTTGTTTGTGATTGTGTCCATGAAGAAAATGTTGTGTATTTTTACCATATATATAATTTGGATATTTTCTCTGGTGGTGGGGGCCTGTCAGGTATGCTGTATGGGGCCCCGTGATATCTAACAGTGGCCCTGGGTGTATGCTTGTGTCTGTGCCACCTGTATAGTTAGGAAGAACAATAAGTTCTTCTATGGAGTATCTTGAACCTCTGCTATGTACCTCAATGCATCTAGGGATCGGCCACGTTTTCCTATGAAAAATAACAAAATTCGTTGTAATGTTTCCCCTGAAGCAAGCGTGAACTGACCCCTTCATATTATAAAGCAGACTGAATTGGCATTTTCCACAATTATGCATAGGCCAGATCTGTGTGCCCAGATAGGACCTCCCAGTGGCTATTCTATGGACAAGGTACACTTTTCTGTATGCCTGATCTTTATTGAGCTGCAATAGTCAATACGCTGCAATGGGCAGGAATATTTGGAAACAAACCACATGAGCTCAAGTATCCAAACATTAATGTTCCTTCATAGCAAACCTCCATGATGTACTGTATGGGCCTGGCCCACTCCAAATGAATGCATTGTTCTGGTAGGTCCTCCTATGACAGACTTTAGCTACTTGTGGAGGACATTGCACTGACTTTTCCTCAGATTGCATATTATCTGGCCATCTTAAGTCTCGGGAATACAATCAAGAGGATCTGACACTTTTTTAAGGTAACAAAAAATAGTCTTTAATTGACTCAACATAAAAATAAGCCAACATGGCTAAAACATATCTTGAAAATATTGGGACTCTGATATCCGGCGACAGTCCGTTCACGAACGAGAAGCAATTCTGCACCCCTAAAACCAACATAGAGGAAAGGGATGGTCAAATTGCTGTGCTGCTTCCAAACCACCTCTGGCATGCCAGGGTCTTTATGCAGGTCCTTGATGCCAATTCTTGCCTGGGGCCACAAAATATCCACTGGCCACAAGTGAAGGTGAGTGGAGGACGTGATGGTGGATTTCTACCAGCTTCAACCGCAAGCAGTACCACTCCTGAAAAATGAGAGCAAATAATCATTGACACGTCATCATGACAGTCAATTCTCAGTGCAGGCTATCTAGAGTGTCTTTCCTTTTTAACCATTTCAAGAGTTCAAGGAAACATTCTTGGAGCATCTACTGTGTTTGGAAAGGCCCAAGGTCCCCCCCTCCCCCAGGCACACTAATGCTTACTTGAAGTGGAGCCCCATCCTGATTTCATGATGTGCTTGAAAAGCTTGCCTCTCTGGTATACATGGCTCATGAAGGAGTGTTCTTGGGATCACACCAAAACAAGGTGCTTGTTTGGGGAGCAATGGACAGGAGAGAGGGGCCAAGGAATGCTGGCATGGGAGCAGCTAAATGAATGATTTTGGCTGCTCTGTGGTAAGCGGCTGCTTTTTAAAAGTCAGCAGCTACCGTTTTTTGTAGCTGATGACTGTTATTTTTTGATAGGTGGAGTGTAAATCCGCTTTAAATGTACTGTACAGCATTTCTGACAAACGTGGCTTAAGATATGGTGTGGCCCTAGGGTCAATGTGTGTTTAGAATGCTTCCAAAATGCACATACAAAAACACTACATCCAAATGCATGTTCCATTTCTATAGCATGTTAAACAGAAGAAAAATGCACTTACATAATGTTAACATGCGCAAATAAAAGTAGACAAAATACACATACTTTTATTCTGGCTTCACATACATGCATTGTGGTCTAACACCGCACTCCTGGGCAAATCACATGCAATTTGTGTGCGTTGCAATTAGAGACAAACATTTTGCACACCTCAAATTGCACCGCATCCGGGCCAAAAATGTGCAGGACCCTTTTTCAGGGTATGCACATGGGTGTGAATAGGCATGCGATCCAATTTGGCAAATCGCAATACGCTTTGTGTACCAATTTTGGTGTGTTGTTAACTTCACCTAGAAAGCCGCAGCAGGTGGCATGAAGGGGTTGCGGTTGTGATGCGGTGCAGCGTTTGCACAGAAAACACTGCAAATTTCACATCGCATCTGTGTGAAACCAGAATGTGCCAATATGTGGCTTGACAAAGCACAGTGGTCAGTGCAGATTATTTTCAATCCATGTTTTTTTACACTTTTCATTCACTGGTTTAACTCAGGTGATCGTTAATCACAATTATCTCCGGCGATCACATGCAGCCCCTCAACCATCTACACATATCTCTGGAAATCTATACAGATCTCCTTGAAAAAATGTCTCCTCTCTTCTTCGGAAAACAATTGTCCTCCACCTCATAAACAGGGGGACAGAGAAGACTTCTCCTTGATAACTAAAATCAGATGAATTATCTGTGCTTAATAAACATACACCAATACTGCAAATGCATTGTACTGTCAAAGGCATTGCACACTAACGCATTGCACACTAGAAATGTCAAATGCGTTAGTGTGTACAGTGCATGAGTGTAAAATGCTTTAGTGCACACTGCAGTGTACAACGCATTGCACACTGTAATACACTGTACAATGTAATACCGTGTACACCCACACATTGTAGACTGTAATGCACTGTACACTATCATGTAGGATGGAGCGACGCATTGCACACTGTGATACCGTGTACACCCACACATTGTAGACTGTAATGCACTGTACACTGTCATGCAGGATAGAGCTACGCATTGCACATTGTGATACCGTGTACACCCACACATTGTAGACTAATGCACTGTACACTGTCATGCAGGATGGAGCAACGCATTGCACACTGTGATACCGTGTACACCCACACATTGTAGACTGTAATGCACTGTACACTGTCATGCAGGATAGAGCTACGCATTGCACACTGTGATACCATGTACACCCACACATTGTAGACTGTAATGCACTGTACACTGTCATGCAGGCTGGAGCTACGCATTGCACACTGTGATAAGCTGTCCACTGTCATGCAGAATCCAGCAACGCATTGCACACTGTAATACCATGTACACCAACACATTGTAGAATGTAATGCATTATACGCAGTATACATGTCCAGATATTCAAAGATTAGCCATGAAGGCCTAGCTGGTTACCTATTTGGCGACCGCAGATAGCCGAATAACGCTACACTGCATCCAGGCAGCTCTGGGAGGGCGTCATATGAGATCCTGGCAGAACGCGCTCTCCGTGATTGCTGTGTCCTAAGGACACAGCTGAACACGTGATGTGGTAAAAGGCCAATCACAGCGGCTTTTTACCATGTGATCAGCCACGTCCAATGACACGCTGATCACCGGGAAATGCATTTGCCGGGTCTTGGCTGCACTTTCATCACGCTGTCAGAATGTGTGGAAAGTACTGCCGAGAACCAGCAGTTATCACAGCAGGGGTCAGCACCGATGATCAGTGCCCACCAACAGTTCTGCCCACCTGTGGCCAGCAGTGCCACCCACCAGTGCTGCCTCATCAACGCACATCAGTGTTGCTAAATTACCAGTTTACCAAATGTTATAATGTAAACAGACTTTTATTCATTATGAGCTATTTTGTTGTCTATCGAGCAAAAAGTAAAACACACAGCAGCAAGTCAATACCACCCAAAGAAAGCTCTATTTGTCTGAAAAAACTGATATAAATTTAAGATGGGTACAATGTGGCATGACCGCACAATTGTCATTCAAAGGGTAACAGTGCAGAAAGATGAAAATTGGCCAGGACAGGAAGGGGGTAGGAGTACCCAGTAGGCAAGTGGTTAATATCATTGACCCATCAATACCCAGGAGCTAATGTACAGATAAGTAGCATGTGCACCAAGTGAGATTCTGCTAGGCCCCACCCACAAAATTACAATTACCTGTCCCTCACATGTTATAAACATATTTGCAATGGCCACACTTACTTTACATATAAGGATCATCTCCTCAGTTGAGAACTGTGCTCTCGCCATGTCCAAATGCCAATAAAGTTATCAAAATTTTCAACCAACACAAAACCTCCAACCACTTCTCATCCACTTACACTCCCCACAACCAGTTCTGGGTGCGCGCGCACGTGATGACGGACTTCCGGGAGGATAGCCGTTCATGCGCCATGGGGACACCTGTTTGGCGCTTATTTGTTTGCAATCACGCATTTCTATGCACGGCTATGATAGCTTTCACAAATGTGTGTTTCTTATTGATTTGTTTTTTTAACCTTGGCTAATATATATTTGTTGCCAAAGGCCAAAAATCAACAAAGTGTGGACTATTTTATTACTGTAAATCAAATTGTAGAAAACCTGTAGCTGGCTGCACAGTGAATGTGACATATTCATTAGTACATAATATTGTGGTGCAAACAGGTTTTTTTTTTTTGGTTTTGAAAAAGCCAGTTTGCACACACTTACATATTCACGCTCTTACAAGCTACATTTGAGCAGATTATATAAGTATACAAAGTAACTATTAAGGTTGTTCATATATTGAACATAAAATAAACACAAAAACATCGGTCAAACATTTATTGATCAAATATATCTTCATTTATTTGGTCAGCAGGAACAAGTAGGTACAGTCAATATCTTGGTGAGTCACAAAAATAGGATGTGGCAAAAATAAAACACTCCTGCTCATAAGAGCTTACAATCTAAAGATACTTCTAATGAACTGTGCGTGCTCAGGTTATAGCAGGAAACAAAGGGGAAGATGAATCAAGCAACATTTTCGTGCATATAAGATTTACCTATACAATCACTTAGTATAAAGATCCATTCACAAAAAAAGTCTACAGATCAAAATATCAAGAAAACAAAGCATGTGAAAAAAAAACCCTCCCACCTCTACAAATCCCCTACACATACATGTCAGCAGGTTTGTTAGAAAAATGCATTGGAGTCTAAATAAGCAAGCAAAATTAAAACAAGAGCAGATTTTAAACAAAACGATTGACGTGTGAGGCTTTCAATGCAAAGAGAAAAAATAATCATTGTGCAATAACACACAAACACACTTTACAAGGCTAAAAATATGCAAACATTTCCAGCCCACTTCCAAACACAGCCTGAGTGGTGTCTGGGGCAATTCAGCACAAAATCTCTTCTTCCCCCAAACCACACCATGCAAGGACTTAGTCACAAACCACACGGCCTAGTAACAGGCCAAATCACTCACTACTGCACATCTTTATATAAGCTAGGTTGTATTTGGAGCACGCCAAACAAGGCCCCACACCCAATTAAGCCACACCCACCACTGACCTTAATTTGGTCAGTGAAAGTGTTTTCACCTGATGAATCCGCTTCCTACCTGCATTAACCCTTGGTATACAGGCCCCACAAATCAGAAAGATATATACAGTGAAATGTACGTGTGCAGCATACAACAGAACATTGAGCAGGGATGTGAAAGGGAACCCCAATTGGAACCTTTATTGCTACTATGGTCACAATTCCCTCCAGATTCTCGCATGAGTTAAGACAGTCACATGACCACATCTTGTATGCAATACTGAAAATGACAAATCGATTTGACTAGTATGGTGAATTTCCCATCAATTGGCAAAACACTCCAGAAATCAAACATCACCAAACATTACACTCTGGGCAAAGCTGATTTACAAATCCTGCGACTTACAGTAAAGTTGACCATTTCAATGCAATTTTCAAGACATCTGACACAGATCTCTATGCAAATTGCCACTAAAGTAGTACATGTACTACTTAAGAAATCAGTGTTTGAAACGCACCCATGTGGTCGCTCTAATAGCAGACAATAGGGTGCGACTTTGCAGACGATTTACAACTTGCATGTTGTGCAAATCACATGCCAAGTCCCACTCAATGTGCACGCTATTGGAGTGTTCATATTGTTGTGGTTCAAACTTGGTAGGAGCCGCAAGTAATAATAGAGTAATGAATACACTACTTTTCATGCAATTTGCTGAGAGATCGGTGTCGAATGTCTTGCAAATTGCACTTGAAATCACCATGTACCCCGACTTTGAAATCATGCAACTTCTATGCAAGTCACATGATGTGACTGTGGTGTCAATAACACCACTTAGAAATCTGCTTTAATGTGACCGGGTAGCCCCCAGTAACATTGTTTGCGATTGCCATGCAATTGGCATGACAGGCGACTTGCAAATCGTAGACCAAGTCGCACCCTATTGGCCACTGTAGGCTCTGTTCACATCCAATTGGATTGTGAACTCGTGCAACTTCACTGTATGTTGGGCAATTGCCGCATCGGATTAGATGTGACAGTGGTGTTAGCCCCCAGTAACATTGGGTGCAATTTGCCATGCAAAGGGCAAGCTGCTGGCCATGCCAATCACATGACAAGTCACATCCAGGGTGTGCAATTTCAGGTGCGATTTGTGAATTGACATCGTACCTGATATTGGATATAATGAATGTGAATGTGAGTGTATTAACATACGCCATTTGTTGCAGCGAGAGTTCAAAGGTATTTGAAAATTTTGTCCATTTATTAGCAATTTAACATTTAGACTCAAATAGAAATCGCAATGCTACACACAACTGAAAACACAACTAGTTAGTAATTCTCTAGAAAGCACAGTAAAATTGGCAACTTAAAGAGTCATTTTCAATTGCATATAGTGTGAGCGAAGCAGGAAAATCAACAAAGGAAATAAATCTTTGAAGGCGTGCGGTACCTGCCTGCTGGGATAAGGGTCTGCTTTGTATTTGGTGGAAAAATCCATACCAGTATTTGTAACAAGTTTGATATGTGGATTCACCAACCAAGTCTTTTCTCTCTCGCTCACTCTTCTGTATGTCTCTCTTTATCACTCTTCAGTATGTCTCTCTTTATCACTCTTCAGTATGTATCTCTCGCTCACTCTTCTTCGTCTCACTGGCTCGCTCTTCTCTCTCGCTCACTCTTCTGTATGTCTCTCTTTATCACTCTTCAGTATGTATCTCTCGCTCACTCTTCTTCGTCTCACTGGCTCGCTCTTCTCTCTCTCTGTCAGCTCTTTGCTTGCCAAATCCTTCACAAAAGTGGGTGGAGTGTAAACCATCATTATCAAATCTATTAGTGATTCAGGCTTTTATCTCATTCCATTGTATGACATTCACATTAGGTGCAGCTTTGAAGGTGTTTCAACAGACAAGGCCTCATTGTAATTCACATTTTAGGGATCATTTTGTTGTGGTGGTTTATGTAAGGATATATATTATTTATAAAGGGCGTGTCCCTTTCCCTTAGATGAAATATTACAGTGCCTCCAGCCGTTAAAATACGGCAAATATTTAGTAAACCAATAATTTGGACACTTTGATAATTTGATCACCACTTATTATTATACCTTGAATTCTTTTAGCCAATATGATTTCGTACCATACACACAAAATTTGCCTTATAATAGATAAATATAAAAATTTATTTATGTACAAAAATTATATATATATTAACACAAAACGCAAAAGACTGGTGATAAATGAACATTGGTACACACAATCAAAAATATATCCTACCAATGTGAGACACAATAATAAGGTCTCTAACTAATTACATCAATCACAAATTTTTAATGATATGATTTTTATTAAATTTATTAATAATTAATAATTTCGAATATCTCAAAGGTTATATTCTTACAAGCCGTGGCCATAGGATTGCAAGAAGGAAGCCCTTGATATATGATACTCTGGTTATTAATATTCAATAAATTATGAAATATGAAAAAATTTATAATATGGCAATAAACAATTTTTAACAGTAACACAGTATCTTTCTACATATATCTAACTACTCAATATTGTTATGATACACTGAGGTAATTTTATGATTCCACACAACAGAGAAAATAATTAATACAAAAATCAAATAAATATCTCACCACACCCGGAATTCAGACTAGGCAACTCTCCCGTGGATTTAGCTGGCAGTGGAACGCCTTTAGACTGATATATAGGGCAAGTGATAGATTCAGTAGGGGAGAATGTAGGAAGTTATCAGATTAGAGGTTTAAAGTTTTAGGAAGTTTGAAAAGATGGAAGAGTAGTTATTCAGCAGATCTTCTTCAGATGTCAGGTTTTTCCATGAGGTTTTATGAGGGATTTTTTTCTTTTCCTTAAAGCACATGGGCTTTTACATCCACTAGTCCATTGTTCTAAGATACCTTCCCACCAGGCTTCCTGATTGGCTAGTTGAGAAATGTGTGTACATAAGCTATTTCTCACCTGCCCGCCAGGTGGCGGTCATGTATCACAGAACAATGTGAGTATTTGAGATGACTCATACCTTGGGTGGAATCTTCAGGTAATTTCAGGAATAAAATATACGGCTCTATCCAGATATAGCAGTGATACCTATATTATTCTAAATAGGGACCATGGAATATAGGTGTATATTCGGTTATTCCTCCTTGAAGTACCATCCTGTTTGTTTCCTGATAAGACATGTAACTAATGCTAGTCTATAATACATCTTACTTCCCATCATCTCAATACTCAAATTAGTGATATATAGTTCCCATTGCTGAGTATTTAGTGGTGTTTAAAATCTATAACATCTTATTTATGATATGTTTTTGTAGTATATTTTTGTCATGATATACAGTGAACTTTTAAACTTAAATGTCCTGAATTTCACCCCTTTGTTTCAGAATCAACATTTTCTCTGTGTAGGAAAAAAAACTCTCTGTTTGCATGGCCCTTGTATTGGACTCATGGTAAACAATTGTTAATGCTTTCACCCTTGGTGAACAATAGTATATGGTAATAGTTTCAGAGGTCTGTTAGTTCATCACACTCTACAGGTTTTGGTTAAGCTTTCAACCAGTTGAGTTCCCGTCTCATTCTTGTTGAAATGTTTAAAAGTCAAAGTCCTATCTGGCTATGTGTTTGACTTTTCTGTATGTGCATTCTTCTCAACCTCCATATACAAATAGTCCTTGTTGACAGTTCAAACAGGTTTATTGTCTTGGAAAAGACTCACTTCCCCCATTCTCCATTTCTTAACTAGAATCCTTGATGGTTCAACCAAGACAAAATTAACTCTTAGCATCCGGCTATACTGAGCTGTTTGCCACATAATATTATGTCTTGATAAAAGTCATATTTTTGAGACGTGATTCAAAAGTCCACAACAAATCCCCCTTTGTTTTTGGGGTATAGGCACGCGTAGAGGGGTGTCTGTATCGAAAAACATGAGTGGGACTTTTGGTTAGAGTGATCGTTCGTCTTCTCCGGTGAAGGGAATGAAATAATAAAAAAAAATTTATTTTTTTTTTTTTTTTTATAATAAAATGGCAGCGGTAATGCTGGTTGGTCCTCAACTTGACTCGGCGTCTTTAGATGGACACTTCGGATGACGATCCTGGTCTTGTGATGAGGCCGGCCTGGCCTGGCACATCCACCTTGGGGTCCATGGGTCCTCCGCACGTCAGGTCTCTTAGACGGTCTCCTAGGCGGGTCTTTTCCTCTGGACTGGCCCTTAGTGGCCTGGGACATCAGGTTATCGTCTCCGGATCGATCTCTGGCATCTGGTCTTTCCCACAGGACATTATAGCTTCCTTCTAGGGTCCGGTCATCGACACCTCCGATCACCGGTCTGGTCATTGTCTGGGCCTTCCTTTCTAAATTATTAAAATGAACAGTTTAAGTATGGGATATACATAAAATTATGTTACTGGATCCTGTAAGGCAAAAGATGAATTATATGTTTAAAGGAAATTTAATAATGATCTCAATATCTCCAGATAGGAATTGGTGGGTTCAGTCTTCCAACAACTGCAATTGAGACTTCGGATGGCAAGCACGTAATTGATTGATGTGCACCCATCTATCACTGATTTCACCATACCGGGTAACCTGCAATTTATATGCGACCGGAGAGATTTTATCAATGATAGAGAACGGACCTTTCCAAGATGGAAGGAATTTCCGTTCCTTGATCTGGTCTCTTGCAAAGTTGTATAGATAGACCTTGTCACCAATCTCATATTCCTTCTTGGAGGTTTTGAGATCATAGTATGTCTTAGCACTAGTTGCAGCTCTTTCCAAATTTCGCTGGGCAAAGGCAAAAGCATATTGCAGATGTTTACGTAAATCCTCTATGTACTGGTGTGTGGTGGTAGCATTGATCAAATTTTGATCTGTAGTGCGATACAATAAGTGCTGGGGCAGTACCATCCGTCTACCTGTCATCAGTTCAAAAGATGACATTTTTGTAACTGTATTCGGAGTAGCCCTCAACGCCATCAGGACCAGCGGGAGCTTGACATCCCAATCTTTGCCTGTTTCCTTAACAAATTTCTTAAGGACATTAACGATGGTCTGATTGTATCGTTCTACACCACCACTAGAGGCTGGCCGATAGGCGATATGCAATTTCCTTTTAACCCCCAAAATTTTCCACAATTTGGCCATCACTTCGCTAGTGAAGTGCGATCCTCTATCAGACTCTATCCTCTGAGGTAAACCAAAACGTGAAAATACATGATTTATTAGCAATGCAGCACATGTCTCGGAGCTGTTATTTGGTGCTGGTATACATTCGACATACTTGGTGAATAAACATGTAACTGTTAACATATACCGATTTCCTCGTGAAGATTTTGTTACTGGCCCAATAAAATCCATCTGAAGGTCTGACCAAGGCATACATATCCCCCTCTTCTGGAGAGGTGCTCTGTGAGTTGGCTTGGTAGGTTGAAATTGGGGACATATTAGGCAACCTTGGCAGTACTCCTTCACATCACGTAACATATGAGGCCAGTAGGCATAATCCCGCAGGATCTCATA
Organism: Staurois parvus; assembly: GCF_062004578.1. Taxonomy (NCBI): domain Eukaryota; kingdom Metazoa; phylum Chordata; class Amphibia; order Anura; family Ranidae; genus Staurois; species Staurois parvus. Next base: position 1,559,026 of record NW_028318757.1, read on the forward strand.
CGTGATCTTCTCTCCACGATGACCGGAAGTGGGAGCATCATGGGCATGCTGTAGCATCAAACCTCTAAATTTAAGTGGGACGACCCATTGTTGTACGCCACCCTTTGAGGTTCGTATCAACAATCCCTGGTATAAAGAGAATTGGGATTTGGATTTCATTAAGATACGTAAATCCTCCTTCCCACTACATACTTCCTTATTTATGGGATTTTGGTTGGGATCTTCTATATGACTATAAAACAAGCCAATTATTGGGTCTTCTTTTTGGGCAGTAATTAAATCCTCACTAGGAGAATCGTGACTCCACTGTAATGCATTCGGATCACCAGCTGTTCTGGCCTGTTGCCTGGTGACAGCTTCAACCTGTACGGTACCTAAAAATTGATCAATGTCTAACAGTTCACCGGTGATTGCCCCTTCCTTGGCTAGAGAATCGGCCAGATCGTTCCCTTCTTTCTCGGCACCTAGAACCTTGGAGTGGCCTTTGGTCTTCTTGAAGTGCAGGGTGAGATCATTGGACCTTACCAGTTCATCGATGTGACAAAAGAGCTTACCATGTTTCACGGGTTTGTGATTACTCTTGTTCATGTTGTTTCGCTTCCACCTAGGGAAATACTCCACAAAACTATTCCTGACATAATTGGAATCGGTTATGATGGCACACTCTCTGATGTTGAACTCTATAGCCATCTCAACTGCTCTAGGAATTGCAGTAAGTTCAGCAACCTGACTGCTTTTTGGTCCAAGTTTGTATCCCACAGAAATTGGGGTGACACCTTGGGTCCAAACGATTCCAATACCTGCCACTAGTTGGAGCTGTTCCCCATCCTTGTGATGAAAAGCACAACCATCCACATATACACACGGCAGCTGTTTACAGTATTCTTCATCGTAAACCTTGTAGGGAGAGAACAGTTGTTCTTCCAGAAAGTCAGTGTCCGGGCCCTCCATAGCAGGCGTAGTTGCGGAACAATCATGGAGCTCGGCTAGGCCCTGGGCTACTGGACTTTCCTTGTTCTGTTTGTACCGAATTTCAAGAGGCCACCCTTGCAAAGACAAAGTCCAAGCAGTGATGCGGCTATTAGACACATTTCCTCCCTTGATACGTTCACTCTTTAAATACTGTAAAGGCTGGTGTGCCGTTTCAACAATGATTCTCTCTCCCTGAATGTAACTGCGGAAATTCTGTAATGCCCACACGGTGGACAATAGAGCTTTTTCACAGTCACTGAACTTTACTTCAACCGGGGACAAAGTTTTACTGGCATAGGCAATCACCTTACTGACATCAGCACGTTTCTGGTAAAGAACAGAACTCATACTTACCTGCGTAAACCCTGTCTCTAGATAGAAATTTTTACCCCCTTCGGGATATCCGAGACACGGAGCTTGTGTGAGACGTTCCTTTAATTCCTTCATGGCGTCCTCCTGTTTCTTACCCCACGACCATTCGACATCCTTCTTCAGTAGGTGAAGCAGTGGCTTGCTTATCTCGGCGTAATTATCAATAAACTTACGCGAGTAGTTTACCATACCTAGGAATGATCTCAATTCTTTAAGGTTAGTAGGGACTTTACAATTCAGAACCGCCTCAACTTTCTTCTTTTGTGGGTTCAAACCTTCAGCAGTAACTTCATGGCCTAGGAAGTTTACCTTCGTGCGACACCACTGGGCTTTCTGTAAGGACAGTTTAACTCCTGCTGTTTTTAATTGGCCCAGTACATGCCGAAGTTCTGTAATGTGTTTGGCCATATCTGTACTTTTGATCAGGATATCGTCCACATATGCCAACGTCCCCCTTTCGAAGGCGTCTGGCATGGCCTTGTGCATGAACACAGCAAATTCATGTCCGGAATTTATGAATCCGAAAGGCATTCTCACCCAACAATATTGTCGATTCCCAAAACTGAAAGCCAGTTTGTATTGGTCTTCCTCACTCACCTTTATGGTCCAATACCCCTGTGCACAATCCAAGGCTGTGAAAACTTGGGATCCTTGGAGCTGGGCGAGACATTGGTCTATGTATGGGACAGGCCATCCTGACATGTACACACGTTTGTTCAGCTGACGGAGGTCAGCGCACAAACGCCATTGTCCATTGGGTTTTAAAATACCCAGGATCGGGTGGTTATAGGAGCTGTGGATGGGCCGAATTATACCCCTTTCATGTAACTTCCTGATAATCTCAGCTAGAGATTCATAGGAAGCTAATGGTAACCTATACTGTCTTACAAATACTGGTGGGGCATCTGGATCTGTTTGGATCCTAGCGATGTGTAGGTCAGTAGTCCCACAATCGTAAGAATCCTTGGCAAAGATTTCTTGGAATTCAAGGAGAAGCTCTCGGAGCAATTGTCGGTCGAGATCATTGGAACACGCATCGGCGAGGGCCACCATCTCTTCCACTAACTCCTTGAATCCAGGAAAGCTTTCCGGCTGACCTATCTCATATGCCTCTTCAAGTTTTGTGGTGAGGTCATTGGGTATGTAATGTGTGTGTGTGTTCTCCTGCCATCCAGGTTCTTTGGGGTACTCTTGTTCTTTGATTGGGTGATCAAAGACGATTGATGTCTCTTCGATTCGACAGGTGCCATCTTTAGAATTGAATGGATAAATGGACTCTATGGTGAAAATACCCTCTGGTAATGAATGGAATGTTTGTTCAATTAATTGTTCCTCCGACAAATATTCATCGGGGATGAGTCCAATCACCTGGTTGGTGACCCCAAAGGTGTAATATTCAGTCTCTACCGCTAGACCAATAAGGGTCTCTTTGGGTAAGACGATGTCCTGATTGGACAGATTATGTATGTAAATGTACATCGGGGATTGATGTGTGTTGACTAGGGGCGTGTGTGTAATGTTCAGTCCCTCCCCCTGCATTTTATGGGAGAGGCATACCAATGCATCTGACCCCTTCAGTCTATGTCCCTTTTTAACTTGGATGGGGAGTATGAAGTTATTTATGCCCTTAGGAATTGTAATCTTTTGGGCTACCTGGACTTCAACAGCATAAGGCATCTGTTGCTGGGATTTTAAAGCTAAGTCCAGATTTTGGTATTTTTCGGGGTCCCCCTTTAGTCGACTCCATAAACAGTCATTAATTAGGTCGACTTGCATTGCAAAGCGATGTAATACATCGTTGCCAAAATAAATTTTAGTTTGGGGATTATCCAAGACTAGGAACACATGGGTGGCTGTTTTGTTTCCTACAGTGACGTTTAAGAGACACCTAGCCATTGAATTGTGATCATCAGAGTCATCAAGGGAGTCTGAAATCCAATGACGCTGAGGTGTGGAGAAACGGATCATTTCCATTTCGGTCAGGTGTTTTATCAACCCATGGCTTACAAAGCTGTGTTCCTGTCTCAAATCTAGTTTGGCATATTTTGACCTATTAAGACCATTTATCCGGATGGGGATAAACAAGTCGCTGTTAACCCTTTTAATACCTGTCAAGAATTGGGTGTGATCTCCCCCTTTTCTTGGTTTATCCTCCTGATGAAAAGATATCGTAAGGATGTCATCTTGGAGGGAAATATCTTTTATTTTATCTTGGGGAATTCTAAAAATGTGTTCCTCATCTCTTCTGATAGGGTTATGGTCATCAGGTTTGATAACCGTTACATCAGGAAGTTGGCTGTTCCTGAAATGGATTTCTAATGATCCAGGCCTTTCTTCCACCAGGTGGCAGTGTTGTCGGGAATGGGGAGTTTTAAGTTTCCCATATTTAATTGGGGTATTTACCTGTGACCACAGGACTTGGTTCACACAGTCAACTATGGTGTTCAGCCTTTTTAGGAAGTCCATCCCAATTATCATGTGGTGCTGGGAGATACTGGCAATGATGATGGGGTGTCTCAGTTCCTTATTACCCAGTTTCAATTTAAGCCAGGCGGTACCCATGACTTGTAACGGGTCTCCACCTACACCAATCAATGAGCTGTCAAAACTTTTAAGTCTCGGCTTGGTGGGCATGACATTCGCCACTTTGTCAAAATGTTCCTGTGACATGATGGTTGCTTGGGATCCAGTGTCTATTAAGCCGACAATCGAAAGATCACTGGCATCCTGCACCTGCACCGTGGCATAATATCTCCCATCAGATTCAGTCAGCTCACACATGAAATTAGTGTGGTTGAAGATCTGTGGGCCCTTCAATAACCTATGACTAGCTCTTATCTCACCGCATGTGGTGGACACATCACCCTTATCCTCCCTGGTGGGATTCTTGGACTGTCTCAAGACAGAAGCACAACTAGAAGTTGGTGCTCCGTCTGGCTTGTCAATCCTGATGACTTCCGATGCCGCGACTATATTAGGGGCAATAGATGGACACTGAAAAGCAGGAGAATCATTAATAACCAACAAATGGTCCCCCTTTGCCTGAGAACTAACTTCTCCATTAGTAGGCGTGTCAGGGACGGGGCACACATCTCCTGTCATTTGACTCAGTGTCCTCCCCTGTTGGTTTAAGGCTCGGTTGCCTGTTAATTCTGTGACCCTTGGTTGGTCACAGGAGCTGCTCCTAAAAAAGGATTGGATGGAAATTGAGTGACAAGCCTGTCCATTTGTTCAGCCATTTTGCTGACCTGTGCCTCTATTTGTCCAATACGCTCAGAGGAGTCATTCTGTTGATTCTCCCTTTTCCTATACTTGCGCTTGTATTTTGGACGAGACTGGTAATGAGACTCAGAGTCAGAACTACTGCTCTGATCCCGACGCCATTGTTCTCTCTGAGGTTTTGGGGTCTCCCTGTTATTAAAGGGAGCCTGGGGTACTGTATCCCCCCTTTGAGCCTGAGGGTGTTCTTGGCGTGGAGGAAATCTTTGGAAGTCGGAGTTTTTATTAAAATTGGGATTCTTATTGTAATTATGGGGCCTGTTGAAATTGGGGTTCCCATAAAAATTCCCATGTTGGTTTTGGCGAGGATAATAGAACCTCTGAGGATACCATTGCCTCCTTTGATTCTCATCACTATACTGGCCCTTACCATACTTTTTATTCTTCTCACTTCCACTACCGTAGTTCCCTGGCTTTTGTCTATCCTTTCTCACCCACTGGTTTTGGGGTGCAAAGTTATGGACCTCCTTCACTTGCTGGGTTTGAGGTACAAATCTAGGGGAACCATTGGTTTTACCCCCACGGACTACTTCCGCATATGATTTCTTCTCTGCCTGCAAATTTGGATTTGGAGGGGAAACGGTAGTGGCTGCTACTATCTTGGGGCTATTTTTGGGTTCTCTTTTTATCCCGCCCTCACTGGACTGTTGGATCGAGAATAAATAGTCACTCTCTCTCACCAACCAATCAAGAGAGCATCCCTTTCTGTAATCCTTTGCAAGTCCCAATTTTATGTAAGCAGGTAATGCTTCATAGAATAGTGTCTTGAATTCTGGCTGGTTAGGATTGGGATCCTTTTCAGCCAGGAAATAGGCATTTCTGAGGACAGCCAGAAATTCTGCAGGGCTTTGGTGAGGACCACACTTTAAATTGTAGGCCGCAGCCTTGGCAGAGGTTACAGTTTTATAAGGCCCAAATTCCATGTGGCACTTATGTTTAACCTCTCTCCAGGACTGATTGGAATAGGCCCTCAAGGTCTCAAAGAATTGCCGGTATTTCTCTTCAAACACCCATGGCAACAATTCTATTTTGGTGTGGTCATCTCTAATGCCCAGAATCTCTAACGTCCGTTCATATGTTCTCATGTGTTCGGTGATCTCAAGGGACCCTTTCTTAGAAAACATAGGAACAGTGTCCTTCAGGAACTTAATGACCTTTGGGGTGTCATATCTCCTGAATGACCCCTGGGATTTCCCTTCCTGCCTATATGAAACCTCATATTTTTCTTCTGAGCGCTCTGGAGTATATCTTGAAAGCTTAGGAGGTGACCTATATTCTGACCCTGACTCACTATCAGATACTTCGCTGTGATGCGGGTATCTCCGCTCATCAGCCTCTGGCTTGACTGGGTTGGTCCGTCTTTGGACCCCAGAATTTATTTGGGCCGTCAACCTTATAATCTGCTCCTCCAGAGTTTTCTGCTCAGATTTTATCAAGGTAAGTTCTGACTGGTCATGCTTATCCCCTGGGTGAACTTTAATTTTGACAGGAGATAACCTCTCTGATCTGAAGTACTCCACCTCATCTTTTAAGTCCTGATACTTCTTTTGAAGTTGTTTTAATTCCTGAAAGTTTCTTTCATATAGGTCCTGAGCACTTCGAAAGTCTCCGACCAATCTATCATAATGTTTCTCGGATTCGTCTAAACGAACACCGGCATGACCAAGCTTCCCTTTCAAAGACTCAATGTCCTGATTTTTGCTTTCTAACAAGAGGCGGGCCTCTGACAACTCTTCCCTTAGAGTCATGGTCTGCTGGGCAGCTCCAGCGGTCATGAACCATAACATGGGCCAAGCTTCTAGGAGAAGTCTGTCACGGCTTCTATCACTTTCTGCTCCAGCAAATGCTATTAAAAACCCAACAACCTGGCCCTTTTGGTTGAACAGGTCCTCAAAAGTGCTAATAGCCTGCTTTTTCTCTTCATCCACAAATTCCTTATTGCTATCCCCCAAACTTAATCTCTTGCGGAGATAATCTATTACTTCATTTTCAACATACTTCTGCCAAGCACCGGCAGCTTTCCGAGCTGGCTTCATAGCTTCTTGCTCAATGCCTTGAGCCGCCATATTTTCCTCGTTATGCTTGGAAGAGGTGGATCCGTGATTACTGGATGCCATTTTGATACAAAATATATGTTTGATAAAGTGTACAAATATACAATCACCAGTGCGTTTTGTGTTATGGTACGATTTCTATGGATCTCAGCAGTGCCTCCAAATTTATGTTGTGGTGGTTTATGTAAGGATATATATTATTTATAAAGGGCGTGTCCCTTTCCCTTAGATGAAATATTACAGTGCCTCCAGCCGTTAAAATACGGCAAATATTTAGTAAACCAATAATTTGGACACTTTGATAATTTGATCACCACTTATTATTATACCTTGAATTCTTTTAGCCAATATGATTTCGTACCATACACACAAAATTTGCCTTATAATAGATAAATATAAAAATTTATTTATGTACAAAAATTATATATATATTAACACAAAACGCAAAAGACTGGTGATAAATGAACATTGGTACACACAATCAAAAATATATCCTACCAATGTGAGACACAATAATAAGGTCTCTAACTAATTACATCAATCACAAATTTTTAATGATATGATTTTTATTAAATTTATTAATAATTAATAATTTCGAATATCTCAAAGGTTATATTCTTACAAGCCGTGGCCATAGGATTGCAAGAAGGAAGCCCTTGATATATGATACTCTGGTTATTAATATTCAATAAATTATGAAATATGAAAAAATTTATAATATGGCAATAAACAATTTTTAACAGTAACACAGTATCTTTCTACATATATCTAACTACTCAATATTGTTATGATACACTGAGGTAATTTTATGATTCCACACAACAGAGAAAATAATTAATACAAAAATCAAATAAATATCTCACCACACCCGGAATTCAGACTAGGCAACTCTCCCGTGGATTTAGCTGGCAGTGGAACGCCTTTAGACTGATATATAGGGCAAGTGATAGATTCAGTAGGGGAGAATGTAGGAAGTTATCAGATTAGAGGTTTAAAGTTTTAGGAAGTTTGAAAAGATGGAAGAGTAGTTATTCAGCAGATCTTCTTCAGATGTCAGGTTTTTCCATGAGGTTTTATGAGGGATTTTTTTCTTTTCCTTAAAGCACATGGGCTTTTACATCCACTAGTCCATTGTTCTAAGATACCTTCCCACCAGGCTTCCTGATTGGCTAGTTGAGAAATGTGTGTACATAAGCTATTTCTCACCTGCCCGCCAGGTGGCGGTCATGTATCACAGAACAATGTGAGTATTTGAGATGACTCATACCTTGGGTGGAATCTTCAGGTAATTTCAGGAATAAAATATACGGCTCTATCCAGATATAGCAGTGATACCTATATTATTCTAAATAGGGACCATGGAATATAGGTGTATATTCGGTTATTCCTCCTTGAAGTACCATCCTGTTTGTTTCCTGATAAGACATGTAACTAATGCTAGTCTATAATACATCTTACTTCCCATCATCTCAATACTCAAATTAGTGATATATAGTTCCCATTGCTGAGTATTTAGTGGTGTTTAAAATCTATAACATCTTATTTATGATATGTTTTTGTAGTATATTTTTGTCATGATATACAGTGAACTTTTAAACTTAAATGTCCTGAATTTCACCCCTTTGTTTCAGAATCAACATTTTCTCTGTGTAGGAAAAAAAACTCTCTGTTTGCATGGCCCTTGTATTGGACTCATGGTAAACAATTGTTAATGCTTTCACCCTTGGTGAACAATAGTATATGGTAATAGTTTCAGAGGTCTGTTAGTTCATCACACTCTACAGGTTTTGGTTAAGCTTTCAACCAGTTGAGTTCCCGTCTCATTCTTGTTGAAATGTTTAAAAGTCAAAGTCCTATCTGGCTATGTGTTTGACTTTTCTGTATGTGCATTCTTCTCAACCTCCATATACAAATAGTCCTTGTTGACAGTTCAAACAGGCTTATTGTCTTGGAAAAGACTCACTTCCCCCATTCTCCATTTCTTAACTAGAATCCTTGATGGTTCAACCAAGACAAAATTAACTCTTAGCATCCGGCTATACTGAGCTGTTTGCCACATAATATTATGTCTTGATAAAAGTCATATTTTTGAGACGTGATTCAAAAGTCCACAACAATTTAGACAGAAAGCAAAGATGTTGCCAGAACATGTATGTGAAGACAGCCACACACGAAGAACATGCTACTTCCTTGCCGTGGTTGGGATTCAAACCGACAACCCTAGAGTTGTGAGGCAGTAGTGCTAACCACTAATCCACAGAGCTACATTGCTAACCCAGCCTGTATTTCTGTGCTGTGAATCAATCCTAAATCCCTGGGCAAGGTCAGTGTAACTAGCCAGATATCTCCAATGTGACACAAATGTTGTGCTATGTTGCCAATTCACATGTATGTTGGTTCTATGTATCCCAATACAAAGGATTGCAATACTAATACAGGCGTACCTCGGTTTACCAATGCCTCAGGGAACGTCATATTTGGGGTACAAATGCCAAACCATTTCAGTTAATTGGTCTGTTTACAAATGTTTGAATAATTTGGTATGGGCATGTGGCCTGGTATGGTTCAGGAGGGGGGGGGGGCGCTCGCTCGCCCCCCCCCCCTTTCCTGACCTGCCGGGCTGCATGCTCGGATAAGTATCTGTTATGGATTTTGGGGGGTACCCCATGCTGTTTTTTATTTAATTTCAGCGTGGAGTTACCCCTTAACATCCATACGAGACCCGAAGGGCTTAGTATGGATGGGAGGGGGGACCCCACGCCGGGTTTTTTAAAAATTGTTTATAATTCCCTGCAATACTTTTACATCAACTGTCAGTGGGGAACTCCGCCGACAGCTGAAACATGGTTTTCGCTACTAAAATGCTGCATGAGTTGATAACATAACTCATGCGGGATTGTAGGAGCGACAGCCATGTGTTAATGTTTCAACTGTCAGAGGGGTTCCCCACTGACAGCTGAATGTAAAAAAAAAAAAAGCACGGGGTCCCCCCTCCCATCCGTACCAAGCCCTTCGGATCTGGTATGGATATTAAGGAGGAAATTAAAAAAAACAGCTTGGGGATCCCCCCAAAATCCATACCAGACCCTTATCCGAGCATGCAGCCCGGCAGGTCAGGAAAGGGGGGGGGACGAGCGAGCGCCCCCCCTCCTGAACCATACCAGGCCACATGCCCTCAACATGGGGGGGTGCTTTGGGGAAGGGGGGCTCCCCCCAAAGCACCTTGTCCCCATGTTAATGGGGACAAGGGCCTCTTCCGTTAGTGGGATAATTGGTCGGCCATTTTTTGGGATTTTAGCATATTTTGTTTACCAGTAAAGTTGGAAATTTTTTTTTCCAAATTTACTGATAAAAAAAAGTGCCAAAATCCCGAAAAATGGCTGACCAATTAACCCACTAACGGCCCGAAAATCGTTCGATTTTTTTTTCGGCAGACAAATCGGCCGATTTTAGACCCATCTATGGCCTGCTTTAGATGGGTCTAAAATCGTCCGCAAAAAAAATCGGCTGATTTTCGGGCCGTTAGTGGGTTAATTGGTCAGCCATTTTTGGGGATTTTGCAACTTTTTTTAATTGGTAAATTTGGATAAAAATTGGCCGATTTTGCAGATTGGCCGATTTTAGCTGCAATGATCGGCAAATTGGCTGATCTTTTAACAGATAAAAAATCTACACATGAGCCATGACCTGCAAGAAAAAGAAGACGAAAATGAAAAAGAAGAATAAAAAAAAAGAATAAGAAAAAGAAGAAAAAGAAAAATGCAGGCCATAGATGGGGCGAAAACTGACCGTTTAAAAAAAAAAAATCGGTTGTTCAATGGGCCCACGTTACCACCAATGGTAAAAAAATTGTTCGATTTTCGCCCCATCTACGGCTGGCAAATATAATAGCAAAGTAATTACTTCTGTCCCTGCAGAGAGCTGCGCTATTATATTTGACATTAAAAAGTATAAAGCACCCCCCCATGTTGAGGGCATGTGGCCTGGTATGGTTCAGGAGGAGGGGGGGGCGCTCGCTCGTCCCCGCCCCCTTTCCTGACCTGCCGGGCTGCATGCTCGGATAAGGGTCTGGTATGGATATTGAGGGGGACCCGCGCTGTTTTTTTTTTAAATTTCAGCGTGGAGTTCCCCTTAATATCCATACCAGACCTGAAGGGCTTGGTAAGGATGAGAGGGGGGACCCACGCTGTTTTTTTTTTTTTTTTCTTATTGCGGACCTTTATTATTACATTCAGCTGTCAAAATAAATATTATCTAGACCTTTGAAATAAGTAAAATCATTACAGAAATAATTATAAAGGATAAGAAACAAAAATAGAATCACTAGAACTAAGGAAATCTAATTAGATTACATGAAGATATGCTTAGTGCTGTTTATTAAACACAGTAGTCACGACCGAGTGCCGGCTGTCAGAGGAATCCACAGTAAGATTCACTATTAGTCAGTGGCTAAAAAACAAACGCCCATGGCAGAAGTCTAAAATGTGTTCTGCACATGCTCAGTTCTATCTGCCAAAGACACTGCACGGGCGTCTAGATTTTTACTGTGTCGATTTCCTTGAAAAAAACGATTTTTAACACATTCTTAATTTTTTTGGAAATAGCAGATATTGTTTAAAGTGAAGTCCTGATATTTGGCAAAGCAAATTTCTAAGTGAACATGTCTCTGCAGTGATTTTTCATGGTGTTAGACGTGCTTCTTAGCAAGTCTGCTTTGTGAGTGTGATTCCGGGCGTGTGTCTTTTTTGTGAATTAGATTGGGCATCTGCTTATGGGCGCTGGTCAATAGTGAATTAGGTAAAAAATAGACGGACGCCCATGAAAATTGGGCTTAAGCCCATGAATATGCGCCCACGCCCAATAGTGAATCAGGGCCTCAATGTCTTTCAAGTACTTTCCCAAAGTACATATAAACTTATGCCGGCCGGCAATCTTTTACACTATACCCTTTCACCCTTTCATTAAAGCATACTTCCAAAGTATGTGGGCATCGGAACTTGGCCAGAGCCTAGTCACGGTAAATATTAGAAAATATAAATCAATTCTCACTGGATAGAATGACCCTCCGATCCCAGAACGAGCCCATACTTTTCATGCCTTGAGCAAAACTAAATCAAAAAAATAAGTGGGTTCAGTTCTATAGCACATAACTGACACACGCACACACAACTATACATTTAATTATCTAGACAAAATATAAAATAGAGAAATAAAATGGAGTATATAAAAAAACAAAATGGAGGGCTAGGAACATACATTTCCCTTCAGCCCTGATGATCAGTGTGGCCCCAGAAGTGCCACCTCTCAGTGTCCATCAGTGCCAGCTGTCAGTGCTCATCAATGCCACGTGCCAGTGCCCATCAGTCCCACATCAATGTCACATATCAGTGCATACCAGTGGACATCAATGCCACATATCAGTGCCCATCTGAGCTGCCTTTCAATGTCACCCATCAGTGCAAGTCAGTGCCACCTATCAATGCCAATCAGTGCCACCGATCAGTGCTGCCAGTCAGTGCCGCCTAACAGAGCCATATATCAGTGTCATGTATCAGTGCTGCCTTTCAGTGCCCATCAGTGATGCCTGTCAATGCCCATCAGTGCCACCTATCAGTGTAGCCTATCAGTGCCCATCACTGCAGCCTCATTAGTGCACATCAGTGAAGGAGAAAAATCACTTATTTACAAAACTGTATAACAAAAACTAAGAAAAAATGTTTTGTTTTTTTTTCAAAATTTCTGTGGTTTTTGGTTTGTTTTAAAAAAAAGGTGATTAAATACCACCAAAAGAAATCTCTGTCTAAAAAAAATGATAAAAATTTCATATGGGTACAGTGTTGCATGACCGCGCAATTGTCATTCAAAGTGTGACAGCAATGAAAGCTGGAAATTGGCCTGGGCAGGAAGGGGGTATAAGTGCCCTGTAGGCTAGTGGTTAAGAACAGAATCTCATATTTCTCAGAAATGAACAGTTGCCGTTTATTTTCTGGTCCCTCAGCTGGACTCCCACTCTCTTTGAACCAGCTTGAAGTTCTTGACAGTACAAAATCTGAATAGTATAATATTCCAGCCTCCAAACTGGGGGCTGGACAAGAAGGGACTTTCAATGTGCCACAACAAAAATGTATACATAAAAATATACAACTTTATTCTCACATTTATTGTATTAAAATCAACAAAAGAGGTTGCCATATCTACTGTGTTACAGAAGTCATATAAAAAACTGTTTGCATTCAGCTTGCTTTTCCAGGATCCACTTGCTTGAAAAAATATATAGATATGGTTGGCAAATGATAACAAAAAATACCATAACAATGTAACCAAAATATTTTTTACACAAAGCAAAAACAACCCAACCACTTACCACCCCAAACCTTTCCCATAGGGGGGAACATGAGTCCTAGAGTCGGGGGGGGGGAGGGGTCTCAGTAGAATTACTCAGGCATGCCCACAACCCCAGTTTTACCTAAATGGAAATCCAAGGGACCAATCATAAGATGACTTAGGGAGGTAACATCATTTGTTTTTGTCCATCAGGTAAATCTGATAATAGTAAGATACCAAAAAAATAAATCACAACATTAGCCACCTGCATCAGGGTGAACCCTGTCACCATTCTCTTATATAGAGAGCCAATGGAGAGAGGATCAGCATTGATCCTCCAGCAATAATTATGCAAATAGATGGTTGTCATTCAAACATATGAGCCACTGGAAGCCCAACAAGTGCTAACTAGATCTACAGTAGCCATACTAGAAAGGCCCAAAGCAGCCTAGTGGTGAAAAAAATTACCAATCTATATATGTTAATGGTGACATTGCACTTGGTGATGTAAGACTTGGATACAGCTGCTCAGCCATGGAAACCCATTCCATGAAGCTCTCTATGCACTGTTGTTGTGCTAATCTGAAGGCCACATGAAGTTTGGAGGTCTTTAGCTATTGACTCTGAAAAGAGTTGGCAACTTCTGCGCACTTCAGTTGCTGTTGTTCCCAGTTGCTTCAACTTTGTTACAATACCACTAACAGCTAACCGTGGATTATTTAGTAGCAAAGAAATTTCACGGATGGACTTATTGCACAAGTGACAACCTATCACGGTACCATGCTTGAATTCACTGAGCTCCTAAGAGCGACCCATTCTTTCACAATTGCACCAGCACCACAGACACCACCTCCCCATCAGCTAACAAAACTCTGGAGCCAAACAGCTCATTTATATGTGAGCCCCTCCCACCGCATCTGATGTTGATAATGTCATGACGCCACTTGTTAGTGACTGGTAAAGTGATTTTTTTTTAAAGGCCCAGGTTTTTTTTTTCCACAATATAAAAAATTATGTTATGCTTGCCTATTTTTGTGTAAGAATATTGCACAGATCCGTCTCTTACTTGCTCTTCTGGGGCCCCTGTTGGCATTGTCTGATCCTCCTCCTCCTGAATGTGCCTCCACAGGAAGTTACCACTAACAGTTGACCATGGAATTATTAGTAGCAAGGAAATTTCACGGATGGACTTATTGCACAAGTGGCAACCTATCACAGTACCACGCTTGAATTCACCGAGCTCCTAAGGGCGACCCATTATTTCACAATTGTTTGTAGATGCAGTCTGCATGACTAGGTACTTCATTTTATACACCTGTGGCAATAGAGGTGATCGGAACACCTGAATCCAATGATTTGGAGGGGTGTTTCAATTCTTTTGGCAGTATAGTGTATATGCCAAACTATTCTATATGACTTTCTATGCGACTATATCCTGAGCCCTGTACTTTGTATATTGGATTTTTCCTGGACCTCTCGAGATTTGTGAGTTATCTTAGAGATTGGATTGATATCTTGGGCTGGGCAGTCTGTTTATAGTGTCCCTTGGGTGATGACTGAGTGTCCTTTGGCCCTTTTCCATTTTTTTTTGGCAAATGTTCTTTTAGGAAATGATGGTTTGCATCAAATTTGTTCCAGCATGCAAATACACCTTTGCTTTTAAAAGATTGGGTCCAGCCACATGGATTTCATTCACATGCGCTCCTGAAAAAGATGTATGATCATTTGAAATGCATTAATATGACAGGTGGATTGTTGGATAGAAAAGATATGTGAACCCTGTGTTAAAATATTGGACATGGGGCACAATTCATTAAAGGTTATTGCATGCATTATGTTGGTCAGGTGACCATATGATTACCATGTCAATTCACTATTGCTAGTATGCGTTATTTACCACAAATAGCAAAAAACGCTCACCAAATACCACATAGAAAGACCTTAAAGTCAATTCACAGAAGGAAATAATTAAATGCCTGCAATAATTAGGTAGTGTTGGAATTTTAAAGTTGTGAAAAAACTCTTAGTATTCCTGTGTCTGTAGGGGATTGTGGGAATAAATCCTTTTCAGTAGAATTCAGCTATCTGAACAACTGTGTTTTATGGATAACAATTTAAACTCTCAGACTCATTTAATGAAATCATAACAAAGTATACATTACATAGGCCGACTCTAAACAATATAAACTAGACATTGCCTTCCGTAATCATCCAACTCCAGACACAAATAATTCACATCTGTTACTATTCAGTTCAAAACCTTCCATTCACATCCAAATAGAGGGTACATTATATTATCCTAGCCAGGACCTTACTAGAGACCAAATTAAAATTTAGATATTAAAAATTAATATTACATTTAGTGGCTGAGGCATGCGGTATGTACTGGTTGTTAAGAAGCAGGCAGCCACCGTCATCCTTAACAACCAGTAACTGTTATGGTTTGCTAAGGAGCAGGCAGCCTCTGTGTCCTTAACAACAGATGAGTCATTAGCTATCAGTTGGATTCCCTGCTGACAACTGAATGTACAAAAATGAACTCCGGGCAATTAAAAATTAAGGAAAACAAAGGGCATGGGGTCCCCCCAAAGGCAGGTCAGGAAAGGGGGAGAAGAGCAAGAGCCAAGCCCTTGAGTCTGGTATGGATTTTGAAAGGAACCCCCACACCAAAATTTTTTAAAAATGGCGTGGGGTCCCCCCAAAATCCATACCAGACCCTTACCTGGGTCATGAACCATACCAGGCCACATGCCCTCAACATGGGGGGGGTGCTTTGATGGGGACAAGGACCTCTTCCCAACATCCCTGGCTGATGGTTGTGGTGGTGTGTGGGTGGTGAGCTTATCATAATCTGGAAGCCCCCTTTAATAACCCCCCAGATCACAGCTCCCCCAAGTGAATGAGTATGGTGTTCAAGGTACCCCTACTTATTCAAAGAAAACCTGTAGTGTAAAAAAAAAACCACAGGAGGCAGTTTTTGACAAGTCCTTTATTAAAAAAACAAAAATAAAAAAAAGTCCCCCGGTGTAGATCCATCATCAGTCTCAATGCCCGCCGCCACAGCCAATGATGTCACAAGGGGCATGGTCACTCATTGACATCACCTGATGGCCCCTCCCCTTAGTTATTTAAGAACTGTCAGGCAGCGGAGCTGTCAGATAGCGGAAGCATTTGATGGGAGCGGAGCTTTTTATTCTTTTTTTGGGTTAGCAGTGGTGGTGGGCATCGTGATTGATGATGGATCTACTCTGAGGGGCATCGTTTATATTTTTTGTTCCGTCTTTGGGGACCAAAGATTCTTAGTGAGGGCTACTATGAGTACTTAGTACTACTGCATTAGCCAGGTGCAGGGCTACTAAGAGATGTAGGAGAGGAGATATTATTGAGTGCAGAACAGGTTGTTTATTTTCCCCCTTATGTTTATGCATCACCTTCCTGCCTCTAGAGAGAGGCCACTCTTCCTGACCCTGAAATCAGAGTATCTTGGAACATGTAGTCCTTCATCTAACACTTATTGAATAGTGAAGCAGCCCGAAGACTACAACTGCCATGGGAACCAAATCAACAAGGGATTCTGGGAGAGTCTAAAAATGTAGCTATAATTGGCAGGCTCACTGAGACTTCAGTTGGGTGTTGGCGTTCTGCCAGCTGCTGCAGAGAGATATGGTGACACAATATTTTTTCATTCTGTTCCCATATTGATGAGAGCTGTCCTACACAAGCAGGCAGTAGTTCAGTGACATAGCCCATCCAAGTGCCATATACCCAGCACCACAGTCCTCTTCAGTAGTTAGAGGTGATTGTAGCTGTTATAATGCACTTGTGACAGAAACAATTGAGTCCTGTCCGTGATACTTTTGTTATTTGCACTAACAGAATTTTCAGGAAAAGCTTTCAGGGTATGTTCCCTTCTTCAAGGAACTTGGCAAAAAATTCAAAAATGCACTTTTGCTTTTTTGCCTGCAATTTCTGTTGGTTGTTTGGAGTTGGCACCTTCTGGCATCCCAACAACCAGTGACTCATCCCTGCTGTCAACAGCAGGGACAAGTCATTGGTTGTTTAGAAGTTGACACCCACTGGCCTAATAACGATGAGTCATCCTTGCTGTCAGTGGGGATTAACCATTGAAACCAGAATGTAAGAAAAAGAGCCAGCATTAAAAAAAAAACAAAAAAAAAAAAACCAACAGCGTGGGAGTCCCCCCAACCCTTGAGCCTGGTATGAATTTTGAAGGGGACTTCACACCCTGGCACAGCACCTTATTCCCATATTGATGAGGACAAGGGCCTCTTTCCCACAACCCTGGCCCTGTGGTTGTGGGGGTACGGTGAGTAGCTTATCGGAAACCGGAAGCCTTCTTTAACAAGGGAACCCCCCAAAGGTCCCCTTTTATGTGAAAGAGTATGGGGTATATAGTACCCCTACTCATTCACCAAAAAAAATAAAAAATAAAAAGTAAATAAACACAAACACAGATATCCTGCTACAGGGTGGCACGGGTGCCCTACCCATGCCGCCATTCAAGGCCACAGCTGTCAATCACCGGGTCCCGGCCAGTGATTACTCGCCCGTGCCAGCTGATTCATGAGTATCTTCGACAGGGAGGAGAACTGTATGTAAACAATATAGTTCTCCTCCTGCCTGTCAGCTTGTGCACACTGCTTTGGATGGCTGTGCCCAGCACAGCCATCCAAAACAGTGTGCTTACAGTGAAGCGCACAGAGTAAAACAGCACACAGTTAACCCTTGGATCGCCCCACATGTTAACCCTTTTCTGCTCAGTGCCATTAGTACAATGTCAGTGCTTTTTAGCACTGATCACTGTATTGGTGTCACTGGGCATGTCAGGGACACCAAGTCAGTTCCCTCCAGAGTCAGAATGCCTGCCGCAGGCCCACTATAAGTCACTGATCACCACCATTACTAGTAAAAACAAAACAAACAAAAAAACAGTATATATTCCACCATTTGTAGTTGCTCGAACTTTCATGTCAACCAATTAATTTACACGTATTGGGATTTTTGGGAGAAAAGACATGTAGCAGAATACATTTTGCCCTACATTTATGAAATTAGATTTTTCAGATTTTGGGCATGGACATGTTTAGTAAAAATTATTACTTTTTTTCTCTAAATTGTCGACCTTTTTTTTGTACAGCAACAAATTAAAAAATGCACAGGTGAGTAAATAACATAGAAAGAAAACACAATTTGTTGGTTAAAAAGGATGTAAAAAGGATGTAAATTTAATTTGGGTGTAGCATTGCATGACCGTGCAATTGTCAGTTAAAGTAACACAGCACTTTAACGCAATAAATGGCCTGGCCAGGAAGGGGGGGGGATCCTCAGGAGGGCAAGTGGTTAACATCTGTGTCAATGTGAGGGCGAGCCCTCAAAGTTTCCATCTAGTACTGTTGAAAGGCAACAAGCAAATCAGTTGACACAGCAGGGTGTTTGCTACAATGGGTCACCAATGGGAAGTCATCTCCCAAAGGATGTTCTTGCATAGGTCCCCCCTGTGATTTATTGAGACAGAAGAGCAGGAGCCCAGACCTCCTAGTGGTGTGAATTTGAAAAGTGGCTGATTTCTTAACATCAAAAGGGGAGCAGATGTGGGCTGTGATGCTGCCCTGGGTCAGGACGATTCATGGCAATATAGCAGGCCCCCCTGGTGGAGCCAATGACCTACTTCCTGGAGGGTTCAGGGTAGCACAGAACTTCCTGGGGTTTGGAAATGATGCCCCCTTATAATTTACAAATGCTAACTTCCTTGGCCAGAGAACAATATGGCCCTGTTCCCGAGCATTGAATGGGTGTTGCTTTTGAGTACTATAAATGTAATTGGCATCCATGGCCCCTCTTACCCTTTTCTATCCATAGACCAACCAGATACTTAAAGCGGAGCTCCACCCAAAAGGGGAAGTTCCGCTTTAACGCATGTGCCCCGGGGAGTTAAGGACTGGCACCTTTGAGGATCAGGTCCCCAAATTTGACAGGTACCCGCTCCCACTTCTCCTGCGATCGCCTGCGGCGATTGGAAGCAGAAGTTGTCCTCCCCTCCCTCCCTGTAGTCTTCTGGGACTACAGGGAGGGAGAGTGGGACACGTGACAGGTCCCAGAAGACTACAGGACCATTCACAAAGCCGCAAGCTGTCGCAGCCAGGTGCCCATACTGAAAATGCTGGTGCCAGGGAGAGAAGATGGCTGGTGAAACCAGCCATGGTGCGGACCCTGCTGGATCGTGGGACAGGTAAGTGTCTGTATTTTAAAAGTCAGCAGCTACAGCTTTTGTCACTTTTTTAAATCAAATGGAAATCCGCTTCAACTTAGAGGACAAACTTACATAACGTCTAATCTTTGTTCTCTGATTTCTATATGCTCTGTCATAAAGTCTGTTACTTTCTTTGTCAATAAATAAGACCTGGATTTGTGGATACTTGTATTGATTATTCTTGGTAATATTGTAGTCTGTTACCAACATTAATATTGTCTGAGCTTTAGATATACTAGCTAATTCTAGGGACCGACAAGATAGAACTTTAGTTAAGATAACTATTGGCCAAGACCAAAACAAGACCCCCATTGATTTCAAGTACAACAAAATTTATATCTACCTATGTTAGAATATGTGCATATAAAGTAGCGTGGCCACCCCATCCGTGGTATTCCGCCTTCGGGGGACCCGCAGCTGACAGACCTCTGGCTCACTCTCCTCAATCATGTCCCAGGAATCATTCCTTGCCAGGCAGATGTTGTGTAGGAGGCAACAGGCGAGGATGATCCTAGAAGACTTCTGAGGAGAGTATAGTAACTCACCCCCAGACCTGGCCAAACATAAAAAATTAGATTTCAGCAAACATATAGTGGTCTCCACTACAGATCGGCTGACAGT
The DNA here is from genome assembly GCF_062004578.1 of Staurois parvus. Lineage (NCBI taxonomy): Eukaryota > Metazoa > Chordata > Amphibia > Anura > Ranidae > Staurois > Staurois parvus. Next base: position 1,578,919 of record NW_028318757.1, read on the forward strand.
GCTCAATTATATTGACGTTCGGCCAGGCTCTGGGGGTACCTGATTTGATCCATCAGCCACGTCAGCTGCGGATAGCCGGCATCCCTTGTGAAAAATAGAAAAAATGCAGTCAAGCACTAATATGGTTATATGTGTGTCTATTTTTGGCACTAAACCAGGCCAAACGTAACACAATTTTCTTGTTCAAACATTTTATTAATTTGCAGAGAGACAAAAAACAAGTGTAGGACATTCCATTTACATATACAGGCATAAATGAGTAGAAGAAAAAATGTTGTCCTATGGAAAAGGGGGAATATCATATAAAAACACTTTACAAGGAACCATGGAAAAACATGAAGGGATACAGTGGTACAAAGGAGTATGCGCCAGGTAGGGAGCACTGCTACCAGAAACCATATGGAGGTTCCATGTGAGGCAAGGAGAAAGAGACAAAAGTGAGTAGGAAAGAGGGGGAAAATTAGGAGAGACTGAGAGAAAGAATAGAGGAGAGAAAGAAAGGATGTGTGATTTCCAGAAAGGAATAGAAAATCTCGGGACCAGATCAATGTATGGTTTGGCATATAGGATTTCCACAGAGCAAGATTAGGAGATGTCAAGGAAGGAGCAATGAATCATCAAAGTTCGGTGGGAGGAAACGTTCCATCCATGCGGTCCAAATCGAAGGAAACTTAGGAACAGAATCTAGAATGGTCGCTTCCACTATGGCGTGAATCATAGCTTGTGCAACCTTGTTCCTAACTGCTAGAATACACAGAGACGGAGACTTCCACGATTTGGCCATAATCTGTTTAGCTGCAGTGGTGACTTGCAGGAGGAGTTTGAATTGGGATTTGGAAATGGAGGGAGGGTGCAAATTTAAAAGCGCTACAGTTGGGTCTGGCAGTATTGTTTTTGCAAAAAGCTGGGATAACATATGAAAAACTTCGGCCCAAAAGGCTTGGGCAACTGGGCAGGTCCACCAAACATGAAAGTAAGTTCCTACCATCGCACAACCCCAGAAACAATCAGAAGAATAGTTGGGGGTATAATTAGCAATCCTTGCCGGGACCAAGTACCACCGAGTCAAAACTTAGTCTCTGAAGCTACTACGTTCTGTAAAGAGGACTTGGTAGCCGACCAGATGCGGTCCCAATCTGCAGGGTTCAACTGGTGTCCCAAATCTTTCTCCCACCTAGCAACATAAGTAGGGCTTGGTGAGGACTCAGGAGTAGAAGAAAGACCATTAAACAGCAGAGATAAGGCCCCGCCTATGCGGGTCTCTATAACAAGATCGTTCAAAGAAGGACATCGAGCGACCTGAGTGGGATTGGATGGCGTGTGGAGCATAAAAAAGCTGCAACTGAAGGTATCTAAAGATTTCTGACGCCGGTATAGAGTGCGACTCATGGAGGGAAGGGAAGGATTTGAAGCCTCTATTGGCCAAAAAATGGTGGGTACAGAGCAGGTGTGCCGAGGACCAGTGTTTAAAGGATCGTGGGGAGGACCAGGCCGGGGGAAGGCCGGGTTCCGAAGATAATCCCCAAAGTAGGGGATTATGCAGTAACTGAAGAGAATAATGGGATTTTAGTTTGTCCCAGAGAGAAATATAATGACACATTAAAGGTTTACAAAGCGGTTGGCAATCTGGTGGCCGAAGCCATAGAAGATTAGCAACTGAGAGGGAGTTGCAGTCAATTGATTCAAGAATAACCCATTAAGTCGCATGGCAATTGTGCAAGATGAGTTGCTTGGTAATACTTAGTAAAATCTGGGAAGTCTAGGCCACCCATGAGCTTAGATTTGTGTATGGTTGAGTGAGGTATATGAGGACGAATGGAACCCCAGACATATACATATCGTTGCAGAATATAGAGAAAATTTACAGGCACTGATATAGGTAGAACTCTAAACCATATAATATTTTAGGAAGAATGGACATTTTCACACCAGTGATCCTGCCCATCCAGGCCAGTGGCAGGGTCATGAGACTAGTAAGGTGGGTCAACATAGGTAAGTAGTTGGCTGAATAAAGGTCTAATGGGATAGAAGTTAGTTTAATGCCTAAAAAGGGAATGGAGAGCTGGGACCAAGAAAAAGGCTAAACCTGTTGTAAGTGAGCCAAAACCTGGGGAGGTAGGGAGACATTGAGCGCTATCAACTTCTGGGGGTTACCTTAAAGGCCAGAAATCTAGCCGAAATCCTGTAGGAGCTTGAGAAGAATTGGAGTGGAGGCCAATAGAGAGGTGAAAAAGAGGAGCACGTCGTCCGCAAAGAGGCAAAGCTTGTGGTAGGAACCGCCTATCTCAAGTCCTCTTATATCCTGATTGGCTCTTAGGGCCAAAGGCTCTATGGCTAGGGCTAAGAGCAAAGGAGAAAGTGGGCAACCTTGGTGGATGCCTCGTAGGATTGGAAATGATGCTGACTTGTGCCCCAAGTATCTGATTCTAGCCGATGGTTCACAGTATAAGGAGGAGCGATGCAGAATACAGTCAAGATAAGACTACGAGACCGTATTGAAAGCCTTCCTAATATCTAGGGACAAGAAGCAAGTGGGGATGTTGTGAGAACAGGCTAAATGAGAAAGGAGGACCACATGTCTAAAATTATCGCACGCTTGGTGTGTGGGTATAAAGCCTACTTGGTCATTGTGGATGAGAGAGCCTATAAAAGGGGTTAAGGCGAGTGGAGAGGATTTTCGCAAGAAGTTAAATATCAATATTAAGGAGGGAAATTGCCAATATTTCCATGATCCTGAAACCCAACTCAGACAACTCTGGTCCAATTATCGGAGGCGATTGGTTTCTCGAGAACTTCCAGTTGGTGGTCTAACAATTTCAGAAAAGTAAGGTGGGCTAAAAGAGCTTCAGCAATAGACCGATCAAAGGAATCCGTTGGGGAATACAGCTGAGACAGGTGTTTACAGAAAATTTGTAAGATGCATACTAGTGTAATTGCCTTCAGATTATGCACAATTAGATAGGTTTAGTGGTTTGATCTAGTCTGCGAAGCAAAAGGGATAGGAACGTGTCTGGTTTATTCGCTTTGGTATAGTATTTATGTTGAGACCTACAGAGAGAATGTTCTGCCTGATCCACGAGAAAGAGATCCAGTTCCAATCGAGATTTCTCCAAAGCTTTTCGAGTGCTGGGTGTCGGAGTGGTCTGGAAGGCCTGATGGGACTGGTTCTAATTAATTTCAAGAGGGGAGCATAGCTGATGTTTTCTCTTTACTCATGAAAGATGCTGTGCTAATACAGAACCCTGAAGAACAGGTTTGCACGCCTCATATAGTAGGGGAGAAATGTCTAGAGTAGAATTGAGTGACAGGTACTCTTTAAAAGCAATCTCTATGTCTAAACTGTGGAATGGATGGGACAGTAGATTATTGTTGATAACCCAAGAGGGATCAGTTGTCGGAGGTGCCAGGGATGCGATAGAAGTTAGGACAGCACTATGGTCAGACCAAGGTATGGGGAGGATATCGGAGGTGAGAAGCCAAGAAGAGGAACCGACCAATGTGGATATATGATCGATACGCAAAAATATTTTGTAGGGATGAGAGTAGAAGGTATATCGATGGTTCACCGGGTTAAGTTCTCTCCACGTATCGACTAAAGAGTAATGCTGTAGGAGATGTTGAAAGGAGATTTTGGGGGCCAGCAGAAGAGGCGGTTGAGTTGATTTGTCAAGAAAGGGATATAGGGTGCAGTTAGAGTCTCTGCAAATAATAAGAGTGCCATGTTTATGGCAATCTGTGATAGTCAGTAGGTGGGAAAGGAACGGTAGTGGGCCCTGACTGGGAGCATAATAAGTAACGATGGTAACTTCAGAGTCGAAGAGCAACGACAAGAGGAGATAGCAACCTTCAGAGTCTCCAATCTCGGAATTAAGTGTAAAAGGGGTTGTGCGATAGAAGGCTATGAGGACACCTCTACAGTTGGATTTAGCGGAAGCAGTGAAAACTTGAGGATAGTGGGGGCCAAACAATTTGGGGGTGGAAGTGGAAGAGAAGTGCATCTCTTGTAGGCAGACGATATGTGCCTTTTGTGATGCAAATGATCGAAAGGCTTTGCTACGCTTCTGTGGGACATTAACGCCCTGAACATTCAGGGTAAGGACGTTCAGGGAACCCATGGGGGGATAGTTCTATAAAAAGTGGTGAGTCCTTGTTTGAGTGTACATTGAATGGCGCCAAGTGGAGAAGGAGTAGAGCAGGAAGAGGAGGGCAGGAAAGTCAGATGAGAGAGCAAGAGGGGGAGAGAAAGAGGTAGATAATAAGAACAAAGAGGGGCTACTATGGCCCAGAGGGTGGTCCCTGAGATACCTGCATAACGGATAGACCCAGGCGTCAAGAGTAGCCCAGACAGTACAAAAACTCGGTACTGCATGGGCTAGTGGTGGGTACGCAGTAACAAACATAGGGGGATAGAAAGCCCAGAAGGTCCCCAGGAGATTTGCAGATGACTGAAAGGAGAAGCGAACCGCACATGGGAAGCTCAGTCTGTAACCTATACCATGTTGCTGGAGGACCTGAAGATGGGGTTTCATGGCTCTACGTTTGGCAATCGTTGCTAGGCACAAATCTTGAAACAGCTGATAATTATGGCCCTAAAAAACATCAAGGACCCTGCTGAGCAGGCTGCCAGTAGGAGCTGTTCCTTCATGCCAAAGTAGTGAAGTTTGGCAATAATATTGCATGGCGTGCCATCTGGATGACGTGGGGTCAACACCCTATGAACTCTATCCATCACAAGGCGTTCTATGTGTATCGCCGGGGCCAGCTCTTGAAAAAAAGGCTGTGACTGTGGATAGAACATCCATGATAGATTGTGGGAGGTACACGTAAAATTGAGCGGCGGACCCTATTTTCAAAGTCCTCCAGATGGGACTGCAGGATCACATTTTCATCACGTAGGAATTCAAGTTCTTCTGAGTGGGTTTGGAGAGTGGCGTCGAAGTCGTCTACCCGGTGTTCTAGGTCAGAGGTGTATTTCCCCAATTCGTGGATTTCTTTAGACAGCTTGTAAGAAATGCAGTCTGAGGTGTGTTTCGGGGCTTTGTGCAGCATCCTGTCAGGGCTCCCGGTTATGACCAGAGGTGTGTGACTGACGCAGGGAAACGCAGACTTCAGATATGTTATAAACAATATAATTTATTAACACTAACAATACAAACATAAACGCAGTGCAATACTAAAACATAACACAGTGCAAACAAACCAAACCAACCACCCACAGATGACAGTACATACAATACAAGCGTCGTCAGGCAGGCCGGGTCAATATCAATCAGGCAGGTAGGTACAGGGGGAGCAAGCGGAGAATGGTCGGGGTCACAAGCCAGGTTCAGCAGGTAGCGGGCAGTGTGGTACAGAGGGTCAGGCAGAGGAGAATGGTCAGACAAGCCAGGGATCAGGAGCAGGAGAATGGTCAGATAAAGCCAGGGATCAGAGCAGGGTCAGCAACGAATCAGACAGGAACAGGAACAGGGAGCAGGAACAGGATACAGGGCCCAGGAGAAACACACACCAAGGCAGAGTCTGCAGGTCTGGTCATCCCTTAAATACACCAGTATAATCAGTTCCAGGTGTTTGACTGGCTGCAAGGTTGAGTCTCTGATTGCTGGGAGCACCCGCTGGCCAGCCCTGGTACTGCAGCTCATAAGGCAGGTGAGTCCCACCATTGCTGGCCAGTCCATTCCTGACACATCCTTTCAGATTGTTTGAGAAGATCAGGAGAAGAAAGCTCAGAGGTGGGAATACAGAGTCAGACAGGTGCCGGGGGTGTTGCCACGGTGACTGGAGGAGTCGTGGGACCAGGACGGTCTAGGAGCGGTGTCCAGGAGGCTGCTTTCCTCTCTATGTGGCGGAGCATGTCCGCATATGTCCGTTCCGGCGGCCCTGCGCATGCGCACCCCGACGTAACACAATTTTCATCTCTGACACCAGGGTTGCCAGACACAGAAATTGACTCATTCATGCATCACCTAACTCAGTGGTGACAGGGGAATAACATCTTAATTACTATTATGCACTGCTGGTGTGGAGGGTGTCAAGCTTTGACAGCTTACTGTACACAATGCTTGTAGCTGGCTACAATCAGCCTCTACAGTTAGGGTGGAAAATGCAGATAGGCTGGGGGCACAGAAGCGGACTGCTATATTGTCCTATTGCTAACCATTGTGCACATACATTGCTTCCTGAACTGTGGTCTCCAGCTGAGTCCAACAATTCATCTCTTTCCCTGCTAAGCCAGTCGCTGGAAAGATCATTGTAATCCATTTTCTCTCTTCTCTTATGCAGCGGAGAACAGAGGGAATGTGATCACGTCTCAAAGTTCTAACCATACATTAGTTCAAATGTTGGTTTCTACCTAGACACAATTGATTTCCTTTGCCTTTCTATATTTTACACTGAACAGCTTTTGTACAATGTGAATGTCAAAGCACTTTTGGGCATTAAGTCAGTGTTGTAATAAACAGACCTTACTTATCTCTTTTCCCCATTATCTGCTGATGTGGTGCATATATGCGTCCTCTTGTATTTGTTGGCCATCTATGTGGCCTTATGTCAACATTTTGCTGGGCTGAGAGGGTGCTCCCAGCACAGTCCTCAGTAGGACAGGGAAAGGACTGGATGTATGCATGCAAAGGTTAGCTTTATGATCATGTTATTGCTGTGACACCCAAGCACAGTGGGCATGTAACCGCAGGGCCTGGCCCTATGTCAGCTATGGTAATATGCATGCAACACTATAGTTCATGTGAAGCCACAAACACAATTTACCAATAAGCCATTCAGCTGGCATTTAGCCACTCTCAAACTTCTCGTATACGCCCAACTGCTGCAGTATTAAGGCATCAGGGCACGACCTGGAAAACCTGTCCGAACACTGATGATACGCTACCTGGCGTCACAGACAACTTGGATGTTTAAGGAGTGGTACTGCTTGCGGTTCCGATAGTCCACTTCATCTATTCTGGGGGCTCTGATTTCCATGTGTGTGCAATCTATGGTCCCCAGGATTTGTGGTATTTGTCCATGCTGGTAAATAGCCACCTTCACGTCATTCCACTCCTCTTCATTTTGTGGCCAGTGAATAAATTGGGGCACCAGGTTAAGAATGTCATCTAGGACCTGCATAAACACCCTGGACACAGTTAGTTGACTTATCCAAACAATAAGTCCTCTATGAGCTGATAGAGGTGCACAATTGCATCTCGTCCTAAACGAAACCTACAACTAATATCAGAGTCCCGCATATTTTCCAGATATGTACGTTCTGCAAAGAGCTGTGGCTGGCGTAAGTGGGCAAAAAGCGCAGGAGCTGCTGCAGCAGCAGCAGCAGCCGCATCACACAAAAAGCTTCCAGAAAAACACTCAACGCCATGTACAAACACTCCTCATCCGCCATCTTCACCCACGGGGATGAAAGCGCACTTGCACATATATATACCCTGCCCGGGAATCGTGCACATTTGTACGCCAATGGCAAATTTACTATAAATGGAACGTTCTCTCCATCATTCTTTCAGAGCACCTATGCGGACCAACTTCACTAGAGGTAAGCTTACTATGTTGTTAGAGAATACATGTCTCACTTTCTTAGATACAAACAATAAATAATGTGCTATACCACACTATTACCTGTAGACAAATGTACCCTTCTCTACTTAATTGGCCCATCCTGTTTCTTGTATGTGTGTTTTTAATTTAGCTAATTTTCAGCTGCCTACAGCACCTGTAGTGTGCCAGTAGACAAAAAAAACATTTACTTAGGTTCAAATGTGTTGTTTGTCTGGCCAAACGTAGTATTTCTTCCTCTAGACCTGTTAGCCCTGGTTCACATATATGCGACCGCGAGGACTGCGTTTTGCACGGGCACGAGAGCCCATTCATTTGAATGGACTCCCGTGTCCCGTGACATGCAGGGAAGAAGTCCCTGCGCTTCTTCCGAAAACATAGCCGCATGAGAACCTCAGTTCCCAGTGCAGTTGTGGTTTCCAGTGCGGGCAGCATGCCATTAGAACTAAATGGCAGCCGCCCGCAGGTCTGCATTCCTCTGTGTGGGTGGTGCGGCTGCACAGATTTTTGTGCGGATCCGCAGCAGCACCACCCGCACATATGTGAACCAAGCCTTAATGTATCACCTCCCACGATGGTTGTGTCAGCATTTTTGCCTTGGCCTCAGGGTCCCCCTCCAGCAGGCCCTGGGCTTTCTATGGAGGCCATAGACCTGATCTTTGCTCTTATATCCTTTTCCCCTTTGCAGATTTGGGAAGACTCCCCCCCCCCCCCGATCCTAGGCCAAGAGAGCCAGTTCTTTCTTTTGGTAAGTGTAGCCCTCCCCCAGGACATGTGCTGTCTTTGGAGCCCAGACAACTGACTTTTGCCCTTCTGTCTTTTATCCCTTGGCAGAATTTTGACATATCCGCCCCCCCCGGGGCCAATTCTTTCTTTTGGTAAGTGTAGCCCTCCCCCAGGGAATGTGCTGTCTTTGGAGCCCAGACAACTGACCTTTGTCCTTCTGTCTTTTTTCCCTTGGCAAAATTTTGACGTATCCGCCCCCACCCCCTCGGGCCAAGAGGGCCAGTTCTTTCTTTTGGTAAGTGTGGCCCTTCCCCAGGGCATGTGCTGTTTTTGGAGCCCAGACAACTGACCTCTGCCCTTCTGTCTTCTGTATTGATTTAGGAGATATACTCACAAAAGTAGTAATAAAGTAGGCATGTAAAATCCAAAACCGAACCATACGATAAGGAGACACGTGCGAATCCCATCAGAAGGGGAGATTCTCAGAGTGATGCTGATGCGTTTCGAAGGTTGGTCCCTTCTTCATCAGAGCTAACCAGACTAAGAGCCCTCTCCCCTTTATATAGTCAGTACCAATGTGTGAGCCCTCCCAAAAAGGGGAGGGACCACTCTATCCTAGGAGGTGGGGCCAACGTGTCACAAGAATAAAAATGATAAAAATAAGATAATCATATATATATAGAGCATTAAAATGCAAGTACATAAGCCATCGAAATATCAATATCTAGATACAATAGTAGATATATAATTACCAATAAAAACATGCTAAAGAGATGACACAGTTTTACACGTATACTAAAAAACATTCAAACGTGACTAAACATGTGCGTACACGCTGAATAGATAAAAGAAGTAAAAGACGGGTGAACATCAAAGAGTTATAGTCAATCTATAGATGCAATCTATAAAATATACATTAAAATAGAATAGAATTACCTTAGAGTTATACAGAGCACGGGATCATATATATAGTGTTTTGTATTAGTTTCAATTTAAACCATATAAAAGCAGCCTTCAGCAATGACAATTTGAAGTTTTCACTTATTTTAGATCTGGCAGCATGTATCTGGAAGTAATTCTGACACAGTGGCTCTGATTTACTAAGAATTGAGTCTACCAGCAGACTCTGAACATTCAGGCAGACTCAATTAAATCAATTAAGACCTGTCAGTCTTCTGAGAGGCGTCTAGCAATCTCATTGAAAAGCGTCTACTTTTCTGTTAGTAAATGTGGAATCGCATCTGGCATATTTTTAGGTGCAATACCGGATTTGTTCACTAGATAACGCACAAGCGTGGGCTTTGGCGTTTTTATGTTTGCATATGAGAATACTTAGAATGTAAAATAAAAGGCACATCTATAATATAATTTTTTTTTTTTTTTTTTTGCTGTTTCTCCAAAATGATCAGACAACTAATGCATTTACTAATGAATGTCATACATTCTATTTTCAAATATTAAACATTTTCACACTTATATCTCAAATAATTTGGAATGTCTAGTTCTAAGTTCCCAATATAATGATATAGCTTCCTTCTCTTTACTCATGTAACTATTCTATGCTAAAGTCATAATACAGTGCTATAAATGCATGTGTGACAATAATGAACGCACGTAAAATCCAAAAAGTGCAAATAATTGTAATAATGATGTAAAATGGTAAATGGTGCTAAAATAAGTTCAGATAATCATTCCTGAATAATGGAATGTCCTCCTGCATGGAGTTTGCATGTTCTCCCTGTGCTTGCATGGGTTTCCTCCGAGTACTCCAGTTTCCTCCCACACTCCAAAGACATGCTGGTAGGTGAATTGATTCCTGTCCAAATTGGCCCTAGTATGTGTATGTATGAATGTGAGTTAGGTACCTTAGATTGTACACCCCTTGAGGATTAGGGACCGATGTGAATGTACAATATATGTGTAAAGCACTGCATAAATTGACAGCGCTATATAAGTACCTGAAATAAATAAATTATTGCACTTTTTGGATTTTACATGTGTTTATGAATGATAACATGCATTTAGAGCGCTGCACTATTACTTTAATATATTTCTATTCTGGGACTGTTGCCAATACCCTGAGTGCTAGCTGCTACCTTCATATCTATACCTAGATTTATATTTATCTTGTGTAATACCATTTTAGTAGTCTATATAATTTGACCAGTGCTCGCTTTATCATTTTTAAACAATGTAACTATTCTACATTGGAGCTCAAACTCTGTCTCCCACAGTGGCTTAGTGGTTAGAACTCAGAACTTACAGCAATGGGGTCATGGGTTCTTATCCCAGCCATGGCTGCATCCCAGTTTGCATGCTTTCCCTGTATGGATGTGTTTCTGCCAACACTCCACAGACATGCTGCTAGGTTAATTGGGCCTAGTACATGGCTGAGTTTTCTGCCCTTAGATTATAAGCTCCTTGATGTTTATGAATGTTAAAAAAATGGAGATCAATTTTATGGGTTGTGTCAGTGCCAGGAATCAATCAATCAATTAAGATTTTGCCTAATGACTAGAAAGTGGAAAGGGGGTGTGCGTCCTGTTCTTCTGACAAGTTGGAAATGTGCAAGTTTCATGCTGTGTATATTTCATTGTAACTTTTTTTATCTTCTTTTAAACCTGTCTCCTTATACAACTTGACCCCCTCCCCCACCCCATCATCACCTGTCCCATATGCAAATCTATGTATCACGCCCCACTCTTTTTAACTATTTATTTACTGATCAAGTGAATATGTCTCATTTTCTATCAGCTACAGCTCAGATCTCACATTATTATACGATTGCTGATTGTATCTCACCACTAGTCTGATTGAATTCACAATTCCTGGTCAGTCCCGTTCCCTTACCTCTAATAACCTTTAGGGCCAGTTCACACTACATGTGTTTCAGTTGCTTTTTCGGCATCACAAACGCACAGTAAGAAGTTTATATGGTTGTCAATGTCATAGTTCACATCGGGACTCACATTTTCAGCATTGCAGGTGCTGTAAACAAAGTTGACCACGCTGCATTGTTTCTGCACAGAACTGTACTGGAACGCGTTGAAACACCCTTGAATGTACTAAAACGCACACGGCCCTAATTAAATTGAATAAAAAGAAAGTAGAAAAAACTAACTGGAAGGGATACAAAAATGCAATGCAATGTGTCCAAAACGCATCCAAAATGTACTGGAACACACTAAACATGCATGCCAAAAGGGCATGCAAAAACGCATCAGGAACACATCTAGACTGTTTCTATAGTGTGAACTGGCCCTTAGGACTTGTTCACACCATTGGTGGTGCAGAAACGCATGCAAGAACACACATTTTCCAGCACAGCAAAGAAATGCAATGCCCTTTGCAGATGTGCGCGGTTAGGTGCAACACACTTTTAAAATAATATGCCTGCGGTATTTTTGCATGTTCCCACACGTTAGGCAGCCCATTGAAATTAACGAGCTGAGGAAAAAAAAAGTAAAAAATGCCCCATTCACACAGGTCCTCTGGCCTGTACAGCATGAATGAGTGGGTTGTTTATGTGGCTAGAGCCACATGTTACACTATGGGGACACAGCAGCTGTATGAACAAAGGTTTTAATCTGACAGGTGTGAAGGCGTGGGGAAGTTGCCCTGAATACTCACTGTCTGTGTTCAGGGCTGTACACCTGCACCCATATGCTTGTCAAATTATGACCTGCAGCATTTCCATAGTGTAACATAGGTTGCCTCAAACGGCGATAGCCACAAAAACAAATCGATTCCCACTCTACAGGCCACAGCACCCATGAGCCCCAAAACCTCAAATACACACACAGCTTTATTTATGAACTCAGTACAGTTTTATCATTTAGATTTCACAGGAATATGGTTGGGATTATGTCCATTAATAATGTTTTTAGTGTATTTTTACCATAAATATAATTTGGATATTTTCTCTGGCGGTGGGGGGCTGTCAGGTATGCTGTACGGTGTGTGCAAACGTCCTTCCGCAAACATCATGGCGTATTTCCGGTACGACAGCTGCTCTAGCGCCTCCTCCAACAGCTGTCTTGGCGTTTATTTGTGCACCATAGCAATTTTACATGCGGCTCCATTGTGTATATGACATTCGCAAATATATGTTTGCAGTTCTATTGTGGATTTGGCATTGGTGAATGTATGCTTGCAGCTATACTGTGTATGTGACATTGGCGAATATATATTTGCCAGTAAAGGCCCAAAGTCAACATAAATTGGGGGCCCAATTTATTACTGTTAAGAGGATTGTAGAAAAAGAATAGCTAGCTGCACATTGAACATGACCTATTCATTGGTACATAACATGGTCTTGTGGTGAAATAGGGGGCTTTTGGTTTGTTATTTTGGACATACTTGCATATGTGCGCTCTAACAAGGAAGATTTGGGCATATTATATAGCTAGCAAAAATAAGTGTTAGGGGTGCTAGTACATTTCAGATACTTATATAGCGCTGTCAATTTATGCAGCGCTTTACATATAGATGTGGTAAATTCACATCAGTCCCTAACCCTCAAGGGGTGTACTAAGGGCCCTAACTTACATTCATACATATACTAGGGCCAATTTTGACAGGATCCAATTAACCTACCAGCATGTCTTTAGAGTGTGGGAGGAAACCAGAGTACACACAGGGAGAACATGCAAATTCCAGGCAGGAGGTGCTGTGGCTGGGATTTGAACCAATGACCCTAGTACTGCCAGGTGGAAGTGCTAACCATTTAGCCACTGTGCTACATTCAACCAGACCATGAAATAATCCCCCCAAAAAATACATAGTCCAAATATTTATTGATCAAATACACATTCCACATTTATTTGGACAGCAACAAAAAGTAGCTACATTCAATATCTTGGTGAAAAAAAAAGCAGGATTGATGTTGCTAAAATAGAATGGTCCTGCTCATAAGAGCTTACAATCTAAAAGATTATACTTCTAATGAACTGTGCTTTCAGCAGGTTACAGCAGGAAACAAATGGTTAATATGAATCACTTGGGCTTATTCGCAAAACAAGCTGCAGATCAAAATATCAATATAAAAAATATCAATATATCAATATAAAAAATATATACGTGCCAAAATAAAAGCACCTCCCACCTCTCCAAATCCCCCACACATACATTTCTCACCATGTTTGTCTGAAAACTGCATTTCATTCTAAATAAAGCAAACTTGGAAGAGCAGAGCAATTGACATGTGTTAGGATTACAATGCAAAGATAATAAACACACAATCATTGTACAATAATACACAAACACACCTTGGAAGGAAGAACATGCAAAACATTTACAGCCCACATCAAAACACAGCATGAGTGTGGCCTGAGGCAATACACCACAATATCTCTTCCTCCCTCAAACCACCACAGACAAGGACTTGCAGAAATAATGTGCCTGTACAAGGAAAAAAATCAACCACCACTGCATCTCTTTATATAAGGTAGGCCACACCCACCACTGTCATTTATTTGGTCAGAGAAAGTGTTTGCACCTGATTAATTATCTTCCCACCTGCGTAACACTTGGTATACAGGCCCCACAAATCAGAGTCAGAAAGAAAGCCACAGTGAAGTTTACCTGTGCAGCATACAACAGAACATTGAACAGGGGTGTGAAAGGGAACCGTATTGGCAATATTTCTTGGCCCTATGGGCACAATTCACTCCAAGCTATCGCATGAGTTAAGGTAGTCACATGACCACATCTCGCATGCAATACTGAAAATGTCAATTCACTTTTGCTAGTATGCAGCATTTCCCATAAATCGGAAAAACACTCAGGAAATCAAACATAAAAAGGCCTTACACCCCGGTCACATCAAAGGCGATTTAGAAATTGTGCGACGTACAGTGAAGATGCTGATTTCCTTACGATTTGCAAGACATCTGACACAGATATCTATGCAAATCGTCACAAAAGTAGTACATGTACTACTTTAGAAATCAGTGTCGGAAACGCACCCATGTGACTGCTCTAATAGCAGACAATAGGGTGCGACTTGGCGTACGATTTACAAGTCGCATGCCATGCAAATCGCATGCCAAGTCGCATCCAGGGTGCATGATTTCAGGTGTGATTTGGGAATTGAAATTGTACCTGATATCGGATCTAATGAATGTGGATGTGAGTGTCTTAACATAAGCGATTTGCTGCAGCACAATTTCAAAAGTAGTTCTTGTCTAACTTTTTCAGCATTTTGTAGCGATTTCACATATAGACTACAATAAAAATCGCAATGCAAAACACAATTGAAAGCGCAATAACTCATTGGTAAATCTATAGAAAACACGGTGAAATTGCCAACAAAAAGCACAATTTTAAATCACATCTAGTGTGAACCAAGCAGGAACAAAGGAAATAAATCTTTGAAGGCATGCGGTATCTGCATGCTCAGATAAGGGTCTGTTATGGATTTGGGGGGGGGGACGCCATGCCATTATTTTATTATTTTTTTTAAAATCCTTTTCTCTCTCTCGCTCACTCTTCTCATGGTTTGACAAACTTTTCCAAAAGGAGGTGGAGTGCAAACCAGCATTATCCAATCAATCATTACTCCAGGCCCTTATCTCATCCCATCCTTTGACATTCAGGTAAGGTGCTACTTTAAAGGTGTTTGATTAGAAAAGGCCTCATTGTAAGGATCATTTAGACAGAAAGCAAAGATGCTGACACCAGCACATGTATGTTAGGGTAGTCACACAGAGATCATGCAAATTCATTGCTGTGGTTGGGATTCAAACCAACAACCCTAGCGTTGTGAGGCAGTAGTGCTAACCACTAATCCACGGAGCTGTTAAACACTAAGCCCACTTGTATTTCTGTGGCGTGAATCAACCCTAAGTCCCTGGGCAAGGTCAGTGTAACTAGCCAGACATCTCAAATGTGACACAAATGTTGTGCTATGTTGCCAATTCAGATGTATGTTGGTTCTATGTATCCCAATACAAAGGATTGCAATACTAATACAGGCGTACCTCAGTTTACCAACGCCTCGGTTAACGTAATTTTCTGTTTACGAATGAAAATCCATTGAAAATAATGCCTCGGTTCACACAATTATTAATAATTTTTTCGCAATACAAAGTGTATGTCGGCACTGATTTTCAAATGCAAATGCCAGCCTTTTTTTTCTTCACTATAGTTCACAAGCTTAGAAGTCACTTTCCCCGAAGTTACAGAAAACTTTGTATCTTTTAAAAAAATCCAAGTAAACATTGTTTCCTTTAGGGATATAAATTCCAAGAAAACTTTCTCTTTTAGCTGGGGGAAGTGACAGGTGAATTTCTGAGCTATAGTGAAGAGAAAAAAAGGGAAAATTACATTTAAAAACCAGCACCATAATAAATAAAAAACGGCGCAGGGTCCCCCCTCCCATCCACACCAAGCCCTTCGGGTCTGGTATGTATCTTAAGGGGTAACTTCATGCCGAAGTTAAATAAAAAACAGCTTGGGGTTCCCCCCAAAATCCATACCAGACCCTTATCTGAGCATGCAGCCTAGCAAGTCAGGAAAGGGGGGGGGATGAGCAAGCGCTCATCCGTTAGTGGGATAATTGGTGGGCCATTTTTCGGGATTTTGGCACATTTTGTTTACCTGTAAAGTTGGAAAAAATTCGGCCGATTTTGCTGATCGGCCAATTTTCACGGCAATGATCGGCAAAATCGGCAGATTTTTTTCCAAATTTACTGTGCCAAAATCCCGAAAAACAGCCGACCAATTAACCCACTAACGGCCCGAAAATCGTCTGATTTTTTTTTCGGCTGAAAAATCGGCTGATTTTAGACCCATCTATGGCCTGCTTTAGATGGGTCTAAAACAGGCCGAAAAAAAAATCAGCTGATTTTCGGGCCGTTAGTGGGTTAATTGGTCGGCCGTTTTATGAGATTTTGGCACTTGTTTTTTTATCGGTAAATTTGGATAAAAATCGGCCAATTTTGATGATCGGCCGATTTTAGCGGCAATGATCATCAAGTCGGCCGATCTTTTTACCAATAAAAAATCTGTGTATGAGCCGTGACCTGCAAGGAAAAGAAGAAAAAGAAGAAGAAAATGAAAAAGAAGAAGAAAAAAAGAAGAAAAAGAAAAATGCAGGCCATAGATGGGGCGAAAACTGGCCGTTTTTTTTAAAAAAACAAAAAATCGGTTGTTCAATCGGCCGACGTTACCACCAACGGTAAAAAAAATCATCCGATTTTCGCCCCGTCTATGGCCGGCAAATATAATAGCGAAGTAATTACTTCTGTCCCTGCAGAGAGCTGCGCTATTATATTTGACATTAAAAAGTATTTGTATCCGAATAAAAACATCTATATCCAAAATTGATACAAATAGATACAATGTTGCACCCTCTACACTTTTTAATGTCAAATATAATAGCGGAGCTCTCTGCAGGGACAGAAGTAACAGGGACAGCTGTCGGACATCAAGCATGTGATCCCACCCCATGTGACATCAATGATGTCACATGGGGCGGGGTCACTCGGATGATATCCCCGGCTGGCCCCGCCCCTTACCTATTTAAGAACTGTCACCCTGTCTCTCCACTGAGGCTAACCACCTTTATGCAGGAGACAGTCTGACAGTTCTTATATAGGTAAGGGGCGGGGCCAGCCGGGGACAGCAAGCATGTGACATGGGGCGGGGTCACTTGGATGATGTCCCTGGCTGGCCCCGACCCTTACCAATATAAGAACTGTCAGAGAGACTCACTGCATAAGGCAGCTAGCCTCTGTCTAGAGCGGAGCTTTTTTTTTTTTTTTTTTTCGGGTCGCCGTGATTGACGTTGGATCTACTTCGGGGGACATTGTTTTATTAAAGGTCTTGTCAAAGACCCTGTACTGTTTTTTTACACTACACTTTTGCTTTTTTTGTGAATTAGTAGTGGTACCATGTACCGCAGACTCATTCACGTAGGGGGGGGGGCGGGATCTGGGGGCCCCCTTGTTAAAGGGGGCTTCCAGATTCTGATAAGCCCCCCACCCGCAGACCCCCACAACCACCAGCCAGGGTTGTGGGGAAGAGGCCCTTGTCCCCATGAACATGGGGACAAGGTGCTTTGGGGGGGAGCCCCCCTGCCCCAAAGCACCCCCCATGTTGAGGGCATGTGGCCTGGTATGGTTCAGGAGGGGGGGGCGCTCGCTCGTCCCCCCTCCTTTCCTGACCTGCCGGGCTGCATACTCGGATAAGGGTCTGGTATGGATATTGGGGGGGACTCCACGCTGTTTTTTTTTTAAATTTCGGCGTGGAGTTACCCCTTAATATCCATACCAGACCTGAAGGACTTGGTATGAATGAGAGGGGGGACCCCACGCTGTTTTTTTTTTGTTTTTTTATTGCGGACCTTTATTTTTACATTCAGCTCTCAAAACAAATATTATCTAGACCTTCGAAATAAGTAAAATCATTACAGAAATAATTACAAAGGATAAGAAACAAAAATAGAATCAATAGAACTAAGGAAATCAAATTAGAATACATAAAGATATGCCTAGTGCTGTTTGTTAAACACAGTAGATGCGACCAAGAGCCATCTGTCAGAGGACTCCACACAGAGATTTACTATTGAACAGCAGCTAAAAAGCAAGCGCCCACAGAGGACGTCTAAAATGTGTTTGCACATGCACATTTATATCGGCCAAATAAGCTGCACGAGCGTCTAGTTTTTCTCTGTGTTGAGTTGCTTTTTTTTTTAAATGGCAGATATTGTTTAAAGTGAAGTCCTGATATTTGGCAAAGCAAATTTCAAAGTGAACATGTCTCTGCAGTGATTTTTCATGGTGTTAGACCTGCTTCTTCGCAAGTCTGCTTTTTGAGTCTGATTCCTGATCTGTGTCTTGTTAGTAAATTCGATTTGGCATCTAGTTGTTGACACTTCTTTTTAGTAAATCTCTTAGCAGGGTAAAAGTAGACGGTCGCTAGTAAAAATTAGACGTTCGCCCACGGAAATGCGCCTAGGCACAATAGTAAATCAGGGTCAGTGTGTTAGACCCTGTGTCAGATTTGCAAATTGGCAGTGAAGGGCGGAATAAGCTGCAGGGTTAGTTCAGTTGGCGGTGGAATGCAGGCTGGCACCCGAAACCCTACTGTGCATGCACGATGCGTTCCAGCCGCCATTTTGGCACAGGAGTTTTCACAGGAGGAATGGACAGCATCCGTGCATACGCACTACACCTCGGACATCGTAGCGATGTTCAGCGAAAGACCGAGGGAAGAAAGGGAAAAGGAGAGAGAGGAAGGAGAGAGAGGGAGTCACGGCTGCGCACAGCTGACTCATATTGGACTGGGGAACACAGAGATGAACATCTCTGTTCAATCTCCTACACAGGGGGAAAAAAATATTAAAAACAATAAAAAAATAATAATAAAAATATATCATATAATACAAAAACACAGGAAGATATAAGAAAAATAATATGTTAAGGAAAAATATTCATAGTCATAATACTGTACAGGAAATTGGGACTTATGCCCATATTGGATAAAAATAGGTTGTGCTGGGCAGATGAATCAAAAAAAGGGGGGGGACATAAGCAATTGATAAAAATAGTTGATAAAAACATTTTATTAAATTGGGTAGTACTGGGCAGATGAATCAGAAAGGGGGGGGGACATAAACAATTAATCAATGATGAGTAGTGAGTGCTGCCTATAATTAGTTAGATAATAACATGAAAATATTAAAAAACATATTAAAAAGTTATTAATAAAAATTATTAAAAAATTGATGGCTTAAAAATCTGTATTTTTTAGCATCAACCATGATTGTCAGAAACAAAAATAAGTGAAAAAAGTAAAATGAATATACTTTTTTGAAGTGGCGCGGAACTGAATAGTTGTCTTTGCAATTCTTAATATTGCTTTTATGCTCACTGATGTGAACTCTTAGGGGGCGAGAAGTGCGGCCTATATACAGTAAGCCACATGGGCACATAAAGCCATACATAATGAATGACATCCCACAGTTAATAAACTGTTTAATGGCATATACCTTGCCGTCAGACCCGGTAATGTCAAACTTGTGGTGCCATGTAAACTCGCAAGTGCCACAGTTGGGAACACCACATTTAAAGTTGCCTTTTTGGTCAAAGAAACCAGACCATGCACCCGAAACCGATTTGGGGAGGCTTAAAGATTTCCGAAGCCTACTAGGGGCCACAACACTTCTAAGGTCTCCGTGTTTCCTGAATATTAGACAAGATTTCTCTGGGAGTGAGTTGCCCAGGGTGGGATCATTCTTTAGTAAGTGCCAATTTTTGAAAGGGACCTGTTTGATGGCCCAAGATCTGTTGTTAAATCTAGAACATAAACGTATTTGTGTTGAACCACCATTACTGTCATAACTCAGAGGTTTTGTGCAGGAGGTCTGGTTAGTAGAGTTATCATACAAACATAAATAAATATTTATTGACAGCTGTCTCGATGTGCGTGTTTTCATATCCCTTCTCTTTAAATTTATTTCTAAGAATAGCACTTTGTTCAATGTAGTCCTGTTATAAAGTGCATGTGCGTCTTAGGGCTCGTTCACACTAGGCTGTTTTGCCACCGCTTGCCAAACGCCCCTATAGCGTTTGGCAAGCGTTGGTCTGGTGTTTGCGGAGCGTTTTTAACGCTCGGCAAACGCTCCGCAAACGCCGCATGCGCGGTTTAGTGGCGGTTGCTAGGCGTTTGCCGAGCGTTAATAACGCCCCACAAACGCCTATAATGCATTTGAGTGGTGTTACCGCTCCGCAAACGCCCCGCAACCGCGTCGCAACCGCACCGCAAACGCCGGCCGGGCGTTTGCGGAGCGGCACCATAGACGAGAATAGGAGGCTTCAAAGCCTCCTGACTCGACCAGAGGCGTCCGTTTTGCCGCAACGCAACGCGACGCGACGCAAATCCTCCTGTTAGAACAGCACCATGTGCTGTAATGTGCAGAGTTGGCAGAGGCGTTTGGGAAGCGGTAAAAACGCTTCCCAAACGCCTCTCTGCCGTCTGCACACAAGGCTAGTGTGAACGTAGCCTTAGATGTCAGAATTGCCCATATGGGACATTCCTAATCCACTGTGGATGATGATTAGTTTTTGCATGTAAATAGGAGTTCCCAGCTGTGGGTTTAACCACTTGAGCACCTGAGGATTTACCCCCCTTAATGACCAGGCCTTTTTTAGCTACTCGGTGCTGCACTAATTCAAATGATAATTGCGCGGTCATGCAATGCTGTACCCAAACAAAATTTACGTCCTTTTTTTCACACAAATAGAGCTTTCTTTTGGTGGTATTTTATCACCTGTGCGCTTTTTATTTTTTGCGCTATAAACAAAAAAACCACGAAACGTTTGAAGCAAAACAATATTTTCTACTTTCAGCTATAAAAAATATATCGTAAACTCAAAGTTAGTCATAAATTTAAGCCAAAATGTATTCTGCTACATGTTTTTGGTAAAAAAATCCCAATAAGTGTATATTGATTGCTTTGTGTGAAAGTTATAGCTTCTACAAACTATGGTATATATACTGTAATTTATGCCTTTTTTTGCTATACAGCGCTGCACTAATTCAAATGATAATTGCGCGGTCATGCAATGCTGTACCCAAATGAAATTTACGTCCTTTTTTTCACACAAATAGAGCTTTCTTTTGATGGTATTTGATCACCTGTGCACTTTTTATTTTTTGTGCTATAAACAAAAAAACCACGAAAATTTTGAAAAACAAACAATATTTTCTACTTTCAGCTATAAAAAATATATCGTAAACTCAAAGTTAGTCATAAATTTAAGCCAAAATGTATTCTGCTACATATTTTTGGTAAAAAAAATCCCTATAAGTGTATATTGATTGCTTTGTGTGAAAGTTATAGCATCTACAAACTATGGTATAGATACTGTAATTTATGCCTTTTTTTGCTATACAGCGCTGCACTAATTCAAATGATAATTGCGCGGTCATGCAATGCTGTACCCAAACGAAATTTACGTCCTTTTTTTCACACAAATAGAGCTTTCTTTTGGTGGTATTTGATCACCTGTGCGCTTTTTATTTTTTGCGCTATAATAAAAAAAAAACGAACATTTTGAAAAAAAACAATATTTTCTACTTTCAGCTATAAAAAATATATCGTAAACTCAAAGTTAGTCATAAATTTAAGCCAAAATGTATTCTGCTACATGTTTTTGGTAAAAAAAATCCCGTGCATTAGCGGGCAAACTGGCGCTATCTAGGAGGGGCGCTAACACTATCGGAAGTCACAAGTGACACTAATACAGTGATCAGTAAAAATCTGTTCACTGTAATCAATGACACTGGTGACAGGGCAGTGAAGGGGTTAACTGGGGGGGGAGGGGGGCGATCAAGGGGTTAAATGGGATTTCTGGTGCACTAGCGGGCAAACTGGCGCTATCTGGGAGGGGCGCTAACACTATCGGAAGTCGCCAGCGACACTGATACAGTGATCAGTAAAAATCTGTTCACTGATCAATGACACTGGTGACAGGGCAGTGAAGGGGTCAACTCAGGGGGGGCGATCAAGGGGTTAGATGGGATTATTGGTGTATTAGCGGGCAATCTGGTGCTATCTGGGAGGGGCGCTAACACTATCAGAAGTCGCCAGCGACACTGATACAGTGATCAGTAAAAATCGGTTCACTGATCAGTGACACTGGTGACAGGGCAGTGAAGGGGTTAACTGGGGGGGGGGGGCGATCAAGGGGTTAGACGGGATTATTGGTGTATTAGCGGGCAATCTGGCGCTATCTGGGAGGGGTGCTAACACTATCGGAAGTCGCCAGCGACACTGATACAGTGATCAGTAAAAATCGGTTCACTGATCAGTGACACTGGTGACAGGGCAGTGAAGGGGTTAACTGGGGGGGGGCGATCAAGGGGTTAAACAAGATTACTGGTGTACTGGCTGGCAATCTGGCGCTATCTGGGAGGGGCGCTAACACTATCGGAAGTCACAAGTGACACTAATACAGTGATCAGTAAAAATCTGTTCACTGTAATCAATGACACTGGTGACAGGGCAGTGAAGGGGTTAACTGGGGGGGGAGGGGGGCGATCAAGGGGTTAAATGGGATTTCTGGTGCACTAGCGGGCAAACTGGCGCTATCTGGGAGGGGCGCTAACACTATCGGAAGTCGCCAGCGACACTGATACAGTGATCAGTAAAAATCTGTTCACTGATCAATGACACTGGTGACAGGGCAGTGAAGGGGTCAACTCAGGGGGGGCGATCAAGGGGTTAGATGGGATTATTGGTGTATTAGCGGGCAATCTGGTGCTATCTGGGAGGGGCGCTAACACTATCAGAAGTCGCCAGCGACACTGATACAGTGATCAGTAAAAATCGGTTCACTGATCAGTGACACTGGTGACAGGGCAGTGAAGGGGTTAACTGGGGGGGGGGGGCGATCAAGGGGTTAGACGGGATTATTGGTGTATTAGCGGGCAATCTGGCGCTATCTGGGAGGGGTGCTAACACTATCGGAAGTCGCCAGCGACACTGATACAGTGATCAGTAAAAATCGGTTCACTGATCAGTGACACTGGTGACAGGGCAGTGAAGGGGTTAACTGGGGGGGGGCGATCAAGGGGTTAAACAAGATTACTGGTGTACTGGCTGGCAATCTGGCGCTATCTGGGAGGGGCGCTAACACTATCGGAAGTCGCCAGCGCCACTGATACAGTGATCAGTAAAAATCGGTTCACTGATCAGTGGCACTGGTGACAGGGCAGTGAAGGGGTTAACTGGGGGGGGGATTAAGGGGTTAAATGGGATTACTGGTGTACTAGCGGGCAATCTGGCGCTATCTGGGAGGGGCGCTAACACTATCGGAAGTCGCCAGCGACACTGATACAGTGATCAGTAAAAATTGGTTCACTGATCAGTGACACTGGTGACAGGGCAGTGATGGGGTTAACTGGGGGGGGGGGATCAAGGGGTTAAACGGGATTACTGGTGTACTGGCGGGCAAACTGGCGCTATCTGGGAGGGAGCTAACTCTATCAGAAGTCGCCAGCGACACTGATACAGTGATCAGTAAAAATCGCTTCACTGATCAGTGACACTGTTGACAGGGCAGTGAAGGGGTTAACTGGGGGGGGGGCGATCAGGGGGTTAAATGTGTCCTAGGTGTGTTCTAACTGTTAGTGTAGTGTTTTACTCACTTTTACTGTGTCTTCTTCTCTGTCTGGAACGGAATGTGTCCAGGCAGAGAAGAATGACATCATATCTTGCCCTGTGTAAATGTCAACACAGGACAGGATAGGACAGGGACCGATCATCTGATTTCAGCCAGAAATCACTGGCTGAAATCTAATGATTGATCCCTCCTGGATCGAATCGTGTCACCCGCGGGTTGGCGGGAGCGCGCGCGCGCCCCCTACCCGCAAAAGTGTCGGGAGCGCGGAGCCCGTTTTAAAACGTGCTTTTGCGCTCCACTGCCGCCCTGCACACGTATACAGTGGCAGGGCGGCAAGTGGTTAAAGTGCATTCTGGAGCAGACATGTCCACTACTGTCATGTTTTAATTCGAGATCTAAGAACACTAGTTGGTTTTCATCTAACACATGGGTGAAAGAGATTGCATACGGGTTATTGTCACAGTGATTCAAAAAGCCTTATAAATGAAGATCAGTGCCATTCCAAATAATTATGATGTTGTCTATACAACGAGCATATAAAATGAGATTTTCACTATAAGGGTTGTTAAACTATTTGTAAATATGAGTTATAGTTGATTTCTCATTTACAGTTAATGGTTAAATCTACCATTGTATATCAAGTAATTAGTATGACAGTGGATTTCACTACCTCTTTTGGGACCAAAGATTTCAAGTCGGAGGAGGATGTGGCCAGGTGCTGGCTATATCATTATGACATTCTGGGACATTTACAGATGAGACTATGGTTAATCCTTTTCACCATAGTGCCCAGTACTGGGACTGCTTCATCACTTCCTGTAAGCAGAGTGGATTCAGTTTTACTGACAGCAGAGGATCTTAGGACCTGTAGTCCTACAACCAATGCATCCAGTATTCCTGAGTGTTGAACGAACTACAACTACCAGAGAGCTGGCGAAAGAAGAGGATGCTAAGAGAGCAGATATATTCTACAACAAGGGATTGTCTCTCTCTCTCTTGGCAAGGGATTCAGAGCTGAACACAGAGGGACTGACGTTCTCCTCCAGAGACAGATTGCTGGCCTACTGCTGTAGAACTCACATGCACATCACTGCAAATCAGCATAGCGGTGACACCAATTGCTACACTGGAATCGCACCAGCGTCTCTGCATCAGGACTGTCATTGTCTGGTCTTCACACAGAAATCTCTGCTTGCCGCACTGACAGGCCGACAGGTGGTAACTCCATACATCCCTGCAACAAGCCAATAGCCTGAGCAAGAACTCTGTTTCTAGGAGGCCGAGCCGTCCATAGGACTGGTGAGCAGGCAGATGTCCAACCTCTTTAGGTCATCAGTCTAGAAACACTGCATGCAGACACCTTTACACCTCAGTACCAGGAAATATTTGCTTTGAGCAGTATCACAGCCTGTTTAATTTAATTGAATTACCAGTATTCACTAATGTTTATGGGTCCCCACCATTGCTAGCTAAAAATAAAGGATACTGATACTACCATATCAGGAACTTTAAACATCACAGGACTCAAGTTGCAGTACCAAGCATTATCAAGTGGCTCCTGCAGGGGTAGTGCTACAGTTATATTGCACTTTTGTACTTTAATATAGTTAAATATTACTTTATACACTTCACTTTATACATTTTGGTTTATTTTGGAGGATTTGTTGGATATTGCCTCACTGCAAGCTGCCTTTTTTACTTTATTTTCCACAAACGCTAACTGATACCTTTTTACATTATTTACACTCTGGTCTTCCACTTCAGGCCCTCATCTGTCTCCTACTGACTGTTTTCTCACCAACACGGTCTGAATAGCTAGCAGCTCCTTGCAGCTCTGACTCCCACCTCTCTCCCATGTGAAGCTCTCCTGTCTGCCAGGATGGAGCCCAGAACCATAGTCAGGTCTCTACAAAGCCTAAACACACACTTGACCAATTGGTGAGCTGAGCAATTCTGAAAACCAGGGCCAAAAATTGGAGATTTTATCCCACCCAAAGATCTAAGAAATTTCCGGGCTCCAGGTCCCAAATTGGATTTTACTAATTAATGAAAAAAGTCCCTTCAACCTTCCTGGATGAGAATCCTGGGTCATCAACTCTTTTT
Source organism: Staurois parvus (assembly GCF_062004578.1). Lineage (NCBI taxonomy): Eukaryota > Metazoa > Chordata > Amphibia > Anura > Ranidae > Staurois > Staurois parvus. Next base: position 1,604,442 of record NW_028318757.1, read on the forward strand.
ACACCTTGGCAGGGCAAAGCCTGCCATACACTATACAATCTGATTGTATAATCTCTGTAAAATCTCTTTCAGACTTACTAAAACTGTTTAACCACCCTACACTGCTAAATGACGTCAGAGATGCGCAAAATCACATGTATATATATGTGATTTTGTATTTCTGAGTAGGGAGCGCACGCACCCTACCCGCGCCGCTATTGGCTCCTCGGCATGTCAGTGACAAGGTCCCGGCTGCCGATTCTCGGCGATTGTCAGCGGAGCTGACAAAGCAGAGTTCTGTATGTAAACAATACAGATCTCTCCCCTGTCAACACAAACAGGCTACTTTGCTGCACAGCAGAGCAATACAAAGCAGCTTGTTTCCCTAGTAAAACACACACAGCACACTTAGTAAAACAGACACAGCACAGTTAACCCTTTGATCGCCCCAGATGTTAACCTCTTTTTGCACAGTGTCATTAGTACAGTGTCAGTGCTTTTTATTAGCACTGATCACTGTATTAGTGTCACTGGGGATAACAGTGGCAGTAAGTCAGTTCCCCTCCACTGTCATAATGCCCGCAATCCTGCAGTCCTGCAATAAGTTGCTGATCGCCGCCATTACTAGTAAAAAATAAATAAAAACTTCCAGTATATATACCGCCATTTGTAGACACTATAACTTTCACGTAAACCAATTAATTTACACATATTGGGATTTTTTTTTTTAGCAAAGACCTAGCAGAATACTTTTTGGTCTAAATTTATTATGAAATTTGATTTACTACATTTTTTTATTGGACTTGTTTAATAGCAAAAAGTCAAAAATATTGTTTTTACTTTTTCAAAATTGTCTGTCTTTTTTGTTTATAGCGCAAAAAATTAAAAAACGCACAGGTGATCAAATACCACCAAAAAAAAGCTCTATTTGTGTGAAAAAAAATGACAAATTTAATTTATGTACAACATTGCATGACCACGCAACTGTCAGTTAAACTAACGCAGCGCCATATCACAAAAAATGGCCTGGTCAGGAAGGGGGGGGGGTTAAATCCTCGGGGGGGAGTGGTTAATATAAAAACACGCCTACGGAAATCATGTAATTCTCGTAAATCAGACAGGCCTTTTACACCACACATTTGATTATAGACCTAAAGGAGATTGTACAATCATATTGCATAGTGAACATATTTACATTTGCATCATACTTTTTATCAAACCTTTGAAACTATATCAGATGTTTTCTTATTCTATAAACCAATATGCACCTGGGCATCTTCACACAATTTGGTGAATTTGTTTGGGTGCTCAAAACACAAGAATGGACATCTGTGAGCCCCTATGACTCCTAACTACAGTAACAATAAATCTTCCTACCTGATTATCCTGCCTTTCTGCTCCACATCAACCTTACTAACCACCTGTTTAGTGAGAAGTCTTTTTTTTTAAGGTTATCTGTTCCACTCAATATGAGCCTCCAGAAATGCAACCTGCTCACATCTGTCAATGTATGGTCAACGTTGCACAGTCATTTCTTATTAAATCTCTTAAAATGTATCAGACATGTTTCTTTTTTTTGTATTTTTACTATAAACCAAATTGTTTATTATCTGGTTTGGTGTTTTGAAGTATGTTGAATTAATGCCTACCAGACACTTTTACCCCTTTCCTGGCCAGGACAATTTTCAGCTTTTAGTGCTGTTGTACTTTGAATGACAATTGTGCGGTCATGCAACATTGTGCCCATGTGAAAATTTTATAATTTTTTTTCACACAAATAGAGCTTTCTTTTGGTGGTATTTAATCGCCACTGGGGTTTTTATTTTTTGCACTAGAAACAAAAAAAGAATTTGAAAAAAAAATGTTTTCTTTGTTTCTATTATAAAATGTTGCAAACAGGTAATGTTTCTCCTTCACTAATGTGCGTTGATGAGGCTGCACTTATAGGCAGCACTAATGGGCACTGAGGAGGTGGCATGGATAGGCAGCACTGATGGGCACTGATAGGCTGCACTGATGAGGTGGCACTGATGAGGCGGCACTGGTGGGCATTGAGGAGGAGGCATATGACGCTCTCCCAGATCTAGACAACCGCGCTGTAGCCGTCATTCGGCCATAGCACAATTGTAAAATGGTTGCAAAGCATCCCAACTACATTTGGTGCAAAATCGTACATATTACCATAAGGGATGTTCAGTTATTATTGCCTGAAGCCCGACACATGTAGTTCCGTGCGCCGGGCACGCAGCAGGACTCACCTGTCAGGTGGAAGCATTCAGGCAGCTGTGCTGCCACCTGATTGCTTCCAAACAGCCAACTACAGTGCTAGCCTCTGCCCACTGCCTGCTATGTCTGCGGGCCTGAGACCGATTCAGCGGGTGCTGGCAGGTATAGGGGAAGAAGAAGAGTTGACACATCTGCTCCCCTTCTTCTGATCCAGAAGGGACGTTACGCCGTCATTACCGGGTCCACATTGACACATTGACAAGAATGTAATGCAGTGTGATATGCACTGCATCACATCCAGTGGAGTACAGGGGAGACATCCAGGGTCTTTTATGTCACATTAAAGAAAACCTATCAACAAAAATCATCACATAGGGGACTTTTTGCCCCCTATGTGATGGAAAAAAAAGAGTTAAGAAAAAAAATGTTTGTTTTTTTTTAAAGTAAAAAATTGAAGTTACATCCAAGCACATAACCCCCCCCCAAACAATTCTGAGGCTCCCCCTACCCGCACATATACAAACATAAATGCATATGCTAGGATGCCCAGTGGTGTATGTTGTTTTTGTGCTGCCCTAGGCAACACAAAAATCGGGCGCCCCCCCCAAAATAAAAAGAAAAAAGCAACCCTCCCTGCAAAAACGTATGCCTTATGCTGGCACCCATCCTAGATACTCTCCATCCCAATATACACGCCCTATAGTTTATCCAACCTACCCCAAAGTAATCCACCCCATACATATACCCCGATGCATGCCCTTTTGATCACACCCCCCACATATCGCCAACCTGATCACCCCCCCCACATACCACCAACCTGATCACACCCCCCCACATACCACCAACCTGATCACACCCCCGCACATACCTGATTGCATCCCCCCATTATACTGACAACCTGACCACCCCCGCCCACATACCGCCAACCTGATTGCACCCCCACAAATACCGCCAACCTGATCACCCCCACACATACCACCAACCTAATCACACCCCCCCACATACCACCAACCTGATCACACCCCCGCACATACCTGATCGCATCCCCCCATTGTACTGCCAACTTGATCACCCCTGCCCACATACTGCCAACCTGATTGCACCCCCACAAATACCGCCAACCTGATCACACACCCCAGTTATACCAACCTGATCACCTCCCACACACACAGATACATACCACCAACCTGAACACCCCCCCCCCACACACACACCGCCAACCTGATTACACACCTCCACATACCGACAACCTGACCACAATCCCCTCTCTAATCACACCCTCAGATCCCTCCATTCTGATCACCCCCCAAATACTCCCCTCCCATCACACACACCTTAGGTTTACCAATCCCCCCAGGTCTCACCAGTCCTGCGGCTCCTCTATATGGAGCCAGGATGATTAGCCGTGTATCAGGCAGTTATAAGATCTCTACCAGGATTACAGGTGGCAGCGGCAGCTGCAGCATAGAGCGGGGAACCTCCTCCTCCACCCCGCATGTGCAGGCACATGCCGCTTACCTGACAGCGGGACCCTGCCCCTTCCCTGCATGCACCTGGGATCAGCCCACCGCTCCATCCTCCTCATGCATCCTCGGATCCATTCTGACAGTGGGATAAGCTTATCGCCCCGCTGTGCCTCGGTGTGCTCTACTGCTCTCCTAGCAGCTTACTAAACAGCAGACAAACTAAAACGTCCACGCTGCACCCTCTCTCCTACTGGGTGCAGCGTGGAAGTTTTAGTTTGCCTGCCGAGGGGACAAGTATTTGACAAATCCAAATCCCAAATCCAAATCCCTAGCAAGCGGCTGGGGCTCCGCAATTTACCACACTTCTGCCAGGGGGGCAGCGCCTTGCGGCAAATACACCCCTGAGGATGCCTACACATGAAAACGTTGATTGCATTACACATTACATATCGCAGCACACACCAGAATGAGAGCAATAATTCTAGCGCTAGACCTCCTCTGTAACGCTAAACTGATTACCTACACCCTTGTGCTTTAAATGTGTCACCTATAGAAAATATAGGGTACTAAAGTTTGTCATCAGTTCACGACCGCACGCAAATTTAAGGTTTGACATACTGGATATCTATTTACTCGTTGCAACCTCATCTTTTATATTTTACAAAAAAATTTAGTAATTTATTTTTTTTTGTCTTGTATACAAAACAGCGCACAACTATCCTTCACAGATCTGTGTATAATCTCACCAGAATCTCCTTAGTTAAAAAGCATTGTGTATCATATGATCTCACTCCTTTGCTCTTCTAATCGACTGCTTCCAAGCTCCAAAACAAAAAGCTAATATAGTGTAGTAATTCTTACATAAAGTGTACTACATAATACACCCGTGCAAAGTTATAAACACTATGCAAATAATGGCCACCACTAGTCCCACTAAATACACTTACCCTCATAGGGTGAAAATGTTCAAGATATGTAGGGTAAGGTGTATACCTGAAGGGGAAGGGATTGATCACGTGTATTTATTTTCACACTGGTGGTGCATGGAGTATGGTCACATCCAGAGCTGGGATGTTGTTTATAACAAAGGAGAGTGAATGCACATTTTCACCCTATGAGGGTAAGAGTATTTAGTGGGACAAGCGGTGGCCACTATTTGCATAGTGTTTATAACTTTGCACGGGTAAATAATGTAGTAAACTTTATATAAGAATTACTGCATTATATTAGTTTTTGTTTTGGAGATTGGAAGCAGTCGATTAGAAGATCAAAGGAGAGAGTGAGATCATAATGATATACAACGCTTTTTGACTAAGGAGATTCTGGTGAGCATATACGAAGATCTGTGAAGGATAGTTGTGCGCTGTTTTGTATACAAGACTTTTATACCCGAGGGGGGTTTGGACTGTCAGCTGCACACTGTTGGATTTTGTGGCGCTTATTATAATTCCAAATATTCTTTTGTTGTGCCCTAAAATTAACTTTTGTATTTTTACTGAAATTTTGTGGTAATATCGTGGGACATAAAAAATAGGAACTACTTTAAAACGTGTGAAAAAAAACGCATAAATGGCTCTGGCAGCAAAAGGGATAAAGGATAAGCCCGACACTCCCCTTTCCTGATGAGCATCCAATCGGTGCTCATTACACTGCAAGGTCTCTCCACTCCCTGCTAGTCCCCAGGTGTGGTGCTGGAGACAGACAGGGAGGTGAGGAGAAGATAAACAACGCAATGCTAAAAATATTAACTACAGAGGATTTACCCCCCTTCCTGACCAGGCCTCTTTTTGCTATTCGGGGCTGCACTATTTCAACTGATAACTGCACGGTCATGCAATGCAGTACCCAAACAAAATTTACGTCCCTTTTTTCACACAAACAGAGGTTTCTTTCGGTGGTATTTGAGCACCTGTGCGCTTTTTATTTTTCACACTATAAACAAAAAAAGACCAAAAATTTTTAAGAAAAATTATATTTTTTACTTTCAGCTCTAAAAAAATATATAGTAAACTCATAAATTTAGGCCACACTGTATTTTGCTAAAAAAAAATTTTTGGTAAAAAAAATTCCACTAAGTGTATATTGATTGCTTTGTGTGAAAGTTATAGCATCTACAAACTATGGTATAGATACTGTAATTTATGCCATTTTTTTGCTATACAGCGCTGCACTAGTTTAACTGAGAATTGCGTGGTCATGCAATGCGATACATTAATGAAATGTATGTCCTTTTTTTTCTCACAAACAGAGCTTTCCTTTGGTGGTATTTGATCACCTGTGCACTTTTTATTTTTGGTGCTATAAACAAAAAAAAATAAATTTTTTTTTAAACGATATTTTCTCATTTCTGTCATAAAAATATCCAAAAAACTCAAACTTCATCATAAATTTAGGCCAAAATGTATTCTGCTACAGATTTTTGGTTAAAAAATCTCAATAAATGTATATTGATTGCTTTGTGTAAAAAAGTTATAGCATCTACAAACTATGGTATAGATAATGGAATTTACACAGCTTTTACTTTCTGACTACCCATCACATTTCTTGAGGAGCTAAAATACCAGGACAGTAAAAAAACACCCCCAAATCTGCTGAGAGGCATATTGAGTCCATGGAAGATTTATTTTTTTTCCACAAGTTTTTGGAAAATTAAAAAAAATTTTTTTTTAACACAAAGTTATCATTTAAATGATATATTTCTCACACAAGCCATGGGTATATGTGGAATTACACCCCAAAATACATTCTGCTACTTCTACCGAGTATGGGGATACCACATGTGTGAGACTTTTTGAGAGCCTAGCCACATACAGGAGCCTGAAATCCAATGACTACTTTGAAAGCCTGAAGGTGCGTAACTTTCTCAATTCACTTCCTCACTACCCATCACAGTTTCGGAGGCCCTGAAATGCCAGGATAGCACCCCCCCCCCAAATGACCCCTTTTTGGAAAGTAGATACCCCATGGAATTTAAAAAGAGGCATGGTGAGTGTTTTGCAGATCTCATTTTTTTCTCACAAGGTTTTGAAATATAAAAAAAGAAAAGAAAAAAATTTTTTTTGTTTTCTTAATTTTTCAAAAACTTGTGGCAACAAATTAGATCTGCAAAATAATCACCATGCTTCTTATCAAATTCTTTGGGGTGTCTAATTTCCAGAAAGGGGTCATTTGAGGGGGGGGGGGGTTGGTGCTATCCTGGCAATTCAGGGACTCTGAAACTGTGATAGGTAGTCAGGAAGTGTAATGAGGAAATAAAGCCCTGCGGGTGCTTAATGGCTTTTGGGGTCCTGTACTTGACTAGACTGCCAAAAAGTCTCTGACACTTGGGAGAAGAGACAGAATGTATTTTGGGGAGTAATTTCACATATACCCATGGCATGTGTGAGCAATAAATCATTTAAGAGACAATTTTGTGTAAAAAAAAGAAATAATTTATTTTTTTGGCATTTTCCAAAACCTCGTGGTAAAATATTAAATTCTTCTATTGACTCAACATGCCTCTCAGCAAATAGTTTGGGGTGTCTACTTTCCAAAAAGGGGTCATTTTGGGGGTGGGGGCATTTTATGCCCAGCATTAGAAGTTTATGCCACACATCATTCACTCTTCCTAACCACCTGAAGACCAAGCCTTTTCTGACACTTTTTGTTCACATGAAAAAAATCAGTATTTTTTGCTAGGAAATTACTTTGAACCCCCAAACATTATATATTTTTTTTAAAGCAGACACCCTATTGAATAAAATGGTGGGTGCTGCAATTTCTTATGTCACATAGTATTCGTGCAGCGATTTTTCAAAGGCAAATTTTTGCAAAAAACACACTTTTTTACTTTTAATACAAAAAAACACAATATATTGGCCAATTACGGTGGTAAAATATAAAAGATGAAGGTATGCTGAGTAAATTGATACAAAATTGCGCATGCCCCGTGCAATGGCGACAAACTGCATACATTTTTAATATCCATAGGCAACATTTGAAAAGCCTTTACAAGCTACCATATTAGATTTACAGAGGAGAACTAGTGCTAAATTTAGTGCCCTTGATCTGGCGCTCGCGGATGATACCTCACATGCATGGTACAACTGCTGTTTACATACCAGCACAGTGTCAATGCTTGTGCACGCAATTTTTTGAATTATTTATACACTGTCCCTGTAACATAAATGAGATGTGATCTGTAGAAATATGTCATTGTATATCTAGCTTAGTTCCATGTTATTAAAGATAAGTGTTCAGTCAGAGACATATGTTCACCAATTAGCATCTGAAAGGACAGAGCAGCTTCTAGGCTGGAGGTGACACCTGGATGCCAATAAAACCTTTTCCCCTATGTAGTCAGACTTTGCCACCTTCTTGAAGTTTAAAAGAGGAGCTCCAGCCATTTCGGCTTCGAGAAGCAGCAGGAGACCAGGAGAGGGCTCCGATCTGTCTGCCAAGCTCTGAGGTATATCCACAGATCAAAGAAATATATTTCATCTCTCATGAAAACTAAAATATTAGTTGCAGAGAGATGAAAATACTTCCTTCCGAGTGGACACACTGTAGGCTACATCTGCATGTAAAACTGTATTTGTAGCCTATGTAGAATCCCAGAGAAACACAGAAAACTGTTATATGGCACCTGATTGCGACAGCTGAACAGTGATTGGTACTGTTGCGATCGGACTGATGCGCTGGTGTCGGAAATTCTATCCCTGACTTGGTGATTCAAACTGTTCCTGGTCCAATCGACTTTGGGCATTTCAGAACCCAGAACGTCCTGTGGGCTGGTGCAAGAACACCCCCCAGGGTTGATTGGCCAAGGGCTAATGTCCAGTCTACGGCCATATATCAATAAATTGAGGACCCTGGGATATGGACGGTGTGATTCGTACGGAGACGATTGTATTTGACTGGTGAATCAAGGACTTTCTCTGAGCAAGCTCCAGTCGCAGGATGACTCTTGGCAAAAGTTTTATTTCTGTTCTTATTCCCTTTTATTTTATAGTGAATAGCCAATAGTGTGTCTTTTTGTATTTTCTGTATTATTTGGAACTCTTTATACTTTGTACATATTTTATGCACTGCCCACTTTCGGGATATTAAATCATAAAATGAATAAGTGACTTCTGGGTACTTAAGCCTGGGCTCATATCTCCGGAGAGATTGTATTTTATTGCAGTGTCTTTATATGCTCGTTCAAGTTCATTGCCTATCTGTATGCAACTGCACTGCGTGTTGGAAGATTGCATGCAGATTGTAAAGTAGCAGATCTGCCAGACGGAGATCTGTGTGTGTGTGGTGGCCCAGCAGACCAGTCTGCGGACAAACTGTTGGGTGTTGGCAAGCTACCGTTTGTTGTGTGTCTAGTGTGGGGGTGTGTGGACAGTGGAAGAGTGATTAACACCGGGGTTCTAGCTTGTAGAATAGCTGGAGGAATCCTAGAAGGGTGTGCCAATTGCTAGACTGCTCCCCAACCCTTAGCTTGCACCAGATTGTATATAGCCAGCTGGATTGGAGTCACCCTCTAGTGACGGCCAGAGGTAGTGCGGGCTGTGAAAGTACATCACGGCTGGTCTTATATACAGAATATACTCAAAGCAAGTCCCCCTCATTCCCTCTTTACCCCAAGTCACGGCCGGACGTACACGCCTCGGTTAGCTAGTCCCTGCGGGCGTGTGCATGTGGGTGAGATCCGTGACAGTCCCTTTCATGTTTTTTTTTTCTTTGATCACTTTTAATGCTATCACTGGGAATGCAAATATTCCCTATAACTTCAATGGGCATTGTGATATATTCTTTTTTGAGAAATCTGGGGTCTATCAGACTCTAGATATCTCCTCTGCCCTTACATTATCTAATCTCACCAAGATCGGTGTGATCAGATGCTTTCCCAATTTACAAATGGCGCGGTTTATATCCTGCGAAACTGAAGTGATGAAATGCTCATAGCTTCTGATTTCTTAGTCTATAGAGATGTTTGGCACCATTCCAGTCTCCAATCAGCTGTATGGTCAATCTGGCAGAAACACCGGCTGCATTCTCAGGTTCCCCCGATGGCACGGGACTGCTCGAGAAGGCCCTGGAAGGCAGCGGGGGAGGGGGGGGCATCATCTCCCGCTGCTTGTAAAAGCAATCCTGCAGCTAATTAGCCACTAGGATTGATTTTACATGAAAGCCCATCACTGGCTGAAAAAAACAATACCAGGATGATGCCTGCAGCTGTAGGCATCATCCTGGTATAACTAAAGTCCAATGATGTACCAGTAGGTCGCTGGTCCTTGTTGGGAATACAGTATATGCTATGTTCTTTTTTTTTTCTATGCAGCCTGTGGGCTGAATGAAAAAAAAGAGAAGAAATCTCTGCCATAAAAAGTGTGTGGTATGCCCACCATTAGAATATACCGCCCTGCATCTACCCACTTCTAATGGTGGGCACACATTAGGTCACACGGTGCCACATGCGCCAATTCCAAGATTGTACAAATGTCTAAATAGTGGCATGCTTGATTAAAAATTGTCAACGTATAAGTGGTACCCCATATGAAAAAAGGATGACACAAGTCCCAAACTATCTTGCCATTGCTCCCCATGTAGTCTGGGCATTCGGGAGGCTCTACGTGACTATCTTTTCCCTCCTAACTCTGAAACTTATATGTGTGACGATCACAACGTCAGACCCCTGCCCTTCTCACCAAACTCGTGACCGAAGGACTAGCCAATCTGAAACCGCGATGTCACATGCGTAACAATGCCACGCCCAGCTGCATCCTGCACACCGATTTTCCAGCTGCAGCCTAGGAGTGTTTGTTACTGGGTCAGGTTAATTACGCAATTAACCCTTCACACTGCCACCACCTCCTTTTTGTACAGAGAAAGAGGAAACTCAGCAATACACTAGGATGATTGGTTAATCGTCGGTATACCGCTATTTCTACAGACCGGTTATACAGAGGGTTAAACACTCATAGTAGCGCTCTTCAACAGCAGGGATTTGTAAGTTACATTAAAAAGCTATGGAAACAGTTCAATCACTTTCAGGAAGTAAGATTTATTACTAAAAGGTCAAAAGGGTGCAGAAGAAATATATACAGAAAAAAGAAGTAACCAATATATATATATAAATATACAGAGCAAAACAGCACAGCAAACAGACAACAGAAAGAAGTTTAGGTAAATAAGTACTTGCCGAAAGATGCCTGGGGTTAAGCAGTTTCAAGACTGATGAGCTCAAAAGGGATTTCTGGTCTCGCACTCAGTTTCATTGTTACAGCGAGATTCTCCTTTCTCTCGGTCTGCTAGATGTTAAAACGCAGAAGACCCTCACTTCTCTCTCTACACACTAAACAACAGCCTCTTTTCTACCCAAAATCAACTGGTATCTTCTTACAACAGCAAGCCAATTGCCTTATTTGGGAAAAGGATTTCATAGACAGCCACTGAGCAATGTACACTGAACGCATTCCTGAGGGAGAGGGAATAAGGGGATACATAAAGAATCTTAACACAGTGAGGGCCGTGCCTGCCTCTGGTGTGCACGATTGCTACACCTCCCCTCTCAGGTGGTTGCATAGGAGTTTAAGAGAAATACCAAATGCAAAAGTTTGGAGCAAATTGGAGAACCGCACCTCTCCGTGTGCATGATTGTTACAATATGTATAGCCTGTTGCCCTCTAACAGGTCTTATACATCTTGACCCCATATCTGGCAAGCTTGCTGGGGAGAAATTGTTTGAATGCAAGGTGGCCAGAAAAATTAATGAGGGACTCATTAACGCAGTTTTTTTGCTGGGGAGTATAGACATCTGCAAATTTTTGGTTAAGGTGATTTACAAAGGGCCGCATTTTGTGGAGCCGGTCAAATTCAGGGTCACCCCGAGAACAACAGAGTGTATTGTCATTGAAATGCATAAAACACATTATACTCTCATATCTATGCCTGGCCATGGCAGCAGAGAACACGGGCATATGATGAATCAGGTCTGTGGACCAATACAACCACAATTATTTTTTTTAGTAATGCCCATGTTCAGGGTTAGGCCCCCCAAAAAATTTAAACCGTAATGGGTTTCCATGCGAATGGTCTGGCAAGGTTTAAATTTGGGTTGGCGGCAATAAATTTTTGTGCATAAAAATTGCTTTGATCAACAACCAATGCATACAGATCTTCCGTGAAAAACAGCTCCAAAAAATCAAGGGGAGTAGTTAAATTTGCTGTTTCCACCTGAATTCTGGGTTGGGCAGTGAATGGGGGGAAGTACTGGTGCTGATTCTGCGAACACTGCGGTTTTGTGAGCAATGAATCAAGTGACAGTGACCTACTGACACTGCACTTGCTCGGGGAGGGGGTAAGCGTAGGGGCTAAATGCAGGTGCAGGGGCTGATCCTGCCAACGCTGTTTTTTGGGGACACTATACTAATTTGAACACTGGTATAGTGCTGATCTGATCAAAGATATTGATCCGTTCAGACACTATACTAGCAATGAAGGTTTATTGTGTATGAGCGTGTTCCTGGCAATCAAAGGGTTAAATGTGATGACTGGTGTACTGACCGGCAATCTGGCGCTATCTGGGAGGGGCGTGAAAACCACAGGAGTGCGAATCACCTATATACATGCGATTTTGCACACCCGTGCCGCCCTGTAGCAGTGTTTCTGCTATAGGCCGTCAGGAAGCGGTTTGTGTTACTTCAACTGACAATTGTGCGGTCATGCAATGCTGCACCCAAATGAAATTGTCCTTTTTTCCCCACGAATTGAGCTTTCTTTTGGTGGTATTTATTCGCCTGTGCGTTTTTATTTTTTTGCTATAAAAAAAAGGACTGACAATTTTGAGAAAAACACAATATTTTTGACTTTTTGCTATAAAAATATGTCCAGTAAAAAAATTTAAAAATCAAATTTATTCATAAATTTAGGTCAAAATGTATTCTATGACACGTCTTTGCTAAAACAAAATCCCAATACGTGTAAATTAATTGGTTTACGTGAAAGTTATAGCGTCTACAAATGGAGGTATATATACACTGGGATTTTTTTTTTTTAAATACTAATAATGGCAGCAATCAGCGACTTATGGCAGCGATGAGCAACTTATGGCGGCGATCAACAACTTATGGCAGGACTGCGGCGGACATTCTGACACTGGGGGGGAACTGACTTGGGGTCACTGACATACCCAGTGACACCAATACAGTGATCAGTGCACAAAAAAAAAGCATTGACACTGTACTAATGGCACTGGGCAGGAAGGGGTTAACATTTGCAGTCAATCAAAGGGTTAACTGTGTGATGGGAGTGTTTTACTAGGGTTGGGGGGTGTGTGCTTCACTGTACGCACACTGATTGGGACGGCTGTGTTCAGCCATCCCGAGCAGTGTGCCCAAACTGACAGGGAGGAGAGCTGCATTGTAAACAATGCAGCCCTCCTCCCTATCGGTGTTTGCCGGTAATCACTGAGCTCCGGCTCAGGACCTGGTGATTAACACTCACGACCGCGATCGGCGAAGCGGGTAGGGTGGTCACGCGCCCCCTACTCAGAATTGCAAAATTACGTATATACACGTGATTTTGTGCAGCAATGCCGCCGTGATGCAGTATAAGTACTGTGGCTGGTCGGCAAGAGGTTAAGCATAAAGCCCCTTTTATTTTTAAAAGCCCCTTTTATTTTTAAAAGCCCCAGACATTTTTTAAAGCACCTCAGATTTAAATATAGTTTTGGTTAAAAAAAATTAAGCATGAATCTATTTCTTTTTCTGCACTGGAAACTGACTGCACTAATGTGATCTAGGGCCATTGGACTACATGGAAAATACTGTGCATGCATTTTTGATTCAGAAAAAAAAAATGCACTGGACAGCAAAAAAATCTATCAAGCGCTATCACGCATGAGTAGAAACAGAAGATGACCCGGATGTTTATGTCCAAGGAAACTTTGTAAACACGAACAAAAAATCCACATGTTAAAAGTAGATTGGCCTAATGAGATAATGAAATCAGAATGATGCAGATTATATTTTTATGTATCACTATTTATGTATATAGGTAATGTAATAAACGATATTATACTTATTGCTGTTAATTGTGTATATCGCTCATTCTGGCCGGAAGGGCGTGGCTACAAGGTCACACGCACACCACATCACTTCCACTTGTACGGAAGATGTCAACACTACGTATTGCCCGACGAACAATTTTCTTAGGTTGGTTAATGTGTGCCATGATTTTGACCAATGAACGCCTCTTGGTCGTTGGATGACCGATCGGTCGATTTTCTAATCGTGTATTCTCACCTTTATTCTCTGGACAAGTAGTTTTTCAAAAATTTCCACACTCCTGTACCATACACTGACCAAGAGTTTAAAAACAAATTTACAACCGCAGTTAATTTTTATGAAACTTAATGGAAGCCTGTGCTATCCCTCTTTTATGCTTTACCACTCCACTCCAATTGTATTCTTGCCCTTCAAGGATCATCTTTTAACCAGTTTCCTCTTTAAAAGCTTCACACCTGAAGACCTGTCAGTCTATTATGACATGAATGTATTGATTTGCACATATTGCTTGCCCTTGCAGTATTGCTCTGGTCCTTCCATTGCCAAGGGAACGAGCTGCTATATAAGACAGGAAAGAGATTCTCTGGCTGATAGAAGCATTGTCACAGACAGAAAGGTCTATAGAGAGAAGGACTGCCTCCACCTGCTAGATTGTGAACTGAGTAAGCCATGTCTGTCTGAATGACAACTCTCCATTACTGGCAAAGGTTGACATTGACAGGGCGACCCAGGAATCGTGGCTGCTGTTGAACATCTGCTCCTCACCAGTAGCGCTGTAGCTGACTTTGATCACAGCACTCCATATTCAGTGTGTACAGCCCAAGTAATAGCCAGCAGCATCGTGTGTTGGGATGTAGGGAAGTTCGATAATGTGCAGTACTTGTGAATAGAAAGGCCTACGCACTGCCTGGGAGGAAACAGGTTTACACGTTTGTGTGGGAAGTATTAAAGTGCCTAATAGAGCGGCGCGATCTCCTGCTTGTTGCACAGAAGCTATAAACACACACCACTGACTTTCTGCCATTGACTTGTAAGTTGAGGGTCTGGCTTTTCTATCACCTGCACAAGGAGGTGCCTTTCGCAGCGCTCGTTTTTTTTTCTTAGATGTCCCTGATTGCTGAGCCAATTCGCCACTTGCAGAGGAAGATTCATCCTCATCATCAGTCACTCCCTCTTCCTGCACTCAGCTCCGGCCGTCTGTCTCTTCCTCTCTCGCACCTGTTGGAAGGACGCTTGGGGCTCTCTATCATCTCTTCCCAGAGCCATCGAGAGGGCGTTGTAGCCGAGGAAATCTATGATTAGTTCGGTGTGTGTGTCATCTTACCGGGGACGAAAGTCTGGGAACAAACCACCCTCCAAAACATGTCTGAAGGAAGAGATGGCAAAGGGCGATGACTCGGGGAAGATCACCATCAATGTTGGAGGCACCAGGCATGAGACCTACAGGAGTACGCTCAGGACACTGCCTGGGACTCGCTTGGCATGGCTGGCTGACCCCGACACCTCCAGTCACTTGGATTTCGACACGCAGCACAATGAGTATTTCTTCGACAGGCACCCTGGCATCTTCTCCTATGTTCTCAATTACTACCGCACAGGCAAGCTGCACTGCCCGGCCGATATCTGCGGACCGCTCTTTGAGGAGGAGTTGGCGTTTTGGGGCATCGATGAAACAGATGTGGAGCCGTGTTGTTGGATGACATACCGCCAGCATCGGGAAGCGGAAGAGGCTCTGGATATTTTTGAAAACGTTGGGCCCGAGGATGAGGATGATGAGAAAAATTCAACTCCAGAGTTATTGTGCATAGAAGAGACGACAGCCAGGTCCAGTGTTCGCTGGAAGACTCGTACGTGGGCTCTCTTTGAGGATCCTTACTCGTCCAAAGCTGCTCGGGTGAGTGGTCCTGGCCAGACAACTTCCACATATGACGACTGGCATTGACACTACCCTCACTTTTCATTTGTTAGATTCAAGTGAATCTCTACTTGTGAAATCTCCCTGTTGTGAAAGCTGAAGCTTAGCTTTAGGCCTGTTTACACCTACTGCCAGGAGGTGGCAAATATAGGCAGCTGAACTGCATTTTTACCATTCCCCTTTGGGGATTCATACTCACCTCTATGCCGTGGCATTGCTGTGATGGTGTAGCTGCCTCATATCAGCTCTAAGGCTGGCCATACACTATACAATTTTCTTACAAATTTCTGTCCAGTTTCTGCCAAATTTCCTTTAGATTTACCTTTAACTATGTAGTGCAAGGGCCTGCCTAATTGAATACAATTGAAAATGTTGTTTAGGTTTGACTTCATATTATATGGTTTTTGGTAAATCTAACGCAATATTCTCAAGAAAATTGTATAGTGCATGTCCAGCATCCAAAACAGTGTGGCCGAGCTGACAGGGAGGAGAACTGTTTTGTTTACAAACAGTTCTCCTCCCCGTTGGAGATGCTCGGCAATCACCAGGCGCCGGCGAGTAATCACCGGCCAGGACCCAGTGATTGACAGCCGCGGCCACGAATGGCGGCTCAGATAGGGTGCGCACACCCCCTACCCGGAAATGCAAAATTGCGTATATAAGCGTGATTTTGTGCACCCGTGCCATCCTGTAGCAGTATTTCTGCGATAGGGTGGTCAGGAAGTGGTTAAGGTCCAATTCACACCATTGAAACGCAGTCCAGATGTGTTTCTTTATGCACGTTTTTGATGCGTTCTGGTTCATTTTTGTCCTTTTTCTTCAACTTAAATAAGGACACGTGCGTTCTGATGCGTTTTATTACGTTCCAGTACAGTTTAGTGCTGAAACATGCAGCATGTTCTACTTTTTTTTTTTCTGAAACTGGAATTGGCTGGACTGGTGTGAACTTTGCCTTTGGAAACCATGTAACCTACTATCAATGCATTTTTTGATGCAGAAAAAAACGCAGTGGACTGCATGTGGTGTGAACTGGTCCTTAAAGTAATATTAAATTGTCAGCATTTTTTAGCTTTAAAGTGGAAATAAACTTAGCAAAATACTTACCTTCAACTACCAGCGATGCTATGGTTATATCTTCTCCCCAGGCTACTTCCAGGTTCTGGGTTTTCAGCCTCTTGATTGGCCAGCTGGGGTTGATATCATCCCACACATGAACACGGGAGTTAGTCATTCCGACAAAACTGGAGTGTGGCGGGAATGCACGATGAGCTGGGAATGCACAGCTCAGTGTTCATTCATTAGAAAACCGCAAGCAGAGACGGTTAGTTCATTTAAATAAATACCAATTTTTTTGCAGGTAAAAAAAATGTGCATTTACTTCTTCTTTTTTGAGCCTATAAAAGCATTGCATCAGCGATCAGCAGATCGCTGGTGCCATGCAGGTCTCCAGTAGACTGTCAGTGTAATCTGTGTGCTCGTAGCTCATATGGGCAGACAGTTTTACACTGACAGGAATACTCAATGAAATACCACAGCGCTATGGTAGTTCATTGAGAACTACAAGCTGACATCCACAAAGGATGTCAGTACTTTTAGTTCATTCAATAAACAGAACTCTGTGAATGAATGATGCATCTATGTGGGCGTAGCCCTGCATGGCCACGCTGTTGTCAAAAAGTGACAGCTGGTATGGAGAACTTCTCTCCATACTGCTATCACAGGGAGAGAGGGCAGCTGCTGCGGCAGTGGGAACATGTTAGATGTTCCAAAAACATATAAAGTAAGTGAGCGCCTTCCAGTCTATCAATTCCCAGATTACAGCAGCTGTACACAAAAGGCACCATATAAGACCTCTAAAACAGATAAAAAACATAAACGTGCAGCGCTGTTAAAACCAATAAATAAATACATATATAAACATGTAAGAAAGTGCACACAAATATATAAAGTGACACTGTGCATCTATGTATGTGCCACTAGAATATGTGACCAATATAAACGTGAAAGAAAACACTGTGTCTAAAAGATAAGTCCAGAGTGCAGGCGTGATTGAGATCTCAAATGATCTTCTGGTATCCAAAAGACACAGATTGTGGATAAGGTGAGACAATTAAAGTGTAGATTGCGCACTCCCCAGATACGCAACCTTTTTGTGCATTTGTATGATATAATAAGGACATCAGACTTCAGACATCTCATCAAAAAGGTCTGGGACCCCTTGTGTCAGACCCCTGACCCCTTGAACCCTAAAGGGGTCGGGCTGTAGCTGTTTTGACGCCTTACCGCCGGCACCACAAGGGGTCCCGGCAGCAGCTTGCAATCGGTCAGTAATCTATTTTATTTGCTTTCTTGCTGTATACATACCCATTGTGTGGAATAAACATCCTAAGGCAATATTGCACTACTGGCCTCCTCTGTTGTTTCTTTCTGAGCTCCTGTGGGAGCCAGGTACATCCGCAGAGTGGTTACCATTTGGGAAGGCTAAGTGCAAACCGTGGGATAGCGAAGGAGGCATTGACCAGATCTGACCAGACCTTTTTGATGAGATGTCTGAAGTCTGATGTCCTTATTATATCATACAAATGCGCAAAAAGGTTGCGTATATGGTGAGTGCGCAGTCTACACTTTAATTGTCTCACCTTATCCACAATCTGTGTCTTTTGGATACCAGAAGATCATTTGAGATCTCGTTCACGCCTGCACTCTGGACTTATGTTTTAGACACAGTGTTTTCTTTCATGTTAGATGTTCCACCCTAAAAACGGATGGAACATGTAACATGTTCTCAAAGGTGAACTTATCCTTTAAGTGTGTCTTATTGAAAAATAGACATAGCATATCTCTTCTGCAAGAAAGGGCTGTCTGCTCACAGTTTTTAAAATGTTAGGTTTATTTCCAATATAAGGCCTTATGCACCGGGGCAGAAAAATGTCTGGTTTTAGAGCTTGTTCTGTAATCCACAGTGGATTGATTTTCAGAGCACATTTGGCAAGTGGTGAGAAGGTGATATGTTACCTCCCCATCGCCTGCTTTAACTCTCAAAATCGTGACCCACTGCTTGCACAGCATTTGAGGCGCATTCCGGTGGCATTACCGCCTGCCAAATATGACATACCATATAACTAGGGGTACAGCCTTGAGCGGTTTTATTTAGGGGGCTGTTTGGTGTCGCAATGAAACTGTGTCAGCTGCTTGCTTTTACTGCCACTGGCTGCTTGTGTGAACAAGTCCTTAGAGGCATTATTTATATATGCCTCTGAGTTTCAGCCAAAGTGTGCATGCACATCATGGTGTTTAGATTTGTATTTTGTACCTGCATTCAGGGGCATAATAAAAAGTGCTCTAAACCTGTGTTCGGAGAGGAGTATACTGGCAAAATTTATGCACATGTGCGTGTTAACATGCTTAAACGCATATAAATGCACGCTCATGCAGGTATAGTCATTCTAGTGGCTAGACAAAATTAGTATTCTAGCAATTAGAATGAGTTTACGCACATACACTCCATATGCATGTAAACACAGACACTTGTAATTACACACCAAAATTAAATTTTTTTTTTATGCTAGCTCCTTCCAAAAAGATCCAGTGTAGAGGACTTTAACCACCTTCAGCCCGCCATATAAGGAAATGACGGGTGTGCGTGGCGATCGGTTATGTGCGGTGTCCCTGGGACACAGCGGATCACCGATTGCAGTAAAGAGCTGCTCTTTCATGTGATCAGCTGTGTCCAGTCACAGCTGATCACATGTAAATAGAAAATGCTGGTTATCGGCTCTCCTTTCCTCATGCTGACAGCATGTGAGGAGAGGAGAACCGGTAAGCAGCATTTCTCAGAGGGGACATCTACACTGATAATCAGGGCATTCTTTCAGTGCCCATAATTGCTGCCTGTCAGTTCCCATTAATGCCAAATGTCAGTGCCCATCAGAGCTGCCTTTCAGTGCTACCTAATAGTTCCTATCAGTGCCACCTATCAATGCCATATGAGTGCCCATTTCAGTGCCCATCAGTGATGCCTATCAGTGCCGATCAGTGCCACCGATCAATGCCCATCATTGCCGCCTATCAGTGACCATCACTGCAGCCTGATTAACGCACATCAGTGAAGGAGAGAAATTACTTGGGTACAACATTTTTTTTAACAGAAACTAAAACTTTTTTTTTTTCCAAAATGTTCAGTTTTTTTAGTTTGTTTAGCAAAAAATAAAAAACCCAGTGGCAATTAAATACCACCAAAAGAAAGCTCTGTCTGTCTCAAACAAAATAATAAAAAAATTTTTTGGGTGTTGCATGGCCAAGCAATTATCATTCAAAATGTGATAGCACCGAAAGCTGAAAATTGGCCTGGGCAGGAAGGGGGTAAAAGTGCTCAGTAGGCAAGTGGTTAAAGTGGTTATAAAGTCTAAACATTTTTTACCTTAGTGTAAAGAATCTCCCCTCATGTTTACCTGAGTACCTGTATACAGCTTTTCTCTCCCCTCAATCCCCAGTCTCACAGGCTTTGCTGGGGCAGCAGAGCCAATGTCAAAGCCAGTGACGAGGGAATAGGGGGGTTTGGGCCAAGCCCTGCTGTCTTTGTCTATAGTCGCAGGCCCTGGGGCTCGGGAGCAAGCCCAAACAAGTGTTTCATAGGAAGCAGCTTCCTATGGAGGTGCTTGTCAGAAAGGAGGAGCCAGAAGTGCCGTCAAGGGACCTGAGAAAAGGAGGCTCAGGGCCGCTCTGTGTACTGTAATTACAGGTAAGTATAAACATGTTTGTTAGCATACAAATGAAAGTAGTAGCGCCAGTTCTGATTATCAACCATGATCAAAAGAAAAAAAAAAAACAATATATATCAGGGATGTTCTTTTATATCGCCTGATGCCTGGGACATGGGGTTTCGGGCGCCAGGCAAGTAGTTTTTTATTTACCTTTAGCCCTGCTACAGGAAAGCAACAGGGCTAACCTGTCAGGTGGAAGCATTCGGGCGGCAGAGTTACCGCCCGATTGCTTCCACACAGTCCACAGTGCCAGCCGCCTCCCCTCCCCCGCCCGTTATATGTCCCGGGCTCCACTTGCCCATCTGTGGGCCCGGGACTGGTTCAGTGGGTGGAGGCGGGATGCCGGTATAGGGGAAGGAGGAGAGCGGACACATCCGCTCCCCTCCCCTTCTTGTCCTGACCCGGAAGTGATGTGATGTCACTTCTGGGTCCCCATTGACAGATTCCTAGCCATCAAGGACGGGAAACAATGTAATGCGGTGCGATGTGCACTGCTTTACATTCAGTGTAGTATAGGGGAGACATGCAGGGTCTTATAGACCCTGGATGTCTCAAAAAGAGAACCTGTCACCAGAAAATCATCACATAAAAAAGTTAAGTAAAAAAATTTTTTTTTCTAAACGAAAGTTACACCCAAGCATATAACCCCCCCCCCCCCCCAAAAAAAAAAAATTTTTTTTTTCAAGGCCCCCCACATATATGCACTTACTAATAACAATTCAGTAAGGCTTCTTTCTGGCACCTCAACCATGCAGCTAATTTTTGTTCAAGTGTCATCATATTGTGCTCCTTCAAAACAACCACACTGTCTTTTTCCAGAGCTGGCTGTATTTTTCTTGTGGTTACCTATGGGTTTCCCTTTGTATCCGAACAATTCTTCTGGCGGTTTTGGCTGCAATCTTTCTTGGTCTACCTGTACTTTCATTGGTATCAAGAGATCCCCGAACTTTCCACTTCTTCCACTTAACAGTATTGATTGGCATGTTCAAGGCTTTGGACATCTTTTTATGTCCTTTTCCATCTTTATAAAGTTCCATTACCTTGTTACGCAGGACTTTTGACAGTTCTTTTTTGATCCCCATGGCTCAGTATCTAGCCTAGTCAGTGCTTCCACGTAAGAGCTAACAAACTCATTGACTATTTATACACTGACACTAATTGCAATTTAAAAAGCCACAGATGTGGGACATTAACCTCTAATTGGTATTTTAACTCATGTGTGTCACCTTGTGTGTCTGTACAAAGGCCAAACATTCCAGGGTATGTAAACTTATGATCATGGCAATTTGGGTGATTTCTGTTATCATTATGATTTAAATAGGACCAAGCAACTATTTGATAATAAATGGCTTCATATGATCATCATCCTTCAATAAAAGAGCATATTTTTGGCATGATCAGTCATATTTTCAATATCTATGCCAAAATTTCACAATTTCTGCCAGGGTATGCAAACTGTTGAGCACAAACTTTTGAGCACAACTGTGTGTGTGTGTGTGTGTGTGTATGTATGTACAGTTGTGTTCAAAATAATAGCAGTCAGACATCACTAACCTAATCAATCATTGTTTTTGATAGAAATTATATTTCTACATGGCAAATAATTTACTAGCAGGTGTAGTAGAGTAATAGAAATCCAACAGACCCAACAGTCGTGACATGCATGCTGCTGATTCTGTGTAATTGAATCACTAATTGAAAGGGGCATGTTCAAAATAATAGCAGTGTGGAGTTCTATTAGTGAGGTCATTCATTCTTTGAATGAACAGGTGGCAATTATTGCCCTTATTTAAGGAAGGAAGGCAGCAAATGTACATGCTGGTTACAGTGCATTTCTCTCTGAAATTCTGGGGAAAATGGGTCGTTCCAAACATTGTTCAGAAGAACAGCGTACCTTGATTAAAAAGTTGATTGGAGAGGGGGAAACATATAAAGAAGTGCAGAAAATGATAGGCTGCTCAGCTAAAATGATCGCAAATGCTTTAAAATGGCAACCAAAATTTGAAAGACGTGGAAGAAAGCGAAAAACTACCATTCGAATGGATAGAAGAATAGCCAAAATGGCAAGGACTCAGCCAACAATCAGCTCCAGGAAAATCAAAGAAGGTCTAAAGTTACCTGTGAGTACTGTTACAATTAGAAGACGCCAAGCTATCTGCAAGAAGCCCCCGCAAAGTCCCCTGTTGAAAAAAAGACATGTGCTGAAGAGGTTCCAATTTGCCAAAGAGCACATTGACTGGCCTAAAGAGAAATGGCGCAACATTTTGTGGACTGATGAAAGTAAGATTGTTCTTTTTGGGTCTAGTGGCCGGAGACAGTTTGTCAGACAACCCCCAAACACTGAATTCAAGCCACAGTACACTGTGAAGACAGTGAAGCATGGTTGCACAAGCATCATGATATGGGGATGTTTCTCATACTACGGTGTTGGGCCTATTTATCGCATACCAGGGATCATGGATCAGTTTGAATACATCAGATACTTAAAGAGGTCATGCGGCCTTATGCTGAAGAGGAAATGCCCTTGAAATCGGTGTTCCAACAAGACAACGACCCCAAACACACCAGTAAACGTGCAACATCTTGGTTCCAGACCAACAAGATTGACGTTATGGAGTGGCAAGCCAAATCCCCGGATCTTAATCCAATAGAGAACTTGTGGGGTGACATCAAAAATGCAGTTTCTGAGGCAAAACTAAGAAATAGAGAAGAACTGTGGAATGTAGTCCAATCATCCTGGGCTGGAATACCTGTTCACAGGTGCCAGAAGTTGGTTGACTCCATGCAACACAGATGTACAGCAGTTCTCAGAAACAGTGGTTATACAACTAAATATTAATTAAGTGATTCAAAGGAAAGCAAAATCCTCAAACATTTTTCAGTTTATATAGTAAATGTTTGACGAATGGTGGGAGAGTCAGGTTGATGTGAGGAGGATCCAGGAAAAGAAAATTCTGTTACGTATGATAACAATTTTCCACATTCCTGCAGTTCCTCATGTCAGCCAACTAAGGGAGCAAGCAATGACAAAGTAAACAATGGGAGGGAACAAACGAGACTAGGACCAGAAACCATGCCAATGACAATAAAAATATTTAATGATTCACAACTGCAGAAATGACTGAGGCCCCAAAGCATTCGGAACACCCCAGTATACATTCATCCTATAATGGTGCATGAAAGTAGTAATAGTGCTCGAACTTGCCACCTTGCACACCACCTCAGCCGAGACCTTTGCATAAGAAGCCCAAGAAACCGCCATGCCTCTAGTACAGTGTTTCTCGACTCCAGTCCTCATGGACCCCCAACAGGTCATGTTTTCAGGATTTCCCTCAGATGAAACAGCTGTGGTAATTACTATGGCAGTGAAACTGATCAAATCACCTGTGTAAAATAATGGAAATCCTGAAAACATGACCTGTTGGGGGTCCATGAGGACTGGAGTTGAGAAACACTGCTCTAGTAGAAGGTGCCCTAACTTCCTCTGGAGGAGGCAAATTCAAGACTGTATAAACCAGCTGAATTGTCTTCACAGTGTATACTGATATGATCCTTGGGGGGTGCAAGGCCTTTCCCCTTCTCGGTTCTGAAGGATAGGTGAAGAGATTGTCAACTTTCTGGACATCCTTAGTCCGCTCTGAGTAGGTTAAAAGAGAGGCAACCAAACTTCTACATTCTTCTTCTGTCTCTTCAGAAGTAAAGTAAAGGTTGTAAACACAGATTCCCAACTGAAGTGGAAGGACGTGGAAACCTTCAGAAAAAAGACGGTACTGGCCTAAGATCCACACTGTCTTCAAGGATTAAACATTTTGGCTCCTTGACCGAAAAGGCTCATAATTCTGATACCATTTTTTTGATGCCACAGCTACTAGGAATATTGGAATATATTGAGCAGGAGGCCGGAAGGTCAAAAGGAGCTAGCAACAAGGCCTTCAGGACTTATGACAAGTCCCAGTTGGGGACATCTTCACTAAAGGACAGATTTAATCACCAGTGGATGCAAAGTCCACCTTTTCTGTGCCAAGGCTGTCAAAACAAATACCTGAACCTTCAAAGACTTGTAGGCCAGACCCTTATCCAGCCCCCTTCTGGAGAAAATCTAATACATTAGAAGGAGTGAGAGAATTCCAACCATTTTTCACGGCAAATTCCTGAAACATGTTCCAGACACGTCAGTACGTGTAGTTTGTAGATTGCGTTCTAGATTGTAACAAGGTGTCAATTACCTAAAATACACATTTCTTTCAATTGTCCCCTCTCAACTCCCTGTCCGTGAGGTTCAGTTCACTGATGCATGGAGGATGACATCTTCTGTTCTGCATCAACAAATCCTGTCAATGTGACAGGTGAATAGGATCCCCTAGTCTCATTCTCCAAACTAACAGGAATCAAGTCCTTCTTGGCCAGAATGGAAGGATTGTTGTAGCTTTGACCTTCTCTCATTGAATCTTCAGTAGCACCCGTAGAATTAGAGGAATGGGCAGAAACACATACACTAGGCGAAAGCCCCAAGTGTTCCACAGGACGTCTTGACCTATTGAGACCTTGCTGATCTCAATAACACAAGATGACACCAAGGAAGCCTGGTGTTCACTGCTGAGGCCATCAAATCTACCTCCGATTGGCTGAAGATTGTCTGTAGATATTGAAGGTTGAGTGACCAATCGTGGTGGCTGAAGAACTTCCTGCTCAATGAATCCGCTGTAGTGTTCTGGGAGCCTGCCAGGTTAGCCGGGACATTAAATGATGTTCGGCCCAGAAGAAAAATTTGCGCTGCCACCCTCAAAAGACTCAAACTCTTGGTGCCTCCCTGACGGATATTCTACCGCCGTCTTGTTGTCTGTTCACAGACCTTCCCCGCAGCAGCAGGCAAAAAGAATGAAGGGTCCTCGCAATTGCCATAGATTCCAGTGGGTTGGAAGTTGTGGGAGGACTCGCTCTCCACCGACCCTGCGCCTGGTGGCCCAAGCAATGGGCCCCCCAACCCAGATATCTGGCGTCCATCGTCACAATCACTTCAGCCGGTGGTTGAAGTAGCACTCCTCGGGCTAAGTTCTCTGACCTCAACCACCTTTTTGGAGACTGAACAGTAGGAGCAGGAATCAGAATTCTCTGTACTAGGGAATGACAGACTCACTGCTCGAGAAAGTTAAACTGGAAGCGCCTCCGATGCCATCTGGGCTATGGGACGACCAGAATAGTTGACGACAAGTGTCCCAGGAACTGCATACATTCCCTTGCTGATAGGCTCTTCCGTCGCATTACTGACCTCGTGCAACTCTGGATATCTAAGATCTTTCTTTGAGGGAGGAAGACCCAAGCCAGACCGTTCTAAGGAGGACTCCTAAATATT
The DNA here is from genome assembly GCF_062004578.1 of Staurois parvus. NCBI lineage: Eukaryota > Metazoa > Chordata > Amphibia > Anura > Ranidae > Staurois > Staurois parvus. The sequence goes on from NW_028318757.1 coordinate 1,630,181, forward strand.
CCAAATCCTGAGGAGGAGGTTCTAGGTAACTTTTGCAACTGTTGACTAACCGACCAAACAGAGAGTAGTGCAGTTTAGGGAAACATGCTTCTCCACTATCATGGCCCCCAGGATGAGAGTATCATCCAAATAGTGGCAAACTTGAATTCCCTTCGTTCTCAAAATTGGGATTACCACGGACAGAACTTTTAAGAATGTTCTTAGAGCCTTACATAATTCAAATGGGAGGCAATGGAACTGAAAGTGAGTTCCCTCTACTGAAAATCTTAGAAAAGAGTGATGACTCAGATCCACAGGTACATGAAGGTAGGCATCCGCCAGGTCTACAGATGCCAACCAATCGTTCTTTCTCACTACTGAAATGATCATTTCTCGCGTCTCCATTCTGAAAGCAGGAGGCCTTACGAAGGAATTCACAAATTTGAGGTCTAATACTGGTCTGAATCCTCCTGAATCTTTTGGTACAAGAAAAAAAGGGGAGTATACCCTGAGCCCCTTTCCAGAGATGGAACTGGAACAATAGCCCCTGAGGCGGCCAATTCGTTTGCATACTTGTGAACACAACTGACCTTTTCTTGAGACGAGGACAACCTGGTCTCCACGAAGTGCACCTTTTGGCGGTCTTTTGGTAAATTCGATCCAATATCCTCTGCGAATAATATCCAAAAGCTATTAGTCTGAAACACCTCCAAAATGGGTCAACCTTGCTCCCACACAAGGTGCTTGACAAGGCGCACCCTCAGAAATTCTTGGAACGCTGTCCTGTTTTGGGTTTGGTTCCTTTCATGAAGGAAGATGGTCTGGACTTTTAAGAGGGTCTAAAATATCCCTTTTCCTGGTATATAAGACTTTGCTTCCTTGAAAAGATCTATTTCTCTCTGATTTGCCCGAAAATATTGACACGGTCTTCTTTCCTGGGGTAACAACCTCGACTTTCCTACCAAAACCCTGTGAATGGCTTCCTCAAGGGTCTTCTCAAAAAGCAATTTTCCCAGGAAGGGAATAGAGCAAAGACCTTATTTGGATGAATTATTCACCAACTAGTGCTTAGGCCACAAGGCACCGAATGGGCCATGAGTCTGACCATCATGTGAACTTGATCTACTGCCCCCTCTGCAATAAAATCAGCTGCCAGTCATGAAAGGGATTTTTCTTTAATGACCACTGGCAGGTTTAGGCCCCTGTTGGATCCATGAGGCTGCTCTCTGGGAGGAAGAAAAATACACATGCACGCCAGGTCTTCCAGAGGGCAATCTGATTCTTTATTCACAATTTCCTCCTTTATATATGGTAAGTTGTAACAGGAGAACATAGAATGGAATTTCACTGAGTAATTTGTTAAGGCTATGTACGTGACATCTGGCACAATTCATATCGCACAGATCTTGAATCAATTACAAGAAACCAATAGTATTTTCCCTTAAAGCAGAAGTGGTTAACTTTTAACTATATCATAGCAGAAGCAGGTGCTGTTAGTACAAAGAAATAATTTGTTACTTTTCATGCCTTAAGCAAAGCTAGATTTAAAAAGGATGAGTGGCTGCAGTTCTATAGCATGTAACTGACACACACACAACTATACATTTGATTATCTAGACAAAATATAAAATAGAGAAACAAAATGGAATATATAAATAAACAGAATGTAGGACGAGGAACATACATTTCCCTTCAATCCCCTCTTAAATCATTATTTACGTATATGATTTTTATCCCCTCTTTTATAACATAGTTCTTTTGCTTCTTTATGTATTTGGCTAGATAACTGTGGTACTCCTTATAGCCATATATGACCTGAACAGCGCCCAGGTCTTCTGGAGAGTATATGCAGTTAGTCACTATCCATATTGGGGTAAACACTAAAAATGTAATCAATCCCAGCAGAAGCCATAGTTTGCTAGTTTGGCTAGTAGAATGCTCATCTTGTTTATCTTCAGAGACTTTGTAACCGACTCACTCTTCGAGGATTTGTCACCTGCTTCACCTCCTTGTCGTGAGCTTCCTGACCAGCTCCTCTGATCCTTTTCACTCGGCTGGCATGGATCCAGGCTTGCTGACCTTCTACTAGGACAGCAGTCCTAGTCACTGCGATCACTCTGGTCTCTGGTCCGAATGGGTATCCGGATTTTCTGTTCTCGGCTAGTTGTTTAACCACCATGTGATCCCCGACCTGGAATGGGTGCGTTGGTACCTGTGAATCAGAAGGAGAGGTGCGAGCAACATTTCTTTCAACCATATCCAAAGTTTCAATCAATTTACGGACATACTCTTCCCTAATCTGCTCTAGATCTCCTGATTCTAGCAATAGTGGTGTTCTAGCCCACGGGGTGGGGAACCGTCTCCCCATCAATACTTCAAACGGAGAATATCCCGTCATTTTATTCAGTGTCATCCTGATTTCTGCTAATACAATTGGAAGTAGCTTTGTCCAGCCGACAAAAGTACCCCCAGTTGCTTTCCTCGGTTTATCTTTTACAGTCCTGTTCATTCTTTCTACAATCCCTGAACTCTGTGGGTGATAGGGAATGTGGAATTTCCACTCGATTTTTAGGGCTCTCACTAGTCCCTGACAAACGTTTGAGGTGAAAGCAGGACCATTGTCTGAATTGATCTGTAGAGGGCACCCCCATCTAGGAATCATTTCCTGTGTGAGGATACGGACAACTGTCTGGGCATCTTCCTTTGTAGTCTTGAAAGCTTCTACCCACCTAGAAAACACATCTAAAATCACCAAAAGATATTCTTGCTTCTTCCTATCTTTGGCATGTGTGTGAAATCAATTTGAAGGTGTGTGAAAGGAGTGGTAGGGTATTGTAGATGCTCATGCTTAGGCTTATTTGGTATGTTTGGATTATTACGGATACAAACAATGCATCTGGATACAAAAGCCTTCACTAATTTGGGGAGACCTGCAATGTAGAAGTCTTGTAATAAAACTTCACAGGTGTTTTGCCAGCCCCTATGACCTATTCCGTGATATTGTTCTATGAATAGGGGAGCACTAGCTGCAGGGATGCATGGCTTCCCCTCTTTGAGAAAGAGGCCTTTCTCACCTTTTTCTAAATCCTCCCCCGCCCAATCATTAAGATCTTGTTCTGATGCATATGTTTGGAGACTCAACAAGGTACTGTCCAGAAGTGTGATCTCTGGGGTCAACATAGGCATTTGTATTTCAGCTGTTTGTGTGCTGGCTGCTTGTTTTGCCGCTAGATCTGCAAGTGCATTTCCTTTTGCAATGTCAGTTTGTTCTCCCGTGTGTGCTTTGCAATGAATGATTGCTAACTTATTTGGCAGTTGGATAGCATGGAGGAGGTCCTTTACTAGCGTGGAATGTGAAATGCTCTTCCCATCAGCAGCTACAAATCCTCTCGTAGACCAAATTACCCCAAAGTCATGTGCTACGCCAAACCCATATTTGGAGTCAGTGTAAATGTTTACATTCTTTCCTGCAAAGAGCTGACAAGCTCTTGTAAGTGCTATGAGTTCTGCAGCTTGGGCAGACTGATAGGGAATTGCTTTGCCCTCTATGATTTCACCAGGCAGTTTTCATACCGCGTAACCTGCATGATAGGTGGTGTCATTGGGTCTGGAGCAGGACCCATCTACAAAATCATCTTGGGCATCTGCGCGGCAGAGGACAAGTCAGGGCGAGGAGAGGTATCCTGGTGAATCAGATCAATAGAATCATGTCGGGGAACTGGCTCATCTTCCTCCCCTTTTAAGCCTAACAGAGCATTAATAATGGGAGCAGGACCTGAGGTGGCTAATGCATATTTAATAGTGAGATTAGGATTGGACAGCAAAATGACCTCATAGCCCAGCAATGGGCAAACTACGGCCCGCGGGCCATATACGGCCCGGCGGACCTTTTAATCCGGCCCGCGGAGCTAGGCTCCTCTCACAGTCCGCCCTGAAGTCCCCAAGTCCCCCCTGTGTCAATTCACTTACCTTTGCTCCGCGCGTTCCTCTCGCCGTGTCCCGCGCCGTTCCGGTGTAGCATGAAAATCTGTCTCCTATGAGGATCTGTCCCCCTCGACGTATCTGCGCATGTGCCGGAGATCGCCGATTGGCTGCTAATGCCTGAAACTGGCACATGCGCAGATACGTCGAGGGGGACAGATCCTCATAGGAGACAGATTTTCATGCTACACCGGAACGGCGCGGGACACGGCGAGAGGAACGCGCGGAGCAAAGGTAAGTGAATTGACACAGGGGGGACTTGGGGACTTAATATGGGGGATGAATTAATATGGGGAATGAATTACTATATGGGGGATGAATTACTATATGGGGGATGAATTACTATGGGGGATGAATTACTATATGGGGGATGAATTACTATGGGGGATGAATTACTATATGGGGATGAATTACTATGGGGGATGAATTACTATGGGGGATGTATTACTATATGGGGGATGAATTACTATGGGGGATGAATTAATATGGGGGATGAATTACTATGGGGGATGAATTACTATATGGGGATGAATTACTATGGGGGATGAATTACTATGGGGGATGTATTACTATATGGGGGATGAATTACTATGGGGGATGAATTACTATATGGGGGATGAATTACTATGGGGGATGAATTACTATGGGGGATGAATTACTATATGGGGGATGAATTACTATGGGGGATGAATTACTATATGGGGGATGAATTACTATATGGGGGATGAATTACTACGGGGGATGAATTACTATATGGGGGTTGAATTACTATATGGGGGATGAATTACTATATGGGGGATGAATTAACATGGGGGATGAATTACTATATGGGGGATGAATTACTATAGGGGGGATGAATTACTATATGGGGGATGAATTGCTATGGGGGATGAATTACTATAGGGGAGATGAATTAATATGGGGGATGAATTAATATGGGGGATGAATTACTATGGGGGATGAATTACTATATGGGGGATGAATTACTATGGGGGATGAATTACTATATGGGGGATGAATTACTATGGGGGATGAATTACTATATGGGGGATGAATTACTATGGGGGATAAATTACTATATGGGGGCTGAATTACTATGGGGGATGAATTACTATATGGGGGATGAATTACTATGGGGGATGAATTACTATATGGGGGATGAATTACTATAGGGGGGATGAATTACTATAGGGGGGATGAATTACTATGGGGGATGAATTACTATAGGGGGGATGAATTACTATATGGGGGATGAATTACTATATGGGGGATGAATTACTATGGGGGATAAATTACTATATGGGGGATTAATTACTATGCTTACTATGGGGGAATATTACTATACTTACTATGGATGACACATACACATAATTCATCTACTCTTGGTCCGGCCCCCGGGTCCAATATATGAACCCATTGCGGCCCTCAAGTCAAAAAGTTTGCCCACCCCTGTCATAGCCGCTCAATCTCTGGGAGGACATGTGCTGAGTGTGTATATTTTTCAGCAAAATAGCTACATTATGTGTAGTGTGCAATGTTGTAGGATGCCCTAGGGCAGTGATGGCGAACCTATGGCACGCGTGCCAGAGCTGGCACGTAGAGCCATCTCAGTGGGCACGCCAGGAAGAAGAGGAAAAACGCGCTCTCCTGCGCACCCCCGGGGGTGCGCACCGGGCGATCTCCGTGATCGCTGCTACGGACACAGCTGTCCTACGGACACAGCTGATTACGTGACGTGGTAAAAGGTCAATCACAGCAGCCTTTTACCACGTGATCAGCCGTGTCCAATGACACGCTGATCACCGGGAAATGCAAATGCCGGTTCTCGGCTGCACTTTCCTCGCGCTGTCAGATCGTGAGAAAAGTACTGCCGAAAACCGGCAGTTGTCAGAGCAGGGAACGGCACCGATCATCAGGGTCACTGATCATCAGTGCCCTGATGATCGGTGCTCAGCAGTGCCACACACAAGTTCCGCCCACCTGTGCCCAGCAATGCACCCACCTGTGCCCAGCAGTGCGCCCACCTGTGCCCAGCAGTGCACCCACCTGTGCCCAGCAATGCACCCACCTGTGCCCACCTGTGCCGCCCACCTGTGCCCAGAAGTGCCACCTACCTGTGCCCAGTAGTGCCACCCACCTGTGCCAACCCACCTGTGCCCACCAGTGCCACCCACCTGTGCCCACCAGTGCCACCCACCAGTGCCCATCAGTGCAGCCCAGCAGTGCTGCCAGTCAATGCCACCAGTCAGTGCCCAGTGGTTGTGCCAGTCAGTGCCCAGCAGTGCCGCCAGTCAGTGCCCAGCAGTGATGTCAGTCAGTGCTACCTATCAGTGCTGTCTATCAGTACCCATTATCAGTGTCGCCTATCAGTGCCACATATCAGTGCCACCTATCTGTGACACCTCATTAGTGCTGCCCATCAGCGCCACCCATCAATGATGCCCAGCAGTGCCGCCGGTCAGTGCCGTCTGTCAGTGCCTCCAGTTGGTGCTATCAGTCAGTGCCGCTTATCAGTGCCCATCATTTCCTGCATATTAGTGCATCATCAGTGCCTCCTCATCAATGCTCACCAGTGCCGCCTCATCAGTGCTACCTATCTGTGCCGCCTCATCAATGCCCATCAGTGCTGCCTATCAGTGCAGCCTCACCAACGCACATCAAAGAAGAAATATTACCTGTTTGCAAAATTTTAGAATAGAAGCAAAGGAAACCTTTTATGTTTTTAATTTTTTGCTCTTTTTTCATTTATAGTGCAAAAAATAAAACACCCAGTGGTGATTAAATACCACCAAAAAAAGCTCTATTTGTGTGAAAAAATGATAAAAATTGCATATGGTTACAGTGTTGCATGACCGCACAATTGTCATTGTTAAGTGCAACAGCACTGAAAGCTGAAAATTGTCCTGGGCAGGAAGGGGGTAGAAGTGCCCTGTAGGCAAGTGATTAATTCCAGTGTTGGCACTTTGAAATAAAAAAGTTGGTTTTGTGTTGCAGTTTGGGCACTCAGGCTCAAAAAGGTTTGCCATCACTGCCCTGGGCTGTGCTCTGCGTCAACAGGGACGCTAAAAAATGCATTTGCTAAGTCAAATACTGAAAAACACACAGCATCAGACGGTATGGCCGTGAGCAGAGATGGCACATCAGGCACCACGGGGGGCGATGGGAACCACTAGGCTATTTATTGCCCGCAGGTTCTGGACAAAACGATAACTGCCATCACTTTTTTTTACTGGATTTATGGGCGTATTGTAGGGAGATATTATTTCCCTTAAAATTCCCCTCTCTAGGAAGTGTGTAATGATGGGTGTCATTCCTTCCTCTTTCTCTTTAGACAGAGGGTATTATTTGTGATAGATGGGGCTTGTCCCCTGTTTCAGTGTGACTCTATACGGTGTGCAGTCTATCTGTCCCACATCCAGAGAGCCATTACTCCACAGCCGCGGGTCAATGCTCTCTGGGAGGGGGACCTCCTCCGTCATTACATAAAAATTTGGATTTATTTCATCTGGGGTGTATAGCTGCATTTTTTCTGACTTTACCATCAGTCCTCCTTGCAAGGAGGCTGCTAGCCCTATTCTGAGTTTTCCCATTAAATCTCTTCCCAAGAGACTCACTGGGCAACCGGTGATGATTCTGAAGCTGTGCCATATAGTGGTGCCTTCCCCCGCTGGGTCTGTTATAGGTAAGGGTGGTGTTTTATAGGTCTTAGTGGGGATCCCATTAATTCCCATAGAAGGTTCAGCGTTCACAATTTCCCCTCTCCAATATTCCTTGGTGATAGGTTGCTATCAGCCAAAAAAGGAATGTATCTGTCATTCACACAGAGTGAGATCATAGGTTGCTCTTTGTAATGGAGAGAGACCATGGGAAACGCTGGGTCCCCACCTTCTGGGCAGCTTCATTGGTGATCGTTTGAGTTCCAGTCAATGGGGAATTTAACCTGAGGCCTGGTAACAGGAGTAGGGGGGACGGGGACGGCTTTTTGTGATTGACTGTCGCTCTGCCTCCTGTCTTCATAAGGGCAGTCCCTTTTCCAGTGATTTGGGTCCCCACAGTTGAAACAACCTGCCCTGGAATTTGAACTATCCCTGGTTGAATACCTTTGCCCTCTCCCTCTGGGGTTGTATCCTCTCCCCCTTCCTCTGCCTCTGTTCCCCTGATATCCCCCTTGGTAGTGGACTGGAACCATCTTTTCCTTAGGAATTTCAAAACATCCCGCGGCATCCTTTTCGGTTATTTTAGTTTGCATATCATCCATGGACAAGGTTGCCCACTCTGATATTTGCTGCTTAACCATCAACATATATTGGGGCTTTAAGTTATTTATATATGTTTGAATCGTACCCAAAATTCAAGCACTGTCTCTCCACTCTTCTGTTTTCATGCTACGGCCGTGGGTAATGAAGATTTAGCCTTAAATACCCGTGTCATTTCTACCTCTATCTCCTTCCATATAGTATTTATGCCGTCTTGTGTATTCAATGGATAGTTAGTGGCGGTAGTAGTATCTAAGGCTGTAGGTGTATTAATGCTTGAGACATTTGCCCAGTTCCACTGGGAGGTAGTACCAACCAGTGAATCAATAAAAAGTCTGATATCCTCCTGTGTGAAATTTCTGCCTTTACATGCTTTCTTCAGGTATGCTAATGTTCCCCCCGGTGTAGTAGTGGGTTTGGGACAGTGTTTTGTGATGCGGTCAATATCCTCTACCTCTAAACACTTGATTATTAGCGTGTCTCCTACTGTGAGGAATGGGAATTGCTTGGTCTGTGTTGCCGTTTTTAACCTAGTTCTGTCTGCCGGTCCAGGACTAAGGAGCTCTCCCAGTCCCATTTTGTTTGCCCAGTCTACTAATAGGGACCCTGATGTTCCTTCTGCTCCCTCGGCAGAAGGTGCCTTCTCATCTTGTGTGGAGTCAGGGATTGGGTGTTGTATACCTGGCGCCCCTTCAGGTGGGGGTCCGGGTTGGTCTTCGACAACTGGTAAAGCCGGAGCCCGAGGTGGGGCTGTGGGCTGAACTCGCTGTTGTGCGGCAACCGCCGTCAGAAAATCTACATCTTCCTTCGAAAAGGATGGGTAGATTTTGGGTACCCTTTCAGGACCTGGAACATAAGGTGGTGGATATATATTGGGTGCCACCATAGTCCTCTTGTTCCTGCTTTTCTTACTGGCATGTAGACCGGGTGCCTGTCTATCCTTTGGATTCTCTGTTATTCTTTTGCATATTTTAGCCAATTTTCTCCTCCTCCCCTCATGTATTCCTTATCCCACTGTGGGTCTCCCGGATAATATGGGAAAACCTCGGTGTTCCCTAGTCCTTTTATCATATTCATATGAAAAGTGTCATTATCTCCAGTTCTTGGGAATGGACTTGAGCTGCCCATTGCTTCAGTCCACCCTGCTAAATTATCCACCCATGGATTTACTAGGTAATTATCAGTCCCACGGACCCGAGCCACAAAATCCTTGTACGTCTCCCCTGGTTCAGGACAAAATACACTCTTACTCTTACTTTGCCCCATTTGTCTATTCTAAAAGATTTTACAGATTCAGAAGAAAAGAAAAGAAGAAAAGTGAAAGTGATTCACAGTGCTCGACTGCCAACTGAGTTTCCCTCAGATGCGTCTTCCCAAAACGTGAATCTAGTCACACATGTACCTTCTCGGATCGAGTGATCTGTGACCAATTATCACTCTTATCACAAAGAATATAGAAAGACAGAGAGAGAGAGAGAATACACAACTTTTCCTACTCTGTACCCTGAAGAGGACACTCTATAGAATAATATCCTTTGTTTCTAACCTGTCTTTTAACTTCTACTGTGAGTTCCTCCTGAAAGTCTGTTGAACAATGTAGATTTACTTTCTCTACCTGTATCTTGGGACTACCTTGATCAAAGAAAAGGTCTTTTGCCTAATCTATATTTATATTCTTTTTCTACTTTACTCACAAGGTAACCTCCAGGAATATGATAACTAAAAAGTAGTCTGCATACACATTCAGGGCAAGTCATTTACAAAACATTTAATCCGTAACTACCGGTCCATACACTTACCACCTGGACATCGGTGTCACACAACAAATTATCTTATACTTTACGCGACAGAAAGAGATAAGCAGCAGAGTTTTCAGCAGCCCAATCCTACCAGTGTCAATATTTTCTCATTTCCTGGACATCCAAAGTCCCTTAAATACTTTACCAAAGTACATATAAATATTCTGGACATCCAAAGTCCTTAAAGTACTTTCCCAAAGTACATATACATTTTGCCGGCAAGTATCTGAAACAAACCCTTTCTCTAAAACATACTTCCCAAGTATGAGGGCATCAGAACTTGGCCAGAGCCTAGTCATGGTAAATATTAGAAATATGAATCCGAGAATACGATCCCCAAACTGAAAGGGATTTTTCTTTAATGACCACTGGCAGGTTTAGGCCCCTGTTGGATCCATGAGGCTGCTCTCTGGGAGGAAGAAAAATACACATGCACGCCAGGTCTTCCAGAGAGCAATCTGATTCTTTATTCACAATTTCCTCCTTATATATGGTAACTTGTAACAGGAGAACATAGAATGGAATTTCACTGAGTAATTTGTTAAGGCTATGTACGTGACATCTGTAACAATTCATATCGCACAGATCTTGAATCAATTACAAGAAACCAGTGGTATTTTCCCTTAAAGCAGAAGTGGTTAACTTTTAACTATATCATTGCAGAAGCAGGTGCTGTTAGTACAAAGAAATAATTGGTTACTTTTCATGCCTTGAGCAAAGCTAGATTTAAACGATGAGTGGCTGCAGTTCTATAGCACGAAACTGACACACACACAACTATACATTTGATTATCTAGACAAAATATAAAATAGAGAAACAAAATGGAATATATAAATAAACAGAATGTAGGGCGAGGAACATACATTTCCCTTCAAGTCACAACAGTTGCAATAGTGTAGAACCAGACCTCCTCTACACTTCTCTATTGGAGACCGTCTCAAACTCAGAAATCCGAACCCTTGGAGCCTTCGTCACGTATGTCAAAGCCACCGCTGGCCTACATACTGCTCTCGCCGGAGAAAAAATCCTCTTTAGGTCTGTATTGACTCTTCTATCTATTGGATCTCTAAAAGATACGTAATCTTCAAGAGGCAGTGTGACATGTCTTGGCAATCTCTGGAGAGCGTATCCCATAACTCAGAATCCTTTTAAAAGGATACAACGTAGCCGCTATTGTGAGTAGCTAGTTTATGGTCAGGTCTTGCACACTGTTCTTCAATTATCTCTTTGATTTCAAAGTTTAAAGGGAAAGAAGGCAACTCCTGTTTTAAATCCAGATACTTTCTCTGCTTCCTTGCCAGAGATGTCTCTTCCTCTTCCCAGTCAATAGCTTGTTTGACTGCTCTGACAAATGGTGAGACTTGCGAAAAATCAAATGAATGCGTTTCAGGTGAAGAATCTATCCCACTCACTCGCTCACGTAATCTCACTCATGGCTGAAGTGAGAAACAGAAATTGACTGTGACTCATTGGAAGAATATTCTCTAGGAGCTTTCTGCAAACTTCCTGACAGTCTTCAAAAGCCATCTGCCACTGCCTCTTTAATATGTGACTTCACCTCTCGAGATTCCGCCTCTTTATCCTGAGCCACAGCTTTCAGACAGGAGGCACACACTAATTTTTGTAAAATAAACAAAAGTGCAGCGCTTTATAACAGGTAAAAAAAAGTTCGACCTCAAAAGTTCGACCAAGAATCGATCTATAGACACACATAAATGTTCATAGGATCAAAAATAGGCAATATGTGAATACAGCTGGAAATCTGGTCCGGGAAATGGCAAGAATGTGCACTCACCGACCGCACATAGGAAATGTGCTTTTATGTATATCCAATCAAGACGAGTGTAGATATCCCACAGAGAGAGATGTCCTCAAACGATCTGCTGGTTAATGGATCAATCACGGCACACGTTCCTTCCAGGTACAGGTATTCCTCCTCTGGATGATATGTAGCTGTGTCTGCCGACCCCTCAGTGGGGGGTAAGAAGTGGAAAAATACTCATGGTGTAGTATGTCAAATATTTATTGATAAAAGTATTTAAAACCTAGGTCAGTAATGTCACTGGCAATGTGCCAGAGAACACATATACAAAATAAAGAAGTAAATTACTGACCCTTAAAAGTAAGCACCCAGACCTCCTCGTGGTCTGGGTGATGAAGAGGCGTCACAGGCTGTCAGTTCCTCCTGAGGCCTTTCGTGCTAAGGCACATCTTCAGAGGGGATGCTGACAGCTCTGTGACAGACGCCAAATGAATAAGTAGAGAGAATGCGGGATTCGCGCATGCGCAATAGATTGCCGCCATTTTCCGGAGGACCATACAACTGCGCATGCGCGCACATCGAAGCGCCATTTTGCCATAGATATATAGAACTGTCAGCAGTGGCATAACTAACCATGCTGACAGGACGCATATACAGTGCGATTGAGCCTAAAGCATATGGCTCAGAGTACCCAGGGAAGTAGAACAGCAAATTCTTATAGTGTCTATCCCAATAATATGGCAACGGTGCCTCATTGATTAGTTCACCATAGTTAAGGTGACACAATAAGGGGATGATGTGAATGAACCCATATTATGAAAAAAGCGCTCCGAGTGCCCAGGTTACAGACATTGACAATACTCCAAAACCTCATTACATGCAAGTAATTGACGGTCTGTCAGAGAACAAAGGAAATTAATAGTTCTCCACCGTTATTGGTCAGTATATTCGAATCTAGAGACGCCATTATCATGCCAAATTAAGGTGCATCTCTTAATTGATAATACTTCACCAATTTAAGGTAAAAGATAAATTGGCATTGATATATGGCAGATATAGATGGTCCAGGTGCAAAATAATTTGTATACCATTAAACATATTCAAATATATAAATATGAGTGACATACCATTTCCATATAAAAAGAAATAAATAAATAGCTTATAATTATAAATTGGTAAGTTGAATAGAATGGCTTACAATCAAATAAACTAAATTAAATAAGATAGCATAAAAATAGATAAAAAAAGATAGATAAAAAACTCAGCTAGGGATAATGTCTAAAGTATCTAATATCATACTCAATTTTTTGATTCTGTCTTTAGAGACACCAACTCATTACCAGGGATATAAATGTAGGTTGTGCAAGCAACACACCTCCAATTAATAAAAAGAGTATATATGTGCTACTATGTGGTGATTTATAATATTCACCACATATATTAAATATTGTAAAAAATGGCATAAATTCATCCTTGGCATATCTAAGGTGCTCAGGGTGCAATAATCACCGACCCGTGTATAGTATTACATTTCTATGAAATCAAAATTACCGCCAGCAGTATATAAAAAGGAATAATTCCTTAGGTGCTAGCTCTTAAAACTTAAATCAGGAGTATTTAAGATAATGGCATAGATACTAATATTAAAATTAAAATTAAAAATGGAATAGGATAACCTACAATAGAATAGAACAGCCTAAACGAATGAGTAGTTCATAATCGAAATATAGGACTAGTATTAGTCAGTCATGAAATAAACTCTGTACAACTCATAATTCCATAGACGAAAGGACGGAAGGTAATTCAACCATAAAGAGATGGTAAAATGGCAAAACATATTAGTGGATATATAAGATACTAATTATTTGCTATATAGCAATTAATGTCGATTTCAATATTATGCCCTTTAGAGTGTAGGGTATCAAGTTCATACACCCATTTTGTTTCCGCTTGTGATACGGCCCTGGTTTTATTCAGACCCCTCCAGTGTGGCGATATTGTCTCGATTCCCACAAATTTGAGGGAAGAGGGGTCGCAATTATGGAATAGCCTATAATGGTTCGAGAGTGAATGCTCTCTATAGCCCTTCCTTATATTGGCTACATGCTCTCGTAACCGGTCACAGAGACGTCTAATCGTACGTCCCACGTACTGCTTATGACACGGGCATTGAAGAAGATACACCACAAACCTACTATTACAAGAGATAAATTGGTTAATGGTGTATGTTTTCCTAGTAATAAAAGAGTCAAAGTTGTTAATCCTGCCCTTCCTTGTACTGTTGCATTTACAAATGACACACTTATTGCAGGGATAAAACCCTTTTAATTCCTCAAAAAATGTAGTACCAGTCGGAGGGTTTATTGCGTTAGGGGCTATCCGATGTCTAATTGCTGGCGCTTTTCGGTAGATGATCTCGGGTTTGTCTGGTAAAAATTTAGATAATATGGGATCTAGTTTCAATAGTTCCCAGTTCTTTTTAATAATCCCTCCAATCTGTCTGAATTGTGTAGAAAATGTTGTTATGAAAGGACAGACCCTTGTTTCTGTACGTCTTGGTCTGTTAGATAACATGGTATTCCTATCATGTTGGGCAACCATCTGTATTGTCTTATCCAGAGTATCTTCCTTATAGCCCTTTTCTAAGAACCTTTCTTTCAATATTAGTGCTTGGTTGAAATAAGTATTCAAATCTGTGCAATTTCGTCAAATGCGCATAAGTTGACCTTTAGGAACATTAGTTAACCAATTAGGATGATGACAGCTACTTGTGGGAATGTAGCTGTTCCTATCGGTGGTTTTAACAAACGATTTTGTTACAATTGTACCATTATAATTAATGAGTGTAAGGTCTAGAAAGTTTATTTCAGACTGACTATATAAAAATGTGAGATTGATGTTCAATCTATTATTATTAAGGCTGGTAAAGAAATTCATGAGTGATTCCTCATCCCCATTCCATAGGAGGATGATATCATCTATATACCTTTTGTACATAACCAATTCTGGCCAGTCTCTAGAATATATCATGTCTTCTTCCCAGCGGGACATGAAAAGGTTCGCCAGACTGGGGGCAAACTTTGCCCCCATCGCGACACCTTTAATTTGTAAATAGTAGGACCGGTTAAACCAAAAGTAATTATGGTCCATTGCAAAAGCTAGTAGCTCTAAAATAAAACATTTCTGTAATGGGGGTAGGTTGCCATAGTTCGTTAGGTAAAAATCAACCGCTTCCATCCCATCCGCATGATTAATGTTGGTGTAGAGTGAAGCTACATCAGCGGTAACTAGGTAAGTATTCGGTAATGTGTTCAAAGTGCTGCAGATATTCAGTACTTGTTTTGTATCCTGGAGATATGATGGGGTTTGTACAACCAATGGCTGAAGATAGTGGTCTACATATTCCCCTATTTTAGAGCTAAGGGATCCAATCCCACTAATGATTGGACGGCCTGGAGGGTGGACTGGGTCCTTATGTACTTTAGGCAAGATGTACAGTATGGGTAATTTAGGTGCTGTAGGGCAAAGGTATGCTTTCTCTTTCTTATTCAATATGTTTAAGTCATAACCTTTGTTAATAATCTTTTTTAATTCCTTCTTGTACCCTATTACTGGGTCGTATGGTAAAGGTCTATATGTAGTATTGTCACTCAAGATATTTTTCACCTCCGTAATGTATTGGACTTTACCAAGGATCACCACACCGCCCCCCTTGTCCGCTGGTCTAATGACAAGGTCCTTCCTTTCGAGTAAGGATTTAATTGCCACGTTATCACCTGTTCCCTTATATGAGTTCCTAATAGGGATACTACTCAGGTCTTTTAGGACCTTGTCTCTGAAGAGATTCACAAAGGAATGCGTCTGGGGTGGTGGGTTATAGGTGGATGCGTTTCGCAAATTTGAGTGTACGAAACCATTAGAACCACTAGGGGCAGCATTATTTATAATAGGATTACTATAAAAATACCGTTTTAAGGACAGCTGTCTAGCAAATTTATGCACATCGATATATGTGTCAAATTTGTTCAATTTTTTGGGGGGTGCATATTTCAGTCCTTTGTCAAGGAGGCGTAATTCATTGTCTGTTAAATGTATATTACTCAGGTTAAAGATTCCTTTGCCCACTATATTTTCCTCTTTTTTGGAGTATCTATTCGTCCTCCTTCCCCCTCTCTTTCCTCTTCTAAACCTCTCCTTTTTTTTGAGTTGCCCTCCTCTAAAAAAGGCTGTTTAGAATATTGAGGTTGGTGTGAGTTTTTGGGGGCAGAGTTTTGAGGATTTTTCCGGTAGCCCTGGTTGTTACCTTGATAGTTCGTTTGTTTCCTTTTTTGAGGAGGATAATTAAGGGGAGGATGTCTATTCCCTCCATTTCCTCTAGCTGAGTTATAATCGGGGTGATGGTATTGGTGAGAATGGTCAGAATTATTATATTGGGTTGGTTTCCAATTGCCATTTCTAGGAGGGGTATAGTAGTCAGAAGGGATTCTATCCCTTGTATCACTGTTATAGGCATTTGGATGCCTATACAGCTCTCTGGAGCCTATATTATCATCTCGCAGGGGCTGAGACCTGTTTGAATATTGTTCTTTATGAAATTTAGAGGATTTAGCCATCGGTTTTTTAAAACCCGTTTTTGAGGGAATAGGGGTTTTCTGCAAAACAGGTTCACTCTGTTTCTGCCAATCGAAAACCTCTTGATTAGAGTAGTCTTTAACCTCTTGCCGACCGCGCATAGCCGAATGACGGCTTCACCGCGGCCGGCCAGTTCTGAGTGGACGTCATATGACGTCCTCCCAGAACGCGCTCTCCTGCGCGCCCCAGGGGGCGCGCACCCGGCGATCTCCGTGATCGCTGTGTCCTACGGACACAGCTGATCACGTGATGTGGTGAAAGGCCGATCCCACCGGCCTTTTACCACGTGATCAGCGGTGTCCAATGACACGCTGATCACAGGGTAATGCAAGTGCCGGTTCTCGGCTGCACTTTCCTCACGCTGTCAGATCGTGAGGAAAGTACTGCCGAGAACCGGCAGTTGTCAGAGCGGGGATCGGCACCGATCATCAGGGCACTGATGATCAGTGCCCTGATGATCGGTGCCCAGCAGTGACACCCGCAAGTTCCGCCCAGCAGTGTGCCCACTAGCCCCGCCCACCCATTCCCAGCAGTGCCCCCACCTGTGCCCAGCAGTGCCCCCACCTGTGCTCAGCAGTGCACCCACCTGTGCCACTCTGCAGTGCCACCTACCTGTGCCCAGAAGTGCCACCTACATGTGCCCAGCAGTGCCACCCACCTGTGCCCACCCACCTGTGCCCACCAGTGCCACCCACCTGTGCCCACCAGTGCCACCCACCTGTGCCCACCCACCAGTGCTGCCCACCAGTGCCACCCACCAGTGCAGCCCAGCAGTGCTGCCAGTCAGTGCCACCAGTCAGTGCCCAGGGGTTGCGCCAGTCAGTGCCGCCAGTCAGTGCCCAGAAGTGATGCCAGTCAGTGCCGTCTATCAGTGCCCATCATCAGTGTCACCTATCAGTGCCGCCTATCCGTGACCCCTAATTAGTGCTGTCTATCAGTGCCGCCTATCCGTGCCACCTCATTAGTACTGCCTATCAGTGCCCTTTAGTGCTGCCTATCAGTGCCCATCAGTGCCGCCTATCAGTGCCCATCAGTGCCGCCTCATCAACGCAAATCAGTGAAGGAGAAAAAATACCTGTTTGAAAAATTTTATAAAAGAAACAAATAAACTTTTTTTTTTTTTCAAATTTTTTGCACTTTTTTTAATTTATAGCGCAAAAAGTAAAGCGCCCAGTGGCGATTAAATACCACCAAAAGAAAGCTCTATTTGTGAGAAAAAAATGATCAAAATTTCATATGGGTACAATGTTGCATGACCGCGCAATTGTCAATCAAAGTGCGGCAGCGCTGAAAGCTGAAAATTGGCCTGGTAAGGAAGGGGGTATAAGTGCCTGGTAGGCAAGTGGTTAAGATCCCTCTGGAACTTTTTCTTTTTCTTTATTCTCTATTCCTAATTTTTGTACAGCCCTGTACTTGTACTTACTGAGAAGAGGAGTGTGACCCTTTGCCCCAGTGGCGTGCCTCTGTCTTTTGAGAGGGCTTGGATTAACATGTTGCCTTTCTCCCCTGGGCTTCCTGATGGCTTCCTTGCGCAGCTTGCAAGGGTGGTCTGACCGGTACCGCTGATGGCCTTTTATTCTCTTGGTCTTCCTGACCAAGACAGGAGGCACTCTTTAACCACTTTAAGTCTGCCTTATAGTATATTTGCTGCTACAGAGCAGACGTTCTGTGCAAAATGGATGAGCGCCAACACCCGTTGATCGCCGAGGAGACAGACAAAACACAGCTCTGCCTATGTAAACAAGGGAAAAAAATCTAGCAGATTGCCTGGTAAAAACAACACATAGTAAACACATAAACACTGGCTAGGCACACAATTAATCCTTTGATTGCCCTAGATGTTTAACCCCTTCTTTGCCAGTGTTATTAACCACTTGCTATCTTGAGGATTTACCCCCCTTCCTGACCAGGCCACTTTTTACGTTAAGGCGCTGTTACTTTAACTGACAATTGTGTGGTCATGCAACGCTGCACACAAATGAAATGTATGTCCTTTTTCTCCCACAAATAGAGGTTTCTTTTGGTGGTATTTGATTGCCTGTGCGTTTTTTTTATATTTTGCGTTATGAAAAAAAAGACCGTCAAGTTTGAGAAAAAAACATTATTTTTGACTTTTTACTATTATAGTCGAATGATGGCTACAGCACTGTTAACCAGGTCTGGGGGAGCGTCATATGACATCCTCCCAGAATGCACCCTCTTGCGCACCCCCATGGGCATGCACGCGCCGATCTCCACAATTGCCTATGGACACAGCTGATCACTTGATGAGGTAAAAGGCCAATCACAGCGGCCTTTTACCATGGGATCAGCTGTGTCCAATGACAGCAGATCACGGAGTAAATACAGTTGCCAGTAATGGGTGAGGAAAGTACTGCTGATAACCGGCAGCTGTCACAGAGGAGATCGGCACTGATCATCAGGGCACTGATGATCAGTACTCTTGATGATCAGTGCCCTACAGTGCCGTTCACCATGCCTAGCAGTGCCACTCATCAATGCCACCCATCAGTGCCTCCAGTCAGTGCCATCAGTCAGTGCCGCCAGTCAAGGCCGCTCATCAGTGCTGCCTATCAGTGCAGCCTCATCAACGCACATGAGTGAAGAAGAAAAATTACCTGTTTGCAAAATTTTATAATAGTCCCAGTAGGCAAGTGGTTAAACACATTCAGTAAATAATCAGTTTAAAAATCAAATTTCATCATAAATTTAGGCCAAAATGTATTCTGCTGTATTTTGTATGTCTTTGCTAAAATCCCAATACGTGTCAATTAATTGGTTTACGTGAAAGTAATAGCGTTTAAAAATGGCGGTATATATACTGGGATTTTTTATTTTTACTAGTAATGGCGGCGATCAGCTACTTATAGTGGGACTGCGGCAGGAATTCTGACACTGGGGGGAACTGACTTGGTGTCACTGACATCCCCATTGACACCAATACAGTAATGACACTAGGCAGGAAGGGGTTATCATGTGGGGCGATCAAAGGGCTGTGTGATGTTTTACTAGGGGCTGTGTGTTTGTGCTTCACTGTAAGCAAACTGCTTTGCTATGCACAGCCATGCAAAGCAGTGTGCCTAAGCTGACAGGGAGGAGAACTGTCTTGTTTACAAACAGTACCCTCCCACATGATTTTGCACACCCCTGCTGCCCTGTAGCAGTATACCTGCTATAGGGCGGTGGGAATGCGCTAAATACGACAGTGTATATTTTTAGCACTGATCACTGTAATAGTGTCATTGGTTGCAACAAAGTGTCAGTGTCAGACTGTCTGCTGCAATATCGCAGTCCTGCTGTATGTTGCTGATCACTGCCATTACTAGTATAAAACAAAATTCCAGTATATGTACTGTCATTTGCAAACGCTATAACATTTCAGCAAACCAATCAATATAAGCTTATTGGGATTTCATTTACCAAAAATATGTAGCAGAATACATTTTGTTCTAAATTTATGAAGAATTTAATTTAATTTTTTTTTAATATTTTATTGGACATGTTTTATAGCAGAAAATGAAAAATATTGTTTTCTTTTTTTAAATGTTGGTGTTTTTTCATTTATAGCGCAAAAATAAAAACCCAGAGGTGATCAAATACCACCAAAAGAAAGCACTATTTTGGGGGGAGAAACAAATGACACAAATTTAATTTATGTACAGCATTGAATGACCATGCAATTGTCAGTAAAATTAATGCAGCGCTGTATCAAACAAAATGGGCTGTCATGAAGGGGGGGGTAAACCTTCTGGAGGTGAAGTGTTTAAAAAAAAAAAACCTATCCACATAATTAGTTCTTCTGCCAGTCAGAAGAGAAAAAGCAAGCCTCTGGAATGTGCATACATGTATACCGCCAACAGCATGTCCATGTACACACACTAGAATGACTGGGGGGGAGCCACAGCAAAAAAGAAGACCTATCTTTCTGAAGTCTGCTTCAGTGCTCTGGCTGGCGGTGAAGAGGAGCTCAAGATGCCACTAAAGAGAAACAAAGAGCCAAATTATAGAACATGAGTGGCAGACGGGCATGGAAACTTACAAGGGCAGTAGGAGACTTGAAGCCAAGAAGAGTGGAGATTGCAGCACTCTGTGTCAGCTCAGCCTAGCTGACAACACAGAGCTAGGGCAGAAGCTGCATTTAAATTTCCTGCCACTAGTGGGTCCTTGCGCCATAGAACACTTCCTGTTGGTTGCTTAGCAACAGGACGCTCTGACCGGCCACACCTCCCAAGGGGCTGACAAGACGATCAGCAGCCCAGCACTGAGTCTTTGGTGGTACTGCCCCCCCGGCCACACCACGAATGAAGCAGTAGGACAAGACGTCCCAGTGAGTGCATGCTGCTAAGATAAAAAAAAAAAATAGATCATTCCAAAGGTAATCCTCCTTCTCCGCCAGCCTACATAAAGCAGCCCTTTATGCCGCTATCCTAACAGCCTGAACCACCAGGGCACCCACCATATAGGAGCCATGCACCTAGCACAGGGGGTCTTCCACCCAAGAGAGGCTGAAACTGGAAGGCATTTACTGTGTACGTTTGTCAGTGGTCTGGAGCGAAGACAAAAAAAAAAGAACACCTCAAGTGTATTATAGTCGACTTTTTAATTAATAGCATGGAGTTAAACAAATCTGAATTTATTTTCAGCACCTTTTCGACCAATAGGCTGTTTTCACACTGATCAGTTTTTGAAGTGCTTTGCATTTAAAAAAAAGCGCAAGAAAAGCTAAAAAAAAAAAATGCATCCCTTTAAATTCAAAGTATGTCTTCACACTGTTCCTTTTGCACTTCCCTTGCGGTGTTAAAAACCCTGCCTGTCGCATTTTTGGTGCATATTTGGCGAGTTAAAAAAACGCACCTCCCCATTGAGGCTTGGTTCACACCAGTGCTTTGTGCTTTTTGCAGGAATGCACTACAGTCCAGGTAAAATGGTTTCCTATAGGACACGTTCAACTCTATACTCTATTGAGCTGCTGCATTTTTTTAAAGGGTCAGGGACTTTTTTAAACACACAACGTTGCATTTTTGGTTCAATAGACTTCAATGGAGACACTGCAGAAAATGCATGTAGTGTGTTTTTGACACGTTTTTCATGTGTTTGATGTGTTTTTGATGCATTTTGCTTTTTTAATCTGCCCAGCAAGAAGTTGGGCAAAAAAAAAAAAAAAATCTAAAAATCAAAATGCATCAAAAAAATGTAAAATTCACTGTAAAACACAATGAAATGCAGCAAAAATGCATCCAAAATGCACGTGTTGCGTTATTGATGCGTTTTCTTGAGTTACATGACCTATGAAAAACGCACCCCAAACATGGTAAAATCGCACGTTTTGGGCGGCCATTAAAATGCCAATAACACCATTTTTGGCCAATACATTTTGTCTGCCGATATATCGGTGTGTTCCTAATATACTGTGTGTCACAGTGGATAGTCAGAGCTAGCGCTTCTACTTGTATTTCTATGCTAAGAACAGTGGCTAAATGGTTAGCACTTCTGCCTGACTGTATGAGGGTCATTGGTTCAAATCCCAGCCACGGCACCACCTGCCTGGAGTTTGCATGTTCTCTCTGTGCCTGCTTGGGTTTCCTCCCATACTCCAAAGACATGCTGGTAGGTTAATTGGCTCTTGTCTAAATTGACCCTAATATGTGCATGTATGAATGTAAGTTGGGGACCTTAGATTGTATACCCCTTGAGGGTTAGGGACTAATATGAATGTACAATATATATGTAAAGCGCTGTGTAAATTGATGGTGCTATATAAGTACCTGTAATAAATAAGAAAGTTTTTACTTTATTTTAGATCACTGCTGCATTGATTATTAATTCTGTGGCGCAGTTCACTGATACCTAGCTATAATCCTGTCTGTTATTAAAAAAAAATTACATTTGCAAGCACTTTAATATGCCTGTGTGCATGAAGCCTAACATACTGAGCACAATGAAATAGACATTCCCCAGTAAACTTTCACAGACAGTTCACACCATAAAAACGCACCCTGGATGCATTCCGGATACGTTTTTGGTTCTACTTTTTTTTCTGCACCGGAAACTGACTGGAACTGACTGCACTGGTGTGAACTAGGGCCAATGGAATACATGGACATTTTTTTATTTTTCTTCTTTTAATAAAGGACTTGTCGAAGACTGTCTCCTGTCTTTTTTCACACTACAGTTTTTTTTTTATGAATGAGTAGTGGTACCACTAAAGGAGACCTCCAGATTTCGATAAGCCCTCCACTCGCAGACCCCCACAACCACCACAGGCCAGGGTTGTGGGGAAGATGTGACCCTGCCCTAAAGCACCCCCCCATGTTGTGGGCATGTAGCCTGGTATGGTTCAGGAGGGGGGGGGGCTCTCTTGTCCCCCCGCTTTCCTGACCTGCCACCTCATGCTCAGATAAGGGTCTGGTATGGATTTTTGGGGGACCACACTTTTTTTTAAAATGTTGGCATGGGGGTTCCCCTAAAAACTCATACCAGACCCGAAGGGCTTGGGATGGAGGAGGGGGACCCACGCCAGTTTTTAATTTTTTTTTTAATTGCTTGCAATTCGTTTGTTTACATTCAGCTAGGGGGGAACCCCGTTGACAGCTGAAACATTAATGCATGGTTTTCACTATCAAAATACCGCATGACTTGATAAAATAACTCATGCAGTATTTTAGTAGCATTTTTTAGTGAATTCAAATGTTTTTTTTTTAAATGCTGTGTGGTATCCTACTGCATACTCAGATGCGGTAATATACCACTCAGTGAATTGTGCCCAGTATTCTTAACACACGATGGAAGACTCAAAACAAATGGCCAAACGAATTGATCCACCCATTTGCTTGCATTCTCAGTAAGACTTGAATTACCAGAAACAATTGGGTGACCTGGATGAGAGGATAATCGTTTATGAACTTTAGGGAGGGCGAAGAAAGAAGGCACCCGAGGAAATCTATTGTAAATAAACTCCCAAGTGAACTTAGGGATCACACCATCATTTAATGTATCAGTAATCAGTGACCAAAAATCTGTATTAAACTGATCCACCCAAGCTGGCGATATGGAGATATACCAATCTTTGTTTTTCAAGATATCATAGCACATTCAAATACACATAATTACATACAATTTTAGGCATCCTTTCATCCTCTGAAACAAACCTTTAAAATTTTGTGAGATACTCCCAAAGCGTTAATCCCGTCTAAATGGATTCAGACCCTGCCACTTTCCTCATTAGAACTCTGCAGATGCAGCAGCTGATTGATAATTATAAAGTCACTCCCATCCACATTCACTGTGCACATTGACACAGACAAACAGCTATTCCTTCAGAATAACAAAAGGTAGGCGTCTGCAACAAAGTTTTTTAAAATTCCTGCAATGCACATAAATCACCCAAATGGGAATATTTTTTCTCAACAAAAGTGGAGTTACTCTTTAACTACTAAAGCTAACGCTACGCCATACATGTAACGATCCGAGTTAGTGATTTTTCACAGAATTGGGCAATATGATTGTATCTATGAAATATTGAAAAGATGCACACTGTGCCATCAATTGATTTTGCGCAAAACCAATTGATTTCATCCAAAATAATCTGGTCTGGTAGGAAAATCCAATAAAAGGAAGCTAAATAGGTAAATATTACATTACAACAAAAGTATAACATTTATTTTAAAGAAAAAAAAACCTTTAGTATCTCTTTAATTTGCAGGGGTTTCCTCTCACTTTCTGTTTTGGCTATGGGACAGAACATGAAGGTAAATTTCCCCAATAGGACACTTAAAGCGTGTGGGATAATTAAACTAGAACCAAACTTACCTTAACAGTGAACAATGCTATCCCTTGCTGACATCTTCTGCTGTATGTCGATGTGAAATGACATAACTTTTGCACATGCGCAAGAGTTGGTCTTCCTGCCACACAGAAATTTGGTCAACGTGCATGGGCAGCGCAGTTTACATGCAGGAGCATACCTCAAGCAGACAACTATGTGCATCTTATTGCAGAAGAGACATTGCATGTCTCTTCTGTAATAAAGAGCCTGCCTGCATGATGCCTGGGTTAGTAGAACTTTCGTTCTGCTATAAGTGTAGGCAAGATTTTTTTCGATCTTCCGATCATATTTTTCTTTCGGACAGTAAATTGAAAATATGACTGTATATAAAATTGTTCCTTGTATGGCCACCAGTGGACTTAGGGGCTGGGAGTAGGCCAAAGTACAATATAAGTGTAACTTCACAAAGGAGCAGCTAGGCTTCAGTCACATGGGGTGTACTAAAGTGTATGCCAGCAGAGGGCCTTTACTCAAATGGGGATGCAGAGGTGTTCTGTGCATCCCTGTTAAGGCAGTCCCATTGATGTCAGTTGGGACGTAGAGGCTGTAGGGACACAGGCAGTGAACTGTCCTTCAGTATCCTCACAACCAGTGCAGGACTATGGTCCCTGTATCGGTCTTGATGGTGGCAGAGGACTCTAGACTGATGGAGCATAGGAGAAAAGAGGCTGCAAGGGACTGGTCTAGCAGCATTTAGGAACCTGCAAAAGAGTAGGATGAGATAAGTAAAAGTGCTTTACCCAATCTCCCTATACATAAATAGCAGTGAACCCTTGCAAAACTAGCACAGCCCCACTGCAAGAGCGGGTTTTTAGTTTTCTTGGGAGTTCAGCTGTAAGCTCATGCACTTCTCATTTGTTTCACACTTTGCTACCTTAGGTTGTTAATCTTCCAGCTGCAATTTCTGGAATGTAAAATTCAGAAACCTAAGTGACCTCACTATCTTGTTATGACTTTTTTCCTGAGAGATGAGGCTGTAAATTGTAGGGATCTCACATCACAGCAAGATACCAAATGCAGTTTTTTTAAATTAACGTGGACTTTTCTGAAACTGAACTTGACGAGGAAACCCAAAACTCATGGATTTCAGTAACGTTTTGACTGCTGAAGCCAGATTGAAAAGTAGATGTTTATTATACAAGCATGTAGCGAGACCTCCATTCAGGGAGAGCAGAACAATACATGGTGTTGGATTCAAAAGTAAATTCTCTGTCTAACTAGGGCCCTCTAATACAATTTATATGCTTTTCCAGTGGGTGGTACCTGGCTATCTGATCTTTCTGTCAAGAGCCATCTGTGTTTTTGGAGAAACTTCTGGAGATGTGATTATTTGTCCACATGTAAATGTCCATCAAGTTTGACAGGTCCTCAAAGGCTGTGACAACAATCTTAAAAAAGGCAGGGAGGTCAATAGGTTGTGAGATTGCTGTGGAACTGGCAGCAAAAGCGAGGTACCAGATGTTAAGCCAACAGGAGTGGGCATGAGGTGTGGAACTTTTTTTTTTTCTCATACAGAAACAAGGAAAAATAAATAGGTTGTTAGGCCATATGATTCATTACCAATGTATTTCATATTTATATCTAAAATGGCTGTTCCATTTTCCCTTACAAACTCCATGCTTTGCCTCTCAAAAACTGTAAAACAAATATGTGAAAATGAATCCTAGTAGAATTTTTTTTTTCTTAACGAATGAACAAACTAGCAACAAGTGCACATTAGAACTCTAAACAGTCTATTCTTCCAACACCCTGCACCTTTTGCTCACCCAATAATACGATCCCCTAATAAACGGAAGTTCAGAGAACGCTTAAATATATACATATCTACCAATTCAATGAGCCTGTATCTCCAAATTGTGGATCATGAAATACTGAACCAACCTAAGCATCAGCTCTGCCAAGATTGTGTAATTAAGTTCAGCTAGCTCTCTTTACAAATTCCCAATATTTCACTTTTATCTACTGCAGTTTTACAAATTCTTTGTATCAGCTTCAGTGCAGAGAAAGTTGGCGCTTTACTTCTATCTTTCATCTACATATTCAATCCACATGATTTTTGTATAGCAGATGAAAAATCAAATCAGTCTTGCAGTGGGTGGAGCTGAGCTGGCTGGTGATACTGCCAGTCCCCAGTACTGCCAATCTCTTCCTACTTGTTTAATACACTAAGTATGATTTGACATTTCACAGGAATTAGTCTGTTTATAAATGTAATGGGTGTTGCCTAAACTGAACCTGAACTGAAAACGTGAAGGTTTTTAGGAATCTGGTATACAGGGATGTGCAAATCCTATCACCCCGATGCCTGGGACATGTAGTTCCGGGCGCCGGGCAGGTTGTTTTTCCTTACATTTAGTGATTGATAAACTCCGGGGCGTACAGGCTTCAGCTGTGCAAACTCAGTGTCTGACACTACACTTCCCCCCTCCCTCCCCGCATAGACAGGAGAGGAGAGAGATTATGTTTTGCTCCACCTCTTCCCACCCCTCTCCTCCCCGATTTAGTGCCTTGGACAAGTAGTTTTTTAAAACATTTCCACATCCCTGGTATGTAAGTGTGCCAGAGACCGGAATGTCTACAGCCTTGTTGCTGTATATTTGCAATGTGAGATCAAAGGCTAGTCATAGGAGATCTGGAGTAAGATTTGGTCACTACTGTGCTGCTCACTGTTCTTTTGCTGGGTGCTCTAAAATGAGAAAGAAGATCCCTCATTTCAAGGTATATGATAAGCTTTTTATGTATTTACAGATTAAGCAGTACCACCTGCTGGCAGTGAATAGCAACAGACTTCTCCCAAGTGTCACAATAACAAGCCATGAAGAGCTATCACTTTTGAAATTGCCACAATGCAAGTTTATTTCTTTATTTCGAATACAGGATAATAAAGAAGTCATAGCCAAGTATAGATGGATCCAACTATCCTTATGTACTATAAGCCCAAATTAGGTAGGCAAGGCAAGGATGACTGTAAAACCTGAATATAAAACCCTTTTACGAGACATGGGGAAATGTCAAAATTCGAATTTGTAGGTAGATGTCACACATAATTGAAGCTGAACTCTTTTATTGCATAGTTATAAGCTTGGACCAATGTAAATATACATATTTCATACCTGTGAGATTGCTGTGGAAGTGGCTGCCCTTCTGCATAGTGAATACGGTGTTGCTCACTCAGCATGGCCACAAGAGATGGAGATTGGGATGTCACTGCCCCACCTCTCAACCTTGTGCAATCAGAGAATGTCTCGTATTCACTGAAAAAATACAAGGCATTCTGTAAATGGTGGCCCTGCAGAGCAAGCGAACCTGTGTGTGTTCTCCTTACAGAAGGACAGCCCCTCAGCATTCCTATGCCTATGCCAGAAGATCAGTTATCACTGTAGTATCACAACCACTTGTGATTCTCTGCTTCCACAATGGTCCCACAGGTATGGAGTGTGTACAGTATACTTACATTGGTCAAAGCTGGAGCAGTGTAACTATGCAATAAATATGGGGCAGCACAGTGGCTAAATGGTTAGCACTTCCTCCTGGCAGTAGTAGGGTCGTTGATTCGAATTCCAAACACGGCACCACCTGCCTGGAGTTTGCATGTTCTCCACGGGCCTGTGTTGGTTCCTCCAGGTCTCCTGTTTCCTCCCATACTCCAAGAGACATGCTGGTATGTTAATTGGATCCTGTCTAAATTGGCCCTAGTATGTGTATGTATGAATGTAAGTGTCAAGGATTCACCCTGTCACGCGTCCCCCACACGCCGTGCCCACAGCGACTAGCTAACCGAGGCACGCACGGTTGTAAAGAGGGGGAATAAAGGGGATTTACACTTAAATATCTAAAACCGTATATAAGATCAGCTGTGATACCTTTTCACAGCCTGCACTACTTCTGGCCACCACCAGATGGAGACTCCAATCCAGCTGGTCGACCACACACTGGCAGATACAACCTGGTGCCCTGATTAGAGTTGAAGACCAGCTTAGTAATCACACACCCTTCTAAGGTCCCTCCAGCTATCCTAGCTTGAACCCCGGTGTTGATAACCCTTCCACTGTCCACACACCCCCACACCAGACACACCACAAAAGGTAGCCTGCCACCACTCAACAGTTTATCCGCAGAATGGTCTGTTGAGACACCCCACACACACACAGATCTCCGTCTGGCCAATCTGTTACCTTTTACAATCTGCACACACACAGAGCAATTGCATACAGATTGGCAATGATCTTAACCGAGCGTTTTAAGGCACTAAAATACAATACAATCTAATCTTTCCGATCTAGTCTCTCCGAAGACATGAGTACGTGCTTAAATACACAGAAGTTCATTTATTAATTTTAAGATTTCATTTCCCATAAAATATGTACAAAATATAAAAAGTTACAGAAAATACAAAAGATATAAGAAGACACACAAATGACTAATTACTATAAAATAAAAGGGAATAAAAAGACAGAATAACACTTTACCCTGTGGCTGGAGCAAGCCAGAAAATCAGCAATTTTTGATTGAAAAAGATACTTTATTACATAAGTATAAAAAAAATGATACTCGTTATCGGGGTACAGCTCACCCTATACTGCGACGCAGCGCACCACATTGCAATATAGTTCCAAGCATACGATAAATACATTCAATAAATACATTCACTCAGCGGTATGATGCCTGACGTGATGTGTGTGGCAGACGAATCCCCAGACCAACACCTCATGCATAACGCCGCTTACCCCGAGACCATAGCATCCTAAGACAAAGAACATTTCCTACCGATACAGAGTCATGCAAAATACGGATGTTACACTTTACAACAAGCATCGGGTGTGTGGGGGGGAAGGGGAAAAAGAAGGGGACACAGGCCCGAAGCTTTATTGAAGGGACAAAGACACGCAAGGGGGAGTAGGGGGAAGGGGAGATCTTCAGACGTCCTCTTCCTCCTTAAAGTCCATCAAGGTATAGTCTCTGAGCAGACTGAGGATCAGTCTTCGGCAGTCCTCAATGGACATCCTCTCCCGCTGGTGGATGAGGCGCTTCCTGGCGCACCATAAAGCGTCCTTAAAACAACACAGCACCCTCCAGGCGCTGTCAATGTCCTCCAGAGAAAAAGTTCCACAGAAAAGTCCATTCAACACCCCAAAGTGTGTGATGGCTGTCTGTGGCACAAAGTCCTTGAGTTCAGGTTCCAGGGCCCTCAACAGGTCCTGAGAAAAAGAGCACTCCCAGAAAACGTGATGAGCCGTTTCCTCGTGGATGATGCAGAAGGGGCAGTGTCTGTATCTGCTCAGGTTCCTGGCCTGCATAAATGTCCTGAGAGGCAACCCCCCTTGGATTGCCATCCATGCCAGGTCCTTGTGCCTGTTGGTGAGGATGTTTGCAGAAACATTCCTCCAGACCACCTTGCAGGTGTCTGAAGGCAGGCCTGGAACCGACTCCAAAATGTCGCTTGCTCTGATGAGCTTGTAGATGATCTTTGGCTTCCACAAGTCAGGCTTGACTCTCTGTAGCCCCTGCTCCTTGATAAACTTGAAGGTATCCAGGTAGTACCAAGGGGTGTCCCAGTTGTAGGGGATGGAACTGTTCCAATTGTCCCATCCGAGGGACCTCCAGAGAGGCAACAGGAAGAAGCGTGACATTGCGTTCCCGCCAGAGTCCATAATCCTTTTGGGCAAAGTTCTGCGGATGCAGTTGCAGGCAAAGAACACCCTCAGTTGGGTGGCGATGTCGGGCACGCCCTTACCGCCCTTGAGGGGTTCCTTGAACATGACTGCCCGCTTCACTCTGTCCATCTTGGAGCCCCAGATGAAGTGAAACACCGCCCTGGTGATGGCCTTACAGGTGTTGACCCATGGGGGCCAAGCCTGGGCGAGGTACTGCAACACAGGGAGAATCTCGCTGCGGAGTACCAGTGTCTTCCCTTCGATGGTGAGGTCTCTGAGGCTCCAAAGTCCAAACTTTTGTCGCATCTTTGACAGTCTCTCCTCCCAAGACTTCAGGGCTGCACCCTCGGCACCAAACCAAACTCCCAGGATTTTCATGAAGTCTGTCTTGATGCCAAAGGGCATGGATGCAGAAGAAGGCAGGAACCACTTTCCGAAGAGCATGACTTCCGACTTCCCGCAGTTGACTTTTGCCCCCGAAGCTTGGCCGAAGTCCTCGCAGGTCTGGACGAGCAGGTCGATGGAGCGCTGGTTGGCACAGAACACCGTCACGTCGTCCATGTAGAGCGAGCACTTCACTTCCCTTCTGTCTGGTCCCGGTGCGGTGATTCCCCCGATCTCTGGATTCCGTCTGATGCATTCGGCGAAGAGCTCTATACAGCAAACAAAAAGCAGAGGTGAAAGAGGGCAGCCTTGTCTGACCCCGGAGAGGACCGGGAAGGGGTCAGTTTTCCAGCCGTTCACCTGCACCGTACTACAAATGTCATTGTACATGATGTCAACATATGAACAAAACATTTCCCCAAGACCAAACCTGCGCAGGGCTCTGCACATAAACCCATGGGAGACATGGTCAAAGGCCTTTTCCTGATCAAGACTGACCAGGGCCGCGTGCACACAGCGGTCCTTGATGTATTGGACCGTGTCCCGGACGAGCGCTAGGCTGTCCGCAATCCTGCGGCCAGGAATGCCGCAAGTCTGATCCGGGTGGATGATCTGTCCGATGACGGCCTTCAGCCTGTTAGCCAGGACTTTGGCGAGAATCTTGTAGTCCACGTTCAGGAGAGAGATGGGACGCCAGTTTTTCAAGTCACATCTCTCTCCCTTACGCTTGTACAAGATCGTGATCATTCCCTCCCTCAATGAAGGAGGCATCTTGCCCTCCACCACCATCTCCTCGTACAGCTCGAGCAGGTCCGGGCCCACGAGGTCCCACAGCTCTGAGCTCTGCTGGGAGACCGTCACAGCCCGGGGTCCTGCCCTGCCTGAAGGATTTAGCGGCAGAGTGCAGCTCCTCCAACGTCAAGGGGGCATTGGTGGCCGACAAACCTGCAGGATCAATGGTGTTAGTGATACCTGACAAGAATCTGTCGGCTGTTGACGCGTTCGTTTCTTTGGGGGAGTAGAGGTCGGTGTAGTAGTTGCTGACCACTTCCATCACGGCCTCTTTCCCCTTCTGGAGTGTTCCGGTCTTGTCGCACAGCTCCGACAGGGGTGTGTGCCCTGAGTGGAGTTTCCTGAAAAAGAAAGAGTTACACTTCTCACCTTTCTCTAGATGCTCCACCTTGGCACGGAAGACAATGTGCCTGGATTCTTCCTCAAAGTGCTTTTTCAAGCTCTTCTTGGTGTCCTCCAGGTCCTGCCTAATGTCCCAGCCACAGTGATGAAGGTTCTGCAGGGACTGCAGCTGGCGCTGCAGTCTCCTGAGTTCCCCCCTCCTGGCACACTCTTGCTGGCGTCCCCTGGCCTGAAAGAAGCTGCGCAGCTTGACTTTCACAAACTCCCACCAGTCGCTTACCTTGGGAAAGAAAGACTTCTCCTCCTGCCAGGCACCGTAGGTTTCCCTGAGCTCCTCCAGCAGTTCCTCATTGTCCAGCAGGGTGCAATTCAGCTTCCAGGAGCCCGGGCTAGGGGCAAAGCCCTCTCCCAGGTCACCCCGAAAGTGAATGGCCCTGTGGTCAGAGAAAAAGCAGGGGACCATGGAGAACCCACGGTGCCTGACTGCCCTAGAGGTGAGCACAAAGTCAATCCTGGAACGCACAGATCCATCGGGGCGGCTCCATGAGTAGTTCACAAAGCCGCGTCCCACGGATCCCACGGCGTCCTGCAGGGAAGCCTCCGCAATCACCTCCCGGAGCAGCTTCGAGGTGGCATCGAGTTTAGCATACATGCTGGAGCTGCGCCCGTCCTCCTCTATCGGACAGTTAAAATCACCGCCGATCACTACTGTTCTCGTTGTGACGAGTTGCGCCCGCAGGGTCTGGAAAAGCTCCAGCCGCGCGTTCTTCTCTGGGGAGGCGTACACGTTGATGAGCCTAACTGGCTCTCCCGCCCACGAGCCGTCTATGACCAAGAGGCGGCCACAGACGAGCTAATGGACGGAGTCAACAGTAAAACGACCCCCCCTGACAAAAACCGCCTCCCCTGCAGACTTGCAGTCGCCACCCCCAGACCAGTAGGAGGGACCGTGGGTCCACTGGGAGGACAAATGAGTGTACCTCCTCAGAGGGGGAAGAGCGCACTCCTGAAGCATGTAGACATCACTCTGCTGCGAGGAAAGAAAGGTCAGCACCGTCTGCCTCCTAGACGCATCCTTGATGCTCCTCACATTAATGGAAAAGATAGAGATCTCAGCCATCATGGGAAGGAGATGAAGGGGTTAGTTGGCAGGGGCTGTACTTACCTCCCCTGGAGAGGGGGGGGGGCCTCTGCAGCCTGGCCGATGTCCTGGCTCAGTCCAATCTGGTTGAGGACCTCATTGAGGACCAGTGTGTCGAGGTCCTCTCCCACGGGGTCAGGACCTGCGGCATTCTGGAGGACAGCAGGCCGTTTTGGTGGAGGAGGAGGGATCCTCCGCCGCCGGGCTGTCCTGCTCCTTCTTCCGCTTCCGGTTCCCCGCCGCAGAGCTGCTGGCGGGGGTGGGAGGGGGAAGGGCCGGGAAATCCTCCTGTGAGGACAGGTCAGGGGGGGCGGAACCGGGCCCGGGAGGGGTTGGGCAGGGTCGGGGGGGAGGGGCAGGAGGGCAAGGGGCAGGGGGGCCAGGGTCCGGGGGGGAGGGGTGGGGGGGCGGCCTCCGACACCGGAGGGGTAGGGGGGGCTGGGGTGGGGGAAGGGGGTGGGGGGTTCCTCTTACCTTGGTCCTTCTGGGGTTTCGGTGGCGATGGTTTAGCGGTGCCCTTGCTCAGGGCCCCCGCATACGTTCTGCTTCTCTCGGGGCAGTCCTTGTAGACGTGCTCTGACCTTCCACAAAGGTTGCAGGTTTTGGACCTCGGGCAATCCTTGGTCTCATGGACCGCAGCCCGGCAGAACCTACAAGAAAGCACACTATCCGACCGTCGCAATGCAATGCCACTTAACCGTTTCATGCATTTTCCTGGCTTCCTCCCCAAGCCACAAATATGATTTTCATATGCGAATGCAGCGTACAGAATGGCCTACAAGAAGGGAGTATGTTCACCTCTCTGCAACTAATATTTTAGCTTTTATGAGAGATGAAACGTACTTCTTTGAGGTATGATGTACTTATAGAGCTTTCCACATAAGGCAGACAGTCTGTCTGCTGTCCTTGGCTCCAAACCTGTTTTCCCAGAAAGTGATAACCTGATTGACACACAAAAGGTGTCACATCCAGGAACCTGGCTTTTGACTAATTAACGCTAATTGATGCTAAATGATGATTGAGTCTGTAAGGCCTATTGAGTAATTGTGTATACATACACATCTGTATCCCAGATCAATTGATGACCATTGTTCGTACCAGTCTATTCATTTCCCTACTGCCCTGGGGCTCAATATCCATCCTTAATGACCAGACTGTTCCTGAACACACCTTTGCAATGGAAGGGCCTGGCCTAATCTAATCTACTCAACCTGTTATGGCTATGATTATTATACAGTATTTATTTATGATACCATATTTCCACTCAAATCTTACATGTCCGTTACAATAAATTTTACATGTCCGTTACAGTAAGTTAGGGACCTTAGACTGTATGCCCCTTGTGGGCAGGGACTGATATGAATGTACAATATATATGTAAAGTGCTGCGTAAATTGACAGTGCTATACAAGTACCTATAATAAATAAATAATAAAAACCATACCTAGAGTTCAGCTTTAAGAGCAAAGGGTATTGTAATCTCACGCTTAAAAATCCAAAATGCTTCATGTCAAAGAACCATCCACATGCTCAATAACATGAAAAGAAAAATAATCCTTATTTGTCTATGTACATTCCAAAAATATTTAGCAAAATTGGATGGTATAGATATGCTGGGACACTGACTTGCGCAATAATGTTCATCTTTTTTCCCAATGTTCAAAGGAAAATATCTGCTGCAGAGAGACCACAGGTAATACTGGTGATACGTTCTTTATCCTCTGCCTTCCTTTTTTTGTTACTAGGGTCTGACTGTCCCAGACCTCATTACCAATCTTTGCCAACTGACATTCCGCTGCCCCGTGAGTGTGTGTGTACTGGCCACTGAGATAGTCTGATTGGACAGTAGAAATGCAGTTGACAGGTTTTAGCAATGAAGTCAGGGAAAAGGAAGACCTCTGTAAAACTAAATTAGAGAAGAGTATTTAAAATGGAGCATAGGTTCACTTTAAAGAGAATGAATAGTGGTTTCCATGTAATTCCCTTGTTTAATGTAATTTCTTTTTAATCTGGTAAATGAGTGGTGTTAATTACAGTTTAGTTTCACTTTAAATGGTTCTATTCTAAGTACTAGAATTTGATTAAAACCAAAAGTACTGTAAAGTACTGGCATTAGTGATGACTAGCTTATTTGACCCATCAGAGAAAGGGATGAGTAGTGTTAGTATACAGTATATACAGTTGTGTTCAAAAGTTTGCATACCCTTGGAGAACTGGTAATATACAGTATGTACCATTTTTAAAGAAAACCTGAGTGAGCTGGCAAAACACTTTTTTTTTTCTTTTTTTCTTTTTTCTTATGCGATTCATATTCAACTGTAGGTGACGGCAAACAAAACAAAACATGGCAACATGTAAACAAATTAAATGACCCCTGTTCAAAAGTCTGCATACCCTTCGTTCCTACTACTGTGTATTATCCCTTTTTAGCATCAATGATAGCATATAGTTGTAATAGTTATCTATAAGGCTCCAAATTTTTGCAGGTGGTGTAGCTGCCCATTCGTTTTGGTAAAATGCTTCCAGGTCATGCAAAGTCTTTGGTCGTCTTGCATGAACCGCATGTTTGAGATCTCCCCAATGTGGATTGATGATATTAAGGTCAAGAAACTGTGATGGCCACTCCAGAACTTTCACCTTTTTCTTCTGTAACCACTGAAGGGTCAACTTGGCCTTGTGCTTGGGGTCATTATCGTGCTAGAAGAATGCAAATTGTCTGCCAGTATTTTCTGATAAACATCAGGGTGGATTTGATTTAAATCATGATTTAAATCACTAGTGAAAAGGCTTGATTTAAATCATAATTTTTAAAGAGCAACTGTCATCTCTCTCCCGGTTTTGCTCCTCCTATGACCTGCTGCTGACTCACCGACGGTCCCATTCACTTTAATGGGATGGCTGGTGATGCAGCAGCAGTGACACAACAAGGTGAGGGACGTGATGGATCTAAAATTAC
Organism: Staurois parvus; assembly: GCF_062004578.1. Taxonomy (NCBI): domain Eukaryota; kingdom Metazoa; phylum Chordata; class Amphibia; order Anura; family Ranidae; genus Staurois; species Staurois parvus. The sequence goes on from NW_028318757.1 coordinate 1,665,685, forward strand.
AGGTGCTCTTTAAATGTAAAGAATCCGACTCATTCTTGCTAGTAGTTAGAATCTTTAATATTTGCAAACCAAATGAAGGTTTCCTTTTTAGAAGTTCATGTTATCTCAGCTTGCAGAGCTTGGATTCATTAAATGAGTTTACCGAAAACGTAAATATTGCAGAATATACAGCCTCATGCTACATAAGTAAACTCCATTTCATGCTGAATAAACTAAATTATTAACCACTTGCCCTCTAGAGGATTTACCCCCCTTAATGACCAGGCCTCTTTTTGTTACTCGGCGCTGCACTAATTCAACTGATAATTGCGCAGTCATGCAATGCTGTACCCAAACAAAATTTACGTCCTTTTTTTCACACAAATAAAACCTTTTTTCGGTGGTATTTGATCACTTGTGCGCTTTTTATTTTTCACGCTATAAACAAAAAAAGACCGAAAATTTTGAAGAAAAATTATATTTTTTACTTTCGGCTATAAAAAATATATAGTAAACTCAAAGTTAGTTATAAATTTAGGCCAAAATGTATTCTCTACATGTTTTTGGTAAAAAAATCCCAATAAGTGTATATTGATTGCTTTGTGTGAAAGTTATAGTCTACAAACTATGGTATAGATACTGCAATTTACGCCATTTTTTTGCTATACAGTGCTGCACTAGTTTAACGGACAGTTGCGCGGTCATGCAATGCGGTACATAACTGAAATTTATGTTCTTTTTTTCACACAAATAGAGCTTTCTTTCGGTGGTATTTGATCACCTGTGTGCTTTTTATTGTTGGCGCTATAAACAAAGATTTCTCATTTCTGTCATACATATCCAAAAAAACTAAAATTTTGTCATAAATTTAGGCCAAAATGTATTCTGCTACATGTTTTTGGTTAAAAAAAAAATCCCAATAAGTGTATATTTATTGCTTTTTGTGAAAGTTATAGCGTTGGCAAACCATGGTATACATAATAGAATTTACACAGCTTTTACTTTCTGACTGCCCATCACATTTCTTGAGGTGCTAAAATACCAGGATAGTACAAACATCCCCAAATGACCCCTTTTTCGGAAAGTAGACACCCTAAGCCAGTGGTTCTCAACCTTTCTAATGTCGCGACCCCTTAATACAGTTCCTCATGTTGTGGTGACCCCCAACCATAAAATTATTTTCGTTGCTACCTCATAACTGTAATTTTGCAGTGGGAGGACTAGTGCCCCATCATTGATGTCAGTGGGATGAATAGTGTCCCATCGTTGGTATCAGTGGGATGAATAGTGCCCCATCGTTGGTGTCAGTGGGAGAAATAGTGTCCCATCGTTGGTGTCAGTGGGAGGAATAGTGCCCCATCGTTGGTGTCAGTGGGAGGAATAGTGCCCCATCATTGGTATCAGTGGGAGGAATAGTGTCCCATCATTGGCATTAGTGGGAGGAATAGTGTCCCATCATTGGTATCAGTGGGAGGAATAGTGCCCCATCATTGGTATCAGTGGGAGGAATAGTGCCCCATCATTGGTATCAGTGGGAGGAATAGTGCCCCATCATTGGTGTCAATGGAAGGAATAGTGCCCCATCATTGGTGTCAGTGGGAGGAATAGTGCCCCATCATTGGTATCAGTGGGAGGAATAGTGCCCCATCATTGGTGTCAGTGGAAGGAATAGTGCCCTATCATTGGTGTCAGTGGGAGGAATAGTGTCCCATCGTTGGTGTCAGTGGGAGGAATAGTGCCCCATCGTTGGTGTCAGTGGGAGGAATAGTGCCCCATCATTGGTATCAGTGGGAGGAATAGTGCCCCATCATTGGCATTAGTGGGAGGAATAGTGTCGCATCATTGGTATCAGTGGGAGGAATAGTGCCCCATCATTGGTATCAGTGGGAGGAATAGTGCCCCATCATTGGTATCAGTGGGAGGAATAGTGCCCCATCATTGGTGTCAGTGGAAGGAATAGTGCCCCATCATTGGTGTCAGTGGGAGGAATAGTGCTCCATCATTGGTGTCAGTGGGAGGAATAGTGCTCCATCATTGGTGTCAGTGGGAGGAATAGTGCCCCATCATTGGTGTCAGTGGGAGGAATAGTGCCCCATCATTGGTGTCAGTGGGAGGAATAGTGCCCCATCATTGGTGTCAGTGGGAGGAATAGTGCCCCATCATTGGCGTCAGTGGGAGGAATAGTGTACAATCATTGGCATCAGTGGAAGGAATAGTGCCCAATCATTGGCGTCAGTGGGAGGAATAGTGCCCCATCATTGGCGTCAGTGGGAGGAATAGTGCCCCATCATTGGCGTCAGTGGGAGGAATAGTGCCCAATTATTGGCGTCAGTGAGAGGAATAGTGCCCAATCATTGGCGGCAGTGGGAGGAATAGTGCCCAATCATTGGCGTCAGTGGGAGGAATAGTGCCCCATCGTGGGTGTCAGTGGGAGGAATAGTGCCCCACCGTGGGTGTCAGTGGGAGGAATAGTGCCCCACCGTGGGTGTCAGTGGGAGGAATAGTGCCCCATCGTGGGTGTCAGTGGGAGGAATAGTGCCCCATCGTGGGTGTCAGTGGGAGGAATAGTGCCCCATTGTGGGTGTCATTGGGAGGAATAGTGCCTCATCATTGGTGTCAGTGGGAGGAATAGTGCCCCATCATTGGTGTCAGTGGGAGGAATAGTGCCCCATCATTGGTATCAGTGGGAGGAATAGTGCCCCATCATTGGTGTCAGTGGGAGGAATAGTGCCCCATCATTGGTGTCAGTGGGAGGAATAGTGCCCAATTGTGGGTGTCAGCTATGTCCTTCTCTGGCCTCTCTCTGGCCTGTTGAGTGATCCCGGAGGTGTGGCCAGGTTTCGGGGGCAGCATATCATCCCGCCCACAGATCGCCTGAGACAGGAGCGGTGTCTCGGTTCCTAAGACCATCGGAAATATGTGTTTTCTGATGGTCTTAGGCGACCCCTGTGAAATGGTCGTTCGACCCCCAAAGGGGTCGCGACCCCCAGGTTGAGAACCGCTGCCCTAAGCTATCACAGTGCAAACGAACCAAACCAAACCACCCACAGATAACAATACATACAATGCAAGCGTAGTCAGGCAGGCCGGGTCAATAACAATCGGGCACGTAGGAACAGGAGGAGCAGGCAGAGAGTAGTCAGGTCACGAGCCGGGTACAGCAACTAACGGGCAGGTAGGTACAGGGGGTCAGGCAGAGAATGGTCGGGGTCACAAGCCAGGGATCAAACAGGAGAAGTCAGCAGAGGTCAGGATCAGGCTGGGTCGGCAACAAGTCAGTCAGGCAGGAACAGGAACAGGAATGCAGGTAACAAGATACAGGGGCCCATAGAAAAACACACACCAAGGCCCAGACTGCAGGTCTGGCCATCCCTTAAATACACCTCCGGAATCAGCTTCAGGTGTTTGGCTGACTGCAGGGTTGAGTCTCTGATTGCTGAGAGCACCCGCTGGCCAGCCCTGGTACTGCAGCCCACAAGGCAGGTGAGTCCCACCATTATTGGCAAGTCCATTCCTGACAGTACCCCCCCCTCAAGGAGCGGCCTCAGGACGCTCCAAACAGTCCTAGCTGGGCAAAATGTTCCACCACCCGTGTCTGGTAACTGGCGGGATATCAAAGACTGGCACATCGGGCTGGACTCCGGGCAGAGGCACATCGGGCTGGACTCCGGGCAGAGGCACATCGGGCTGGACTCCGGGCAGAGGCACATCGGGCTGGACTCCGGGCAGAGGCACATCGGGCTGGACTCCGGGCAGAGGCACATCGGGCTGGACTCCGGGCAGAGGCACATCCGGCTGGACTCCGGGCAGAGGCACATCCGGCTGGACTCCGGGCAGAGGCACATCGGGCTGGACTCCGGGCCACCAGGCGGAGCAGCAGGCGCCGGATCACCAGGCGGAGCAGCAGGCACAGCAGCAGGCACCGGATCACCAGGCGGAGCAACAGGCACCGGGCCCCCAGGAGGGGCGGCGGGCACCGGGCCCCCAGGCGGAGCGACGGGCACCGGGCCCCCAGGCGGAGCGACTGGCATCGGGCCCCCAGGCGGAGCGGCGGGCACCGGGTCATCAGGCACGACAGCAGGCATCGGGTCACCAGGCATCAGGTCATTTGGCTCGCCAGCGGGCACCGCGTCATCTGGCAAGGCAGTGGGCACCGAGTCACCAGGCACGACCGCGGGCACTGGGTCATCAGGTACCGGATCGTCTGGCTCGACAGCAGGCACCGGGTCATCTGGCGCTGGATCGTCTGGCTCGACAGCGGGCATCGGGTCACCAGGCATGACAGCGGACACTGGGTTATCAGGCATTGGATTGTCTGGCTCGACAGCGGGCATCGGGTCACCAGGCATGACAGCGGGCACCGGGTCATCAGGTACCGGATCGTCTGGATCGACAGCGGCACTGGGTCATCTGGCGTTGGATCGTCTGGCTCGACAGCGGGCATCGGGTCACCAGGCATGACAGCGGGCACCGGGTCATCAGGCATTGGATCGTCTGGCTCGACAGCGGGCATCGGGTCACCAGGCATGACAGCGGGCACTGGGTCATCAGGCATTGGATCGTCTGGCTCGACAGCGGGCATCGGGTCACCAGGCATGACAGCGGGCACTGGGTCATCAGGCATTGGATCGTCTGGCTCGACAGCGGGCATCGGGTCACCAGGCATGACAGCGGGCACTGGGTCATCTGGCATTGGATCGTCTGGCTCGACAGCGGGCATCGGGTCACCAGGCATGACAGCGGGCACTGGGTCATCAGGCATTGGATCGTCTGGCTCGACAGCGGGCATCGGGTCACCAGGTATGACAGCGGGCACCGGGTCATCAGGTACCGGATCGTCTGGCTCGACAGCGGGCATCGGGTCACCAGGCATGACAGCGGGCACTGGGTCATCAGGCATTGGATCGTCTGGCTCGACAGCGGGCATCAGGTCACCAGGTATGACAGCGGGCACTGGGTCATCAGGCGTGATAGGATCATCAGGCTGGATCAGTTCATCAGACTGGGTACAGACATCAGGCTGGGTAGAGACATCAGGCTGAAGTGCGGGTGCCGAGGCACCAGGCTGAACCACGGAAGGCAGGTTCTCAGACAGCAGGCTCACCGGTTTGGATACTGGCAGGATGGTACTGGTTGGAAAGAATTTTCGCTTTTTTCTGGTTTTAACTACTGGAGCACTGCAAGTAAACGCAGGTCTGCAAACGAATGGAGCAGCTGAGGACAGAGAAGAGCTGGAAGATGGAACAGAGGAGGGAGCAGCCGCCACAGAGGACCTCTCCACAGAGCCAAAGAAAGGATAGGTGCAGCGAGTGGGAGCAGGGGACTGGTATGTGGTAGTTAGAGTATACTGGGCAGTCACTGGGGGTGCTGTCGGGGATGCAGGAAGAGTGCCTTGAGCAGAGGAATGATATTGCAAGCCGACTGAGGCTGGGTGTAACAAATCTGTCCATGTCTGCAGTACTGGTTGAACAAAACTCAGCTTACACATAGCCTGTCTGACCAAAGACTGCACTGCGTTTATGCAATCCATGAGCACATGTGATGGACAAGCTGCATAGTGCTCATGGAAACAATCTGGATCATCCTCCAACAACCATACCAGTGATTCCACTTGATCCACACTAAATGGGGGAAAAAAGTCATTCCTGCTTTCAGGGGTACAGGACCGAGCCAACTCAGCACAAACCTGGATCAATGGCTGCACCTCAGAAAACTCTGTGCCCTGATCAACTAGACAATGAGCGATCCTTATACACTCTAACAGTTGATCCCGGGTATACTCCTTCAGAGTCTGATAAGCATAGTCTTTGTCATCAAACACTAGCAGAGATAAATACACCACCTCATCAAGATCCATCCTTCCCAGCAACAATAAGCCAAGATGGCTTCCCTGTGCAGCCACTTCTGGTCAGGATTGGCCTTGGTGTAATGTCAGGGCTCCGGGTATAACCAGAAGTATGTGAACTGACGCAGGGAAACGCAGGCTTCAGATATGTTATAAACAATATAATTTATTAATACTAACAATAGAAAACGCAGTGCAATACTAAAACATAAACACAGTGCAAATGAACCAAACCAAACCACCCACAGATAACAATACATACAATGCAAGCGTAGTCAGGCAGGCCGGGTCAATAACAATCGGGCACGTAGGAACAGGAGGAGCAGGCAGAGAGTAGTCAGGTCACGAGCCAGGTACAGCAACTAACGGGCAGGTAGGTACAGGGGGTCAGGCAGAGAATGGTCGGGGTCACAAGCCAGGGATCAAACAGGAGAAGTCAGCAGAGGTCAGGATCAGGCTGGGTCGGCAACAAGTCAGTCAGGCAGGAACAGGAATGCAGGTAACAAGATACAGGGGCCCATGGAAAAACACACTCCAAGGCCCAGACTGCAGGTCTGGCCATCCCTTAAATACACCTCCGGGATCAGCTTCAGGTGTTTGGCTGACTGCAGGGTTGAGTCTCTGATTGCTGAGAGCACCCGCTGGCCAGCCCTGGTACTGCAGCCCACAAGGCAGGTGAGTCCCACCATTATTGGCAAGTCCATTCCTGAGAGAGGGTGTGTTGCACTTGTCTGCTGAGCTCCAGAAAGGCCTGAGAAGCCTGGGGCTAAAGTGCCCTGCCCAGCCCAGGTAGGATGGCGGATCCTGGGCCTGGGTCCAGCGAGGAGAAGGCCCTGGAGGGGCTTAGTACCGGCCTCTCTTTTCCACCAGTGGAGGACCTGGGAACGGCCCCTAGGAAGGGGGAAGCTTATTCTACCTACCGAGACTGTGTGGCCGCTTGGGCCAGGTCAGTAGAGAAGGAGGAAGCCAAGCTCCAGAAGCTGACTCTGGAGCTAAAGAAGCTCCGGTCATCCTATGACCGTGTATGGTCTACAAAGCGGCAGGCCATGAAACCGGGCCTGGAGGCGCTGGAACTACGTGTGTCACAGCAGGGGAGGTATGTGGCGGCGCTGCAGCGTCCTAAGTGAGAAGTATCTGAATGAAGCGAGATTTAAGGCTGCCAGAAGCCGCAGTGTTGCGGTGATGCGGGGTCCGGTGGAGGAGGCCTCCTCGGTGGAGGAATTGTCGGGGCAGTCGCTGGTGGAAGGTGAGCAGGGGCAGGCTGAGCCCGCAGCACCCTCAGAGGAAATGGCGCCTAAAATGGAAGACAGCATGGTTGCAGGATCATCAGAGTCCCTCTCCCTGGGCAGCTGCCTGTGGATTGGGGGACCCAGGTGGAGGAGGCGGAGATGGCGGGCGGATTGCAGTTCCTGGCAGAGGCGGTTGCAGAGCTGCGTGGAGCCGACTTCAGGTTTACGTCCGAGGACTCAGAGGAAGAAGCTGAAAGTGATGTCATCCCCCCGCAAGCCGGCTAAGCCGGTGGTGAAAGAGCATGCTGCCTTTGTCATGCTGCAACGCATCCCCAAGGACGTGTTGGCAAAGGCAGGGGAGCCACTGGAAGGGAGGAGGAGAAGGACTCTGCTGATTGTGTTGGTGAGATGGTTCTGGACACTGGGGTAGCGGGTATAATGCCTGCAAAATTGTCTGAGGTGCAGGTTAGCCCTACAGTCCTGGCTAAGGGTGTTTCCCCTCCGGTGGTGGTCCCACTAGGCCCCGCCCCTTTGGGGGGCATGGTGGCCTCTGGTGTGCAACCAGCAGGTCCCCCGGTTTCTCCTCAGGGGGCTCCAGGTTCTCAGGTCCAGGCTCCTGCGGGTCAGGCTCAGGTGGGTTCTCCTGCTGGTATGGGTGATCCCCAGCCCCGGGCTCCCCCAGGTCATGGCTCATCTGCGTCTGCCCCTTCAGTTGCTGCTGCTGGTGTGGCAGCTTCCCCTGGTCATGCCCCCTTGGTGTTGAGTGCCCCTGGGGCTAGATCGGGGCTCAGTTACTCCGCTGCAGTTAGGGGAGGTCAGGGGTCAGTAGGATCGGCCCGAACAAGGGCCGATCCTACTGACTTTTCTAGGGAAGGACCGCCTGATAATTTTTTATGCGGGTCAGCCGAGGGTCTGCCACCGGTGTGGGGGCAAGGGGTATTTTGTGGCCACCTGCCCCGTCATTAGATGTTCCCTGTGTCAGGAAATAGGACACCTGGCCAGGGACTGCAATGTCATCCGATGCAATCTGCGGGGAGCTTGGGCATTCATACAACCAGTGCCCGGAGGCCCTCCACAACCTTTCGGTGGGGGAGCTTGAAGCAGAGTTGGATCGGATAGATGCTGAAGAGGCGGAGGCGGCATTGGAGAGAGCGGCTTCGGTTGCTGTGGCGGCCCTTGTGAGGGAAGGGGAGTTTTCTGTGGCCCCTCCTGTCTCTGTCCCCCCTGTTTCATCTACCCCTTTGAAGTCCCCTGTTGTTCCCCCTTGTGTGCTGGTTCCTCCTCCCAGGATTAAGAAACAGCTGAGGGAGACTGCTAAAGGGGCCGGGATGGTTGAGGCTAGGTCTAGTCCCTCAGTGTCTGCTCCCCCCGTTCTCTTGCCGCTGCGGCAGAGTGGAAAGCCTGGTAGGGAGTCCCAGGAGTCCCAAGGTTCTGCTCCAGTAGGGGCTCAGGTGGAGGAGGGGTGGTCCCTGGTGGGTAGGCGGAGTAAGCCAGTTTTGTCCTCAGCGGGGTCGGTGTCCTCTTTAGAGGTGGGGGATGTGGCCCTGGGGAATAGGTTTGGGGCTTTGTCGGGGGAGGAGGAGGGGTCAGGTGATCCCGCTTCCCCGATGGAGGACGAGGATGCTGGGGGGTCTCTTAAGAGAGTGAGGAACCCTGCCAAGAAAGTCAAGAGGAGGATTAAGAAACGTCCCTCTCAATTATCTTAATGGCAGTTCCCGCTCTGATAAAGGTGGCAACTATTAATGTTGCCAGCCTGAAGTCTGTAAGTGCTAGAGAAACAGCCTTATTTTTGATCAGTGGGATGGAAGCTGATATTTTCTTTTTGCAGGAGACCAGGTTGCCCACCTTGGCTGATGTCCATCTGGCCAAGCGTGAGTGGAGGCGTGGGCCCTCCTACTGGTCTCTTGCGGCTGAGCCTTACAGCGGAGTTGCGGTGCTTTTTACCGGCATGGTAACGTGTCGGCGGATAATTGAGGTAGAGATCGGAAGATGTCTGATTCTGGATGTTCTCGTAAGGGGGCATGAGCTCCATCTCATTAATATCTATGGCCCACAGTCCAAGTGGAACAGGAAGAACCTCTTTGCGAGGATTAAACCTTACCTCTTTACATCCCGGCTGGTAGTCTTTGGAGGTGATTTTAACACCATTACTAGGCCCAAGGACAGGAGAGGCTTCACTGACAGGCTGGGATATGATAGCAATTTTCTAAATGCTATAGTCAGGGAGGCAGGTCTGGTTGACGCTTGGATTCAAAGTGTCCCAGACGGCACGGGTTTCGCCTATAGGAGAGGTAATAGCCAGAGTAGGATAGACAGGTTTTTTTTGAAGGAGAACTCTGCCTTCTCGGCACCTGTGTCGGGCGGTGGAGTTTTCCGATCACCTTATGCTATCTGTCACCTTGAATATTTCAGACACGCCGCTGAGAGGAAAGGGCATCTGGAGGATGAATTTGTCTCTGCTGGAGGACGAGGAGGTGAAACGATCTTTCGAGGAGTTCTTTCAGGCGCAGGAGACGGTGCTGGATTTCTGCGGCAGTAAGTCTGAGTGGTGGGAGCTCACCAAAGTGCGGATCAGCAGGTTTTTCAAGGCCGTTGGTAAGAGACAGCAGTTTAAACAGTATAACGCCTACCAGCGGTTGCGGAGGAAGCTCGACCGCCTTGTTTCTAGCGGTGGAGATTCGGGGGCAATCTCGGAGGTGAAGCTTCTCCTTAGGAAACTCCAGTATGATCGGCGTGCCTCTTTGGTTCTGGAGAGGGATTATGGGAAATACCACTCACCCGACCCTTTCCAGAATTGCAAACAGAGTGCAGCAGTTAAGACGATCTCTGCTCTGAGGGATAGTACAGGGTCCCTGACTAAATCCAGGTCAGGGATTTTGGAGGTCTCCAGGTCCTTTTATACGGATTTACTGAGTGAGAAGCACCTTGACCGGACAGGGATGTCGAGCTTTTTGGAATCCACGCCTGGTCTGGACAGTGATGTCCCTCTGGCGAGTTTGACTGGGGAGATTACTGCAGAAGAGGTGTCCAGAGCGATTGATAGTCTGGCCATTAAAAAGACTCCTGGGCCAGACGGTCTGACAGCCGAATTTTTTAAGGCTTTTAAATCCCGCCTGGCACCTCGTCTCGCGGAAGTGTATAACAGCTGTCTGGATGAGGGATCTCTCCCTCCTTCCATGAGACAGTCTGCAGTTATTCTCCTGTGAAAGGGTAAGGATCCTTCGGCTATTGAGAGCTGGCGCCCCATCAGCCTCCTCAATGTCGATAGAAAGGTTCTGGCGAAGATCTTGTTCTGGCGCTTGTCGTCAGTGGCAGACAGTTTGCTTTCTCGCCAGCAGCATTGCTCGGTCCAGGGCAGGAGTACCTTTACAGCGGTGTTAGCTGTCCGGGAGGCTCTGAAGCGATGTAAGGCTGAAGGATGGGGAAAGTACTTGCTGGCGGTGGATCAGGCAAAGGCCTTTGATCGAGTTGATCACAAGTACCTCTGGCATCTCCTGGACCGGTGTGGTTTGGAGGGGAGGTTCATCGGCTGGTTGAAGACATTGTACCAAGGGGCGGAGAGCTTCATGTTGGTGAATGGTTGGGTTGGGCAGCCCTTTGAGGTTGGATCTGGGGTGCGCCAGGGGTGCCCGCTGAGTCCCTTGCTCTATGCCTTTGCCATCGACCCCTTCGTCAGGAGGCTAGATGGTGGGGCGGTGAGTGGGGTGCCGGTGGGTGCCACTGGAGATCCACCTTTGAGAGTTGTGGCTTATGCTGATGACGTTTCTGTTTTCATTTCTGGACCAGAGGAGGCGCAGGAGGTGGTTTCAGTAATGGATCAGTATGCCGAGGCATCAGGTTCCAAGGTCAATCAGAACAAATGTGAAGTTCTCTGGATGGGTAGGGAGGGTGAGAGCTTCTCACTCCCAGACACCTTCCCGGTGCCTCAGCCGAACATCAAAGTGTTGGGCATCAATTTTGACTCTGCTGATCACAGCAAGCAAAACTGGGAATCCAAGCTGTCGGATGCCGAGGTCAAAGTGAGATGCTGGAAGGGGTGGCGGCTCCCCTTGAGGGAAAGGGTTGATTTGATCAAGACTTTCCTGCTCCCAGTCTTTTTGTACGTCAGCTTCGTTTGCCTCTTGCCAGAATCGCTCTATACGAGGATCTATAGCTGTTTCTTCCAGATGTTATGGGGGAATCGGCTGAACCTTGTCAAGAGGGACGTGACTTACTCATCCAGGCGGGAGGGTGGCCTAGGTATGGTCAACCCGGTGGTCTTTTTCTCTCTGATGTTCTTGAAACATAACTTTGGTAACATGCTGGCAGAGAGACCGTCTGCATGGGTAGGACTGTTCTGGATCTGGTTTGGACCCTTTCTGCACAGTTGGGAGAGTGGCGGGCCAGTGAGAAGCCTGCGGGTCAAGCATTGTAAGCTCCCGGCTTATGTGGCCCCGTGCCTGAAGTTACTGCGGCGGTGGCATGTGACTGCGGAGGAGGTCCGGTCCCTCCCCAGGAGGCTCCTGGGTGAGAGGATTGTGGCATCTGCTTTCCATGCGCCGCTGGCCTTGAGAGATTGCCCGGGCCATGTTATGAGGGAGGGTTTGCGGTTGATAAATCTGGAGCGGATCCCCCTGAAGTTGCGGGACCAGGCCTAGCTCGCCTTCCACGGCAGGCTCTACGTGAGGGGTAACCTGAAGTACCGTCCTACGGATGACTGTGGTTGTCCGAGGTCGGAGTGTGGGGGTGAAGTGGAGACTATGGACCACTTCTTGCTTCAGTGCCCCTTTAACGTAGAGGTGTATAAACAGGTGGGAGGGGCTCTGGGTGTTCCTTTCCTCCATCGCATGTCGTATGCGGAGTGGGTGTACGGAGCATTCGAGAGTCGCATGGGTTTTAATTTGGACACCCTGTTTTTAGTCAGCTTAGTTGTCCGTTATTACACTTGGATGGCACGGTGTCAGGTCTCCATTCGGCAGAAGGTCCTCCCTGTTCAGGTGGTGGCGAGTGACATCCTTGGTGAGGTGGGGAAAATTCAGGGTCTTGAGAAAGACAGGCTGCGACGCAGAGCTTGGATGGAGGCGTGGAGGAACATCAAGCCTGTTGCTGCGGTCTGTTGATCTCGGGTGGTGGGATCTGTCCCTGGTTTCAGTCTCTGTTCACTCCCTAGATTTTGCGTTTCGGATTTTTTTTGGTAGCCTTTTCTGGTAGGTTGTAGGGGTCAGACGTGGAAGGTCTGCGGGTTCCTTAGTCCTTCTCCTGCAGTGTATGTATTCTGCTATGTTAGTCGGTTGATGGTCTGCATGGTTTGGGCCATAAAGGCCGCAAGCAGCAGTTAGTATGGAAATTGTTTATGTGTCTGTGCTGGGCCATAAAGGCTCCTTTGGGGGATTTCTCCTGTGCCTTCCTTTGCAGGGGTCTTGGCCATAAAGGCCCTTATGTACATATTGTATATAGTGTATATAAGTTTAAGTGTTCCCTTTCAGGATTGGGACTTTTTATTTGCTTGTATATAAGTATATAGTTATGTGATTCCTTTTCAGGAGATGGACTTTAAGTTATAGCCATAAAGGCTAAGTTTATTGTTGGTTTGTTTTTCTTCCCCCAGGGACTTTTTGGGACTTTTCAGTTCTTTGGTTGAGTTTTGTATTTATTTATTTATTTATGTTTTTGTACTTTTATATTTAAAATTGATGGGGTTGGTTTATGTATGCCATTAATACATAAATAAAAAATCTCCATTCCTGACAAGGAGCCTGAAATCCAATGACCACTTTGAAAGCCTGAAGGTGCGTAACTTCCTCATTTCACTTCCTCACTACCTATCACAGTTTCGAAGGCCCTAAAATGCCGGGCTAGCATCGACTCCCCCCCAAATGACCCCTTTTTGGAAAGTGGACACCCCAAGGAATTTAAAAAGAGGCATGATGAGTATTTTTCAGATCTCATTTTTTCTCACAAGGTTTTGAAATATAAGAAAAGAAAAAATGTTTTTTTTTTCATTTTCCAAAAACTTGTGGCAACAAACGAGATCTGCAAAATACTCATAATGCTTCTTATCAAGTTCCTTGGGGTGTCTACTTTCCGAAAAGTGGTAATTTGGGGGGGGGGGGTTGGTGCTATCCTGGCATTTCAGGGCCTCCAAAACTGTGATAGGTAGTCAGGAAGTGTAATGAGGAAATAAAGCCCTTTAAAAGCCTGAAGGTGCTTATTGGATTTTGGGGTCCTTTACTTGGCTAGACTACCAAAACGTCTCTCACATGTGATACCCCCATACTTTGGAGACGTAGCAGAATGTATTTTGGGGAGTAATTCCACATACACCCATGGCATGTGTGAGCAATAGATCATTTAAGTGACAATTTTGTGTAAAAAAAAAAATATATTTTTTTTTTTTCTTTGTCATTTTCCAGAAACTTGTGGTAAAAAAAAAAAAAAAATTCTATTGACTCAACATGCCTCTCAGCATATAGTTTGGGGTGTCTACTTTCCAAAAAGGGGTCGTTTTGGGGGGTGGGGGCATTTTATGCCCAGCATTAGAAGTTTATGCCACACATCACTCACTCTTCAAACCACCTGAAGACCAAGCCTTTTCTGACACTTTTTGTTCACATGAAAAAAATCTGTATTTTTTGCTAGGAAATTAAGTTAGGCTATAGAGATGATTGGCACCATTCTGGTCTCCAATCAGCTCTATGATCAGCTTGCAGAAACACCGGCTGCATTCTCAGGTTCCCCCGATGGCATGGGACTGCCCGAGAAAGCTGTGGAAGGCTCCGGGAGAGGGGAGCATCATCTCCCGCTGCTTGTTAAAGCAATCCTGCAGCTAATTAGCCATTAGGATTGCTTTTACATGAAAGCCGATCTCCAGCTGAAGAAAAAGAAAATGATACCAGGATGATGCATGCAGCTGTGGACATCATCCTGGTATAACCATTCAAAGTCCAGGGATGTACCAGTACGTCACTGGTCCATGTTGGGTATATATTCTATGTTCTTTTTTTTTTCTTGTATGCAGCCTGTGGGCTGAATGGGAAAAAAAAGAAGAAATCTCTGACAGAAAAAGTGTGTGGTATGCCTACCATTAGAATATACCGCCGTGCATCTACCAACTTCTAATGGTGGGCACACATTAGGTCACAAGATGCCACATGCACCAGTTCCAAGATTGTACAAATGTCTAAATAGTGGCACGCTTGAATAAACATTGTGCACGTATAAGTGGTACTCCATATGGAAAAAGGATGACACTAAGTCCCAAACTATTTTGCCACTGCTCCCCATGTAGTCTTGGCATCCGGAGGCTCCACGTGACTATATTTTACCTCGTAAATCCAAAACGTATAAGTATAGCCTGTTGCCTTCTCACAGGTCTTCTACATCTTGACCCCCATATCTGGCATGCTTGCTGGGGAGAAATTGTTTGAATGCAAGGCGGCCAGAAAAATTAATGAGGGACTCATCAACGCAGATTTTTTGCTGGGGAGTATAGACATCTGCAAATTTTTGTTTAAAGGGCTGAATTTTGTGGAGCTGGTCAAATTCATGGTCACCCCCGAGGACAACAGAGTGTATTGTCGTTGAAATGCATAAAACACATTATACTCTCATATCTATGCCTGGCCATGGCAGCAGAGAACATGGGCATATGATGAATCGGGTCTGTGGACCAATACAACCGCAATTCATTTTTTTTAGTAATGCCCATGTTGAGGTTAGGTCCCAAAAAAATTTAAATTCGGAAACCGTAATGAATTTCCATGCAAATGGTCTGGCAAGGTTTGAATTTGGGTTGGCGGCAATAAATTGTTGTGCATATAAAATGCTTTGATCCACAATCAATGCATACAGATCTTCCGTGAAAAACCGCTCCAAAAAATCAAAGGGAGTAGTTAAATTTGCTGTTTCCACCTGAATGCTAGGTTGGATAGTGAATGGGGGAAGTACGGGTGCTGCAAAATTTGTGGGCTGCCAATCGGGATTTGCAAACACATCCGGTAGGATACTAGGGGCTCTATGGGCCTGTGTGCAAATTCTTGGTGGTTGCAGGACAATACTTGTGCTTGCCACTGCACTAGCTTGTACTGCACTTATGGGACTCACCATGTCACCAAGTCATGCTGCAGTGCTGGTATGGTGCTTGCCAGTTCACCAAAAGGTAGCGTGGCACTGGCACTCTGCTGCATATGAGAGTCATTAAAATTTACCGGCAAGTGCTAACAGAGATCAGGCCTGATTCTGCCAACACTGCGGTTTTGTGTGCAATGTACTGTATCAAGTAACAGTGACCTACTGACACTGCACTTGCTAGGGGAGAAGGGGGGGAGTAAGTGTAGGAGCTAAACACAGGTGCTGGCAGGTGCCGGGGCTAATCCCACTAACGCTGTGTTTTTGGGGACGCTATACTAATGTGAACGCTGGTATAGTGCTGATCTGATCAAAGATATTGATCCGTTCAGACACTATACTAGCAATGGAGGTTTATTGTGTATAAGCGTGTCCCTGGCAATCAAGGGTTAAATGTGATTAGTGGTGTACTGACGGGCAATCTGACGCTATCTGGGAGGGGCGTGAAAACCACGGGAGCGTAAGCCACGAGTATGTGTGTGTATATGTGTATAATATATAGTGATTTTGCACACCCGTGCCGCCCTGTAGCAGTATTTCTGCTATAGGGCAGTCAGGAAGCTGTTATATAAGTGGTCATGCAACGCTGCACCAAAATAAAATTGATGTCCTTTTTTCCCCATGAATTGGGCTTTCTTTTGGTGGTATTTGATCGCCTGTGAGTTTTTAATTTTTTGCGCTATAAAATATTTAGGCCAAAATGTATTCTGCTCCATGTCTTTGCTAAAAAAAATCCCAATATGTGTAAATTAATTGGTTTATGTGGCAGTATAGATACTGGATTTTTTTTAATACTAATAATAGTGGCGATCAGCGACTTATAGCGGCGATCAACGACTTATTGCGGGACTGAGGCGGACATTCTGACACTGGGGGGGAACTGACTTGGGGTCACTGACATCCCTAGTGACACCAATACAGTGATCAGTGCTAAAAAAACACTGACACTGCACTAATGGCACTGGGGAGGAAGGGGTTAACATTGGTAGGCAATGAAAGGGTTATCTGTGTGAGGGGAGTGTTTTACTAGGGAGCGGGGGTGCTTCTCTGTTATATGCTGTTCTGGAAGGCTGTGTCCAGCGATGCGGAACAGTGTGTTGAAAACTGACAGGGAGAAGAGCTGCATTGAAAGCAATGCAGCCTTCCTCCCCGTGAGTGTTTGCTGGCAATCGCCGGGCTCTGGTGGGTAATCACCGGCTGGGACCTGGTGATTGACACCTGTTGCTGCGATCGGTGCCGCAGGTAGGGCACAGAAATGCAGGATCACGCTTATATACATGATCTTGCGCAAAGAGGCCGCCTTGTAGCAGTATATGTACTGCAGGTGGTCCCCTAGTGGTTAATGTACGTTAACCTTTACCTGCGGCTGCAGAGCCGCACAGCGGCATGATCTTTCACCAGCCGTGTACCTCGGACACGGCCAATGACAGATCTGAGTACCAGCCCCGTTGCCGTGTACCATGTGACCTGCTGTGACCAATCACAGCAGGTCACATGACAGTAGTATACAATGGATGGCTTCATTCATGCCATCTATTTTATACTAGTGCGTCTAGCTGTGAATGGTCACAGCAATCACATGCACAAGCTGGGCCAATCACAGCCCAGCTGTGTCATGTGATTAGCCGTGGCCAAATCACAGCTAAGCACAAAAAAAAAAAGCCCTGAATAAATCGATGTCATTCAGGTAAATGCTTGCTTATAGCAAAGTAATTCTTTGCTATAAGCAAATTGTGTAAAAAAAAAAAAAAAATACTGATCACTTTCCCAAAGTAGTACAATGTTACATTGTACTACTTTAGTCATAGTGAAATATAAAAAAAAAATCTTAAAAAAAAGAAAGAAAATGTAATAAAAAATAATAAAAAAAATAAATATTTATTTATTTTTTTCATACTGTTACCAGTCAGTGTTCCTGATCACCGCCATGCCAGTTATGATGATGCTGTACTGCACTGGTGACAGTATGTAAAAAAAAAAAAAGTGAAAATAATTTTTTTTAATTTTTTAATTTTCCAAAAAATTATGACCAAAAAAATACAACTTCATAAATCTCTCCATGCCTCTTATGAAGTACGTTGGACTGTCTACTTATCAAAAAGGGTCATTTGGGGGATATCTGTACTGTTCTGACATTCTTGGACCTCAAGAAATTAGATTGGCCGTCAGTACTTCAGGATTGATCAATTTTCAGATCTATACCATAGTTTGTGAACTCTATAACTTTCCTACAAACTAAAAAATACATCCTAATTTGGGTTATTTTCACCAAAGACATGTAGCAGAATACATCTCGGCCTAAATTTCTGAAGAACAATTATTTACTTGCAAACTTTTATACCCGAAACAAAGAAAAACGTGTTTTTTTTTTTTCAAAATTTTCGGTCTTTTTTGTTAATTTAGCAAAAAATAAAAACCCCAGTGGTGATTAACTACTTGACCTCCAAAGGATTTACCCCCGTTAATGACCAGACCTCTTTTCGCTACTCGGCGCTGCATTAATTCAACTGATAACTGCGTGGTCATGCAATGCTGCACCCAAACAAAATTTACGTCCTTTTTTTCACACAAATAGAGCTTTCTTTCGGTGGTATTTGATCACCTGTGCGCTTTTTATTTTTCACGCTATAAACATAAAAAAAAAAAAAAAAATTATGAAGAAAAACAATATTTTTTACTTTCAGCTATAAAAAATATATAGTTAACTCAAAGTTGGTTATAAATTTAGGCCAAAATGTATTCTGCTACATGTTTTTGGTAAAAAAAATCCTAATAAGTGTATATTGATTGCTTTGTGTGAAAGTTATAGCGTCTACAAACTATGGTATAGATACTGCAATTTACGCCATTTTTTTGCTATACAGCGCTGCGCTAGTTTAATGGACAATTGCGCGGTCATGCAATACGGTACATAAATGAAATTTACATCCTTTTTTTTTTCCAAAATTGAGCTTTCTTTCGGTGGTATTTGATCGCCTGTGCGGTTTTTATTTTTTGCGCTATAAAAAAAAAAGCTGACAATTTTGAGGAAAAAAACAATATTTTGGACTTTTTGCTATACTGTCCACTAAAAAAAAATTTAAAAATCAAATTTAGTCATAAGTTTCTGCCAAAATGCATTCTGCGACTTGTCTTTGCCAAAAAAAAAAAACCCAATACATGTAAATTAATTGATTTACGTGAAAGTTATAGCATTTACAAAAGGCGGGAAAGATACTGGGATTTTTATTTTTTTTTATACTAATAATGGCGGCGATCAGCGACTTATGGCGGCGATCAGTGACTTATGGCGGGACTGCGGCGGACATTCTGACATTGGGGGGTACTGACTTGGGGTCACTGACTTCCCCAGTGACACCAATACAGTGATCAGTGAAAAAAAAAATACACTGACGCTGTACTAATGGCAATGGGGAGGAAGGGGTTAAGTTTATTTTTCAGGGAAAGGGTTAACTGTGTGAGGGGAGTGTTTTACTAGGGGGCGGGGGGTGTACTGCAGAGAAACTCTTCTGTCCCGATCAGCTTGTCCTGGAGCTGTCAGGGAACTGACAGAAAGCACAGCTACTGCAGCTGTGCTCTCTGTCAGCGATTGCCGCCGATCGCCAGGACATAGCCGGTAACGACATCCGCGGCTGTGATCGGCGGGACAGGTAGGGCGGCGGCGCGCCTCACACGCGCCCCCTACCTGTTTACAAAACACACGTTTTAAAACGTGCTTTTGCCCAGCCATGCCGCCCTGCCGCCGTATTTATACAGTGGCTGGGCGGCATGTGGTTAAATACCACCAAAAGAAAGCTCTAGTTGTGTGAAAAAAAATGATAAAATTTTAGTTTGGGTACAATGTTGTATGACCGCGCAATTGTCATTCAAAGTGTGAGAGCGCTGAGACCTGAAAAATGGCCTGGGCAGGAAGGGGGTAAAAGTGCCTGGTATAGAAATGGTTAAATAGAAAACTATCTTTAGATAGTATCTATCAATTTTTTTTATCCACCCTGGATAACATGTTGTATTCATCTTGCCATCAATTTTCACAAGATTCCCTGTGCCTTTTAGAGCTTGCACACCCCCAAAACATTAGAGACCGGCCACCATGCTTCACAGTGGGGATGGTATTCTTGTCCTTATAGGCTTTGTTGACCCCTCTTCAACAATAGCGCTTATGGTTGTGACCATAGAGCTCGA
Source organism: Staurois parvus (assembly GCF_062004578.1). Classification (NCBI taxonomy): domain Eukaryota; kingdom Metazoa; phylum Chordata; class Amphibia; order Anura; family Ranidae; genus Staurois; species Staurois parvus. Next base: position 1,685,026 of record NW_028318757.1, read on the forward strand.
TTTTGGTCTTGTCACTCCAGATTAGTGTGCCAAAAGGTGTGAGGTGTGTCAAGGTGTTAGGCATATTCTAACCTGGCTTTTTTGTGGTATTGGTGCAGTAAAGCCTTCATTCTGCCACCTTGACCATGAAGCTCATTTTTGTTCAAGTATCGTTGTATTTTGCTTCTTGAAACAACCATGCCATCTTTTTCCAGAGCATTCTATATTTCTCCTGAGGTTACCTGTGGGTTTTTATTTGTATCCCAAACCATTCTTTTGACAGTTGTTGTGGCTGCAATGTTTCTTGATCTACCTGATCTTGGATTGGTATCAAGAGATTCCCGAATTTTCTAATTCGTAATAAGTGATTGAACAGTGACTGGCATGTTCAAGGCTTTGGATATCTTTTTGTATCATTTTCCTTTTCTCTCCACAGACAGTAGTTGCAATTTAAAAAGCCACAGCTGTGGGAAATTAACCTTTAATTGCCATTTTAACCTGTGTGTGTCACCTTGTGTGTCTGCACCAAGGTCAAACATTGCAGGGTATATAAACTTTTCATCAGGACTATTTGGATTTGGGTGATTTCTGTTATCATTCTGATCTAAAAAGAAGCCAAATAACTATGTGATAATAAATGGTGTCATATGATCACTATTCTTAAATAAAAGGCAGTTTTTTAGGCACGATCAGTCATATTTTCAGTATCAGTGCTAAAATTTCACGATTTCTGACAGGGTGTGCAAACTTTTGAGCACAACTGTACCAACTGAGAAACTAACCTCGGCCTGAGCACATACTATGTCCATATAGTAATCCTGGTATCCTAATGCAGGGCTTGACATATGGACACCATGTTGCCATTGCAATAGTAAACCCAACCTTTTTTGAACAGTTAATATGCAGTCTGTCATACTGAACAAGCAGAAAGACTTGCATGAGATAGCAGAGGTTTAACAACTCTCATTTCTTCTTCCCAAGTCCATATTTCCATATTACAGCACTCAATTACAGGATTTAGGGACACACTGAAGTGTATATGTGATAGCATGTGCAGGCATTTCATGGAACCTATATTTCAATTTGAAGCTAATGTATCTAGTTTTTAACCACTTCCTGTCCGGACACTTTTACCCCTTCCTGTCCAGGGCAATTTTTAGCTTTCAGCGCTATCACACTTTGAATGACAATTGCGCGGTCATGCAATACTGTACCCATATGAATTTTTTACCATTTTTTTGAGACAGATAAAGCTTTATTTTGGTGGTATTTATTCACCGCTGGGATTTTTATTTTTTTTACTATGTAAATGAAAATGTTCAAAAATTTTGAAAAAAAGTGTTTTTTTAAATAAAATTTTGCAAATAAATAATATTTCATCATAAATCTTAGCCAAAATGTATTCCGTTATTTTTTTAGTAAAAAAAAAAAATCCAAATTAGTTTATAACCAAAAATTATAATTTTTAAACATTTTTTTTACATTTTATTTTATTTTTTTATATTATTATTTTTTATTTTTATTTTTTTTTTTTACATACTGTCACCCTAGCAGTACACTGTCACCATGGTGACACTGTACTACTTGTGGAGGGTGATGAAGATTTTTTTTTTTTTTTACACTGATTGCTTTTACACCCATATAGGATGTAAAAGCAATCATTTCTCTTTCTCTCTGTCTGCATTCCTGCAGTCATTGAGAATTACTGAGTGAGCTGTGAGTGGTCACAGCTTGTCACATGGTACAAGGCTGTTGTGAATAGCCTTGTACCATGTGACCTCTGTGATCATTCACAGATTTCACACGTAGTAAGCAATGATGTCACAAGTGACATCTTGCTTACTACTTTGCATGTGATCACTGATTCGCCAATCAGTGATCACATGATCGGGACCTCGTACAGAGGTCCCGTCCGACGATCGGTGTTTCACTGTGTCCGGAGGACACAGCGGGCACCGGATCGCGGTGGTGCGCGCTCCCAGGGAGCGCGCACAGCTAGAAAAGGCGGGTGCCGTTTATGGATGGCAACCCGACCCTGGACTGCCACCGCCCTGCCGTTTATAAACAGCAGGCGGACGGCAAGAGGTTAAGAGTTTAGATGCAGTTTAAATGGGAAATTTGCCCAACCCACTATTTATTCAGTTTTCAGTATAGAGTGATTTAGGCAGCTGGCATGTGTGCATACCATCAATATAAAGCTGTACATTTCCTGTGTCCATTTTACTGACCCCCCCCCCCCCAGATCTAGTATGCTTGTCATCTATAATGTGCAATGAAACTATTAGATTTGTTATGCTGTTTTTATAAATGTGAAGACATTTCTGTAACACAAACGTCAGAATAATTGGGTTCATTTAAATATAAGTGATAAAATTCTTGTTACACACAGAAATCTCATAGAAATAGTTTGTGTTTTTCAGTGAATTAAAATGGAAATGTATATTTGCCTTTTGCAGCTAGTGGCTGTTACTTCACTCTTCTTCATCCTGCTGTCTATTACTACTTTCTGTTTGGAAACTCATGAAGCTTTTATTGTGGACATAAATGTAACAGAGGTTGTCATAGTGGGAAATGTGACAGAAACCCTTGTGATGAAAGAAGTGGAAACAGAGCCCATTCTAACATATATAGAGGGTGTCTGTGTTTTCTGGTTTACATTGGAGTTCCTGGTTCGAATTGCCTGCTGTCCAGATAAACTGATTTTTATTAAGAACATGCTAAACATCATAGACTTTGTAGCCATACTTCCATTTTACCTGGAGATAGGTCTTAGTGGGCTGTCATCCAAGGCTGCGAGGGATGCCCTAGGATTCCTGCGTGTAGTACGCTTTGTCAGGATATTGCGCATCTTCAAACTGACTAGACATTTTGTTGGGCTACGAGTTCTTGGACATACCCTGCGAGCTAGCACCAATGAATTTCTTCTTCTAATCATCTTTTTAGCTTTAGGGGTTCTAATATTTGCAACTATGATCTATTATGCAGAAAGAATAGGTGCAAAACCATCAGACCCAAGTGGAAGCAATCACACGCACTTCAAGAACATCCCAATAGGGTTCTGGTGGGCTGTAGTAACTATGACTACACTTGGATATGGAGACATGTATCCACAGACATGGTCTGGTATGCTGGTGGGTGCCTTGTGTGCTCTAGCTGGAGTACTCGTTATTGCCATGCCGGTTCCAGTTATTGTGAATAATTTTGGAATGTATTATTCTCTTGCTATGGCAAAACAAAAGCTTCCAAAAAAGAAAAAGAAACATGTCCCTAAGCCTACTCAGCTGGACTTCCCATCTACAGCTAAATCGGAGGACTCCTTACATTGTACGAGCACTCAAAGTGAATCCTGTCCATTGAGAGTAGAAGATGTTACAGAAAAGAAGACAGGTAAGATGCAAAACAAACATGTGTTGTGACATAGATTGACATCTTGGCTTTTTAAAGAGAGGCATCAGGTAACTATCAAACGTGATATGAAAACGGCACAGATGTACTTCCATGATGATAATGTAATTTCTGTAATTCTGGTATATGTAGAGAATACCGCTAATATTTTACATTACACGTATCCCAATGTAATCCGATATCACTTTATTGTCTTCTATCAGGGCTGGTTCACACCAAATGCAGTCCAGTGAATTTTTGATCTCCACCAAAAATGCATGTCCAGTGTTTTCTATGTATTTTAATGGTCCTAGTTCACATTGATGCAGTCAACAAAAGTAGAACTGCTGCATTTTTACTGTATGGAATACATCTGGAAGGCAGCAAAATACATGTAAATGCACCGGGATGCACAATGTCCTGTGTTTTTTCAAATGTCAAAAAAAAAAAAAAAAGGAAACAAACTTACTTGAAAGTGTTGAAAACGAATTCCAAGAATCATATAAACACATATGCAAAAATTAATCTGGAACACAGAAATTGTGGTGTGAACCAGCCCTTAAACCTTTTTCAACATCAAAAGATGGTTAAATATTATAATGCTGGTTATACACACAGTAAAATGTAAAATGATTTTTATGGTGAATGACTCATATGCTTCAAAATGGTTGCATTAGCGGGTAATGTGCTTAAAACAATTTATTTTTTTTAAATGAATAACTAGCCCTAGCAGAAGACAGTTAATTTCAACCAAATAATTAGATAAAATATTACCTTTTTTTAACTGATCATTGTTTATTCTAACGTGCATGGCCAGCATAATATCTGACTGCTAGGATGAATAGATACAATTTAGGGCTCATTCACACTGGCCTCAAGGCCTGTACAACTCACGAGAGCCATGTTTTTGTTTTGGAGCTGCATGCAGGCAACCTATGAGTTTGACAGGCATGTAGGGACAGTGTGTAGCTCTGGCCCTCCTGCCCGTACCTGCATGTCTGTCAAACTCCGATGTTGGTGGGTCCATACAGTTGCTGCATCTCCATTCAATAACATAGGCTATCTGCACCCAGCTCCAAAAACATAAACAAATAGGTCTTGCATGCTGTACAGACCCCTGTGTGTAATAAAAGAGCTTCAGATAGAATGTTTTTAATAGCCAGTAAGTATTACAACAACTGCCAGCTTTATATAACTGTGTTCTCATTGGAGACATGTCTATTTACTTCTAGTCTCTGGTTGACCACACAGGAAGTGAGGGACAGGAAAAAGAAATGACACAGGTTCTAGTTTAATTTGGGCTTTAATATCAAATTACATTTCTGCTCCAGCCAATCTTTTTTGTTTGGGATTGAATGGACAAGGGTTAGGACCTCCGTCAGTTTCTTATTGCTGTTTAGGGAGATTTACTCTCACTTCCTGTGGAGACAGGAATGATCTTTTAACAATATTGTTATTGCTATCTGTACTTTCCTGTTCTGGTGAAACTGCTTCTCCTGTTTTTGTTTTTTGCTTAAGTAAATTAAAGAGACAGCACTTGAGGAAAAATCACCTAAATGGGGTCACAGACAAAAATCAAAACCTGACAGCAATGTTAACTCTTTACTATGTTCACTGTGGTAAGCCTAATGTTTCTTTACAAATAGACTTTGATGACTATACATAATTTAAAATTCTTGAAATTCATATAAATAGGTGAACATACACTATATTGCCAAAAGTATTGGGATGCCTGCCTTTACACGCACATGAACTTTAATGGCATCCCAGTCTCAGTCAGTAGAGTTCAATATTGCGTTGTCCCACCCTTTCCAGCTCTAGCAGCTTCAACTCTTCTGGGAATGCTGTCCACAAGGTTTAGAAGTGTGCCTATGCGAATGTTTGACCATTCTTCCAGAAGCACATTTGTGAGGTCAGGCAATGATGTCAGCCGAGAAGGCCTGGCTCGCAGTCTCCACTCATAATTCATCCCAAAGGTGTTCTATCAGGTTGAGGTCAGGACTCTCTTCAGGCTAATCAATTTCTTCCATCCCAAACTTGCTCAGCCATGTCTTTATGGACCTTGCTTTGCGCACTTGTGCATTGGAACAGGAAGGGGCCATCCTCAAACAGTTCCCACAAAGTTGGAAGCATGAAATTGTCCAAAATGTCTTGGTATGTTGACGCCTGAAGAATTCCCTTCACTGGAACTAAGGGGCCAGGCCCAGCCCCTGGAAAGCAATCCCACACCATAATCACCTCTCCACCAAACTTTATACTTGGCACAATGCAGTCAGGCAAGTACTGTTCTCCTGGCAACTGCCAAACCCAGACACATCCATTAGATTGCCAGACAGATGAGCTTGATATGTCACTCCAGAGAACACATCTCCACTACTCTAGAGTACAGTGGTGGCGTGGTTTTACACCACTGCATTCGTTGCTTTGCATTGCAATTGGTGATGTAAGGCTTGGATGCAGCTGCTTGGCCATGGAAACCCATTTCATGAAGCTGTCTATGCACTGTTGTGCTAATCTGAAGGCCACACGAAGTCTGGAGGTCTTTAGCTATTGATTCTGCAGAGAGTTGGTGATTTTTTCGTACTGTGCGCTTCAGCATGCACTGACCCCGCTTTATCATTTTACATGGCCTACCACTTGGTGGCTGAGTTGCTGTTGTTCCCAGTTGCTTCCAATTTGTTATAATATGACGAACAGTTGACCGTAGAATATTTAGTAGCCAGGAAATTTCATGGATGGACTTACTGCACAGGTGGCAACCTATCACGGTACCACGCTTGAATTCAGTGAGCGACCCATTCTTTCACAAATGTTTGTAGAAGCAGTCTGCATGCCTAGGTGCTTGATTTTATACACCTGTGGTCATGGAGGTGATTGGAACACCTGAATCCAATGATTTGGAGGGGTGTCCCAGTACTTTTGGCAATTTAGTGTATATGCAAAGGCTGGTTAACCTTCAATTAAACTTCAGTGCTCTATCTTGTCATTGCATGTAGCTATGCATAACCTTGTTTTAAATTTATTTAGACTGTTGCTGAAATGCAGTGCAAAGATGGTATTCGAATAAAATATTCTATACTTGACACGTAAATCCGAGATCAAAACAAAACTACTTGTTAGTGACTGGTAAAGTGATATTTATTAAAGGCCCAGGTTTTTATCCACAAAATAAAAAATGTTATGCTTGCCTACTTTGTGTAAGGATATTGCACAGATCCGTCCCTTACCTGCACTTCTAGGGTCACCTGTCGGCACTGTCTGATCCTTTTCCTTCTGAATGTGCCTCCATAGGAAGTTGTGTGCTATGGGGGCACACATGCAGGCTTGCACACAGTGCCGTTTTTCCCTGTCCCCCACTCTCTCTTGGCAGCAGGAGGCAATGGCTCCTGCTACCACCAGAGCCTCCAGTGAATACAGGAAGAGGAGAGAAGAGCTGCATCAGCGCTGGATCGAGACTCAGGTAAGTGTTTATGCAGGGCTAAGATAATTTGATCTGATGTTGTTTTAAACTCTTCCAATCTAGAGCAATTGTTTGCATTATTATCATAGAATATCTGTCTAGATTACAGTCTATATTTTCAGGAAAATACAATAATTAAAATTTTTTTTTGTACAAAATAAAACTTGAGGTTGTGTCAAGTAAATAAATACCATATGTGTCAAATCCCAAAACTGTGTGCATCTGTGAAATCTCGAACATTTAAGTTGATTCTCTTATTGCCTGTACAGCTCATCAGTTTAGAATTATCCTTAAAGGGATGGTTCACCTTCACCAAAGTACTGCCTATGCAGATAAGGGGCATTTGTTGATAAACAAACTGTGTGTCTCTGACTAAAGTTGACTAAATGTTGAAATACACAGGGCATGTGTAGCACATTTCTCTGTCCTGATTCTGGGACCTCCCCAAGTATACAGTAATTGTCGGCTTTGATTCAGCAAAGTCGGGATCATTGTATACTCAGAGGTTTTGGCACCTTCAGCAGTCTGAAATGGTGTGTATAAATAACACTTGCTTAGACTGGTTTATAGAAAAAAAATACAATGTAACAATGTTTCTTTTGTATCTTTCCGTTCATTCGTTCAAAGGAATGAACTTTGATCTGTAAAGGATATCAGTTAAAGCAACCTGACAAGCTAAAAAAAAAAACCAAGAAGATAAACTTTAACTCCTTCCCGTCAAGCCTATTGTACAATGACGGCCAAGTGGGAACCATATGACGTCCTCCCAGGATTGCGTCTCTCACATGCCCCACAGGCTGCAGGCTCTGGCGCGATCTGTCACTGGCTGTGTCCACAGGACATGGCTAATGACAGATCACTACACCAGCCTACTGCCATTGTCATGTGATCTCTGTGACCAATCTCAGCAAATCACATGACCTTTGTAAACCATGACAATGTAAACTTCCTTACATGCCATTCATTGCTTACAACTGTGCTGCAAGCTGTGATTGATCACATGTACAGACTGGGCTAACCACAGCCAATCTGTAGCATGTGATCAGCTATTGCTGATCACAACAAACAACTACTGAATGAATCAGTTTCATTCAGTAAAAATGCTTGCTTATACCAGTGGTCTCCAAACTGCGGCCCGAGGACCGGATGTGGCCCTTTGCTTGCTTTTGTCTGCCCCATGAGGCACTATTCCAATCACTGACTCCAATGATGGGGCACTGTTCCTCCCACTGACACCAACAATGAAGCATCGTCCTTCCTTCTGACACCAATGATGGGACACTATTCCTCCCACTGACACCAATGATGGGGCACTATTACTCCTCCTGACCACATGCGCTGTCTAATTTTGAAAAACCTACTGACCACCAAGTTTGAGACATTGTGGAGTCCCACTGATGCTGGGGCATTTTCTACTCCCACTGGCCACAGTCCAGCCCTCCTAAAGTTTGAAAGACTGTAAACTGGCCCTGGCTTATACCAATGTAATTTGTTGGTATAAGCAATCATAACAAGTAAGGAAAAAAAAAAATCCTGAGCACTTGTCCAGAGTAGTACAATGTTACTATGGCAATATTGTATTGCTCTGGTCACAGGAGTAGAGGAAAAAATAAAGTATTAAAGTAATTTACATTTTTTTTTAACATACTGTCGCCAGTCAGTGTCCCTGATCACTGCCATGCCAGCTATATGATGAAGTTGTACTGCACTAGTGACAGTATATTAAAAACAAAAAAGTAGAAATCTTTTCATTTTTTTCCCACAAAATTATGACAAAAAATTAAAATAAAATAAAACTCACCATACCTCTTATTAAATGCCTCACACTGTCTACTTTCCAAAAAAGTGGTAATTTTGGGGGTATTTGTACTGTCCTGGTGTTTTTGGGCCTCAAGAAAATAACCAGCCATCAGTACATCAGGATTTATCAATTTTTAGATATTTATCATAGTTTGTGGACTCTATAACTTTTCTACCAACTAAATAATAAACACTGATTTGGGTTATTTTGGATTATTTTCTCCAAAGACATAGCAGAGTACATTTTGGCCTAAATATGTGTATAAAGATTATTCATTTGAAAGTTATTATTCATAGGCAAGTGGTTAATAAAATATTCATCTTGTTAACCCTTAGTTTACTTTAATTAGCCCTAATTAACACCCTATTCTCCTCCCTTCAACAATTATTTTCCTGCTGATTTTTTTCATTTTCTGTTTATTAACTTATAATATTTAAAGGTTTTTGGTTAGTTTGTTAATATTTTTACATATTTAACATACATTTACAAATTTTCCATTTAAAAAAGTTCAAAAATTGAAAAAATAAAAATTAACTTTAATTTGAAAATGACTATACAATGCTTTTGTACCAGAACCATAAAATTAGTGTTATTTAAAGATACAAATTACAGAATAAAATTCACACTTTGTATGTGCAATAACAAGTATATAAAGTGCTTTTTGCTTTGCTTTTCTGTGTTTTACTGTTTAAGGCTTGCTAAAAAAAAATCATTGTTGCAAGCCAATATCATAAAAAGAGAGCCTTGTTTGTCCTGGAAAAAATAAAAACAATATTTGTAAAACCTTGTTTCACTAACCACTTGCCCTCTTCCTGACCAGACCATTTTTTTTATATATGGCGTTGCCTTACTTTAACTGACAATTGCACAGGCAACACTGTACATAAATTTTATATCCTTTTTTCCCCGCAAATAGACCTTTCTTTTGGTGGTGTTTGATCACCTCTGTGGTTTTTACTTTTTTTTATAAACAAAAAGGTTTTTTATAAACAAAAAGACTGACAATTTTGAAAAAAACAATATTTATTTTCTACTATAAAACATACCCAATATAAAAAAAAAAACCAAAACATTCTTCAAAATTTAGGCCAAAATGTATTCAGCTCAGGGTGGATAAAAATCAATGATTTTTTTAAAAAAATTATTTTTATTTAAATCGGATTTTTTTTATTTAAATCGGATTTTTTCAATTTAAATCTGATTTAAATCTGATTTTTTTAAATAAAATGCTTTTTGAGGAAAATATATTACCATCCAAAGGTTATTCCATCATAAAATAAAGATTAGTTTTTTTAATTATGTAGAATAAGGCTGTATATGTTTAATTTTTTTGGTAAATAAATTCCATTAATCCATTCACAATGTCATGCTCTTCCAGAGGTTTTTGTAAGATTATTGGGCAGTTTCTCTGCCTACAAGATATTATCACAGATGCTTGGTTTACTTTTGCAGTTCTCAAAACTGAATTCGACTCAGCGGAGATCACATGCCTCTTCTTCACAGCAAAAATGTTATAACATGAACAGAGTTAAGAAAAAGACCTTAATCCTAACTTCTACAAACCTATGAATACAGAATCAACCCATTCAGTGCTAAGTTTCAAGAAGTTCAGTGAATAGAATAGAAACAATATTTTTCTGATTGTTTGGAGTGGAATAGATCTGCACAAGAAGTGAAACTAAGTGTGAGAAGGAAGGGGCTGACAGTCTAAGTTTCTTAAAATATATATATTTTGTTTAGCCAAATTAGTTAACAAACATGGATGTTTGTTTAAGCAAATAACATATGTTGTAATGTTATTGTTTCAGTTGAATAAATCTATTTAAATTGGTATTATTAAAGTAATGATTATTTTTCTCCTTCCTAAGTACAACAGAAAAGTTGTCCAAATATGAATGATTAACCTATTAAACTGGGGATAAAAAAAACTAATATGAAAAGTTGTTATTCTAAAAATCTTCATCTACTTGCATATTAAACTTATACCAGCAAGAATTAGTAGAAAACTATGATTTAAATCAAGCCTTACTGACTAGTGATTTAAATCGTGATTTAAATCAGTTTGATTTAAATCAAATCCACCCTGATTCTGCTACATATTTTTGGTTTAAGTCCAGTGGCACACAGCAGAAGGAAGGCTCTGGCAGGCAATGGGTTAAAACAATGACAAAAGGTATATGAGCGCTAGGTAGTGCAGGACAATGGTTAAGTCCAGGGGGTACACAGCAGAAGGCAGACTGGCAGGCAATGGGTTCAGGGGGCACACAGCACAAGGCAGGCTCTGGCAGGCAATGGGTTAGTCCGGGGGCACACAGCAGAAGGCAGACTGGCAGACAATGGGTTGCGAGCAGGGGAAGATACCCCTGCCCAGGTCCTGCTCCGGTCTTTTATCTTCAGAGCAGGATGCTCCCAGGTTGCCAGGTAATGGCCACCCTGGTGTCGGGTAGCTGTGGCAACAAGCCCCGCCCCTCAATCCGGCCACAGAAAGGGAGCGTAGCCTTTGTCTCCAGCGGGTGCAGAGCACGGAAACATCAGAGCTGTCCTGTGCCCTCCAAGACAAGGGGAGGGGGGCACGCGGCAACATCCAGGCAGTCTGCATGTGAAGAATCCACATGCATGCACAGTGGGTCGGCAGACTCCTCGGCGCTCAGCCGAGCATAGGTGTGGGGACTCCCAGCAGGAGGCAGCTCCCTGGCGCCCAGCACACCACTTTATGTGGGCTACGTGCGGGCGCAGGGGCATGCAATGGGGAAGGGAATGTGCAGAGATCCGAAGGGGGGGAGAAGAGAGGGAGCAGGGGAGGGGGGACCATGACACAACCCCACACCATAATCCCCCCTCCACCTAACTTTACACTTGGCACAATGCAGTCAGGCAAGTACTGTTCTCATGGCAACAACTAAACCCAGACATGTCTATCGGATTGCCAGACAGAAGCTTGATTTGTCACTCCAGAGAACATGTTTCCACTGCTCTAGTCCGGCAGTGTGCTTTTCCACCATTGCATCTGATGCTTTGCATTGTACTTGGTGATGTAAGGCTTGGATGCAGCTGCTCAGCCATGGAAACCCATTCCATGAAGCACTCTACGCACTGTTGTGCTAAACTGAAGGCCACATGAAGTTTGGAGGTTTTTAGCTCCAAACAGCAACTCATCCATGAAGTGGTAGGCCACGACAAGAGTGGGGTCACAGCATGTTGAAACTCACAGTGCACAGAAGTCGCCAACTGACTGTAGAGTCAATACTCTACAGTCAGTTGGCGACTTCTGTGCACTGTGACTTTCAACATGCTGTGACCCCACTCTTGTCATTTTACGTGGCCTGCCACTTCATGGATGAGTTGCTGTTGTTCCTAGCTGCTTCCACTTTGTTATAATACCACTAACAGTTGACTGTGGTATATTTAGCAGCAAGGAAATTTCACAGAAGAACATACTGCTCAGATGGCTGCCTATCATGGTACCACACAAAAGATATGTCATATAATAGTGCCGCGCATAAAAGTCCATAATGTGTGCTTGATCCATGCCTTTATAGTTTGTTCACAAACAGGTGCTCTTTATTGCTTATATCCACATATATTCCTATAGGTGCTCCTTCACCAGAGACATACATATATACTCTCACCTCCTTTTATGACCCAAATTGCATAGGTCAAATACGGTCTTTCCCTTTTAATCCTGGTAGGTATACTGCATAGATGACTCCACTTTCCTCCTCACTCTGCTGCAAACAGTACCGGCTCCTCTTTATCCCACAAATCCTCCGCATATGTAAACAGAAATGCGTCCGTTAAACTGTATGGTACCAGAACTGAGGTGTGGGTGTGCTGCTGTTAGATTTTCGAAAGATGCCGTTGGAGATCTAACAGCAGCACACCCACACCTGTATTCACCGTTGTTGCATAATCAAATGGTCTGGATGCTTTAATTCATATATGAGGTTATAGAGATATATGCGCTGCACTATTATATGACATATCTTTTGTGTGTGAAAAAGTGTCAGCAGCACTGGTATACACAGGAATTTGAGGAATTATTTGTTGTGCTGAAGTACCACACTTGAATTCATTGAGCTCCTGAGAGCGACCCACTCTTTCACAAATGTTTGTAGAAGCAGTCTGCATGCCTGTGTGTTTGATTTTATACAGCTGTCGCCATGGAGGTGATTGGAACACCTGAATACAATAATTTGGAGGGGTTTCCCAATACTTTTGGCATCATAGTGTAGTGTATATACATTCACAAGTTATCCATCTCACCAAATAATCCATGGGGGTTTCTTTGGATTTCTTCTTTATTTTTGGACTTTACTTTATTATTTTGTGTATATATGCAATATATTTTTATGCAGATGTTATATGCACTGTCTGAGAAGTAGGGATACTATTGGGTTGCACTGCACTTATATTGGAAATAATATAATGGAATTGTTTTTATTTATTTATACTAGTAATGGTGGCAATCAGTGACTTCTAGCAGGACTGCGTTATTGCGGTGGACATTTTTACACTAACACTATGTGGGAACCAGTGACACTAATACAGTGCTAAATATTTGATCTACTAATGACACCGGTTGGGAAGGGGATAGCATATAGGGTGTCAAAGGGTTAAATGTGTGTCTAGCTATGTGCTTCGTGTACATTAGGTGGTGCTGTTACTAGGGGAAGTGAAGGATCGTGTTCCAAGCTTTGCAGGGACACACAATCTTTCACTTCAACTGTCAGAACTGTCTTTTCTTTCTCCTGCCCGGCGAGCGGTGGGTGCTGGCGAACATCCGTTCACTGGCACTCGCAGATCAGCTTCTGCTGTGAGTGTTCATAGCAGAAGCAAGCTGCCACCGCCACGTGTCCCCTATGGCAGATGTGCAAAATTATGTGTGTGTGTATATATACATGATTTTGTACAGGAGGGCTTCAAATGGTTAAGCAATGACAAAGTTATTGCTGAATAAACAGGTCCATAGCAGAAATGTAATACTCTGGTCTATAGGTGGGAGAACAGGTTTGAGAGGTCACATGGCTAAGCACAGAGAGTGCTGAATCTGCTCTTTATCCAGTTTTCTAGGTGGGATTCTCACAGCTGTAAAACCGCAAGTGCTCACTTAAGGGTTCATACTGCACAGGGGAGATTGAGGACATTATCTGTTGTGTTACAGGGTTCCGTGGAGGAGAGTTTGGGGTTGGAATGTTAGAAGGGGGAAGGGGACTGCACTCCCAAACACAGTGAAAGTGATCAAGCAACTCTGACCACCAAGATATTACTTTTACAGAATAGGCCTGAGCTGACTGCACAATGCATAAAACAAATCACAGCTGCTGCTGCAGCCATGGACTACATAGTACCCATGTACTGTGTGCTGAACTAGTTAGATGAAAATAAGCTTTAACCAGATCTGTCTAAACATATCTGTATGCTCAGCAAATTTTGATCTACAGAGAACTCTAGTGCTCATGCTTGGTTTCTTTTCACATATGGGAATGAATAAAAACAATTGGTTATGGTCAGGAATACAGGAATACTCATTTGTTGTGACATGGAAAGGCTTAATGTCAAATGTTGGAAAATGTGTTATAGATTTCCTGTCAGTTAAACAGCTAATAGTTGATTTTGTAATAAAGAAGAAACAAAGTATTAAAGATTAAAAAAAAAAATTTAAAACATTGAAACCCTGGATTTGAAATGTGCACCCACATTTACATTTGCTTTCTCTGTAGTACCTGGGTCCACATGTATGATCCATGTTCAGCCATGCTAGTTCTTTCCTACCTTTTCTACCATTCTCACGAAGTCCCATTCCTTCATCTGTCTTTTTTTTTCTTCCTTTCACCCTCTCATATAATTTTTAACACTCTCTTCCTTACTGAATAGGTATCCAACAGCTAAGTTATGTCTGAATTTACATCTCAGCATTTTCACCCGATGCGTTTTTTGGAAAGGGTCAGTGACTTTTTTAAACACAAAACATTGCATTTTTGGTTCTATAGACGTCAATGGAAAAGCATGTAGTGCGTTTTTGCCGTGTTTTTGGTGCGTTTTGTGTATTAATCTGCCTATCAACAATAAAAAATGTAGAATAAACCACAAAACGTGGCAAAAATGCATGTGCAAAAAACGCAAAATGCACTGCAGAAATGGATCAATTGCAAAGTGCATAGGTGTGAACCTAGCCTAACATATCATGAACACCAGAGGATTATACGCTAAAATGTTAATATCAGCAGTACTTCACTTTGGTAAGCTAGCCACTTTTCTATACCTCTCATTCAGCTGCAAAGGCTAAACGAGAGAAAACAATTGATTCCATCATCCACTCTTAACAGTGTAGATGAAGGATTCACCCCTGTTGGCTTTTGTAGTCAGCAGCCTGTGGGACCCACTGCTGCTAAATACACAAAACAGGCAACCCTTCTCTACCTAGCTCCAAAAATCAACTTTTGTTGAGCCAGGTGCTGCCAACAGAGCCACCACAGCTCAAAATTCACCCAGTTCAGCAGGAATTGGCCAAAATTCAAGCGGTGCATGGCCAGGATAGTTCGCCCGGAGAACTAAAAATTTTAAAGAAATATAATTGTAAAAAAAAAAAAGAAACCGCATCAGCTTTTTGAATCTTAACCTATGCCAAAGATGTACGTGTAGTGTATAGCTTATTCCTGTACCATTTGGCATTGCTACCAAACCATGGCCATTCCATGAACTAATTAATATTCATTAAATTTTCTCTTTACTGACTTCCAAAGCTGCAGGCCTTCTTCCCAGTCCTGAATGTGTGCATTTCAACGGAAGTCTCCTTAATTCTCATGTGAGCCTAGGAGTGGACAAAAATTGGCAGCATGAAAGAAGAGGAAGTCAAGAGTGGCCATCTCCTTTACTGTCTGAGCAGAGTGTGGGATATTAGCACAGAGGATGACAGGATTTCTTGTCTTTGGTGCTCTGATTGCTAAGGAAAGGCATGAACAAGCCAAAAAAGTAGTGGTCTGCTGCCACAGGTAAAATGTAGCAGGTTAATTTCCTATTGGATTCATATTTTATTCTAAACAAAGTTTTGTTGTTTTTGTTTGTTTTTTTAATGTGGCTTGTTAACACAGAGGCTGCACATGAGGTTCTATATGCATATGTTGTTACCTTGTCTTCTGTAAGAAGTGTAATCAGCCTGCTCAGGCAAAAAGGTTAGACCACTCATAGAAGGCCACTAATAGGACACAATCTGCAAACTAGTCTTAAGATAGACCTGAAATCCATTTTATTAAAAGTTGTGAGGGGGTGGATAAATAAGATGTAATAGATGGAAAGAATGTTATATCTGAACAGTGAACCTCCCCTTTCAAATGGCCAAGTTTCAAGGCTTCTAGACATCTTCACAGAAGGCAACATGGAGCAGCATTCTGTGCGAAGGTAAGTATTTTCTTTCTTGTTTTTACTCTTCAGGCCAATTCCATTTTATTCTTTCCATGCAAAACTAATATTATCTAAGTAATATCTAAATTCCATATTCTTACTTGAATCTTGGAGCTGTTCTTCCACATCTGTCCAGTAATCCAGCATGAAACAATACTTGAACTGGGCCTCTTTGTAGGGGTTTCCTGCAATACAGTCTGGTCACTGCTTCTCTTTCCTTGTGCACGGTGACTGGTTTTGCATCCCCGCCCCCCATAGTAAAAACTAGCAGGGTTTATTACACTCCCTTACTCTAAAAAATTAAATTAAAAATAAGTTTAAACTTTAGTTCTACTTTAAGGGTTAGAATCATTGCACCCCTGCCACTTTCAAAGTGTGTGTGTATGTATATACAGTGAAGGAAATAAGTATTTGATCCCCTGCTGATTTTGAATGTTTGCCCACTCACAAAGAAATTACACTGTTCAACAGGTAAAAAGTTTTGGGCATAAAATTAGCTAATCTTACATAATTTTGGGGTGCTGAAAACGAAAATGACCCTAAAAAATGTTGATTGGCTCTAGTTTCCATGATATATTCACCCATCTAATGACGTAAGCCATTCAAAATTATGATGCAACTTCAGCTGCATATTGCGCAATTGATACTGGTGACCAATAGAAAATTGCATGTATACTGAGATGATGCAATATTAGCCTTTAATTGCATCACTTCACTGCATAAAAGCTGCAGTATCTGTAGCTGATTGTAGTTCGACAGCGTCTTTACATTTCGTTTTATGCTTATATAGGCTACTCAGTAATGCCTCGAACTTGTGTGAATAAAGCAGATAATTTCTGCTATATCTGCGGTGAAATAACTTTTATCTCACAAAAAAGGAGGATAACAGGAATGATTAAGAAAGCCTACAACTTGTATTTTGGCTGCAGGATAGGAGACCAGGACAAGAGCTGGGCACCACATATATGCTCCAATTCTTGTGGGACGGCACTGGAGCAATGGTTGAATGGAAAAAAGGCATCTATTGCCTTTCGCTGTGCCAATGATTTGGAGAGAGCCAACAGATCATGTTAGTAATTGTTGCTTTTGTATGGTGCCTCCAATTGTAAAAGGGCTAAATAAGAAGAAAAAGTTATCTGTGCACTATCCAAATATTCCATCGGCAATACGTCCAGTTCCTCATGGAGAGGGGCTACCAATTCCTAAAGCACCAGAATCCTTCGTGGTTGAGTCAAGTGACGAAGAACCTGAAGCGTGTAGTCACGTGCAGTTGTAAGAGATAGCCCTTTCCTCGAATACAAGAGAAAAGCCAAGAGAAGCAAAACCGACACAAACTGAAGACAAAACTAGTGAGAATCCTAAGTATTAAAATGATTCAACTTAGCTTATGGCTATAATTTTTCTTGGTAATCCTATGCAATATATTATGCCATTTAGGCTTTGTTATGTAGTCAATATCACTTGCTTTATATTTGTGGAAAGACATCTATCTATATAATTATTGTGCATTATGTAGTCATTACGCCTATAGTAGAAAACTTTCCGTTTACAGAAAAACTAGAGCCAATTGACAAATTTCATTGTTATATTTGAACTCAGAATGTGAAATTCATTAAGAAATGGATCCTTTTGTTTCCAAAACTGGCAAAAAATAAAAATTTGTTGAACAGTGTTATCAGTCTAAAAGTCATGGTAGGTGTATTGTAACACTGAGAGACAGAATAGCAACAAAAATTCAAAAGAAATGCATGTCTAACAAATTGTTCTAACATGTTCATGTGGGAAATAAATATTTGATCCCCTATCATTCAGCAGGATTTCTGGCTACCAGGTATCTTTCATACAGGTAACAAGCTGTGATTAGAAGCAGTCTCTTACAATACACCTACCATTCAATTTTTAGACTGATCATTACTTTGTGAGTGTGCAAGCATTCAAAATCAGCAGAGGATCAAATACTTATTTTCTTCACTGTGTGTATATGTGTGTATATAGAATCTGGTATAGCTGTGCATAGTAACCAATTAGCTTCTAACTTGTTCATTATTGTTACTAAACCCAGGACCCTGCATTCACTATATCTGATCTGCCACAGTACGCAGAACAAGTAAATGCAATTATTTTAGTAATTATAAACTGCTAAATGCGTTTTTACCTTAGAGCAGTCTTGTTGCTTCTATCAGTGTCCAGCTCAGCACTAGCTAAAGCTTGTAGGAGGAGTTTTCTTTTTGCTCTAGGAGAATGCAAAACTCCTGACCTCTGTCTGACCAGTGCTGATTGGCCCTGAGCTCCACTCTTCCAAGAAAAAAAACCCTCTAGCAATACACACTGAACTGAGCATGTGCAAATGCCTACGGTTTAGTCTGTCTTATCAGGGGATAAGAGGTGGTCGCTTGAAGAAGGGGAACAACAGAGAAGAAAGGATCAAACTGCCTTTTTACACCATGCAGAAGATTAACCCCTTCCACAGTGATTATAACCAGCATGCTTTACTGCATATACAGGCTGATTTTACTGTCTTGGGTTTAGTAACACCTTAAGCTTTGACAATAAAACCTAGAAGCTGATTGCTAATTACGCACTGTTGCACCAGATTCTCTGTGCATACTACCAGCAAAATCTGTGCACAAAATGATCCTGCTGCTTCCCCCAAAATATAAAACTGAGCAAACTTTCAGTACAATAGTATGAGTGCATTGTAGACTAAATATCAATAAAGGCATGTGTTCTCTTCACAATTAATTTGTGTTTTATCACATTTGAAATAAACTATGTTACAAAGAGTGTTTGTTAATGTGTGAGGCCTACAGCATGGGTCATACCAAATTGGCAGCCACATTTCACTAGCACAGTTGCCAAAAATAGCTTATTAGTTTTGCATAGCTGTTTCTAATGCTGATTATATTTCCCCGAACCTAGTTCTATGCACATTACACATGTTCCTACCCATTTCAAACAATTCAGTCTGTCTGAACTGAGAAATACAGTGGGGCAAAAAAGTATTTAGTCACCCAATTGTGCAAGTTCTCCCACTTAAAAAGATGAGAGAGGCCTGTAATTGGCATCATAGGTAGACCTCAACTATGAGAGACAAAATGAGAAAAAAAATCCAGACAATCAAATTGGCTGATTTGGAAAGAATTTATTTGCAAAATATGGTGGAAAATAAGTATTTGGTCACCTACAAACAAGCAAGATTTCTGGCTCTCACAGACCTGTACCTTCTTCTTTAAGAGGCTCCTCTGTCCTGCACTCATTACCTGTATCAATGGCACCTGTTTGAACTTGTTATCAGTATAAAAGACACCTGTCCAAAACCTCAAACAATCAATCAATAAGCTCCTATGTTGAAACCCTACACACAAAATCACAACTTTCTCCCTAGAAAGTATACAATCTAATATATCCTTTTTTGTGATACACATAAATCCCCAAAAATTATCTTTACACTCAATAGATGATATAGATATATAAAAAAATCATATATGAAAATTATGTATAAATAAACCCAAAAATGTCCAAAATCCCAAACAAAATATTTTCTTTCAATCCAGTGATGCAAAAATTGGTGCTAAGACTCCAAGATTACCTCAAAGAAAAATAGAAAAAAGAAAATACATAGTGCATTACCCTTTTCAAAAATTATATATATATACCTCACTCCGTGCACAACACAAAAACACACTCAAACTCATTTTTGTGCAAAATAAATCCACTATATATCTCAATCCAAAATTAAATAAATAAATAAAGTAAAATAAGTGAACCCAAAACGTGAAAAAACGTGATCACTCCACTCACAAGTGAAATAGTGATGCTAGGTACTAGTACCCTCTAAACTTCAGCCAAAAAAGTGATGCTAGGTACTTTTACCCTCTTGCAGTATTTTAAAGCATGAAGTGACATAGGGGATCCGTATTTCTCAATCCATCATATCTTTAGATTTTCTCCCAACTCCTCATAGAAGCATAAAACAGGCTCTTTAGGCAGAATCAATAAAATAGGATAAATTTTAATAGCAACTCACATTAAAAACAGGGATATCCAGCTTCCTATAATCCTCTTTCAAGTTTCAGGTTGGAAACCACATGTTTCCAACCAAAAAAATGGCCGCGGCGACACTTCCGGTTAGCGTGCGTGATGGTGTCACTCCCTAACGCGTTTCGTCACTTCCGGACTTCATCTGAAGGGATCCCTTCAGATGAAGTCCGGAAGTGACGAAACGCGTTAGAGGAGTGACGCCATCACGCACGCACGCTAACCGGAAGTGTCGCCGCGGCCATTTTTTTGGTTGGAAACATGTGGTTTCCAACCTGAAACTTGAAAGAGGATTATAGGAAGCTGGATATCCCTGTTTTTAATGTGAGTTGCTATTAAAATTTATCCTATTTTATTGATTCTGCCTAAAGAGCCTGTTTTATGCTTCTATGAGGAGTTGGGAGAAAATCTAAAGATATGATGGATTGAGAAATACGGATCCCCTATGTCACTTCATGCTTTAAAATACTGCAAGAGGGTAAAAGTACCTAGCATCACTTTTTTGGCTGAAGTTTAGAGGGTACTAGTACCTAGCATCACTATTTCACTTGTGAGTGGAGTGATCACGTTTTTTCACGTTTTGGGTTCACTTATTTTACTTTATTTATTTATTTAATTTTGGATTGAGATATATAGTGGATTTATTTTGCACAAAAATGAGTTTGAGTGTGTTTTTGTGTTGTGCACGGAGTGAGGTATATATATATAATTTTTGAAAAGGGTAATGCACTATGTATTTTCTTTTTTCTATTTTTCTTTGAGGTAATCTTGGAGTCTTAGCACCAATTTTTGCATCACTGGATTGAAAGAAAATATTTTGTTTGGGATTTTGGACATTTTTGGGTTTATTTATACATAATTTTCATATATGATTTTTTTATATATCTATATCATCTATTGAGTGTAAAGATAATTTTTGGGGATTTATGTGTATCACAAAAAAGGATTTATCAAAACCTCAAACAGTCACACTCCAAACTCCACTGGTGAAGACCAAAGAGCTGTCGAAGGACACCAGAAACAAAATTGTAGACCTGCACCAGGCTGGGAAGACTGAATCTGCAATAGGCAAGCAGCTTGGTGTGAACAAATCAACTGTGGGAGCAATAATTAGAAAATGGAAGACATACAAGACCACTGATAATCTCCCTCGATCTGGGGCTCCACGCAAGATCTCACCCCGTGGGGTCAAAATGATCACAAGAACGGTGAGCAAAAATCCCGGGACCACACGGGGGGACCTAGTAAATGACCTGCAGAGAGCTGGGACCAACGTAACAAAGGCTACCATCAGTAACACATTACACCGCCAGGGACTCAGATCCTGCAGTGCCAGACGTGTCCCCCTGCTTAAGCCAGTACATGTCCGGGCCTGTCTGAAGTTTGCTAAAGAGCATTTGGATGATCCAGAAGAGGATTGGGAGAATGTCATATGGTCAGATGAAACCAAAATAGAACTGTTTGGTAGAAACACAACTCGTGGTGTTTGGAGTCGAGAGAATGCTGAGTTGTATCCAAAGAACATCATACCTACTGTGAAGCATGGGGGTGGCAACATCATGCTTTGGGGCTGTTTCTCCGCAAAGGGACCAGGACGACTGATTCATGTACAGGACAGAATGAATGGGCCATGTATCGTGAGATTTTGAGTGCAAACCTCCTTCCATCAGCAAGGGCATTGAAGATGAAACGTGGCTGGGTCTTCCAACATGACAATGATCCCAAACATACCGCCCGGGCAACGACGGTGTTAGGAATGGACTCGCCAATGGTGGTGGGACTCACCTGCCTTGTGGGCTGCAGTACCAGGGCTGGCCAGCAGGTGCTCTCAGCAACCAGAAGTTCACTCCTGCAATCAGCCATCACCTGAGGCTGATTGCAGGAGGTGTATTTAAGGAATGGCCAGACCTGCAGTCAGTGCCTTGGTGTATGTTTCCAATGAGCCCCTGTACCTGCTTCCTGGCTGATTCCGCTTTGATCCTGACTCTGAAAGAACTCCACCTGTCCTGACCTCGGCTATTCCTGACCACTCTCCAGTCTGCTCCTTTGGTACCTTGTCTGCCTGATTGTTCCTGACCCGGCCTGTCTGACGTCGCTCTGCCTACTCCTTTGTGTCTTGTCTGCCAGATGGTTCCTGACCCGGCCCACCTGACCACTCCACCTCACCAGCCCTGACTGCTCTTGTCTGTGTACATTCCGTTATCAGTTGGAGGTTTGGTTTTGTAATATTGTGCATTTATATTTGTGTATAACCTTGAATAAATTATATTGTTACACCATACTTGAGCCTGCGTTTCCCTGTGTCAGTTCACGCATCTCTGGTCTTACCGGGAGCCCTGACATTACACCAAGGCCATTCCTGACCAGAAGTGGCTGCACAGGGAAGCCATCTTGGCTTGTTGTTGGGAAGGATGCATCCTGAGGAGGTTATATACTTGTATTTGCTAGTCTTAGATCACAGAGAATATGCCTATCAGACTCTGCAGGAGTATACCAGGGATCAGCTGCTAGAGTGCATACGGGTCGCTCATTCCCTAGTAGATCAGGGCACAGAGTTCTCTGAGGTGCAACCATTGATTCAGGCTTGTGTTGAGTTGGCTTCATCTAGTACCCTTGAAAGTAGGAATGACTTTCTTCCACCATTCAGTGTGGATCAAATAGAATCACTGGTATGTTTGTTGGAGGATGATCCGGATTGCTTCTGGGAACATTATTCAGCATGTTCACCACATGTGCTAGTAGAGTGTATAAACACAGTGCAGTCTTTGGTCAGACAGGCTATGTGTAAGCAGAGTTTTGTTCAACCAATACTACAGTCCTGGTCAGACTTGTTACACCCAGCCTCAGGCAGCTTGCAACAAACCAGTCCTGCTTCTAATCATTCCTCTGCTCAAAGCTCTATTCCTGCATTCCCGACAGCACCCCCAGTGACAATATACCCTGCTATCTACCACATGTCAGTACCCTGTTCTCACTCGCTGCAGCAGCTATTCCCTCCTCCTCCCTCCTAAGGCCGCTGTAGCAACTATTCCCTCCTCTGTTCCACCCTCCAGCTCTTCTCTGTCTCCAGCTACTCCATCCAATTACAGACCTGCATTTACTTGCAGTGCCCCAGTAACTAAACCCAAGAAGAAGTGAAAATTCTTTCCAACCAGTACCATCCTGCCAGTATCCAAACCTTTCAGCCTGCCGTCTGTGAACCTGCCTTCCGTTCAGCCTGATGCCTGATGACTCAGTGTACGCTACCCAGCCTGATGACCCGATCCGACCTGATGAACCGATCCGGCCTGATGAACCGGTCCGGCCTGATGACCCGATCCAGCCTGATAACCCTGTGTTTGTGATCCAGGCTGATGACCCGATCCGGCCTGATGACCCGATCCAGCCTGATGACCCGGTGTTCGCGATCCGGCCTGATGACCCGATCCGGCCTGATGACCCGGTGCCTGCTGTTCTACCAGATGACTCGGTGCCCGCTGTCGAGCTTGGTGACTTGGTGCCCATTGTCGAGATTGGTGACTCGGTGCCCGCTGATGAGCTTAGTGACTCGGTGCCCGCTGTCGTGCCAGATGACTCGGTGCCCGCTGTCGTGCCAGATGACTCGGTGCCCGCTGTCGTGCCAGATGACTCAGTGCCCACTGTCGAGCTTGGTGACTCGGTGCCCGCTGTTCTGCCAGATGACTCGGTGCCCGCTGTTCTGCCAGATGACTCGGTGCCCGCTGTCGTGCCAGGTGACTCGGTGCCCACTGTCGTGCCAGGTTACTCAGTGCCCGCTGTCGAGCTTGGTGACTCAGTGCCCGCTGTCGTGCCAGATGACTCAGTGCCCGCTGTCGAGCTTGGTGACTCGGTGCCCGCTGTTCTGCCAGATGACTCAGTGCGCGCTGTTGTGCCAGATGACTCGGTGCCCGCTGTCGTGCCAGGTGACTCAGTGCCCGCTGTCGAGCTTGGTGACTCGGTGCCCGCTATTCTGCCAGGTGACTCGGTGCAAGGTGTTCTGCCAGGTGACTCGGTGCCCGCTGTCGTGCCAGGTGACTCGGTGCCCGCTGTCATGCCAGATGACTCGGTGCCTGCTGTT
This sequence comes from Staurois parvus, assembly GCF_062004578.1. NCBI lineage: Eukaryota > Metazoa > Chordata > Amphibia > Anura > Ranidae > Staurois > Staurois parvus. Next base: position 1,709,164 of record NW_028318757.1, read on the forward strand.
CTGCCAGATGACTCGGTGCCCGCTGTCGTGCCAGGTGACTCGGTGCCCGCTGTCGAGCTTGGTGACTCGGTGCCTGCTGTTGTGCCAGATGACTCAGCGCCCGTTGTTTTGCCAGGTGACTCGGTGCCCGCTGTCATGCCAGATGACTTGGTGCCCGCTGTCGTGCCAGATGACTCGGTGCCCGCTGTTCTGCCAGATGACTCGGTGCCCGCTGTCGTGCCTGATGACCCGGTGTGCGTGATCCAGCCTGATGACCTGGTCTGGCCTGGTGCCTCAGTGCCCGTGGTCCGGCCTGGTGCCTCGGTGCCTGCTGTTCTATCATGATTTGGTGCCCGCTGTCGAGCTTGGTGACTCGGTGCCCGCTGTCGAGCTTAGTGACTCGGTGCCCGCTGTCGTGCCAGATGACTCAGTGCCCGCTGTCGAGCTTGGTGACTCGGTGCCCGCTGTCGTGCCAGATAACTCGGTGCCCGCTGTCGTGCCAGATGACTCGGTGCCCGCTGTTGAGCTTGGTGACTCGGTGCCTGCTGTTCTGCCAGATGACTCGGTGCCCGCTGTCGTGCCAGATGACTCGTGCCGCTGTCATGCCAGATGACTTGGTGCCCGCTGTCGTGCCAGGTGACTCAATGCCCGCTGTCGAGCTTGGTGACTCGGTGCCCGCTGTTCTGCCAGGTGACTCGGTGCCCGCTGTCGTGCCAGATGACTCGGTGCCCGCTGTCGTGCCAGATGACTCGGTGCCCGCTGTTCTGCCAGGTGACTCGGTGCCCGCTGTCATGCCAGATGACTCGGTGCCCGCTGTCGTGCCAGATGACTTGGTGCCCGCTGTCGTGCCAGGTGACTCAATGCCCGCTGTCGAGCTTGGTGACTCGGTGCCCGCTGTTCTGCCAGGTGACTCGGTGCCCGCTGTCGTGCCAGATGACTCGGTGCCCGCTGTCGTGCCAGATGACTCGGTGCCCGCTGTTCTGCCAGGTGACTCGGTGCCCGCTGTCGTGCCAGGTGACTCAGTGCCCGCTGTCGTGCCAGATGACTCGGTGCCCGCTGTTGAGCTTGGTGACTCGGTGCCCGCTGTTGTGCCAGATGACTCGGTGCCCGCTGTTGTGCCAGATGACTCGGTGCCCGCTGTTGTGCCAGATGACTCGGTGCCCGCTGTTGTGCCAGATGACTTGGTGCCCACTGTTCTGCTAGATTGCCTGGAGCTCGCTGCTCTGCCTGATGGCCCGGTGCCCAGCCTGATGTGCCTCTGTCTGCTGCCCAGTCTGATGTGCCTCCGTCCGCTGCCCAGCCTGATGTGCCTCCATCTGCTGCCCAGCCTGATGTGCCTCCGTCCGCTGCCCAGCCTGATGTGCCTCAGTCCGCTGCCCAGCCTGATGTGCCAGCCCCTGATGTCCAGCTAAACTGGCCAGTAACTGATTCCCAGCCTGCTCCGGGAGATCCTGTGTCCAATAACCTGCCTTCCCGGGTTCTCCTACACAAGGAGAAGTCTAACAGCAGGAAACCCAGCCAGCCGGTTGACTCTGGCAGTAGGATATCCAGCCAGTTACCTGACCCGGGCGGTGGAACATTTTGCCCACTAAGGATTGTTTGGAGCATCCTGAGGCCGCTCCTTGAGGGGGGGTACTGTCAGGAATGGAAATATTTAAGTTTGAGGTCATACATACCAGCAAACCAAAAAAGCTTTTCTATAAAAATTCAAATAAATGAATAAATAAATAAATATAAACATCAACTTGATGCAAAAACAAGAGAGTCCAGAAGTCCCTGGAAAAGAACTCAACATAAAATTCCGCATAGCCTTTATGGCTCAGAAACCAAAAATAGTCCATACTCTGGAAAAGAAAAACAATATTTCATGGCCATTTTGGCCAAGAAGAAGTGACCAACAGGATGCTCCAGGCATACAGATCACCCAAATAGGAACTTGTGTATATAAGAGGCTTTTGTAGCCAAAAGGTAAGGTTACACCCTCAATTTCCATACTACCACTTCAGACAGCCTCTAATGCTGAGACATACTATACTTAACAGAACAAACACATATTCAAGAAAAAGGACTAAGAAACGTAGACCTTCAGCATCTGCAGCCTCTCTTCAAAAGAATCCATACCAGCAAAATCTAGGGGAGTAAAAAGAAGGAAACTAGGGACAGATGCCACCACCCGAGATCAGCAGATTGCAGCTACGGGCCTGATGTTCCTCCACACCTCCATCCAGGCCTTTCGCCGCCGCCTGCCTCTCTCAAGACCCCGAATTTTCCCTACCTCACCAAGGATGTCACGCACCACCACCTGGACGGGGAGGACTTTTTGCCAAATGGAAACCTGACACCGTGCATTCCAAGTGTAGTAACGTACCACTACGCTGACTAGAAACAAGGTGTCCAAATCAAAACCCTGGCGGCTTTCAAATGCTCCATACACCCACTCTGCATAAGACATGCAGTGGAGAAAGGAGACACCCAGAGCCCCACCCACCTCTTTATATACCTCCACGTTAAAGGGGCACTGAAGCAGGAAGTGGTCCATAGTTTCCACTTCACCCCGATACTCCGACCTCAGACAACCACGGTCATCCAGAGGACGGTACTTCAAGTTACCCCTCACGTAGAGCCTGCCATGGAAGACGAGCCAGGCCAGGTCCCTAAACTTCAAGGGAATCCGCTCCAGATTAATCAAACGCAAACCCTCCCTCATAATATGGCCCGGGCAATCCTTCAAGGCCAAAGGCGCATGGAAAGCAGTTGCCACAATCCTCTCACCCAAGAGTCTCCTAGGGAGGGATCTGACCTCCTCCGCCGTCACTTGCCACCGCCGGAGTAACTTCAAGCACGGGGCCACATAAGCCAGGAGCTTACCATGCTTGACCCGCAGGCTTCTCACTGGCCCATCACTCTCCCAACTGCTCAGAAAGGGCCTAAACCAGATCTGGAACAGCCCTACCCATGCAGGCGGTCTCTCTGCCAGCATATTACCAAGATTATGTTTCAAGAACATCAGAGAGAAAAACACTATCGGGTTGACCATACCTAGGCCACCCTCCCGCCTGGATAAGTAAGTTACATCTCGCCTGACAAGGTTCAGCCTGTTCCCCCATAACATCTGGAAGAAACAGCTGTAAATCCTTGCATAGAGCGACTCTGGCAAGAGGCAGACAAACTGACATACAAAAACGCAGGGACCAGGAAAGTCTTGATCAGGTCAACCCTTTCCCTCAAGGAGAACCGCCACCCCTTCCAGCATCTCACCTTGACCTCAGCATCAGACAGTTTGGCCTCCCAATTTAACTTGCCGTAATCAGCCGGGCCAAAATTGATGCCTAAAATTTTCACATTTTGCTGAGGCACTGGGAAGGTGTCTGGAAGTGAGAAGCTCTCACCTTCCCTACCCGTCCAGAGAACTTCACATTTGTCTTGATTGACCTTTGAACCAGACGCCTCAGCATACTGCTCCATCACCGAGACCACCTCCTGCGCCTCCCCGGTCCCGGAGATGAAAACAGAAACATCGTCAGCGTAGGCTACAACCCTCAGAGGCGGACCTCCAGTAGCACCCACCGGCACCCCACTCAACGCCCCACCATCTAGCCTCCTAACGAAGGGGTCGATAGCGAAAGCGTAGAGCAGAGGGCTCAGCGGGCATCCATACCCAAAGGGTCGCCCAACCCAACCATTCACCAACATGAAGCTCTCAGCCTCCCTGTACAACTTCTTTAGCCAGCCAATGAACCTCCCCTCCAAACCGTACTGGTCCAGGAGACGCCAGAGGTACTCGTGATCAACACGGTCAAAGGCTTTTGCCTGGTCCACTGCCAGCAGAAACTTTCCCCATCCCTCAGCCTTACATCGCTCCAGAGCCTCCCGGACAGCTAACACCGCTGTGAAGGTACTCCTGCCCTGGACCGAGCAATGCTGCTGGCGAGAAAGCAAACCATCTGCCACTGACGACAAGCGCCAGAACAAGATCTTGGACAGAACCTTTCTATCGACATTGAGAAGGCTAATGGGGCGCCAGTTCTCCGCAGACTGTCTCATGGAGAGTGGGAGAGATCCCTCACTCAGACAGCAGTTATAAACCTCCGCAAGACGAGGCGCCAAGCCGGACTTAAAGGTCTTAAAAAACTCAGCTGTCAATCCATCTGGCCCAGAAGTCTTTTTAATGGCCAGACTGTCAATAGCTTTGACCACCTCTTCTACAGTAATTTCTCCAGTCAAACCTGTAGGCGAGATATTACCCTCCAGGCCTGGTGTAGACTCCAAAAAACTCGACATCCTTGTCCGGTCGAGTCGCTTCTCACTCAGTAAGTCCGCATAAAAGGACCTTGAGACTTCCAGAATCCCAGACCTGGATCTCGTCAGGGACCCTGTACCATCCCTTAGGGCAGAGACCGTCTTAACCGCTGCACCCTGTTTGCAATTCTGGAAAGGGTCAGGCAAGTGGTACTTCCCATAATCCCTCTCCAGAACCAAAGAGGCACGCCAATCATACTGGTACTCCCTGAGGAGGAGCTTAACCTCCGAGATTGCCCCAGAATCTCCACCGGTAGAAACAAGGCGGTCGAGCTTCCTCCGCAACCGTTGGTAGGCGATATACTTATTAAATTGCTCCTTCTTACCTATGGCCTTGAAAAACCTGCCAATCCGCACCTTGGTAAGCTCCCATCACTCCGACTTACTGTTGAAAAAATCCAGCACGGTCTCCTTGGCCTGAAAGAACTCCCTGAAGGATTGTCTCACCTCTTCATCTTCCAGCAGGGCCGAATTCAGTCTCCAGATGCCTTTCCCTCTCTGTGGTGTGTCTGAAACATTCAAAGCCACAGTAAGCATAAGGTGATCAGAGAACTCCAACGCCCGACACTCAGAAGGCAGAGTCCTCCTTCAAAAAAAACCTGTCTATCATACTCTGACTATTACCTCTCCTAAACGTGAAACACGTGCTGTCTGGGCTGCACTTAACCAAGGCGTCCACCAGACCTGCTTCCCTGACTATAGCATTCAGAAAAATGCTATAATATCCCAGCCTGTCATTGAAGCCCCTCCTGTCCTTGGGCCTAGTGATGGTGTTAAAATCACCTCCAAAGACCACCAGCCAAGACGTAAAAAGGAAAGGCTTGATCTTTGTGAAGAGGCATTTCCACTTGGGCTGTGGTCCATAAATGTTAATCAAGCGCAGTTCCTGCCCCCTCACAAGGACATCTAGGATCAGACATCGTCCAATCTCCACCTCAATGATCCGCCGGCACGTTACCATACCGGTAAAAAGTACCGCAACTCCGCTGTAAGGCTCAGCTGCAAGAGACCAGTAGGAAGGCCCACGTCTCCGCTCCCGCTTGGCCAGATGGATATCAGCAAAGCTGAACAACCTGGTCTCCTGCAAAAAGAAAACATCAGCATCAATACCACTGAGCAAAAATATGGCTGACTCTCTAGCACTTACAGATTTTAGGCTGGCAACATTAATGGTTGTCACCTTTAGCGGAGCGGGAACCGCCATTAAGACAATTGAGAGTGGCGTTTCTTAACCTTTTTCTTGACCTTTTTAGAAGGGTCTCCAGACCTTTTAAGAGACCCCCCTGCCTCCTCATCCTCCATCGGGGAGATAGGATCCTCAGACACCCCATCCTCCCCAGAAAGAGGCCCAAACATATTATCAAGGGTGATGTCTCCCACCTCCAAAGAGGAGACAGACCCTGCAGACGAGAGGACCGGTTTACACCTACCCACCACCGACCACCCCTCCTCTCCCTGGGCCGCACCCTGCTCACCCTGAACAGAGCCTTGGGACCCTTGAGACTCCCTAATGATCTTTTCCCTCCTTAAACGTAGGAGGACCGGGGGAGCAGACACTGATGGTCCAGACTCTGTACTCACCACCCCAGCCCCTCTAGCAGCTTCCACTAACATTTTCCCTTTACCAGGAGGGGGAACAGACCCAACAGGCAAGACTACTGGGGTACTAACAGAAGGGGACTCAACAGAAGGGACTACCACAGGGGGGACCATCACAGGAAGGACCACAGAAGCCTCCCCCTCCCCCACCGAGGCCACTACAGAAGCCAATTTGGCCCTCTCTGCTGCTACCTCTGCCTCCTCGGCATCCATCCGATCTAGCTCAGCTACAATTTCTGCCACAGGGAGGTTGTGGAGTGCCTCCGGACACTGACTATATGTGTGGCCAAGGACCCTCAGAGGTTGCACCACACAATATTGCAGTCCCTCGCCTGGTACCCGATTTCCTGGCAGAGGGAGCATCTTATGACTGGGCACGTGGCCGCAAAGTGCCTCTTTGCGCCACACCTGTGACAGACCCGAGGCTGGCCAGCATTAAACACCACAATCCTGTCCCTTCCCAAGAAAGCGGACGAGGGAATGTGCTGCAGCACGTTACCTTCAACTCTTAGGCGGACAGTGGTTGTCCAACCTCCTGTCCAGATCCCCCTCTCATCAACCACCTTGCTGAGGGTCCCCAAACCTCCCCAACAACACAATGTTGGATGACGGGATGGACTCATTTCTCACGAGGATCGTGACTCTCTTAATAACATTTTGTCGTGAGATAAGTTTGGGGGACAACCCCACCCACCTGGGACTCCGGACATATATAGATTCATACCGTTGCCAGAACAGGTCTAATTGTTCTGGCCTTACAAAGGAGACATCATATTCCCCGGTGCCTACCGGGGCAATAAAGGCAAAGTTGTCAGTAGGTTTAAAACCCATCTCCAGCACCCGTTCAATCACCTCCTTCCTGCTCAGAGGGGGTCCCTCCCCTGACTATTTTAACTGTACCACGTTCCTCCTAACCGCGGTAGTTGGCAGGTTACCAGCCTGAGCCACCGCTGGTCGAAAGGACCCCTGCCCACCCCTTAGTGCTGCCGAATAACTGATGGGCAAAGCGGGAGCAGGGGCACCCACCCCAAGGGGAGCTGAACAAGGAAGGGCCGGTCCTGAGGCACCAGGACCAGATGAAAGAGGGCTGCCAGTAGAGGACCCTAAGGACACAGGACCCCCAGAAACCTGGACCTGGGCATTCAGCCCATCCCCAGCAGAACCCGACTGTGCAGGAACCTGGACATGAGGACCTGGCGATACTGACTGCACCCCCTGACCTACAGGCACCTGCACCAATGTAGCTAAAGTCTCAGCAGGAAAACCAGACACAGCAGCATCTCCCTTCATGGTAGCCCCCACCTTCGGAGGGGCGAAGCCCACCGGAACTGAAGGGGCTGAACCTCCCACCCCTTGTCCTGCCGGGGAAGCTTTCACCATAGAATCACTCACAGACTTCTTACCACCGACAGAGTCCTTAGCCCCCAAGCTGTCCACACTTCCAGAGTCCTGCACCACGTCCCCAACTACTGGTACACCATCCTTCACTAGGACGGAGCTCCCCTGGGAACAAGGGATGCGCTTAAGTTGGACAAACACCGCCCGCTCTTTCAGGACCAGCTTAGGCGGTTTCCGCATAGTATCCTTTTCCTCCTCACTTCCGGATTCTTCCGATGTAAACCGGAAGTTCCCGCTCTTCAGGCTCAGCTCCACTTCTGGAACGAAGTGCAATTCACCTGCTGACTCCGCCTTCTCCACTCTCGATCCCCAATCCGCACAACGCTGCCCGGGGGGGAGAGACTCTGAAGCACTCGTGTCAACGGCGTCTCCGATATCAGCAGCCGCCATTTGCAGAGAAGCTGTAGCGGGCTCAGTCAGCCCCCAAAGTGGCTCACCCCGGGTCACCGGTTCACCTTCCATCACTGGCTCACCTCCCGTCACCGGCTCATCAGATGACTCCTCCATAGAGGAGACCATATCCACGGGACCTCTTGCTGCCGCAACACTCCTGTTCCTTGCTGCTTTAAAGCGGCTGTCATTAGCATATTTCTCTTTCAGAGCTTCACTTTTTTTTTTAAGTGCTGCCACATACTTTGTTTGCAGAGAGACCCTCTGCTGTAAGGCCTCCAGGCTAGGCTTCATCGCCTGTCTCTTGGTGCTCCACACACGATCATAACTGGTACGCAGCTTTTTAAGTTCCAGACTTAATTTGGCCAATTCGGCCTCCTCCTTCTCCACAGTCTTAATCCGGGCGACCATACGGTCTCTGTACTCCGCTTGACCTTCCCCCTTCTTGGGGGCCGTTCCCAGGTCCTCTATAGGTGGAAAGCAGGGATCGGTACTAGGTTCCTCAGGGGGCCTTCCTCCGGCAGGGCCTTCCTCCGGCAGGGCCAGGCCCAGGAGCAGACATCCTCCCTGGGCTGGCTGGGACAATCAAGCCCCCGGCTTTTCAGGCCTTCTGGAAGTATTGCAGAGCTCTTCACTATGCGACCACACCCATCAGGAATGGAGATATTTTTATTAGGTGAACTTGCAACCAGCAAGCAAAATTATTTTATACAAAAGTAAAAAACATACAATAAATAACTCAAAACTTTCCAGTCCAATTATACACAGAATACTTCATCACAAAGAACAGCAAGACTTATAGGCAAAAGGCATTTTAGCCACTAGGGCTTGCACTAAAAAAATGTCCACAACCTGCAAAGAAAACATTATGGCTTACCTGCCAAGAAAAAAGTATAATATAGGCAAAGGAGGCCTTTATGACCCCCTTAGCCAACACTACACACAATACTGTGTTTCTATTAGTGGCCTTTATGGCCCATCATCTCTGTAAAGAGAAAGCATCGGCCTTTACGGCCAAACGACATGATTAGATACATCAATTTTTAGCTAAATTCCACACACTTAACTGTACTTGCATGAAAAAAGGCCTTTATGGCCTAACCAATACATATTATTTATACTAACACTAAGACCAACCATTTAGCCTAGAGTCCTACCCACTCTGGACTGCTAGGCATAACACAAGAAACTTATAACCTTATCTACACCCAAGAAAAGACTAAGAAACTCAAATCTTCAGTGAATGCAGCCTTTCATAAAAAAGCCAAGCCTACCAAAATCTAGGGAGGTGAAAAGGAGGAAACAGGGACAGGTACCACCACGCGAGATCAACAGGCTGCAGCTATGGGCCTGATATTCCTCCACGCCTCCATCCAGGCCTTTTGCCGCCCCCTGTCTTTCTCAAGACCCCGAATTTTCCCAACCTCACCAAGGATGCCATTCACCACCACCTGGACCGAAAGGACTTTCTGCCGAATGGAAACCTGACACCGTGCATTCCAGGTGTAATAACGGACTACTAAACTAACTAGAAACAGAGTGTCCAAATCAAAACCCAGCGGCTTTCAAATGCTCCATACACCCACTCCGCGTAAGACATGCGGTGTAGGAAAGGGACACCCAGAGCTCCACCCACCTCTTTGTACACCTCTACATTGAAAGGGCACTGAAGTAAGAAGTGGTCCATAGTTTCCACTTCCGCCTGACACTCCGACCTCGGACAACCACGGTCAACCAGGGGTTCCTTGAGACCCTAAAATTACTGCAAGGGTTCCTTTGGAGTAAATGGGGTTGAGAATGGCTGCTGTAGGGTTTGAAGGATCATGCTACATCACTGAGGTACTGGCATGGTGCAGTGTATTCTGTGTAGTAAGTATAGCATATGTAGGTAATAATGATAAATGTAAAGTGATACTTATGGGGAATTAAACATTTTATTAGCAGGTTCTTAGCACAACTATTGTTTGATATATCTCAGGGCTGTTTTCAGCTGGCAGTGTTCCTAAAGCAAAGCTGATGACATTTTACACATACATCATTGTTCTAACAAAGACACAGGCTTGGCTTGCAGTTGTGTTGACTAGTCATTAATATCTATCCTTAGTCCCAGGTATAACTCCAAATCCCATTTTACAACCATTTTTCGTAATGCAGCCTTTCATTGCCATCGAAAGCACAACACCATCTGCAAATCAAAAGAAGATTTTCTTCAATAGTTTTAAAAAATAAAAGGTAAATCATTTTGCTGGGCCTGATTTCTCTTTTAAATTACCTATTTATATTTATGTCTGTGTTACTGCTGTAGATTTTCCCTCATTTCCTCTCTGGGAAAACCACTGCCAGCAGGACAGGTAGCGAGAGGAAATCTCTAACAGAGCCCCATATAGCAGAAAAACATGACAGTATTTTTTATCTTTAAGTATTTAGGGACCACCTACCACAGATTTACTGAAGCAGAGCAGCCCTGTTGCGCCGGATTACATGCATGTACATAATTTGGCTTTTCCAGGTAGGGGGTGCCGCGCCCACTGGCACCCCCTGGCTCTGTTTTCATTCACTACAGCACAAGCTGATCAATGGGTCCCAGCCAATGATTACTGGCTGGGACCCGCTGAGTGAATGACAGGATAGAGTCCTGTGTTAGTAAACAACACAGGGCTCTCTACAGAGCACAGCGAAGCAAGGAGATAAAGCAGTCACACTGATTAGTAAACGTAGCACACTTTACACTTGTTAGGCACACAGTTAACCCATTGATTGCCCCTAGATGTTAACGCCTTCTCAGCCAGCTTCATTAGTACTTTGACTGTGCATATTATTAGTACTGCTCACTGTATTAGTGTCACTGGAGATGTCAATGTCAGATTTCCCGATGCACAATCAGTCCCACTGTAAGTCACTGATCACAGCTATTACTAGTACAGTAACAAATTAATAAATACAAATTCCAGTATATACCATCATTTGTAGACACTATAAATTTCATGCAAACCGATTAAGATATGTTTATTGGGATTTTTTTCACAAAAGATGTAGCAGAACACATTTTGATCTAAATTTTTGAAGAAATTTTATTTTTTTATTGGATATGTTTTATGACAAAGTAAAACAAAAATATTTTTTTTCAAAATTGTTGTTTTTTTCATTTATATAACTAAAAAGTAAAAAAACCAAGTGGTGATCACATATCAACAAAAGAAAGCTCTATTTGAGTGAAAAAAAGTACATACATTTCATTTGGGTACCGTGTTGCATGACTGTGCAATTTTTACCTGCGATTAATGCCAGCGGATATAGCCAGTAGCAATCATCACCAATAGGCATGGCACCCGGTGCCCCCTTGCCAAAAGAACACAATAGCTCTGCGGGAGGGATTTCCCTATCAACTCTGACTGTGTTGGTGGGGGAATCAAGCTATTTTCTTTCTCGCAACTCATGGTTGCAGGAAAAAAAATCTCATCATTTATGGCCTGCCTTTTACCATTGTCTAGCACATACAATGGGACTTTCAATTACAGTAGTCCGGCACAAATTAAAGAAGACAAATCTTTCATACAAATGTAGCTTGGTGACTCGGTGCCCACTGTTCTGCCAGGTGACTCGGTGCCGCTGTCATGCCAGGTGACTCGGTGCCCGCTGTCGTGCCAGGTGACTCGGTGCCCGCTGTCGAGCTTGGTGACTCGGTGCCCGCTGTCGTGCCAGGTGACTCGGTGCCCGCTGTCGTGCCAGGTGACTCGGTGCCCGCTGTCGAGCTTGGTGACTCATGCCCGCTGTTGTGCCAGATGACTTGGTGCCCGCTGTCGTGCCAGGTGACTCGGTGCCCGCTGTCGTACCAGGTGACTCGGTGCCCGCTGTTCTGCCAGGTGACTCGGTGCCCGCTGTCGTACCAGGTGACTCGGTGCCCGCTGTCGTGCTAGATGACTCGGTGACCGCTGTTGAGCTTGGTGACTCGGTGCCTGCTGTTGTGCCAGATGACTCTGTGCCGGCTGTCGTGCCAGGTTACTAGGTGCCCGCTGTCGTACCAGGTGACTTAAAGCCCGCTGCCTCGCCTGATGGCCCGGTGCCCGCTGCTCTGCCTGATGGCCAGTGCCCGCTGCTCCGCCTGATGTGCCTCTGCCCAGCCTGATGTGCCTCCGTCCGCTGCCGAGCCTGATGTGCCAGCCCCTGATATCCAGCCAGTTACCTGACCCAGGCGGTGGAACATTTTGCCCACTAAGGACTGTTTGGAGCGTCCTGAGGCTGCTCCTTGAGGGGGGGTACTGTCAGGAATGGACTCACCAATGGTGGTGGGACTCACCTGCCTTGTGGGCTGCAGTACCAGGGCTGGCCAGCGGGTGCTCTCAGCAACCAGAAGCTTACTCCTGCAATCAGCCATCACCTGAGGCTGATTGCAGGAGGTGTATTTAAGGAATGGCCAGACCTGCAGTCAGTGCCTTGGTGTATGTTTCCCATGAGCCCCTGTACCTGCATCCTGGTTTGATCCTGACTCTGAAAGAACTCCACCTGTCCTGACCTCGGCTATTCCTGACCACTCTCCAGCCTGCTCCTTTGGTACCTTGTCTGCCTGATTGTTCCTGACCCGGCCCGTCTGACTTCGCTCTGCCTACTCCTTTGTGTCTTGTCTGCCCGATGGCTCCTGACCCGGCCCGCCTGACCACTCCACCTCACCAGCTCTGACTGCTCTTGTCTGTGTACATTCCATTATCAGTTGGAGGTTTGGTTTTGTAATATAGTGTGTTTATATTTGTGTATAACCTTGAATAAATTATATTGTTACACCATACTTGAGCCTGCGTTTCCCTGTGTCAGTTCACGCATCTCTGGTCTTACCGGGAGCCCTGACAGACGGAGTGGCTTCATAAGCATTTCAAGGTCCACTCCAGGACCTTGAAATGCTTATGAAGCCACTCCGTCTGTCAGGGCTCCCGGTAAGACCAGAGATGCGTGAACTGACACAGGGAATGTTTTGGGGCTGTCGCTGGGTAACACGGACTTTCAACTCCCTCCAAAGGTTTTCTATGGGGTTGAGATCTGAACTGGCAAGGCCACTCCAGGCCTTGCCAGTCCAGATCTCAACCCCATAGAAAACCTTTGGAGGGAGTTGAAAGTCCGTGTTACCCAGCAACAGCCCCAAAACATCACTGCTCTAGAGGAGATCTGCATGGAGGAGTGGGCCAACATTCCAGCAACAGTGTGTGCCAACCTTGTGAAGACTTACAGGAAACGTTTGACCTCTGTCATTGCCAACAAAAGATATATAACAAAGTATTGAAATAAACTTTTGATATTGACCAAATACTTATTTTCCACCATAATTAGCAAATAAATTCTTTCCAAATCAGTCAATGTGATTGTCTGGATTTTTTTTTTCTCATTTTGTCTCTCATAGTTGAGGTCCACCTATGATGCCAATTACAGGCCTCTCTCATCTTTTTAAGTGGGAGAACTTGCACAATTGGTGGCTGACTAAATACTTTTTTGTCCCACTGTATATACTGTATGTATGGTTTTATTTATAAGATGGCACAAGCCGCAATTGTGCATGGAATTTAGTTCTATATTTTACTGATATAGTCCAGAGAAATGCCCCTAGTTATTGCACTTTTTCTGCTTAGTGATGTAAAGTAAGTCTAAACCCAATCACTAAATTGTTATATGGTAATTTTATTTTAAATGTTTTCAAATATATTAAATCTGCAGCTTTCCTTTAAAGAATACCTACTGTTCCCTGTTCCGATCATTTCTGTTATTGGGTGATACCTGTCTACCAATTGCATTATTATTGTCACCCTGTCACATGCACACCTGATGGATACTACAAGCAACCATCCAGTTGCACATTACACAGGCATGGTCTACAATTGTTATTGTCATTGTTAGAAAGTGGGATGCAATGATTTTCAGCTGAGGCTGGAGATCAGCAGCACTGAGATGCAAACAATAAGAAAACAGTATTTTATTTTTAAAAAGATAGCATTTATGATACATAGTGCTTTAGAAAGTTAAATGTCATTCTGCTTACATCTATTTTGTAATCTCTTTATAATTTCATAATCTCTATGCATGTTGACATGGAGGGAGTAGTTGGGTTAATTACCGTATTTTTCGCTCCATAAGACGCACCTGACCATAAGACGCACCTAGGTTTTAGAGGCGAAAAACAAGAAAAAAAAATATTCTGAACCAATGGACTGCAGACACAGTACAGGGGATGACCAGAGACTGCGGACACAATACAGGAGATGACCAGAGACTGCGGACACAGTACAGGGAATGACCAGAGACTGCGGACACAGTGCAGGAGATGACCAGAGACTGCGGACACAGTACAGGAGATGACCAGAGACTGCGGACACAGTACATGGGATGACCAAAGACTGCGTACACAGTACAGGGAATGACCAGAGACTGCGGACACAGTACAGGAGATGACCAGAGACTGCGGACACAGTGCAGGAGATGACCAGAGACTGCGGGCACAGTACAGGAGATGACCAGAGACTGTGGACACAGTACATGGGATGACCAAAGACTGCGTACACAGTACAGGGAATGACCAGAGACTGCGGACACAGTACAGGAGATGACCAGAGACTGCGGACACAGTGCAGGAGATGACCAGAGACTGCGGACACAGTGCAGGAGATGACCAGAGACTGCGGACACAGTGTAGGGAATGACCAGAGACTGCGGACAGTGCAGCGCATGACCAGAGACTGCGGACAGTGCAGGGCATGACCAGAGACTGCGGACACAGTACAGGAGATGACCAGAGACTGCGGACACAGTGCAGGAGATGACCAGAGATTGCGGACACAGTGTAGGGAATGACCAAAGACTGCGGACAGTGCAGGGCATGACCAGAGACTGCGGACAGTGCATGGAATGACCAGAGACTGCGGACAGTGCAGGGAATGACCAGAGACTGCAGACAGTGCAGGGAATGACCAGAGACTGCAGACAGTGCAGGGAATGACCAGAGACTGCAGACAGTGCAGGGAATGACCAGAGACTGCGGACAGTGCAGGGAATGACCAGAGACTGCGGACAGTGCAGGGCATGACCAGAGACTGCGGACAGTGCAGCGCATGACCAGAGACTGCGGACAGTGCAGGGGATGACCAGAGACTGCGGACACAGCGCAGGAGATTACCAGAGACTGCGGACACAGCGCAGGAGATGACCAGAGACTGCGGACACAGTGCAGGGCATGATCAGAGACTGCGGACAGTGCAGCGCATGACCAGAGACTGTGGACACAGTGCAGGGCATGACCAGAGACTGCGGACACAGTACAGGGGATGACCAGAGACTGCGGACACAGTGCAGGGGATGACCAGATACTGCGGACACAGTGCAGGAGATGACCAGAGACTGCGGACAGTGCAGGGCATGACCAGAGACTGCGGACAGTGCAGGGAATGACCAGAGACTGCAGACAGTGCAGGGAATGACCAGAGACTGCTGACCTTTGGGGAGGGAGGGGGAGTGGGTTCCTGAATTTGACAGGTACCCGCTCCCACTTCCGCGGAGTTGTCCTTCCCTCTTCTTCCCGGGCCAGCTTCTGTGACAGCCGGGTGCCCACTGCGCATGCGCGAGAAGCGCTGCGCTTTTTGAATGGCCTGGCGCCTTCTGGGACCTGTCATGTGTCCCAGAAGACACCGGATCATTCACAAAGCGCAGCACATGCACAGTGGGCACCCGGCTGTCACAGAAGCCAGCGCGGGAAGACTGTGCAGCGCTGGAGCGAGGAACAGGTAAGGCCCTGCAGGAGAGAACAGCTGAGCGGCCGGCCCGGTATTCTGACATGGTGGCGGCAGAAATACCGGACCGGCCGCTTTATATTCGCTCCATAAGACGCACTGACATTTTCCCCCCTTTTTTGGGGGGAAAAAAGTGCGTCTTATGGAGCAAAAAATACGGTAAGTGTTCTTGCATGGCAAGACCACTTACTGTTATCTCACATATATATTCTTATTATTATAGCCAAATTTACCACCCTAACTCATCCCACAGTTTTTACACTACCGTAATATACCGCAACGTGTGGATTGTTCCCGATTGGTGTGCTATTACTTTGTGGAACGTTTCGCCGAATGGTTCACGAAATATCGGCGTTTTTGTGGTGAAATTGGTCCCATAGGAATGAATGGCGGAATGTTCAAAGCTAGAGTGGGAGCTGACAAAAGCTAGAGTTTGAGCTGAAAAAATCAGGACATGATTTCTAAACTGCCATCACTCCCTCATTTTCAAGCCCACCTACACAAATCTTATATCAAAACGTTCAGCTATCCCTGCTGCCACTAAAAATGTCCACAGCTAAGCCATAGTCCTGATAGTTTTCACAATACGACCATTTGTTGCAACTCACGCCGCCCATTGACATTCATTGAAACTCCCCTCTAGCCACCTCAAATTTGAAGGGCAATTTCTAAACTGCGACTGTGCCTTCATTTTTAATATTTCAGAGACATACTATGCATCAAAATGTAGGTCTGGGTCTTGTGATTCACAATATAAAGCTCTTTGCTGTAGGATGTATAGTTTTTAAAATTATGACCATTTGAAGACGCCAGTGAAGTGAGCAATTTGGAGCAGTTTTGTTTTTAACTGCTCTTCTCTGCCCTATTTAAAATTTAATTTTGAACTTGTGACAGTTTGGCCGGCTTCTGGTTAAAGGTTTGGAAATAAGTTTTCTACAGTAGAGAGTATTTGAGGGGATAATGCTGCTAATATTTTTATAAATGCATGTTTTAATGTAAGTGTGAAGCACTTTGGGCAACAACATTGCCTTTAAATGTGCTATATAAATAATTAAAAGTTGAAATGCATTTCTCACTCTATCAAGCTTGCTATGTGCACTTTTTAAATTTGATCAATTGGTTAGTGTAATGTTTACTATCTTTACTCACTCCAAACACTCCACACAGTTACTCTGCCCACTCCATAAAGTTACTCTGCCCAGTCCAACCTTTTCACAGTTACTTCAGCCACACAACAGTTACTCAAGCCACTCCACCCAGTTACTCCGCCCACTCCAGTTGTAGACTACTAGTGGAGGCAAGAACACTTCACACAATTTCCCCAAAAATTGTAGCTTTTCTAGTTTTTATTGTAATTTTAATTAC
The DNA here is from genome assembly GCF_062004578.1 of Staurois parvus. NCBI lineage: Eukaryota > Metazoa > Chordata > Amphibia > Anura > Ranidae > Staurois > Staurois parvus. The sequence continues at coordinate 1,725,957 of NW_028318757.1, forward strand.
AGGTAATTAATTTCTGTCCATTTAAGCCTAGTTGTAACATGAACCACCTGTGCAAGCTTTTCATTATATGTCTGGCTGTCATATTTAGGTTTGTGCACAGACATCATAGTTGCATCTTTAGAGCTGCAGCCTAATGCTACCCAACGTTTTAACAATGATGTGTATTAGCGCATGCTCAACAATCTGTATTAAAAACTTTATATTGACCCCACTATATAATGGATTAATATTATGGATTTAATGCTGCAATGCACTTCAGGTTGTATGTAATGCAGAATCTCAGTTTATGCTTGCTGAAGGATCACCACAGAGATGAATGTAGGCTTTTTTAATATGCAATAAAGGGTTTGAAAAGTTTGATGACAAAACTATAAAGCCAGTATGCATGTGCCATTAATCATGTTATAAAATGAAAATAAAGACTGCATCTTTCAATTTAAAAACAGCTATATACCAATAAAGTATAATATACTCTACACACACACAAACGTTTTGTATAAGAGTCTTGTATTTATAACAGTTTGAACTATTTTTGTTTACTGGGTCTACATGGCCTGTAATCCATTCTGCATAAATGTTATACCTATTATACCACTGTAGGGGATTGCCAAGCTTTATTTTTCATGATTTGAAAACAATAAAATCATACAAAAATATTTGGACTCCAATTACAAGGTAGAAAATATGATCAGTTTTAACTACATATATTTACTGTTTTTAGTTAGGTAGACATTAATACAGGCAATAAAAAAAATAAAAAAAAACTTTTAAAGGCAACTTGTATTATTTTTTGTTTCCTCATACAAAGTTTTATTAGTACTTCACAGGCATAATATTCAGTGTACAGACTAAAAATATAAGTATGATAGCATTCCATCAGAAAAGTTTCAGGTACAGTGCATATCCAATCCAATGTATACATAAGCAGAAAGAGATATAATCCAGCAGTAAAGAAAAATAGCAATATAAACTCAAAATGGTGAAAATATAACACATAAAGGCTAACCTCACATTACAGGGTGTCTGCAAGATGCCCCAACAAACTGGAGTTGCATAGTCTAGCTGGTACAAGCATATCCACCATAGAGGTCTCAGATGGACTGCAAAACACAAGCTAGAGTTCCCTCTATAGACTGGGCAGCACAACAGTGAATCACACAAAAATTTAAGTCTCGGGATGATCATGAGTTCAAGGGAATGCAGTGCATGCAGAAGTTGTATGACCTACTGTACATATAGGGGACAGGGACATCGGCAAATCTGTTACATATCTACAGTAAAATAAAAAATGGATATATGGGGCATGGTCTGGCTGCAGCCCGCGATTGCCATCTAGCTTTTCTGCTCCTCTCCAGCTGTGGCACAACGGCAACTATAGAGCATCAGTGACCGCTTCAATTGCCTCCAAACTGGAGGTACTGACTCCGGAGAACCCCTTGGACATGTGCAGGAAAAAAAGCAGCTCCATAGACCCAGGAAACTGTAGGACTGCTTTATGAAGCCACCTCATCGATCCATCCAAGATGGCACCAGCAGGGAGAACTCCTCAGACATGCTGTCAGCCACACATACAGTTGTGTTCAAAATAATAGTGTGTTGAAAAAAGTGAATAAAGCTCAAAATCCTTCTAATAGCTTTTATTTCCATACGCACAAATGCATTGGGTACACTACACATTCTATACCAAATCAAAACATGAAGAAAATTATATAAAATTTGTGTTGTTCCAAATTGAAGAAAAGTGAATATTAAACTGTTCAAAAAAATAGCAGTGTTTGTATTCTTCTTTACAAACTCAAACATTCACTATATAAACTGAAAAATGTTTGAAGATTTTGCTTTGAATCAATTAATATTTAGTTGTATAACCACTGTTTCTGAGAACTGCTGTACATCTGTGTTGCATGGAGTCAACCAACTTCTGGCACCTGTGAACAGGTATTCCAGCCCAAGATGATTGGACTACATTCCACAGTTCTTCTCTATTTCTTGGTTTTGCCTCAGAAGCTGCATTTTTGATGTCACCCCAAACGTTTTCTATTGGATTAAGATCCGGGGATTGGGCTTGCCACTCCATAACATCAATCATGTTGGTCTGGAACCAAGATGTTGCACGTTTACTGGTGTGTTTGGGGTCGTTGTCTTGTTGTTCCACCCATTTCAAGGGCATTTTGTCTTTAGCATAAGGCAGAAAGACCTCTTCAAGTATTCTGATGTATAGAAACTGATCCATGATCCCTGGTATGCGATAAATAGGCCCAACACCGTAGTATGAGCAACATCCCCATATCATGATTCTTGCACAACCATGCTTCACTGTCTTCACAGTGTACTGTGGCTTGAATTCAGTGTTTGGGGGTCATCTGACAAACTGTCTCCGGCCACTAGACCCAAAAAGAACAATTTTACTTTCATCAGTCCACAAAATGTTGTGCCATTTCTCTTTAGGCCAGTCAATGTGCTCTTTGGCAAATTGTAACCTCTTCAGCACATGTCTTGTTTTCAACAGTGGGACTTTGCGGGGGCTTCTTGCAGATAGCTTGGCTTCACATAGGCGTCTTCTAATTGTAACAGTACTCACAGGTAACTTTAGACCTTCTTTGATCTTCCTGGAGTTGATTGTTGGCTAAGTCCTTGCCATTTTGGCTATTCTATCCGTTCGAATGGTAGTTTTTCGCTTTCTTCCATGTCTTTCAGTTTTTGGTTGCCATTTTAAAGCATTTGCGATCATTTTAGCTGAGCAGCCTATCATTTTCTGCACTTCTTTCAATCAACTTTCAATCCCCTCTCCAATCAACTTTTTAATCAAGGTACGCTGTTCTTCTGACCACGCACCGTTGACCATAACACTTACTATAGGTCCTGTATCCAAACCTCACGCAGTATGGAGACTCTATCCTTCTCTTTCTGACCCACAAACTACATAACCCACAGATCAGGGCTGAAATAGAGTCCTAAAATAGAATTCTGAAGTAGAACCCTAAAATCGAAAGGATAAATCCACAAAAGTCTTTATTCCACCAGGGGTCATCCTCTGACCCGTGCCACACCCTTCTACTCTGTCCTCCTCAGCAGAACATCTGTCAGCACAACACCAACATCAGACCTATCAGCCTGGAAGTGCTCAGTGATGTCAGCTGCAACTGCTGAGGTGGACGACACTGATTGTTCTGAATTTTCCCCAACATCCTGCAGACTTCCCTCTGCAACACTCAGAAATGAGTCTGCACTGGCAGCACCTGCAACTGTGGTGACAGAGGGGAAAGTTACAGGAGAAAGGATTTCACTAGGGGTTGTATTCTGACCCACGTCACAGTTTTACTCCGTCCTCAGCAGAGCGTCTGTCGGCACACCTGAGTTCCTCTGGGCTGGTATCAAATATAACAGCCTCTGGAAACACAGTGCCATCAGCCACAGCTCCTGAGGGAGTCGAGTCAGACTCTCCCTGTGGTCCCTCCTCTGTGCTCCACAGCCTAGGATCCAAAATGGCATTACTGGTATCTGTGGTGACGGGAGCAGACAAAAGAAACCTTCATCCCACAAGGGGATAGAGGCACAAAATACTGGTCTTTACCAAGACTTACTAAAACACAATGTGCCTTTTCACCTGGAACTTCAGAAGAACATTCTGTTTCTTTACATATGGGTACAAAACCAAATTCCTTTTGCCCATACAACCTCATCCTGCCATTCATCGCTGGCGGTCCTTCAGCCAGACCCCTGAGATCCTCTGTGCTACCATCAATTTTTACAGCCTCAGGGGACTCAGAGCTATCTGCCACAGGTGCCAGGTGGACAACAGTCTGAGGAGACCTTAGGCCCTCTGGGCCAGGTTCAAAAGGGTCCAACCCAGCTAGATTGGGCCCTTCCACAGACAGTTCCTCTGTAGCAGTGGGCAATGACTGATCCGGGGCCAACTGGTGGGCACCCTGAGTCGCCACTGCAGCAGAGGGAAGGTCTGCCTTGCAAATGTCATTACATAAGGCATTGTGTCAGGAAAGGAGATTTTATATTTGTATTTAAGTCATACAAACCACCAATCCAATTTTTTACAAAAATACAAAATATATAAATATGAACAAATAAATACAAACATAAGCCTTTCCCTCATGCACAAACTCAAAAGTCTGGGAATTTCCTTAAAAGAAAAAACGCAACATAATGGATACAGCCTTCACGGCCCTTAATAAGGCAGTCCAAGGCCTTTCATGGCCTAAACATAAGAGTCCATATCTGGAAAAAAAAGGCCTTTATGGCTTACAACACAAAAGTCCATCACTTGAAACAAAAAACAAATACCTGTTCCCTTCAGGCCTTTATGGCCAGGAAACAGCAATAAACTTAGCAAGAAATAAACAATTTCCATTCTACTGCTTCAGGGGCCTTTATGACCCAAACACACCACATCAGAAAAAGAATACATACCCATGAAGAAGACTAATGCAGGCCATAGATGGGTCGAAAATCGGCCAATTTTTCTTTAAAAAAAAACGAAAAATCAGTCGTTCAAGCAGCCGACGTTACCAGCAATGGTAAAAAAAAAAAAATCGGCAGATTTTCATCCTGTCTACAGCTGGCAAAAAGTGTCCCTGCAGAGAGCTTCGCTATTTCTGACAGTTCCTTGACATTTATAGCGGTTGCAACAATGTATTTGTATCCATTTAGGATACAGATGTTTTTATTCGGAAACAAATAGATACATTGTTGCAACCGCTATAAATGTCAAGGAACTGTCAAAGAAATAGCGGAGCTCTCTGCAGGGACATTTTTTGCCGGACTGGAACTCCTCCTCCCCGAACAATTAGCCCACTAAGGATCCGAAAATCGGCCGATTTTCGACCCATCTATGGCCTGCATAAGAAACCAGATCTTCAGTGCCTGCAGCCTTCCATCAAAAAGGATCCACAACTACAAAATCTAGGGGGGGTGAAAGGAGAAGAAAATAGGGACAGACCCCACCACCCGAGATCAACAGGCAGCAGCTACAGGCCTGATGTTCCTCCACACCTCCATTCAGGCCTTTCGCCGCCACCTGTCTTTCTCCGGACCCTGAATCTTTCCAAACTCACCAAGGATATCACGCACCACCACCTGGACGGGGAGGACTTTCTGCCAAAGTTATACCTGGCACCGTGCGTTCCACGTGTAGTATCAGACCACTAAAGTGACTAAGAACAAGGTGTCCAAATCAAAACCCTGGCGGCTTTCGAATGCTCCATACACCCACTCTGCATAAGTCATGCAGTGCAGGAAAGAAACACCTAGAGCCCCACCCACCTCTTTGTACACTTCCACGTTAAAGGGGCACCGAAGCAAGAAGTGGTCCATAGTTTCCACTTCACCCTGACACTTCGACCTCGGACAACCACGGTCATCCGGAGGGCGGTACTTTAAGTTACCCCTCACGTAAAGCCTGCCATGGAAAGCGAGCCAGGCCTGGTCCCTAAATTTCAAGGGAATCTGCTCCAGATTTATTAAACGTAAGCCCTCCCTTATGATATGGCCTGGGCAATCTTTCAAGGCCAACAGAGCGCGGAAGGCGGTCACCACAATCCTCTCACGCAGGAGTCTACTAGGGAGGGATCTGACCTCCTCCACCATCACATGCCACCACCAGAGTAACTTCAGGCATGGTGCCACATAAGCCGGGAGCTTACCGTGCTTGACCTGCAGGCTTTTCACTGGCCCGCCACTCTCTCAACTGTCCAGAAAGGGTCTAAACCAGGTCCAAAACAGTCCTACCCATGCAGGTGGTCTCTCTGCCAGCATGTTACCAAAATTATGTTTCAAGAATATCAGAGAGAAAAAAAACCACCGGGTTGACCATACCTAGGCCACCCTCCCGCCTGGATGAGTAGGTCACATCCCTCTTGACAAGGTTCAGCCTGTTCCCCCATAACATCTGGAAGAAGCAGCTGTAGATCCTCGTATAGAGCGATTCTGGCAAGAGGCAAACGAAACTGACATACAAAAACACGGGGACCAGGAAAGTCTTGATCAAATCAACCCTTTCCCTCAAGGAGAGCCGCCACCCCTTCCAGCATCTCACCTTGACCTCAGCACCAGACAGTTTGGCCTCCCAATTTGATTTGCTATAATCAGCAGGGCTGAAATTGATGCCTAAAACCTTTATACTCTGCTGAGGCTCCGGGAAGGTGTCCAGGAGTGAGAAGCTCTCACCCTCCCTCCCCATCTAGAGAACTTCGCATTTGTCCTGGTTGACCTTGGAGCCAGATGCCTCGGCATACTGATCCATCACTGATACCACCTCCTGCGCCTCCTCCGACCCAGAGATGAAAACAGAAACGTCATCAGCATAAGCCACGACCCTCAGGCGGATCCCCAGCAGACCCCACCGGCACCCCACTCACCGCCCCACCATCTAGGCTCCTGACGAAGGGGTCGATGGCAAAGGCATAGAGCAAAGGGCTCAGCGAGCACCCTGGCGCACCCCGGATCCAACCCCAAAGGATCGCCCAACCCAGCCATTCACCAACATGAAGCTGTTAGCCTCCCTATACAGCGTCTTCAGCCAGCCAATGAACCTCCCCTCCAAATCATACCGGTCCAGGAGATGCCAGAGGTACTCATGATTGACTTGGTCAAAGGCCTTAGCCTGGTCCACTGCCAGCAGAAACTTCATCCTTCAGCCTTACACCATTCCAGGGCCTCACGGACAGCTAACACCGCTGTGAAGGTACTCCTACCCTGGACCGAGCAATGCTGCTGACGCGAAAGCAAGCCATCCGCCATTGACGACAGGCGCCAGAACAAGATCTTAGCCAGAACCTTTCTATCGACATTGAGAAGGCTAATGGGGCGCCAATTCTCAATGGCCGAAGGATCCTTACCCTTTGACAAGAGAATCTGTTAGAACCCGCCAGGTGGTGCCCCTGGCAGCCCACTTGACAGACCTACCCAAAGCGTGGAGTCTAAGTCCCGGTCTGTGCTTTCACCAGGGCCCCTGATGGTGGGGATGGACTTGAAACAGACCAGGACCAGGTCACGACCTCCGAGCAGGCCCACCAGTGGCAGGGGCAACCTCCGGGGATGTATTGGTACCGGGAGAGCCAGATGTGAGGAGGACGGCAGGACCTAGCAGGGTGGATCACGAGCGGGGGTCCCGTGGGGTAGGCGAGGTACAGAATCGGCAGGCGGAGAGTAGTCGGGTCACACGCAGGGTCAGCAGGATAAGTCAGTCCGTAGAGGGGTCAAAACAAGCCGAGGGTCAGGATGGGAGAAGGCAGAGTAGTCAGGACAATCCGGGTCAACACAGGAGTAGGCAGCGTACTCAGGGTCAATCAGGGTCAAAAACACAGGTACAGGACTCAGGAACTCAGATAGACCTTGCGGCAATTACTGACAGTGCAGGGCATCTTTAAATATTGCGCCCTGCACTGTCATTGGCCGCTCGGGACGCGCCCCCGGGCTGTCATTGGCCGCCCGAGGCGCGCCCGCGGGTTCCACTGCGCATGCGCGGCATCCTGTCATCCACGGCTCGCCGGGACCTAGTGCCTGTGTCCCGGCGTGAGCCGTCGCCAGTGCGCATGCGCCGGCCGACAGGACGCCGCGATCCCTGACATTGCCCCCCCCCTATGGGCACCCTCCGGGAGCCCCACTGATCTCTCCACCGCGGGTGGCCACGAAAAAATTCCCGGATGAGCCTGGGGGCGTGAACATTCTGGATGGGTACCCAAGAATTCTCCTCAGGGCCATAACCCTTCCATTTTATCAGGAACTGCGTCTGGCCCCCCCTCTTTCGGCAACTGAGAATAGTTTCTACCTCATATTCCTCCTGGTCACCTATGGCGACTGCCTCAGGAGGTCTGGATTGGCGATCCGGGAAGGAATCCGGTCTGGACGGTTTCAGGAGAGAGACATGGAACACCGGGTGTATTTTGAAAGACTCCGGGAGCTCAAGTTTGTAGGCCACTTCATTGATCACCCGTTTAATTGGAAACGGTCCGAGGTACTTCGGTCCTAACTTCCTGGAAGGACACAGCATTTTCAAGTTGGTCGTAGCCAACCAAACCTGATCCCCCGGCTGGAGCAACAGCTCTCCTCTTCTCTTCCTGTCGAACGCCTTTTTACTATCTTCTTGGGCTTTAGTGATGGCCTCCTGAATCATTTTGTTATTGACAGAAAAGAAATGCAAGACATCTTGAGATGCGGGTACCGGACTTTCGGGCGTTAGGTCGGGGAGAAACGTAGGATGATATCCGAAATTGGTAAAAAACGGTGATTGTCCCGTCGCTGAGTGGCTCGAGTTGTTATAGGCGAACTCTGCAGAAGGCAACAGTGTTAGCCAGTCGTCCTGGAGATAGGAGGTGTAGCATCTGAGGTACTGTTCCAATGTTTGATTGGTCCTTTCTGTTTGCCCGTTGGTCTGTGGATGGTAAGCAGATGACAGTGACAGTTTGATTCCTAATGCTGCACACAAGGCTTTCCAGAATCTAGATGTGAACTGGACTCCCCGATCCGATACTATGTCTTCGGGTATCCCATGTAGCCTTACTACTTCCTTGATGAATATCCGTGCCGTCTCCGGTGCCGACGGGGTTCTTTCCAAGGGCACGAAATGAGCCATCTTTGAAAAGCGATCCACGATCACCATTATAGCAGTGTAGCCTTGAGACGGTGGGAGTTCGACTACAAAATCCATGGCAATCATTTGCCAGGCCCGTTTGGGTATCGGCAATGGACGCAACAATCCCCAGGCCTTGCTTCTGGAGGGCTTGTTCCTTTGGCAGGTGGGACAGGTCTGGACGTAGCGCTCGCAGTCTTTGACCATGTTTGGCCACCAGAATGAGCGCCGTAGTAGCTCCAGGGTCTTCGCCACCCCAAAGTGCCCTGCCATTGGATGGTCGTGGCAGTGCCCCAGGACGAAAGTTTGAACTCCTTCTGGCACCACGATCCGATTTTCCTTCCAAAGCAGACCATCGCGGTTCTGGAGAGGCGACCCAGGCGGGACTGGCAGTCCAACGGAAGCGTCAATCAGTCTGGAGCGAAGTTCCGTTTGCAGGACGAGGAAGCTTCCGGATGGCAAAATTGTGTCAGGTAACACTGTATCGTCGGGGTCCTCAAACATGCGGGACAGAGCGTCTGGTTTTGTATTTTTAGACCCAGGTCGGTACGTTATATGAAAGGTAAACCGAGAGAAGAAAAGAGCCCATCTCGCCTGGCGTGGTCTCAGTCGTTTCGCCGTCCTTAAATACTCGAGGTTCTTGTGATCCGTGAATATTAGGATTGGGTGTGTGGCTCCTTCCAGGAGATACCTCCATTCTTCTAGAGCGGACTTGATGGCCAGGAGTTCCCGATCTCCAATATCGTAATTGCGCTCCGCCGGAGTCAACTTCCTGGAGAAAAACGCCACGGGATGCAGTAACTCCTTGGTACCACTCCTTTGGGAAAGAATCGCTCCTACCGCGTTTTCGGAGGCGTCCACTTCCAAAACATATGGAAGAGAAGAATCTGGATGGCAGAGAATGGGAGCAGAAGTAAACAATTTCTTGAGCGTGTCGAACGCGGTCTGGGCTTCAGGGGTCCATTTAAAACGAGTCCCTTGTTTAGTCAGTTGCGTGATTGGGGAGACCAGCCCTGAGAAGTTCCTGACAAACTTTCTATAAAAGTTTGCGAATCCAATGAAACGCTGTACCCCCCTCTTATCGGTGGGTGTTGGCCAATCTAAGATCGCCGTGACTTTCTGGGGATCCATCGCGACCCCCGCGGGAGAGAGGACCAGTCCCAAGAACGTTATTTCACACTGTTCAAAACAGCATTTTTCTGCCTTGGCGTAAAGCCCGTGTTGGCGTAAACGTGTTAGGACCCTTGCCACATGCTCCCTATGAGCCTCCAGTGAGGGTGAAAATATCAGGATGTCATCTAGGTAGACAACCACGAAGACATCGAGGAAATCACGAAAGACATCGTTAATAAAGTGTTGGAAGGTGGCCGGTGCGTTACAGAGCCCGAACGGCATCACCAAATATTCGAAGTGACCGAATCTCGTACGAAAAGCTGTCTTCCATTCATCCCCCTCCCTGATACGTACAAGGTTATATGCCCCCCGCAAGTCTAATTTAGTAAAAATCGCTGCTGACCCTAACCTCTGGAGGAGCTCAGGGACTAGGGGTAACGGATAGCGATTTTTTACTGTGATTTTATTCAGGTCTCGGTAGTCAATACAGGGCCGTAACGATTTGTCTTTTTTTTCTACAAAAAACAACCCAGCCCCGGCCGGGGACGTGGACGGGCGAATAAATCCCTTCCGCAGATTGTCATCAATATACTCCCTCAAAACCCCTGATTCTAGTTCCGATAAAGGAAAAATGCGACCGAATGAAATCTCAGATCCGGGTAGGAGGTCTATGGGGCAATCGTAGGAACGGTGTGGGGGAAGAATGTCTGCTCCTCGCTTACTGAACACATCTAAGAAATCGTGGTAGGCCGGAGGGATAACCTGAGACAGATCCGTATCACCATCCATGCATAGGAGAAACCGGGGAGGCACGGGCCCTGGGACGTGGCAGTGATCCCGGCAGTATGGTGACCGAAACTGAACCGTTCCCTTCTCCCAATCAACCCGGGGGTTATGGGCCCGCAGCCAAGGAAGCCCCAGAATGATTGGGAAAAGGGGGGATGCGATGGCATCCAGACGGAGGAACTCCTGATGATGGTCAGCCATCGTGGTAAAAATAGGGGGAGTCTCCTGATCCACCACTCCCGACTTTATGCTAGACCCGTCTGCCAGGAAGATGTTAAACCCCCTTTCTTTGGTCTGGAGGGGAATCTTTTGCCGGTGAGCAAAAGTAAGATCAATGAAACAACTACATGCTCCCGAATCAATGATTGCGGTCACCGACAGGGTTCCTCCGGGAAGCTGTAACGACACAGGTATTGCCAGGTAACTAGATAGGTCACCCCTTTCTGTAGGTAAAGGAAAACAGGAAGCGGACTTACTCATTTTTGCAGGACAGGAGCGCACCTGGTGACCAGCTTCCCCACAGTACAGACATAGGTTCTGCGATCGTCTCCTCTGACGTTCCTCGGCCGATAAAGTGGAACGGGCCAGTCCCAGTTGCATGGGTTCTGAGGTGTCCCCTGCTTCCGTGCTCCGAGCATGGCTCCCTGGGGTTGGAGCTGCTTCTCTCGGTGGGATCCATGCCACCCTTTGACCCTGGTTACTCCTTTCCAGGCGATGCTCTCTCTGTCTGCGGTCAATTTGGATGGCCAACTCTATCAGTTTCTCAAGAGAGTCCGGTAGTCCTACTCGTGCTAATTCGTCTTTTAGAGACTCAGACAGCCCAATGCGGAACTGGTGACATAATGCCGCATCGTTCCATCTGGTATCTCCCATCCAACGCCTGAAATCAGACGCATACTCTTCGGCCGCCCGGCGGCCTTGCCGCAGAGAGTATAGAGTAGCCTCTGCAGAGGCAGCCCGCTGGGGGTCGTCATATAGGACGGCCATGGCCTGAAAGAACTCAGTCACGGAATCGAGATGGGGGTCACGCTTCTCCATCAGGCGGTGAGCCCAATCCTGGGGCTCATCCTGAAGGAGAGAGATTATAAACCCCACCTTGACGGTCTCGACGGAAAACGTGCGGGGCTGCAGGTCAAAAAATAAAGTGCACGCGTTCCGGAAGGCCCGAAAACGGCTTCGGTCTCCACGGAATCGTTCCGGCAGGGGAACGCGGGGTTCGGGAGCTAGGGGTGCCGCAACTGCTCCGGATGCTGGAGCAGCGGGTGATTCCGCTGTTGCGGAACTTGGAGCAGGGGGAGTCTGGGTGGCAAATGACTCCATGCGGTCCTCAAGCCGGGTGCAGCGGCTGTGAAAATTCTGGAAGGCCTGGGTCAGAGTCGCCAGGTGCTGGCATATATCCTCTAGGGACACCGGTCCTCTTCCTGGCTCTGTCATGGCCGCAAGGTACTGTTAGAACCCGCCAGGTGGTGCCCCTGGCAGCCCACTTGACAGACCTACCCAAAGCGTGGAGTCTAAGTCCCGGTCTGTGCTTTCACCAGGGCCCCTGATGGTGGGGATGGACTTGAAACAGACCGGGACCAGGTCACGACCTCCGAGCAGGCCCACCAGTGGCAGGGGCAACCTCCGGGGATGTATTGGTACCGGGAGAGCCAGATGTGAGGAGGACGGCAGGACCTAGCAGGGTGGATCACGAGCGGGGGTCCCGTGGGGTAGGCGAGGTTCAGAATCGGCAGGCGGAGAGTAGTCGGGTCACACGCAGGGTCAGCAGGATAAGTCAGTCCGTAGAGGGGTCAAAACAAGCCGAGGGTCAGGATGGGAGAAGGCAGAGTAGTCAGGACAATCCGGGTCAACACAGGAGTAGGCAGCGTAGTCAGGGTCAATCAGGGTCAAAAACACAGGTACAGGACTCAGGAACTCAGATAGACCTTGCGGCAATTACTGACAGTGCAGGGCATCTTTAAATATTGTGCCCTGCACTGTCATTGGCCGCTCGGGACGCGCCCCCGGGCTGTCATTGGCCGCCCGAGGCGCGCCCGCGGGTTCCACTCCGCATGCGCGGCATCCTGTCATCCACGGCTCGCCGGGACCTAGTGCCTGTGTCCCGGCGTGAGCCGTCGCCAGTGCGCATGCGCCGGCCGACAGGACGCCGCGATCCCCGACAGAATCACTGCAGACTGCCTCATGGAGGGAGGGACCCCTTGTCCAGACAGCAGTTGTAAACCTCCGTGAGGCGAGGCGAGGCGCCAAGCTGGACTTAAAGGTTTTAAAAAAACTCGGCTGTCAGGCCGTCTGGCCCAGGAGTCTTCTTAATGGCCAGACTATCAATGGCTTTGACCACCTCTTCTGCAGTAATCTCCCCAGTCAAACTCGCAGGCGGAACATTACCGTCCAGACCTGGTGTAGACTCCAAAAAGCTCAACATCCTTGTCCGGTCGAGGCACTTCTCACCCAGCAAGTCCTCATAAAAAGACCTAGAGACCTCCAGGATCCCTGACCTGGATCTTGTCAGGGACCCCGTACTATCCCTTAGGGCAGAGACCGTCTTAATCGCTGCACTCTGTTTGCAATTCTGGAAAGGGTCGGGCGAGTGGTACTTCCTATAATCCCTCTCCAGAACCAAAGAGGTACGCCGGTCATACTGGTACTTCCGGAGGAGAAGCCTGGCCTCCGAGATTGCCCCAGAATACCCACTACCAGAAACAAGGCAGTCGAGCTTCCTCCGCAACCGTTGGTAGGCGATGTACTTATCAAACTGCCTCCTTTTACCTATGGCCTTGAAAAACCTGCCAATCTGCACCTTGGTAAGTTCCCACCACTCCGACTTACTGTCGCAGAGATCCAGCACAGTCTCCTGAGCCCGAAAAAACTCCTCGAAGGATTGTCTCGCCTCCTCATCCTCCAGCAGAGACAAATAAAACCTCCAGATGCCCTTCCCTCTCAGTGGCGTGTCTGAAACATTTAAAGTCACAGTAAGCATAAGGTGGTCAGAAAACTCCACCGCCCGACAGTCGGGTGCCGAGAAGGCAGAGTCCTCCTTCAAAAAAAACCTGTCTATCCTACTCTATTACCTCTCCTAAACGTGAAACCAGTGCTGTCTGGGCTGCTCTTAACTAAGGCATCCACCAGACCTGCTTCCCTGACTATGGCATTTATAAAAACGCCGTCATATCCCAGCTTGTCATTGAAGCCCCTCCTGTCCTTTTGGGCCTAGTTATGGTATTAAAGTCACCTCCAAAGACCACCAGCCGGGACGTAAAAAAGAAAGGCTTGATCCTTGTGAAGAGGCACTTTGTCCCACTTGGACTGCGGTCCATATATATTGATTAGGCGCAGTTCCTGCCCCCTCACAAGGACATCCAAGATCAAACATTTTCCAATCTCCACCTCAATAATCCGCCGGCACGTTACAATACCGGTAAAAAGCACCGCGACTCCACTGAAAGGCTGAGCCGCAAGAGACCAGTAGGATGGCCCACGCCTCCACTCCCGCTTGGCCAGATGTATATCCGCCAGGCTGGACAACCTGGTCTCCTGCAAAAAGAAAATATCAGCATCCATACCACTGATCAAAAATAAGGCTCTCTAGCACTCACAGACTTTATGCTGGCAACAGTAATATTTGCCACCTTTATCGGAGCGGTAACTGCCATTAAGATAATTGAGAGTGGAGTTTCTTAACCCTCTTGACTTTTTTTGAAGGGTCTCCTGACTTCTTTAGAGACCCTCCTGCCTCCTCATTCTCCATCGAGGAAACAGGATCCACAGATACCTCCTCCTCCTCCCCCGACAGAGACCCAAACATGTTACCAAGGGCCACCTCTCCCACCTCCAGAGAGGAGATAGACCCTGCAGGAGAGAGGACCGGCCTGTTACGCCTCCCCACCACCGACCACCCCTCCTCCACCTAGAAATCACCCTGCCCACCCTAGGCGGGACCCTGGGTGCCCTGGGGACTTTATCCCGCCGAAGAAGAAGGAGAACCGGGGGGACAGGCACAGTAGGCCCAGACTTAACCTCCTCCACCCCAGCCCCTTTGGCAGCTTCCACCAACTTCTATCCTCTCCTGGGAAGGGGGACAGGCACAGCAGGGGAGACTACGGGGGACTGGACCAGGGCAGACTCAACAGGGGGGACAGACACAGAAGGGGCAACAGAAACTTCCCCTACCTCCACTGAAGCTGCTGCAGAGGCCAAACTGGCCTTTTCTGCCGCTATTGCAGCCTCCTCGGCCTCAATCCTGTCCAGCTCCGCCACCAACTCACCTTCAGGCAAAATTATGGAGAGCCTCAGGGCCATTATTGTGACCTTTTTGATCACATTTTGGCGGGATATGAGTTTGGGGGTAGGGCCAACCCACCTAGGGCTGCGGAGATATGTTGCCTCAAATTTTTGCCAGAAAAGGTCCAGCAATTCAGGCCTCATAAAGGATACGTCATACTCCCCCGTTCCTATAGAGGCAATAAAGACATAAATGTCCACAGCCCTGAACCCTATCTCTAAGACCCTGTCAATGACCTCCCTACGGCTTAAAGGGGGACCCTCCCCAGTCCATTTTTATTGGACCACGTTTCTCCATGTGGCCGAGGTAGGCAGGTTCCCAGCACATGTTTGGGGTGGCCTAACCTGCCCCTGACCCCCTCTCACTGCTGCAGAATAATTTAAGGCAGGCTGGACCACTGGGGTACCCACTGCAGAGGCAACGGAAACGGGGCCGCAACAGAGGCAGACCCAGGTAAAGCAGAACCAGAAGGGTTCTGAGGCTGGAGACCCGCACTGACAGAGGGGGGACCTGACAGGACCTGACCTGGAGGGACTAGAGCACCAGCAAGGGGACCCGGAGGGATGGACAACTCACCGGGGACAACCCCAGTCCCCAAATGGGCGGGACCAGATGAGACCAGGACCGACGGAACAGAGGAAACACACCCACCCCCTGGTCTGCGGGAGGGGCCTGCACACCAGACATGCCTGCTGATACATTACCAGCCGCCCCAGAGTCCATGGGCGCGCCACCAGATGCAACAGAGTCCCGCACAGTGTCCCCAGCCAGCGGATCTCCCGCCTTTGCCAATAGTTCACGCTCCATAAAGCTGAGAATGCGCTGCAACTTGACATACGCCGTCCACTCCTTTAAGACCGGCTTTGCTGGCTTGCGCGGCATCACGTCATCCACTTCCTCCTCCGAATCTTCCGATGTGAACCGGAAGTTGTCCTCACGCAATCCCGGCTCCACTTCCGCCGCAAAACAAAGCACTCCAGCCGACTCCGCCTCCTCCACCTGCATTCCCCAATCAGCAGACCTCTGCTCGAGGGGGAGGGAATCCAAAACTCCCGTGTCAACGGCGTCTCCCTTAACAGGAGCCGCCATTTGCAGGGAAGATTCAGCGGGCTCACCCTGCCCCTGCACTGGCTCACCTTCTTTCACCACCAGAGCATCTGATAGCTCCTCCATGAAGGAGACCTCCTCCACCGGGCCCTTTGCCGCAGCCACGCTCCTGCTCCTTGCAGCCTTAAAAACGGGCATCATTCTGGAACTTCTCCCGAAACACACCACTCTTCCTCTTCAGGGCCGCCACGTATTTCTCCTGGAGGGACACCCGCTTCTCCAACGCCTCCAGGTCTGGCTTCATTGTCTGGCGCTTGGTACTCCAGACCCTGTCATACAATGAGCGGAACTTTTTGAGCTCCAAGCTCAGCTTTCCCAGCTTTGCTTTCTCCTTCTCAATTGTCTTGATCTGGGCAGCCACCCGGTCACGGTATGCACCATAATCCTCCCCTTTCCTAGGGGCTGTTCCCAGGTCCTCTACGGATGGGAAGCCAGGACCGGTACTAGGCCCCTCTGGGGGGTCTCCCACCACTGGACTCAGGCCCAGGATCTGCCATCCTCCCTGGGCTTGAGCAGGGCACTTTAGCCCCAGGCTTCTCGGGCCTTCTTGGAGCTCAGCAGAGCAGCTTTGCACACAACCTCTCCACATGGTGTCAGGAAAGGAAATTTTGTTTATTGATGATATATCAACCAACAAACACAAAAAATGTTTTCTAAAAAAGTACAAAAGGTAGAAAAAGCAATAAATATATGTAAAATTACATTACTCACATGTAACTGCAGAAATCAAACTCAAAGTCCAACAAAAAGTCCATAAGGTAAATATATACTTAGACCTATGTCGTCAATAAAGGACTTGCATACCTTAAATAATAGACTTTACAAGCACAAAGGGCCTTCATGGCCTCATCAGAAAAAAAACAGTGAAACATAGCATAGATACAAACGTTACATAACAGAGACTAAGGAACATAGATCTTCAGGTCCATATGGCCTTTCTTCAAAAAGCAGCTTCCAACAAACCTAGGGAGTGTCAGAGGAGAAACAAAGGATAGCCCCAGCACCCAGAGGTCAACAAGCAGTGACAACAGGCCTGATACCCCTCCACACCTCTATCCAGGCCTCTCGCCTCCACCTGTCTCTCTCAAGACCCCAAACTTTACCCACCTCACCAAGGATGCCACACACCACCACTGGGACAGGAAGGACTTTCTGTCGCAGGGACACCTGGCACCGTGCATACCACGTGAAATGACAACTAGGCTGACTAAAAACAGTGTCCAAATCAAAACCCTGGTGGTCTTGCAATGCCCCATACACCCACTCTGTATAAGACAAGCAGTGCAGGAAGGGGACATCAAGGGCCCTCCCCACCTCTTTATAGATTTCCACATTGAAGGGGCACCGAAGCAAGAAGTGGTCCATAGTTTCCACTTCACCCTGACACTCCGCCCTTGGACAACCACGATCGTCGAGAGAGCAGTACTTCGGGTTCCCCTTCACGTACAGTCTACCATGAAAGGCAAGCCAGGTCTAGTCCCTAAACTTGAAGGGAATCCGCTCAGAATTTATTAAAAGTAAGCCCTCCCGCATAGTATGGCCTGGGTAATCCCTCAAGGTCAGCGGTGCGTGGAAGACAGTGGACACAATCCTCTCGCCCAAGGACCTCCTGGGGAGGGACCTGATGTCCTCTGCCGACACACACCACCGCCTGAGTATTTTCAGACTCGGGGTAACGTAAGTCAGAAGCTTACCATGCTTAACCCTCAAGCTTTTCACTGGCCCACCAATTTCCCAACAGCACAGAAAAGGCCTAAACCAGTTCCGAAAGAGACTTAGCCATGCAGGTGGTCTCTCTGCCAGCAGATGACCAAAATTGTGTTTAATGAACACCAGAGAGAAAAAAACCACTGGGTTGACCATACCTAGGCCACCCTTCCGCCTGGATAGATATGTCACATCCTGCTTCACAAGGTTCAGCCTGTTTACCCATAATAGCTGGAAAAAACGGCTGTAAATCCTCGTATAGAGAGATTCCGGTAAGATGCAGACAGTACTAACATACAAAAAAATGGGGATCAGGTAAGTCTTGATCAAATCCACCCTTTCCCTCAAGGAGAGCCGCCACCCCTTCCAGCACTTCATCTTGATCTCGGCATCAGACAACCCGGCCTCCCAATTTGATTTGCCATAATCAGCACAGCCAAAATCTATGCCTAACACTTTAACTGCCTTCTGCGGCTCCGGGAAGGTATCCGGAAGTGAGAAGCGATCACCCTCCCCACCTAGCCAGAGAACTTCAGACTTGTCCTGATTAACCTTGGACCCCGACACCTCAGAATACTGCTCTATCCCCGAGACTACCACTTGCGCCTCTTCAGCCCCGGAGACAAAGACAGAAACGTCATCGGCAATGACCCTCAAAGGCGGCTCCCCAGGATGCCCACCGACACCCCACCCAATGCTCCGCCATCCAACCTCCTTACGAAGGGTTAGACTGCGAAAACAGAGTAAAGGCTCAGAGGACATCCCTGACGCAACCTCGAAGGGCTGCCCAATCCAACCATTCACCAGCATAAAGCTCTCCACCCCGCTATACAAGGTCTTAAACCAGCCAATGAACCTCCCCTCCAGGCCATATTTATCAAGGAGAAGCCACAGTTACTCGTGGTCTACCTGATCAAAGGCCTTAGCCTGATCCAATGTCTGCAAGTACTTTCCCCAGCCTTCAGCCCCGCATCGCTCCATGGCCTCCCGGACAGCTAACACCGCTGAGAATGTACTTCTGCCCTGAACCGAGCAGTGCTGCTGACGGGAAAGCAAAGTGTCTGCGACTGTCGCCAAGCGCCAAAAAAGGATCTTAGCCAGGATCTTCCTATCCACATTGAGAAGGCTGATGGGGTGCCAGTTCCCAATCATCGAAGGATCCTTACCCTTTGACAGCAGGATTACAGCAGATTTCCTCATGGAGGGAGGAAGCGAGCCTTCCTCCAGACAGCCATTATAAACCTCCACCAGGTAAGGCGCCAAGCTAGACTTAAAAAATTTATAAAATTCTGCTGTCAACCCGTCCGGCCCAGGCGTCTTTTTAGGAGCCAGACTCTCTATGGCTTTGACCACCTCTGCCACTGTAATCTTGCCTGTCAAACTAGGAAGCGGAACGTCACTCCCCAGACCTGGTGTAGAATTCAAGAAACCCAACATCCTCGCTTGGTCAAGATGCTTCTTCCCAAGAGGATCCTTATAAAAGGACCTCGAGACCTCCAAGATCCCCGATCTGGATTTCATCAGAGGTCCCGTACTGTCTCTCAAGCCTAAAACCATCTTAATCGCTACACCATGCTTGCAGTTCTGATAGGGGTCGGGCGAGTGGTACTTCCTGTAGTCCCTCTCCATAACCAAGTTAGCATGCCGGTCATACTGATGCTTCCTGAGAAGAAGTTTCACCTCTGAGATCGCCCCGGAATCTCCACCACACGAGACAAGGCGGTCGAGCCTCCTCAGCAACCGCTGGCAGGCGACATACCTGTCAAGCTGTTTCCTTTTCCCTAGGGCCTTGAAAAACTCGCTGGTTCGCTGCTTAGTAAGCTCCCATCACTCCTTACTTACTGTTACAGAAATCCAGAAGAGTCACCTGAGCCTGGAAAAAGTCCTCAAAGGAACGTCTCACATCCTCGTCTTCCAGTAAGGCCGGATTCATCTTACAGACGCCCCTCCCCTTCAGCGGCACATCTGAAACACTCAAGACCACAGATAGCATAAGGTGATCGGAAAACTCCACCGTCCGACACTCAGGTGCCGAAAAAGCAGAGTCCCTCTTCAAAAAAACCCTATCTATGCTGCTCTCACTATTGCCACGCCTATACGTGTACCCCGTGCTGTCCAGGCTGCACTTAATCAGTGCGTCCACCAGACCTGCATCCCTAACCACTGCATTAAGACAACTTGCCGGGCCGTAAAAAGGGAAGGCTTAATCTTCGTAAAGAGGTATTTCCTTTCCCACTTAGACTGCGGGCCATACACGTTAATCAAATGCAGGTCCTGCCCCTTCACAGAGACGTCCAGGACCATGCACCTTCCAATCTCCACTTCAATAACCCGCCGGCACGTTACCATACCAGTAAAAAGGACCGCAACCCCACTGTAATGCTCAGCCGCAAGAGACCAGAAGGAGGGGCCACGCCTCCACTCCCTCTTTGCCAGGTGGATATCAGCAAGGCTGTTCACCCAGGTCTCTTGCAAAAATAAAATGTCAGCGTCAATTTCACTGAGCAAAAATAAAGCTATATTACGAGCACTCACAGACTTCAAGCTGGCAACAATAATGGTTGCCACTTTCACTGGGGCAGGAACTGCCATTAGGGCGATTAAGATGGGCATTCCTTAGCCCGACATTCCACCACCTGGGACCCCTGCAAATCCTGGGGATCCTGGGTAATGACTACAACCTCCTCTGTCTGCTCCATGGAATCTACAGAATCCTCACCATGGTCAGACAGAGTCCCAAACCGATTTCCTACAGAGATGTCTGACAGATCCAAAGAACTGGAAGACACTGCCGGAGAGAGGACCACTTTATTCCTCCTAACCTTTTTCCTCCCAGCCAGAACCCACCCCTCCGCACCCCCAACAGAAGGGGCCACCTTGCTCACCTCCTGAACCTGCAAGGACACCATCCTTTCCACCACCCTCCTCCCACTCATACTAGCCCCCCTCCATCCCACCGCCCTGGAACCCCTACCCACAGCCAGGGGGTGCTTGAACTCTGACACCTTAAAGCTGCACCTACCACCATCTGCCCCACGGGCTGCTCCCACCAACAGAGAGCCCTTAATGACACAGACAAGAGGGACCCACCTACACAGGGGAAGGCACACTAGACAAAACTGACACAGTAGGATCAGACACAATAGGAGATACAGACATGGAAGCAGACTCTGTAACCTAAACTGGGGAACCTGCAGGGGGGAAACCAGGGCAGCCACCTGGCCAATGGAAAAAAACCACACCCCCACCACTAACTCCTGCTGCAGCTATACCCGACTTAGCAGCCTTAGCACTCCCAGGCAGCACATCCAACCCACCACCCAGAGATCCAGCATGGCCAACAGCCGCTGACACACCTGAATCCCCTCTTACTGAGGTGGGGTCAGATACCAGTGCGGGGACCGTATCCCCACTAGCACCTGAAACACCAGCATTAGATAAACATTCAATAGATACAGTACCATCCTTAGCAGTCTTTAGAGCCATGCTCACAGCCTTCACTGCAGGCAGACAGGGAGCAGACTCACCCTGCTCATCACACACCTGTGTGGAAATGCCTCCCTCTGCAGCCGGCCTGGAGTCTGAACACAGTTTTTTCTTTAACCCTTTCCTTGGGCTTCCGCAGGGTACTATCCATCCCTTCATCTGAATATTCCTCACTGAATTTGAATTTCCTTCCCCCCAACGGGGACTCCAACTCACGGATGAACTGCAGGGTCCCCACACAATCATCCCGATCCTCAGTCTCCGATTCCTGAACCGCTTGACCAGGTGTAAGTAAACCAGATCCGCTCACCTCCAGAGCTGACACCACCGACACTTCCACTTGCGGTAAAAATTTTCCAGCAAGCTGGCCAACATCTTCTTCAGCAACATCCATGGATTCCCCTGAGTGGGACAAGCACGCCTCACCGTCAGGTGCCTCAGCATTTTTCCTCATTGCCATGAACCTGATTCATTGGAAAATTTTTCTTTAAAGCTGCCACTTGTTTCCTTCAAAGCTGCGACAAGCAACACTTGGTTCTTTACCTTCTCCTCCAAGCTGCTGACCTCCGGCTTGTGTAGAGATCTTTTGCTACTCCAAGCCTTTTCACAAGCGACCTTTTTCTTCCTGAGATCCATCCTCAATTTGGCCAACTTCTCCTCCTCCTTTGCAACACACAGCAGCCTGGCCGTGATCTTACGATAAACCGACATCGGTTCTCCCTTCTTGGGGCCACCACCAAGGTCTTCAAATGATGGCACCACCGGAGCCGCACCATGGCTAACACCATCCAAAGTCTTAAGACAGACTTTTTCCGGAACTTCCACCTGGGCCTCCCCCAGGATCCTGCATGCTTCCTGGATTATTGCTGGGACTCTAGGTCCTGGCTTTGGGCCTACACTTGGAGCTCAGCAGAGCACACGCCAGTGTAACCACACCCACCGTCAGGAAAGGAGATATTTTATTGTACAATTGTAGCATACAAAACAGCCACAACTTTTTCTTATAAAAGTAAAAAAATATAAATAAATACAAACATAAACCACGTGTACAAAACAGTCCAGAACTTCCTGAAAGGGAAAAACTCAGTACAAAATGAAACAGCCATTTACGGCCTGCACCATAGTAGTCCACGGCCTTTATGGCCTTAAAGTCCATACCTAATAACAAAAAAAAAAAAACACACAACATATATACATATAGGCCTTTATGGCCAAAAGGAGGAGCAACAAAGCCTGATGCTCCAGGCATACAAGAAAAAACGCATCATCAGCATAAAATTATATACTTATGAAAGGCCTTTATGCCAAAAAAGACTATCAATTTCCATCTCACTGCTTCAGACGGCCTTTATGGCCTAAACATGCTATACAACAAACAATTACATACCCAAGAAAAGGATTAAGAAACTCAGACCTTCAGCATCTGCAGACTTTCATCAAAAAAGGATCCATACCTGCAAAATCGAGGGGGGGTGTAAAAGAAGAAACTAGGGGCAGATGCCACCACCTGAGATCAACAGGCAGCAGCTACAAGATTGATGTTCCTCCACGCCTCCATCCAAGCCTTCCGCAGCCACCTGCCTCTCTCAAGGCCCCGAATCTTCCCAACCTCACCAAGGATGCCACACACCACCACCTGGACGGGGAGGACTTTCTGCCGAAGGGATACCTGGCACCGTGCATTCCACGTGTAATAACGGACTAAGCCGACTAAAAACAAGGTGTCCAAATCAAGACCCTGGCGGCTTTCGAATGCTCCATACACCCACTCTGCATACGACATGCAGTGTAGGAAAGAAACACCCAGAGCCCCACCCACCTCTTTATATACTTCCACGTTAAAAGGGCACTGAAGCAAGAAGTGGTCCATAGTTTCCACTTCACCCTGACACTCCGACCTCGGACAACCACGGTCATCCGGAGGACGGTACTTCAAGTTACCCCTCACATAAAGCCTGCCATGGAAAGCGAGCCAGGCCTGGTCCCTAAACTTCAAGGGAATCTGTTCTAAATTTATCAAACGCAAACCCTCCCTCATGATATGGCCTGGGCGATCTTTCAAGGCCAACGGCGCATGGAAAGCAGTCACCACAATCCTCTCACCCAGGAGCCTCCTAGGGAGGGATCTGACCTCCTCCGCCGTCACATGCCACCGCTGGAGTAACTTCAGGCATGGGGCCGCATAAGCCGGGAGTTTACCGTGCTTGACCCACAGGCTTTTCACTGGCCCGCCCCTATCCCAACTGCTCAGAAAGGGTCCAAACCAAGTCCGAAACAGCCCTACCCATGCAGGTGGTCTCTCTGACAGCATGTTATCAAAATTATGTTTCAAGAACATCAAAAGAGAAGAAAACTATCGGGTTGACCATACCTAGGCCACCCTCCCGCCTGGATGAGTAGGCTACATCCCGCCTGACAAGGTTCAGCCTGTTCCCCCATAACATCTGGAAGAAACAGCTGTAAATCCTCATATAGAGTGACTCTGGCAAGAGGCAAACAAAACTGACATACAAAAACACAGGGACCAAGAAAGTTTTGATCAGGTCAACCCTTTCCCTCAAGGAGAGCCGCCACCCCTTCCAGCATCTCACCTTGACCTCAGCATTGGACAGCTTGGCCTCCCAATTTGACTTGCTGTAATCAGCAGGGCCAAAATTGATGCCTAAAATTTTCACACTCTGCTGAGGCACTGGGAATGTGTCCGGAAGTGAGAAGCTCTCACCCTCCCCACCCATCCAGAGAACTTCACATTTGTCCTGATTGACCTTGGAGCCAGACGCCTCGGCATACTGATCCATCACCGAGACCACCTCCTGCGCCTCCCCAGTCATGGAGATGAAGACAGAAACGTCGTCAGCATAGGCGACGACCCTCAAGGGCGGATCCCAAGCAGCACCCACCGGCACCCCCCCAACGCCCCACCATCTAGCCTCCTGACGAAGGGGTCAATAGCGAAAACATACAGCAGAGGGCTCAGCGGGCACCCCTGGTGCACCCCCGATCCGACCACAAAAGGCCGCCCAACCCAACCATTCACCAACATGAAGCTCTCAGCCTCCCTGTATAACGTCTTCAGCCAGCCAATGAACCTCCCCTCCAAAGCGTACCAGTCCAGGAGATGCCAGAGGTACTCTTGATTGACTCAGTCAAAAGCCTTTGCCTGGTCCACAGCCAACAGAAACTTTCCCCATCCCTCAGCCTTACATTGTTCCAGAGCCTCCCGGAAAGCTAACACCACTGTGAAGGTACTTCTGCCCTGAACCGAGCAATGCTGCTGATGAGAAAGCAAGCCATCTGCCACTGACGACAAGCGCCAGAACAAGATCTTAGCCAGAACCTTTCTCTCGACATTGAGAAGGCTAATGGGGTGCCAGTTCTCAATAGCCGAAGGATCCTTACCCTTTGACAGGAGAATCACTGCAGACTGCCTCATGGAGGGAGGGAGGGAGGGAGGGACCCCTCACCCAGACAGCAATTGTAAACCTCCGCGAGGCGAGGTGCCAAGCTGGACTTAAAGGTCTTAAAAAACTCAGCTGTCAAACCATCTGGCCCAGGAGTCTTTTTAATGGCCAGACTGTCAATGGCTTTGATCACCTCTTCTGCAGTAATTTCCCGAGTCAAACTTGCGGGTGAGACATTACCTTCCAGCCCCGGTGTAGACTCCAAAAAGCTTAACATCCTTGTCCGGTCGAGGTGCTTCTCACTCAGCAAGTCCACATAAAAAGGACCTAGAGACTTCCAGAATCCCTGACCTGGATCTCGTCAGAGACCCCATACCATCCCTCAGGGCAGAGACCGTCTTAATTGCTGCACCCTGTTTGCAGTTCTGAAAAGGGTCGGGCGAGTGGTACTTCCCATAATCCCTCCCCAGAACCAAAGAGGCACGCCGGTCATACTGGTACTCCCCGAGGAGAAGCTTGACCTCCGAGATTGCCCCAGAATCTCCACTGCTAGAAACAAGGCGATCGAGCTTCCTCCGCAACCGTTGGTTGGCGATGTACTTATTAAATTGCTTTCTTTTTCCTATGGCCTTGAAAAACCTGCCAATCTGCACCTTAGTAAGCTCCCACCACTCCGACTTACTGTTGCAGAAATCCAGCACGGTCTCCTGGGCCTGAAAGAACTCCTCAAAAGATTGTCTCACCTCCTCGTCTTCAAGCAGAGCCGAATTCAACCTCCAGATGCCCTTCCCTCTCAGTGGCGTGTCTGAAACATTCAAAGTCACAGTAAGCATAAGGTGGTCAGAAAACTCCACCGCCCAACACTCAGGTGCTGAGAAGGCAGAATCCTCCTTCAAAAAAAACCTGTCTATCCTACTCTGACTATTAGCTCTCCTAAACGTGAAACCAGTGCTGTCTGGGCTGCTCTTAACCAAGGCGTCCACCAGACCTGCTTCCCTGACTATAGCTTTCAGAAAAACGCTATCATATCCCAGCCTGTCATTGAAGCCCCTCCTGTCCTTGGGCCTAGTGATGGTGTTAAAATCACCTCCAAAGACCACCAGCCGAGATGTAAAAAGGAAAGGCTTGATCTTTGTGAAGAGGCATTTCCTGTCCCACTTGGACTGTGGTCCATAAATGTTGATTAGGCACAGTTCCTGCCCCCTCACAAGGACATCTAGGATCAGACATCGTCCAATCTTAACCCCAAGTCCAATCTTTAACAAACTCGTGCAGACTCCACCTCCGCAACATCGCCAAAATCCGCACGTTCCTAACCCCAGAAACCACTAAACAGCTCATCCACTCCCTCATCATATCACGACTCGACTACTGCAACTCCCTCCTCACTGGCCTGCCTCGCCGCTGGCTATCCCCGCTTCAGTCGATCCTGAATACGGCTGCCAGACTCGTTCACCTTTCCAACCGCTCTGTATCCGCCACCCCCCTCTGCCAATCCCTCCACTGGCTTCCGATTGCGCAACGGTTCAAATTCAAAATCCTAACGCTAACGTACAAAGTTGTCCACCATACTGCCCCGAACTACATCACTGACCTAATATCCAAGTACCGCCCAGCACGCACACTCCGCTCCTCACAAGACCTCCTTCTCTCTAGTTCCCTGGTCTCCTCCTCCCATGCCCGCCTCCAGGACTTCTCCAGGGTGTCACCCATCCTCTGGAACTCCCTGCCCCAACCCATCAGATTATCACCTACTCTCCTCTCCTATAGGCGCACCCTGAAAACCCATCTCTTCAGGGAAGCCTACCCCACCCCCTGCTAACTTGCCGACCTTCTCCACTCTTTCTACCACTCCATCCCCCACAGCTATCTCCTCCTGTGCCACCATCCCCTCCCTCCTAGATTGTAAGCTCGAAAGAGCAGGGCCCTTGATCCCCTCATGTTTTGCATTGTATTGGTATTGTTCTGTCACATGTTCTGTCCCCCTTTGTAATGTACAGCGTTGAGCGAACTATTGGCGCTTTATAAATACTGTATAATAATAATAATAATAATAATAATAATCTCCACCTCAATAATCCGCCGGCACGTTACCATACCGGTAAAAAGCACCGCAACTCCGCTGTAAGGCTCAGCCGCAAGAGACCAATAGGAGGGCCCACGCCTCCACTCCCACTTGGCCAGATGTATGTCAGCCAAGCTGGGCAACCTGGTCTCCTGCAAAAACAAAACATCAGCATCAACACCGCTGAGCAAAAATAAGGCTGACTGTCTAGCACTCACAGACTTTATGCTGGCAACATTAATAGTTGCCACCTTTATCGGAGCAGGAACTGCCATTAAGACAATTGAGAGTGGCGTATCTTAACCCTTTTCTTGACCTTTTTAGAAGGGTCCCCTGACCTCTTGAGAGACCCCCCTACCTCCTCATCCTCCATCGGGGAGACAGGATCCTCAGACACCTCCTCCTCCGCTGACAGAGTCCCAAACATGTTGTTAAGGGCCAAGTCCTTCACCTCTAAAGAGGAGACAGACCCCGCAGGCGAGAGGACCGGCTTGCTGTGCCTCCCCACCACCGTCCACCCCTCCTCCACCTGAACCCCACCCTGCTCACCCTGAACAGAGCTCTGGGACCCATGAGATTCCCTACTAAGTTTTTCCCTCCTCAACCGGAGAAGGACAGGGGGAGCAGGCACCGATGGCCTAGATTTCCCAACCATCACCCCTGCCCCTCTGGCAGCCTCTGCCAGTTTTTTCCCCTTACTGGGAGGGGGGAGAGACTCAACAGGAAGCACTACCGGGACACTAGCTGGGGTGGGCACAACTGTGGAGACTGCAACAGGAGGGACGACCGAGGCAACTCCTAGCTCCACCAAGGCCGCTGCACAGACCGACTTGGTCCTTGGTGCCACCTCCGCCTCCTCGGCATCCATCCTGTCTAGCTCTACAGTAATCTCTGCCACCGGGAGGTTGCGGAGTGCCTCCGGGCACTGGTTATATGTGTGACCTAAGACCCCACAGAGATTACACCTTACAACATTGCAATCTCTTGCCAAGTGACCGATCTCTTGACAAAGAGAGCATTTTATTACCGGACATATGGTTGCAAAGTGCCCCTTTGCACCACACCTGTGGCACACCCGGGGCTGACCAGCATAAAATATGACAATTCTATCCCTCCCTAAGAAGGCAGACGAGGGAATGTGCTGCAGCACGGTTGTTGTCCATCCTCCTGTCCAAATCCCCCTATCATCAACCACCTTGCTGAGGGCCCCTAGGACGTCCCCAAACCTCCCCAACCATACTACAATGTCTGACGGTGGGATGGATTCATTCCGCACAAGAATGGTCACTTTTTTAATTACATTTTGCCGCGATATCAGCTTGGGGGACAACCCCATCCACCTGGGATTATGAACATAGGTAGCCTCATAACATTGCAAGAACAAGTTGAGTTGTTCTGGCCTCACAAATGAGACATCATATTCCCCAGTCCCCACTGGGGCTATAAAAGCAAAAATATCAGCTGCCTTGAAGCCCATCTCCAAGACACGATCGATCACTTCCTTTCTACTCAAAGGGGGCCCCTCCCCTGACAATTTCAACTGTACCACATTTCTTCTTACTGCTGAAGTGGGCAGATTACCTGCCTGCGCCAGCAATGACCTCACCGGCCCCTGCCCACCTCTTACTGCTGCTGAATAATTCAAAACTGGCTTAACACCTGCAGCAGAAGAGACTGGACCAAGCGGGATAGGGAGGACAGAGGCTGAAACCTGAGGAGCATGACCCTGCACCGTCACAGCACCTACACCAGCACCCAAAGGGACGGGACCTACCAGGGCAGTATCCAGGGGGGCGGTACCCTGCAAAGGGGGGCCCGATGGAGAAGGACCCAACATAGCCGCAGATATTATCCCTAGGGGAAGGGGACCCTCCATGGGGAAACCCACAGCTGCTGCATTAACACTCTGAGGGGCGGGACCAGCAGAACCAGTACCCAATGGGGCGGGGTCCAAGGGGTCTGCGCCCGAGGGAGCGGGACTTTGAGAGGAGGGAAACAATAAAGGGGAACTTTGCCCAGCCACTAAAGCACTACCCAGGGGACCCGGACCACCAGCGACAACATTCCGGTGGGTGGGACCCTGGGAAGGGGGCCCCGGTGGGGCGGGACCCACCACCTCCGCAACAATACTTCCCTGGGGGGCTGGGCCTAGCGGGACCAAAACCGGACTGACGGGGGAGGACCGAGGCACCCTTCTCTTGCTCCACAGCGGAGCTCTGCACAACAGGCACACCTGCTTGTAAACCTGGGTCCATCATGCCCTCACTTTCCGGCAGTACATTACCCACTGATGTCACTGGGACCCGCTGCCTGTCCTTCTCAGCCGCGGGCTCTCCCACCCTCTCCATCAAGCTGCTCTCTAGGGAGCTGGGGAGTTTGACGTACACGGCCCTCCCTCTGACAGTTGGCTTTGCCGGTTTTGGCGTCTTCTCCTCCACCTCCGTGTCAGACTCTAACGAGAATCGGAAGTGGTCTGGACGGAGTGCCTGCTCCACCTCCGGCACGAAGTTCAATCCACCAACTGCCTCCTCCTCCTCCACTTGGGTGCCCCAATCCGCTCCTTGCTGTCCAAGGGGGATGGAGCCCAAACTTCCGGATTCCTCGGCGTCCTTCATAACTGCTGGCGCCATTTCCAAATTTGGTGCCGCGGGCTCAACCAGCCCCTGCATCGGCTCACTTCTCATCACCGGCTCTTGCAATAGTTCCTCCATGGAAGAGGCTTCACCCACGGGGCCTCTCGCCGCTGCCACGCACCTGCTCCTTGCCGCTTTAAAGCGGCTGTCATTCCCAAACTTTTCCTTTAGTACACCGCTCTTTTTTTTTAGGGCTGCCACATACTTTGTCTGTTGCGAAACCTTCTGCTCCAGGGCCTCCAGACCTGGCTTCATAGATTGGCGTTTGGTGCTCCAGACTCTGTCATAACTTGACTGGAGTTTTTTAAGCTCCATGCTTAACTTGGTCAGCTTAGCTTCTTTCTCAACGGTCTTCACTCGCACCACCATACGGTCTCTATATTCCCCATAGCTCTCCCCCATCTTTGGGGCTGTTCCCAGGTCCTCAATGGTGGAGAGATTGGGACCGGTACTAGGCCCCTCAGGGGGCCTTCCTCCTGCAGGGCCAGGCCCAGGAGCAGACATCCTCCCTGGGCTGGCTGGGACGATCAAGCCCCTGGCTTTTCAGGCCTTCCTGGAACTCAGCAGAGCTCTCCAACTTGCAACCACACCCATCAGGAAAGGACTCACCGCTGGTGGTGCTGATGGGCTCACCTGCTCTATGGGCTGCAGTACCAGTTCTTACCAGCGAGTGCTTTTCAGCAGCCAGGATCTCACCTCCTGCAATCAAGCCATCACCTGAGGCTGATTGCAGGAGGTGTATTTAAGCAGTAACCAGGCCTGAAATCATTGCCTTTGTGTTTGTTTCCCATGAGCCCTTGTTGTCCTGTACCCGGTCATCTACCTGCTTGATTCTCCTGCTCGATTTTGACCACGATTGAACTCTGCCTGCACCGACCCAGCTCTCCTTTTTGACTATCCATTTGCCTACCCCTCTGTACTAGATCTGCCCAATTGTTCATGACCCAGCCTGCCTGACTACTCTACCTCCCCAGCCCTGACTACACCTGTGTTTCTGAACATATAGATATTAGTTGAAGGCTTGGTTTTTGTTTGCACTGTGCGTTTTTGTGTACTTGTGTTGCTCTTAATAAATTATATTATTACATCACTCCTGAAGCCTGCTATTCCCTGTGTCAGTCCACACATCTCTGGTCATATCCAGATCCTTGACACATTGTCAGTTGCAGAGTCCTCTGTGACTTTAAACTCTTCTCCAGACCTTGACTCCAGAGAGCCACTAGAGCCAGGACCTGGTACACAGTCATTCACCCCCTGACCCTCCCCAGAATCCCCAGTGTTCATGGAGTCTTCAAACAGTATTTTACATGAGTCCGGGGCCTCAGGTTGTGATGTAGGTTCTAGGGGGGCTTGATATGGCTCATAATGGGCTACCAACCATCCCAGGTCAGTACCCAATAATACATTAGTGGGAATGGCATCTGTTACACCCACTTCTTTCATTCCTCTCCCAGCTCCCCAGTCTAGAAAAACACAGGCCATGAGGATGGCTGGGTTGATGCCCCCAACCCCCTTTACAGTTATGGTCTTACCAGGAAGAAGATCCTCAGGACTCACCAGTTTTGGGTGCACTAAAGTCACCTCCACTCCACCGTCCCTTAGGCTGGTAGTAACTTTGCCACCCACAGTGACAGGCTGCAGGTTATCGGAGAGCCCTCCGGCATTCCTGGAAGCACACAAAACAGACTCTGGGCAGGTTGTCTTGGTAGGTAGTGGGGCAGCCTTCTTTTTCTCAGGGCAGGATACACTAAGATGACCTATCTGGTGGCACAAAAAACATCTCCGGGTATCCACAGTTGTTGGGGTGTCTCCTAAATGTCTGGATGCCTTGGTCCTCTGGATGTCCTGAGAAGAGGATCCGCTTGCTTCTCCTCCTTTCCAGCTGTGTGCAGTAGTCCTCTTGTTGACAGTTATTCTGTTAGCCACATAGAAGTGCTGGTAGGTTAATTGGCTCCTGTCTAAATTGACCCTAGTATGTGTATGTATGAAAGATAGGGACCTTAGATTGTACACCCCTTGAGGGTTAGGGACTGATGTGAATGTACAATATATATATATGTAAAGCGCTGCATAAATTGACAGTGCTATATAAGTACCTGAAAGAAATAAATACATCTGCTGCTTGTAACAAATAACATTAAATGAGTGCTGGGTAAAGTAGATAAAGCTGCTGGCATAAAAGGTAAAACCTGTAAAGCCTTCTCATAAAATCATAACATATATATGCAGCGCTGGATAAAATGATGATGAATAAATATATAAATCAGCTGCTTACTGCTATCATAAGCAATAAATAGTATAAAAGTGTGCTCTAAGGCGCTAAAAACAGTAATGTGAAAAAACATCCAGACGTGACGTCATAAAGTGCATATAATGGTATAAAATAATTTCAAGTTCAATAGCAATATAAAGGTGAAATTCCGTGACTCCAGTGGCTGTAAAATGAGTGTAGATTGCACTAACCAGAGAGCGCAATCTAATGCGCATTTGAGTAAATCAAAACCAACTCCTGGTCATCTGGATCTGGGAAATGGAACACTGGGGGTCATCTGGCAAGCATCAGCAGGACAGGTAACACACTGCATACATCTCCAGGCTCCAGGAACACACTCACCAAACAGCAGGGGGAACCATTCGTGAAAGTAAATGCAGAGTCACAAGGATTCACCTTGGGGGGGCTCGTAACAACCAAGCCAGAGGAAAGAATCTCCAGTAGTGTAGTACTTTATTAGAACAATGGAATAGTATATCAGATAAGGAGATATGAACTCACATCTGGCAATGACAGAATCCAAAATGGCCACCGGCTGTCCACGTGGGCCATGCGGAGTGACTTCACCAAGTAGGGCAACTCGCTTAAGGGGACCATAACCAAAGCTTGCTCCTCCTTGTCTTTCTCAGCCAGGACGCGTAACATCTTCTCCTTCGTCTGGTCCCTTGTGGTCGGGATGCCTCTGAACTCGCACAGATTCATCAGGTCATCTCGACTTTGCTTCTTGTAGCTGATTACTGTCTCAGCCATTTTGCCAAAATAAAAGATAGAAAAAGAAAAACAAAGAGGGGGTGGGGAGCAAATAGCCAAGTATGTCTTCTACAAAACAAAAATTATGTACCGAGTGAGCTTTTGTAGGTCAGTCACTTCTACCAAGCTTCCAACCTTTAGTACACGGGTTAAATGAATAAACCATGCACCAATGTACTAAGCAGATCCCGCACGCTGCTGCCACTCTGTCACGTATCCAACCCACATGCACACGCCCACAGCGACTAGTTAACCGAGGCACGCACGTGCGGCCGTGACTTGGGGTAAGAGGGAAGAGGGGGACTTAATTTGAATATATATACGTACAGGTGAAACTTGAAAAATTAGATTATTGTGCAAAAGTTCATTAATTTCAGTAATGCAACTTAAAAGGTGAAACTAATCTATGAGATAGACTCATTACATGCAAAGCAAGATAATTCAAGATTTGTCATAATTGTGATGATTATGGCTTACAGCTCATGAAAACCCCAAATCCACAATCTCAGAAAATTAGAATATTACATGCAATCAATAAAACAAGGATTGTACATAGAACAATATCGGACCTCTGAAAAGTATAAGCATGCATATGTACTTGGTTTGGGCCCCTTTTGCAGCAATTACTGCCTCAATGCGGCTTGGGATGGAAGCTATCAGCCTGTGGCACTGCTGAGGTGTTATGGAAGATCAGGATGCTTCAATAGCGGCCTTCAGCTCTTCTGCATTGTTCGGTTTCATGTCTCTCATCTTTCTCTTGGCAATGCCCCATAGATTCTCTATGGGGTTCAGGTCAGGTGGGTTTGCTGGCCAATCAAGCACAGTAATCCCACAGTCTTTGAATCAGGTTTTGGTACTTTTGGCAGTGTGGGCAGGTGCCACGTCCTGCTGGAAAATGAAGTCAGCATCCCCATAAAGCTCGTCTGCGGAAGGAAGCATGAAGTGCTCCAAAATCTCCTGGTAGACGGCTGCGTTGACCCTGGACTTAATGAAGCACAGTGGACCAACACCAGCAGATGACATGGCTCCCCAAATCAACTGTCAAGGTCCTACCTTTTCTCAGAGGTTATGCTGCTCCATGTGCTGGCATCCATCTTGGATTTCTGCAGAGCATGGTGGGAGTCTTTTATGCCTTCAGGCCTCTGCGGTCCATCCCCCAGAGAGGTGTGGTTGATCACATATAAGCCTGTTGTCCGCACGTGCCCTTTGCATTCGTGTCTTGTATGTTTGTGTTGCAACAAGCTCTGTTTCTGCTCTCGTGGCTCTCCTGGAAACTGACTCGGCTTTTGACTAGACTATTCTCTGCGTTATCCCTTTATCTGACCACCCATTGCTGAACCCGGTTTGTGACCTGTTATTCTTGTCTACCGTTCTGTACTGTCTGTCCCGTTGTTATCGACCCGGCCTGCCCGACTACGCTATTATCTTCTGGTTCCTACCAGCTATACGCCATTGGCAGTGGCCATTACTGCAGCTGGGGTGTCTCCAGGGCCGTGACCTGGTTCCTGGCTGCGTCAAGTCCATCCCCACCATCAGGGGCCCTGGTGAAGGGCAGCCTGGGACTTAGACTCTGCGCCCTGAGGGACTCCGGTCTCTGGGTGGTGGTTGTCGTCAGTTGGTGCGTGACCCTGCCATTAGGCCTGCCTGTCCATTCCACAGCTCCTGCCCTGACATCAACACAGACTGTGGAAACTTCACACTGGACTTCAAGCATCTTGCAGTGTGTGCCTCTCCATTCTTCCTCCATACTCTGGGTCCTTGGTTTCCAAATGAGATGCAAAAGTTGCTCTCATCAGAAAAGAGGACTTTGGACCACTGAGTAACAGACCAGGTCTGTTTTTCTTTAGCCCAGGTAAGATGCTTCTGACATTGTTTGTTGTTCAGGAGCGGCTTGACAAGAGGAATACGACATTTGAAGCCCATGTCCAGGATTTGTCTGTGTGTGGTGGCTCTTGTTGCACTGACTCCAGCCTCAGTCCACTCCTTGTGAAAGTCCCCAACACTTTTGAATGGCCTTTTCCTGACAATCCTCTCCAGGCTGCGGTCATCCCTGCTGCTTGTGCACCTTTTTCTTCCACACTTTTCCCTTCCACATAACTTTCTATTAATGTGCTTTGATACAGCACTTTGGGAACATCCAACTTCCTTTACGCCCACTTCCTGGGAGGAGCTTGGTGTGGAGAGTTGTGTGTGGGCTTGCTCTCTGACTTCCAGAGGCCTTGTTTTGGAGCCAGGGACTGGATTCCTCTCCCAGCCCAGGAGAGATGAGTGTTCCCAGGCAGGACCCTGGAGGCGGGGGTCCCCCCGAGGGCCCTAGTACCGGCCTCATGCTTACAACTACTGAGGACCTGGGAGAGGGCCCCAAGGCCGGTGAGTCCTATACAGTGTATCCTGGACGAGTGGCCACGCATGTGAAAAGGATTGCTAGAGAGGAGGAAAAACTTTCTCAGCTAAAAATGGATTTGAAGCGTTACAGATCAACATACAATAGGGTCTGGAGCTCAAAGAGACAGACCATGAGGCCTGAGCTGGAGAGGTTGGAGAAGGCAGTCCGTCTGCAGGAGGAGCGAGTGTCCACCCTGAAGGCTGCAAGTGGGCTGCTGAAAGAGAAATACAGCAATGAAGACCGCTTTAAACAAGCAAGGGAGAAGACTTTTGCTGCAGCAAGAGGCCAAGCCAGAGATGTCCTGTCTTCAGAGGAATCGTCTGACGCCACAGCTGGGGCGTCGGCTGCAACAGTCTGCCCAATGGAGGGATCCACTTCTGGAGAGGCAGTGAGTGAGGTGCTGGTGTCTGACCCAACTGCACAGCAGCAGCCAGATTGGAGAACACAGATGGAGGAGAGTGAAGAGGCCGGGCTGATGGATTTCATTACAGAGATGGAGTCCCCACTGCAAGGCAGGCGGTTTGCCTTCACATCTGAGGACACAGATTCTGAGATGGATGAAGATAAGTGCCCAAAACCGGTGATACCAAAGGGGAAGGAAAGAGCTGTGTTTGTGAGGCTGGAAAGGATTTCCAGAGCTCAGGAGAGAGCTGCAGGACTGAGAGTGGGGAGTGTGGAGGCAGAGTTACAGAGTGCAGCTGAAAGCAGGACTGTGAGTAAAGCCATGGACATTGAGGGGGAGAGAGTGTCAGCTGCAGCCAATGTGAATGTCTGTGTGGCTGCTGATGGTAAGGCTGGTGTAGCAGGAAAGCCTGTCAGTGATGTGTCTCCCCTGCCTGTGTCAGACGTGCACAGTGTGGAGAGCAGGGTGATCCCCACTTCTGACCCGGCTTCAGTCCCAATTATGGTGCCTGTTCAGGCTTCAGCCCCTGCTGTTAGCTCTGCCCCTGTCTGTGCCTCCATCCCTGCTCCAGGCTCTGTTACTGTGTGGGGTCCCACCCCTACCCCCCATTCAGTGTCAGTAATGGCTGCTGGTGGTATATCTAGTGTTACAGGAGAGCCGGTCAGTGATGCGTCCCCCCTGTTTGTGTCAGATGTGCACGGCATGGAGAGCAGGGTGATCCCCGCCTCTGACCCAGCTTCAGTTCCTGCCCATGCACCAATCATGGTGCCTGTTCAGGCTTCGGCCTCTGCTGTTAGCTCCGCCCCCATCTGTGTCTCCATCCCTGCTCCAGGCCCTGTTACTGTGCGGGGCCCCACCCCTACCCCTCATTCAGTGTCAGTAATGGCTGCTGGTGGTAAATTTAAGGTTGCAGGAAAGCCTGCTTGTGATGTGTCCCCCCTGCTTGTGTCAGATGTGCACGGCATGGAGAGCAGGGTGATCCCCACCTCTGACCCGGCTTCAGTTCCCACCCATGCACCAATCATGGCGCCTGTTCAGGCTTCAGCCCCTGCTGCTGGCACCGCCCCCATCTGTGTCTCCGTCCCTGCTCCAGGCTCTGACAATACCTTTGTCCCCACTCATAGCCCCATGCAGGGCCCCGCCCCTGCTAATGGCCCAGTGTCTGCTTCCAAGGTTGATACAGTCCGAGCTCCTGACTCTGTTTCAGCTCCGGTGTCAGGACCGGACTCACTGCTTGACATCCCCGCCCCTACTGATATGATGGCTTCAGGGCAGGGTCCTGTCCCCGCTCTTGGCCCCGCCCCCACCCAAGCTCCCGTCCCTGCTCCTGGATCCATGTGTGTTCAGGGCTCCGCCCCTCCCCCCAGCTTGATGCCAGTCTCAGCTGTTAGTGTGACTGCAGTCCCTGCTCCTGGCTCGGTGTCAGCTCTGACGTCAGGGCAGGTCACAGTGCCAGCAAGCCATGCCTCAGCTTCTGTTGTGGCTCCTGTGGAGGGTCCCGCCCCTGCCCTTAGCCCCACCCCTGTCCCTGCTCCCCGTGTGAGACCTGCAGTGAGTTACTCTGCAGCTGTGAGGGGGGGGTCAGGGAGGAATGAGGGCACCAGAGGTGCAGACAGGAGTGTTGGGATCTCCAATAAAGAGGCGTAATGTGGTTCAGCTGAGATGGGAGGGCATAAGCTCCCCCGCCTAATAGACATGAGGTGGTGGATAGGATCCTAGATATGGGATTCAAAGCCTTCGAGATTTTTGCCTTCATTGCTCCCTTGGGGACAGGGGAGTTTGATATCTCATTTGTCAGACCGGAAAGCTTGTATCTGTTCTGGCAAAGATACGAAAATGAATGGAAGAATACCCCCAGGTGGGAGGGGCTTATCCCCAAAGTGGTGTCCAGGCAGCCCCTAGTAAAGAACGTGACCATATTGGTCAGAAACGAATCCATCCCTGCTGCGGATATTATAGTGTGGCTGAGCCGGTTTGGGGAGGTGATGAGCCCACTCAGGAAACAGCTTGATGACAGGGGGATATGGGCGGGTGGGTGGTCAGCAGTAGTGAAGCTGCAGGTTATAGATAACCAGATAAAGCATATACCATCGTCAGCCTTCATTGGCAAAGACAGGCTGGTGATTTTCTATGCTGGCCAGCCCAAAGTCTGCTATAGGTGCGGAAATAGGGGACACTTTGCGTCCACATGTAGTGTGCTAAAGTGTTCCCTATGCCAGGGGATTGGTCACCTATCCAAGAATTGCAGCCTCATCAGGTGCACCTCTGTTTGCAGCTGGGTCATTCTTATAGCCGGTGCCCAGAGGCATTACACAACATGCCTGAGGTAATGGAGGAGCTGGCAAGGATAGATGCTGAGGAGGTAAGAGAAAGTTTGGGACCTGAGGGGCAAAGTGCGGCAGTACCTCCAGAGTTAGGGGAGTCAGTTGAGTCTCCTGTTTCTGTTTCTTCCCCTGCTGTAAGGTGTTCCCCTGTTATTGTATCTCCCCAGGTGTTGTCTGCCTCTCCTCATGTGTCTCCCTCATCAGAGGTGTCAAAAATTAATGAGGCTGCCAAAGGGGCTGGGATAGCAGATCAGGTTATGGCCCCTCCTCTAGTGCTGCTCCCTAAGAGGCAGAGGAGGTCAGCAAGGGCCACTAGGGCCATGGGGAGGGGGCGGGAGGAAAACCAGCAAGGTCTGGATTCTGGGGTGGGTGGACCTGGGAGAGAGGATGAGGCTAAGGAAGAGGGATGGTCAGTGGTAGGAAGGGGTGGTAAAAATAGGCCAATCCTATCATCTGCATCATCTTGCTCTTCTATTGAGGTGGGGGAAGTTTCCCTAGGGAACAAATATAGTTTGCTATCTGAGGATGAAGGTGATATTGTATCCCCTATGGAGGATGAGGAAGCAGGGGGTTCCCTCAAGAGGGTCAGATCCCCTGCTAAGGTTGGGAAAACAATGGTTAAGACACGGCCATCTCAATTATCTTAATGGCAGTTCCCGCTCCGATAAAGGTGGCAACCATTAATGTTGCCAGCATTAAATCTGTAAGTGCAAGAAGTACAGCCTTATTTTTGCTCAGCAAGATTGGAGCTGATGTTTTGTTTTTGCAAGAGACCAGGCTTGATAGCCTGGCTGATTTACACCTGGCCAAGAGGGAGTGGAGATGTGGTCCCTCTTATT
Organism: Staurois parvus; assembly: GCF_062004578.1. Lineage (NCBI taxonomy): Eukaryota > Metazoa > Chordata > Amphibia > Anura > Ranidae > Staurois > Staurois parvus. The sequence goes on from NW_028318757.1 coordinate 1,764,092, forward strand.
GGTCTCTTGCGGCTGAGCCTTACAGCGGAGTTGTGGTGCTTTTTACCGGCATGGTAACGTGTCGGTGGGTCATTGAGGTGGAGATTGGAAGGTGTATGGTCCTAGACGTCCTCGTGAGGGGGCAGGAGTTACGCCTTATCAATCTATATGGTCCCCAGTCAAAATGGGATAGGAAATGCCTTTTCACGAAGATTAAGCCATTCCTTTTTATGTCCCGGCAGGTTGTCTTTGGAGGTGATTTTAACACCATCACTAGGCTCAAAGACAGGAAAGGCTCCACTGACAGGCTGGGATATGATAGCGTTTTTTTAAATACGATAGTCAGGGATGCAGGTCTGGTGGACGTCTTAATTAAGTGCAGCCCAGACAGCACGGGGTTCACGTATAGAAGAGGTAGAAGTGAGAGTAGGATAGATAGGTTTTTTTTAAAGGGGGACTCCGCTTTCTCGGCGCCTGAGTGTCGGGTGGTGGAGTTCTCTGATCACCTTTTATTGACTGTGACTTTGAATGCTTCAGATTCGCCGCTGAGGGGAAGAGGTGTCTGGAGGTTGAATTCGGCTCTGCTGGAGGACGAAGAGGTGAGACGATCCTTTGAGGATCTTCTTCAGGCTCAGGAGACCATCCTGGATTTCTGCAGCAGTAAGTCGGAGTGGTGGGAGCTTACCAAAGTGCGGATCAGTAGGTTTTTCAAGGCCCTAGGTAAAAGAAAACAGCTTGAAAAATACATTGCCTATCAGCAGTTGCGGAGGAAGCTTGATCGCCTTGTCTCTGAGGGTGGAGATTCTGGGGCAATCTCAGAGGTTAAGCTGCTCATGAAGAAGTATCAGTACGATCGGCATGCCTCTTTGGTTCTGAAGAGGGACTACGGGAAATATCACTCGCCCGACCCTTACCAGAGCTGCAAACAGAGCATAGCAGTTAAAACGATCAGTGGTCTGAGGGATAGTACGGGATCCTTAACAAAATCCAGGTCAGGGATCTTGGAGGTCTCAAGGGCTTTTTTTGAAGATCTTCTGAAGGAGAGGCACCTTGATCGGACAGGGATGTCAAGCTTCCTGGATACTACACCAGGTTTGGAAAATAACAATCCGCCTGCAAGTTTGACAAGTGTGATCACGACTGAAGAGGTCGCCAAAGCGATAGATAGTTTGGCCATTAAGAAGACACCAGGGCCAGACGGTTTGACAGCTGAGTTTTTTAAGACCTTTAAATCTCGCTTGGCACCTCACCTAGCGGAGGTGTTTAATTGCTGTTTAGATGAGGGTTCTCTCCCTCCCTCCATGAGGAAGTCAGCTGTGATCTTGCTGTCAAAAGGTAAGGACTCAGCGATGATTGAGAATTGGCGCCCCATTAGCCTGCTCAATGTCGATAGAAAGATTTTGGCTAAGATCCTTTTCTGGCGCTTGTCGTCAGTGGCGGACGGTCTACTTTCGCAGCAGCAGCACTGTTCGGTCCAGGGCAGGAGCACCTTCTCAGCGGTGTTAGCTGTCCGGGAGGCTCTGGAGCGGTGCAGGGCTGATGGTTGTGGGAAGTATTTGCTGGCGCTGGATCAAGCTAAGGCTTTTGACCGGGTTGATCACAAGTACCTCTGGCATCTCCTGGGCAGGTATGGCCTGGAGGGGAGGTTCATTGGATGGTTGCAGACATTGTATAAAGGGGCTGAGAGCTTCATGTTGGTCAATGGTTGGGTTGGGCGGCCCTTTGAGGTTGGTTCGGGGGTGCGCCAGGGGTGTCCGCTGAGCCCTTTGCTTTATGTCTTTTCCATTGACCCCTTCATCAGAAGGCTAGATGGCGGGGTGTTGGGCGGGGTGTCCAGGGGCGCTACTGGTGAGTCACCTCTGAGGGTCGTGGCTTATGCTGATGATGTGTCTGTTTTCATCTCTGGGACTAGTGAGGCGCAGGAGGTGGTCTCGGTGATGGAGCAGTATGCGGAGGCTTCAGGCTCCAAGATTAATCATGGCAAATGTGAAGTTTTCTGGATGGGTAGGGAAGGTGAGGGTTTCGAGCTTCCAGATGCCTTCCCAGAGCCCCGCCAGAAGATCAAAGTGTTAGGCATCGAATTTGGACCTGATGATTACAGTAAAACAAATTGGGAATCCAGGTTGTCAGATGCTGATGTCAAAGTGAGATGCTGGAAGGGTTGGCGGTTGTCCTTAAGGGATAGGGTCGACCTAATTAAAACCTACTTGTACGTCAGTTTCGTCTGTCTCTTGCCAGAGTCTCTCTACACGAGGGTCTACAGTTGTTTCTTCCAGCTGTTATGGGGGGACAGGCTGAACCTTGTGAAGCGGAATGTGACTTACCGATCCCGGCGGGAGGGTGGCCTAGGTATGGTCAACCCGATTGTTTTCTTCTCTTTGATGTTTATAAAACATAACATTGGTAATATGTTGAAAGAGAACCCGCCGACATGTGTGAGTCTTTTTCAAGTTTGGTTTAGACCTTTTCTGGGCTGCTGGGAGAGAGGCGGTCCAGTGAGAAGCTTGCGGGTCAAGCACGGTAAGCTCCCGACTTATGTTGCCCCGTGCTTGAAGATTCTTAGGCGGTGGTGTGTGACTGCAGAGGAGGTTAGGTCACTCCCTGGGAGGCTCTTGAGGGAGAGGATTGTGGCCTCTGCTTTTCATGCACCGCTGGCCTTGAAGGATTCCCCAGGCCATATTCTGAGGGAGGGTTTGCGCTTGTTAAATATGGAAAGGATTCCCTTGAAATTTAGGGACCAGGCCTGGCTTGCGTTCCACGGTAGGCTTTACGTGAGGGGAAATTTGAAGCACCATTCTCTGGACGACCGAGGTTGTCCGAGGACGGAGTGTGGGGGTGAAGTGGAAAGTATGGACCATTTCTTGCTTCAATGTCCCTTCAATGTAGAGGTGTACAAAGAGGTGGGGAGGGCTCTAGGCATCCCTTTCCTGCACTGCATGTCTTATGCAGAGTGGGTATATGGGGCATTAGAAAGTGATGCTGGCTTTGATTTAAACACACTTTTTCTAGTTTGTCTAGTTGTCCGTTTTTTCACCTGGAATGCACGGTGTCAGGTCTCCTTGCGGCAGAAGGTCCTTCCTGTCCAGGTGGTGGTGCGTGACATCCTTGGTGAGGTGGGGAAATTTCGGGGTCTCGAGAAAGACAGGCTGCGGCGAAGGGTCTGGATAGAGGCGTGGAGGAACATCAGGCCTGTAGCAGCAGTCTGTTGATCTCTTGGTGTGGTTGATGTCCTGTGTCTTTTCTCTTCTTTCACTCCCTTAGATTTTGTTGGAAGGTTGTTTTTTTTAAATGGCTACGTACACCTGAAGGTCTAGGTTACTTAGCCTTTGTTGGGTAGAGTATTAGGCTTTTTCTTTAAAATTGTATATAGGCTGCTAATTTACAATAAGTGAGGTTTTTTCCTCCCAAAGGAAAGGTTGTTTATATATGTTGGCAGGCCAGAAAGGCATAAAACACTTGAGCAAGTAAATCTGTGCTGTGTAAGGTATATATAAATATGGATGATATATAGGGCTGTCTTATTGTTTATATATGTCATGGGAGAGTTATCCAGTATTTTTCTTTGTCTGATACCAAGTAGGTGGTTTATGTTATTTATATTTTTTTACTTTTGTATAAAATGTTGCTGGTTGCAAGATATTTTTTTCAATAAAAATATTTCCAACTTCTTTTGCAATTACCTTTTGAGGCTTTCTCTCCTTATGAAGGGTGTCATTGATGGTTTTCTGCACAACTGTCAGGTCAGCAGTCTTTCCCATGATTGTGATTCCTACTGAACATGACTGAGAGACAATTTAAAGGCTCAGGAACCCTTTGCAGGTGTTATGGCTTAATTAGCTGATTAGAGTGGGACACTTTGAGCCTGACTGCAAGGTGTGTGAGTGCTCTGATACTCTTGGAGGCCTCATTTGGGCCTGGAGCTAAATTTTGGGCTTTGGCCCACCAAATCGTGGCCGAGCCCGACCATGATCCGGACAGGGGGCCCTCCCCTGGGGAACGGAGTACCGGTCCCATGGAAGTAGAGGAGCTGGGAAATGCCCCTAAACCGGGTGAGTCATACGCTGCCTATCGAGGGCGTGTGATGGCTCATGTGGCCAGGATAAGGAAGGAGGAAGAGAGGCTGGTGAAAATGCGTTTGGAGCTAAAGAAAATGAGATCCAGCTATGAGCGTGTCTGGAGTACCAAAAGACAGCACATGAGGCCAGACCTGGATGACATGGAGATGGCTGTCCATCGGCAGAGTGCCTTAATTACATCCCTGAAGCAAGCCAGTGGAGCCCTCAAGGAGAAATACACTAACGAGGAGCGCTTCAGACAGGCACGGGAACGCCCGGTGGCCACCGCGAGGACAGCCTGGGGAGGAGCTTTCCTCTGGGGAGCAGTCGGAGCCAGCCAATGACTGCAGAGGGCCATGTCACGGAGCAAGCCGGAGGGAGCGTGCAGACCGGGGTGATAGAGGAACGAGGATCCATCCCTGCTCAGCAGCTGAGGCAACAGCAGCAGCTGGAGTGGGAGGCAGAGGCGGCTTCTGGTAGCAGCGCTGACGGTTTGCAGTTTATCTCCGAGTTGGAGTCTCCCCTCGGCGGGAGAAAATTTGCATTTACCTCGGAGGAGTCCGAGGTGGAGGAGGTGGGCATTGTTTCCAAGCTGGCAATGCAGAGAATGAAGGAGAGGTCTGTCTTTGTCAAGCTGGAATGGATCCCCAGCTTTCTGCTGCCAAAGGAAGTGGCGGCAGAGCCGGGGGGAGATCAGCAGTCCGGGACTGTAAGTAAAAAAGCCGGTGATCTGGTAATTGTTGATAGTGCTGTGGCTATTGGAAGTGCGGTGGTCACTGGGAATGCTGTGGTCACTGAGAATGCTATGTTTGCTGATAGTGCTATGGTTACTGGAAATGCTAAAGTTGCTAAAAATGCTATGGCTGCTGGAAATGCTAAGGTTACTGGAAATGCTAAGGTTACTGGAAATGCTAAGGTTACTGGAAATGCTAAGGTTACTGGAAATGCTATGGTTACTGGAAATGCTGTGGAAAATGTATGTGTATCAGACCCTGTCTCCCCCCCCCGTAGGTAAATCCCTTAGCTATTCGGCTGCTTTGAGAGGGGGATGGAGTGCTGTGACTCAGCCTGAATTACAGAGTGGGGGATCAGGGAGCCAAGCACAAAGGAGGAATGTTGTACAGCTGAGGTGGGAGGGTAGGAGCCCCCCTCCATCAGAAGAGAGGTGGTGGACAGAATCTTGGCGATGGGATTTAAGGCATCCGATATTTTTGCCTTTATTGCTCCCATAGGGACAGGGGAGTATACCATTTCATTCCAGCGAGCTGAGGGGTTAGACACCTTCTGGATAAGGTATGAAAGGGAGTGTAAGGGGACCTCCAGGTGGGAGGGGCTAGTCCCAAAACTGGTCTCCCGGCAATCGCTGGTTAAAAGTGTCATCATACTGATCAGGAATGAATCCATTCCTCCTGACATCACAGTGTGGTTAAGTAGATTTGGGGATGTGTTGGCCCCCCTTAAAAAAATTGTGGACGACAGAGGGATCTGGACAGGCGGATGGACAGCCACAGTAAGGCTGCATGTGTTGGGAAAAAAATCAAACACCTACCCACATCGGCTTTCCTAGGGAAAGACCGATTAGTAGTATTTTAAGCTGGGCAACCCTAGGTCTGCCATAAATGTGGGAATAAAGGGCATTTTGCGGCCACATGTGAATTCATAAAGTGTTTGCTCTGTCAGGGGATTGGGCACACTGCCCGTGAGTGCAACCAAATTTGTTGCAATTTATGCCTGCAACTAGGACATTCATACAACAAATGTCCAGAGGCCCTCCATAATTTGCCTGGCCTGATGGAGGAACTTGATAGGATGGAGGCTGAGGAAAGGGGTGAGGAGTCATCTTCCCCTCCTCCTGGGGATTCTACTGTCTTGGGTGCCCCAGGTGCACCAGTGACATCTACCGTGACCCCTTATGTATCTGTACCTGTCCCTCTTGTGAAGTCTTCCCCTGTCTTGGTGTCTCCCCAGGTACCTCCTTCAGTGTTGTCTACCCCCACTCCTAATGTTCCTGTCCCCCCTCCTTGGAGGAACCGGGGTGCGGGGGCTAAGAATGGGCCCAAGGCTCCTTCTGTGGTACCACCTCCAGTGCTCCTCCCATCTCATCGCAAGGACCCTACGGGGGTTGTGGTGATTCCTGAGGGGGTTGTAGGGAAGGGAGAGCTGTCAGCTCTTGATCTTGGGGATGGTGGATCAGGGGAGGGAGGTAAAGGGGATGGGTGGTCGGTAGTGGGGAAAGGAAAGGGTAAGGTGGTGTTATCCCCTGCTTCCTCTATATCCTCCTTTGAGGAGGGGGAAGAGTTCACCACAAATAAGTTTGGGATCCTCTCGGGGGAGGATGGGGAGTCCGGTAGGACCCCTTCTCCCATGGAAGAGGAGGAGGTAGTTGAGTCTCGCAAGAGGGCTAAGTCCTCAGCCAAGCTGAGGAAAACTAAGGTAAGAAATTACCATCTCCATTACCTTGATGGCAGTTCCCTCTCCGATAAAGGTGGCAACCATTAATGTTGCCAGCCTAAAGTCTGTAGGTGCTGGGAGTATGGCCTTATTTTTGCTGATGTTTTATTTTTGCAAGAGATCAGGTTCAGCAGTCTTGCTGTTATTCATCTGGCGAAGAGGGAGTGAAGGAATGGTCCCTCTTTCTGGTCTCTTGCGGCCGAGCATTGCAGCGAAGTTGCGGTGCTTTTTACTGGCATGGAGGTTGGAAGATGTATGGTCTTAGACGTCCTTGTGAAGGGGCAAGAGCTAAGGCTCATTAATATCTATGGTCCCCAGTCCAAGTGGGATAGGAAATGCCTCTTTTCAAGGATTAAGCCTTTCCTTTTTATGTCCCGGCAGGTTGTCTTTGGAGGAGACTTTAATACTGTCACTAGGCTTAAGGACAGGAAGGGCTCCAATGACAGACTGAGGTATGACAGTGTTTTTCTAAATGCAATAGTTAGGGAAGCAGGTCTGGAGGATGCCTTCATTAAGCGCAGCCCAGACAGCACAGGATTCACTTTTAGGCGAGGTAGAAGCGAGAGTAGAATAGACAGGTTTTTTTAAAGGGGGGCTCCGCCTTCTCGGCACCCGTGTGTCAGGCGGTGGAGTTTTCCGACCACCTTTTGCTGACTGTGTCTTTAAATGTTTCAGATGCACCACTGAAGGGGAGGGGTGTCTGGAGACTGAATTCGACTTTGCTGGACGATGAGGAGGTGAGACGATCCTTCAAGGATTTTTTTCAAGCTCAGGAGACCATCCTGGACTTCTACAGCAGTAAGTCGGGGTGGTGGGAGCTTACTAAAGTGCAGATTGGCAGGTTTTTCAAGGCCCTAGGTAAGAAAAAACAGTTTGATAAGTACATTGCCTACCAATGGTTACGGAGGAAGCTCGATCGCCTTGTCTCTGAGGGTGGAGATTCTGGGGCAATCTCGAAGGTTAAGCTTCTCCTCAGAAAATATCAGTATGATTGGCATACCTCCTTGGTTCTGGAGAGGGATTATGGGAAGCACCATTCGCCTGACCCTTACCAGAACTGCAAGCAAGGTGTAGCAATTAAAACGGTCACAGGTCTGAGAGATAGTACGGGTTCCCTGACAAAATCCAGGTCAGGGATCTTGGAGGTCTTGAGGGCATTCTTTGAGGATCTTTTGGGGGAGAAGCACCTCGACCAGGCAAGGATGTCGAGCTTTTTAGAGTCTACGCCAGGTCTGGAAAACAACATTCCGCCCACAAGTTTGATGGGCAAGCTCACAGTTGAAGAGGTTGTCAAAGCCATAGATAGTCTGGCCATTAAGAAGATGCCTGGGCCAAACGGTTTGACAGCAGAATTCTTTAAGATTTTTAAGTCCAGCTTGGCACCTCGCCTTGTCTCCACGTCACGTACCTGTGTCACGTACCTGATGGGAGACTGAGTTGACGAGGTCGGCCTCACTTGTGTCCCTAGCCCTGACTCCACTGAGGTTGGAACAGGTGGAGTCTAGGGACCAGGGGGACAAGAGCGCCAGGAGTTGTTGCTTGTGGCTCTTGCAGATGATGGCCTTGGTAGACTGAGTATCCACTGATTTAGGGCACAGTAGCAATAGAGCAGGCAGGTACTGTGGATTGCCGGATGTGCAGCAGAGCAGGATAGGTAGCCAGGAACAGGACTGGAGCAGGGTCAGACAAGCCAGGGTCATAAACAGTCGGGCAGCGCAGTACCAAATCAGAAGAGAAAGCCAAGGTCAGGAGCAGAGCCGAAGTCAGGAACCAGGAGCAGGAGAGCAATCGGAGTTGGGTCAGGAACAAGCTGGGTAAGCAACAAAGGGAATGTCAGGAACTAGCAGGACACGGGGGGGGGGGGGAGCTGAAAGACCAGTCAGCACTGAATCAACACTGAGGTGCTCTTTAAATAGCCTGCCCAGTGCCGACAGGCGCGCCTGGGTCCTAGTGCCTGCCCGGCGCCGTCTTCGGTGACAGGTGCGCCTGGGTCCTAGTGCCTGTATGCCTTGTCGGAATCCTGTGCAGTTGTAAATTCATGCGTTGCAGCGATCTTCTTGTTCCCTGATAGGAGGTCTTTAATAGCTGTCTGGATGAGGGTTTACTCCCTCCATGAGGAAATCGGCTGTGATCTTGTCATCAAAAGGTAAGGGCCCTTCGATGATTGGGAATTGGCGCCCCATCAGCCTTCTTAATGTCGATAGAAAGATTCTGGCCAAGATCCTTTTCTGGCACTTGTCGTCAGTGGCAGACGGGTTATTTTCACAGCATCAGCACTGCTCGGTTCAGGGCAGAAGTACATTCACAGCGGTGTTAGCCGGGTTCTGGAGCGATGCAGGGCTGATGTCAGTGGGAAGTATTTGCTGGCACTGGATCAGGCCAAGGCTTTTGATCGGGTAGACCATAAGTACCTCTGGCATCTCCTTGACCGGTATGGCCTGGAAGGGAGGTTTATTGGTTGGTTAAAAACATTGTACAGAGGGGCGGAAAGCTTCATGTTGATTAATGGTTGGGTTGGGCAGCCTTTCGAGGTTGGCTCTGGGGTGCGCCAGAGGTGTCCGCTGAGTCCCTTGCACTATGCCTTTGCCATCGACCCTTTCATCAGGAGGCTAGATGGCGGGGCGTTGGGCGGGGTGCCGGTGAGCGCTACTGGTGAGCCGCCTTTGAGGGTCGTGGCCTATGCCGATGATGTGTCTGTATTCATCTCTGGGACTGATGAGGCGCAGGAGGTGGTCTCGGCGATGGTGCAGTATGCGGAGGCATCAGGCTCCAAGATCAATTGTGAGAAAAGTGAAGTTTTCTGGATGGGTAGGGAAGGTGAGAACTTCTCACTTCCGGATGCCTTCCCAGAGCCCCAGTCAAAGATCAAAGTATTAGGCATCACATTTGGCCCTGATGATTATGGTAAATCGAATTGGGAATCCAGGCTATCTACAGCTGTTTCTTTCAGCTGTTATGGGGGAACAGACTGAACCTAGTGAAGCGGAATGTGACCTACCGGTCCAGGAGCGGGAGTAGCCTAGGGATGGTCAACCCGATTGTTTTCTTCTCTGTTACGTTTGTAAAACATAATTTTGGTAATATGCTGAAAGAGAAGCCGCCTGCATGAGTAGGTTTGTTTCAGGTTTGGTTTAAACCCTTTCTAAACTGTTGGGAGAGTGGCGGGCCGGTGAGAAGCCTGAGAGTCAAGCACAGTAAGCTCCCGGCTTATGTTGCCCTGAGCTTGAAAATACTTAGGCGATGGTGTGTGACGGCAGAGGAGGTCAGATCACTACCTGGGAAATTTCTCAGGGAGAGGGTCGTGGCCACCGCTTTTCCTGCACCGTTGGCCTTGAGGGATTGCCCAGGCCGTAGTCTGCGGGAGGGTTTAAGATTGGTAAATATGGAAAGGATTCCCTTAAAATTTAGGGACCAGGCTTGCCTCGCATTCCATGGCAGGCTATATGTGAGAGGGAACTTGAACTAGACTGTGGTTGTCCGAGGACGGAGTGTGGGGGTGAAGTGGAGACTATGGACCACTTCTTGCTTCAGTGCCCTTTCAATATAGAGGTATATAAAAAGGTGGGGAGGGCTCTAGACATCCCCTTCCTGCACTGCATGTCTTATGCAGAGTGGGTATATGAGGCATTTGAAAGACGTGGAATTTGATTTTGACACTCTTTTTCTAGTTTGTCTAGTGGTCCGTTACTACACCTGGAATGCACGGTGTCCGGTATCCCTTCGGCAGAAAATCCTTCCTGTCTCGGTGGTGGTGTATGACATTCTTGGTGAGGTTGGGTAAATTCAGGGTCTTGAGAAAGACAGGCTGCGGCGAAGGGCCTGGATAGAGGCGTGGAGGAATATTAGGTCTGTAGCCGCGGCCTGTTGATCTCTGGGTGAGAATGCTGTTCTTTTTTCTTTCTCTTTGTGTTCCACTCCCTTAGATTTTGATGAAGAATTTTTGTTAGTTTCTTTCCTGGAATATCTATCCACATGATTAATGGTTTCCATACAGGCTAAAGCTGTAAAGACCTTATCCCCTAATTGATGGGCCATGAAGCTTTTAAAATTGTGTTTCCTTTGTCCTTATAACAAATTGGAAAAGGTTTTTCTTTGAAGGATATTGCCTGGTATACCTATACCAGGCAATATCCTTCAAAGAAAAACTATATAGACCTCATAGATAGACCTCTTCTGCTTTGATTATGTTTTTGTGATGAATTATCATAGTATTCTAGTTGATCTTTGTTTAGTTTAGGCCAGCTGTATGGTATTTTTGTATTTATTTATTTGTACATAATAATTTTATATTTTTGTAAGAAAATGACTTTGTTGTTGGTTGCAAGATTTTTTTTTAATAAAAAAAATTCCAACTTCTTTTGCAATTACCTTTTGAGGCTTTCCCTCCTTATGAAGGGTTTCAATGATGGTTTTCTGCACAACTGTCAGGTCAGCAGTCTTTCCCACGATTGTGATTCCTACTGAACCAGACTGAGAGACAATTTAAAGGCTCAGGAACCCTTTGCAGGTGTTATGGCTTAATTAGCTGATTAGAGTGGGACACTTTGAGCCTAGAATATTGCACCTTTTCACAATATTCTGATTTTCTGAGATTGTGGATTTGGGGTTTTCATGCGCCGTAAGCCATAATCATCACAATTATGACAAATCATGGCTTGAACTATCTTGCTTTGCATGTAATGAGTCTATCTTATATATTAGTTTCACCTTTTAAGTTACATTACTGAAATAAATGAACTTTTGCACGATATTCTAATTTTTCGAGTTTCCCCTGTATATAAGACCGGCCGTGATATACTTTCACAGCCCGCACTACCTCTGGCCACCACTAGAGGGAGACTCCAATCCAGCTGGCTGACCACACACACAGGCAGACACGAATCTTATATACAATCTGGTGCACACTAACGGTTGAGGTCCCTCCAGCTATCCCAGCAGCCTGCTGTGGAGGAAGTGGGCGGAGCTGCTGTATCAGACAGTGTGTGCTGTGTGTTTTGAGCTCCTGGAAGCTCTTACATGCCTCATTTGGGCCTTGGACTAAATTTTTGGGCTTTTGCCCTTGAACCATGGAGGAGCCCGGCCGTGATCTGGGTGGAGGTGACCCCCCAGGGACACCTAGTACCGGTCCTAATACTATGCCAGTGGAGGACCTGAGAAAAGGCCCTAAAGCAGGTGAAAACTATGTGGCTTACAGGGCGAGAGTTACATCTCATATTAGAAGGATTGGGAGAGAGGGGGAGAAGCTGGAGCAAATGAAGATGGAGTTTAAGAGTTTTAAGGCTGCCTATGATCGTGTATGGAGCACAAAGCGTCAGGCCATGCAGCCAAAGCTGGAGGAAATGGAGCGGGCCGTCCGGATGCAAGGAGACCTCGTGGCCATGCTCAAGGCAGTGAATGGCGCCCTCAGAAAGCAGTATGTCAATGAGGAGCAATTTAAATTTGCCCGGGAAAAGTCCTTTGCATCTGGGAGAGGCCGGGCAGAGACCCTGTCATCAGAGGATTCCTCCGATCATGCTGCAGCAGCCCCAGCCGCAGAGTGTCAGTGTGCAGAGGAAGCCATGGAGGCTGTGACGTGGAGAAGGAGCAGGGATCTATCCCTCCCCAGCAGCCGGTGCAGAATTGGGCTTCGTAGGTGCCGAGTGAAGCTACAGAGGGGGTGATGGAGTTCATTGAGGAACTGGAGTACCCCCTGCAGGGGAGACAGTTCACATTTTCCTCAGCAGACACTGACCCGGAGGATGATGTGGTTCCCAAACCGGTGAGACCCAGGAGAAGGGAGAGAGCTGCCTTTGTTCTACTGGAGCATTTGCCCAGTGAGATAGAGAAGGCAGCCGGCTTGAGGGAGGTGAGCGGTAAAGCTGCAGGAAGCACCGGGGACTGTAAGTAAAGCTATGGACGGTTCTGTCATGTCTGCTAGTAATGCTGTGCCTATTGTGGTATTAGATGACCCAGATGCCATGTACCTGCTTCTGCTATGGTCATGGCTCCCGTTTGTATTTCCACCTCTGCTACGGTCATGGCTCCTGTTTGTATTCCCACCTCTGCTACGGTCATGGCTCCCGGTGGTGTTCCAACCCATGTTCCCGCCTCTGCTGCAGTCATGGCTCCCGGTGGTTTTCCCGCCCATGTTTCCACCTCTACTGCGGTCATGGCTCCCGGTGGTGTTCCCGCTCATGTTTCCACCTCTGCTATGGCTCCCGGTGGTGTTCCCGCTCATGTTTCCACCTCCGCTATGGCTCCCGGTGGTGTTCCCGCCCATGTTTCCACCTCTGCTGCGGTCATGGCTCCCGGTGGTGTTCCCACCTTTGCTGCGGTCATGGCTCATGGTGGTGTTTCCACCCATGTTCGCGCCTCTGCTATGGCGGCTAACATCTCAATACCCACCCCTGCTGCAGTCATGGCTCCCGTCTCAGTACCCGCCCATGTTCTCGCCCCGGTCACGGCTCTTGCCAGTGTTCATGCCCATGTTCCTGTCTCTACAACGGTGCAGGCTGCAGTCTGTGTACCAACCCCTGATCCCACCTCTGCTTTGCTCACGGCTCCCGTTGCAAGTTCCGCCCCTACCCGCCCGTGGTCCCGCCCCCAGTCCCGCTTCTGCACCCATCCCAGCTCACGGCTCAGCTGATCCTTCTGTCCCTGCGTCTGTCACAGCTCCCAAGCCAGTGTTAAGTTACTCTGCAGCTGTGAGAGGTGGGCAGAGTGCAGTGAAAACCTCAGAAGTACGGATTGGGGAGGCAGGCTCTGTGATAAAGAGAAGGAATGTGGTACAAATAAAGTGGGAGGGTGTAAGTCCCCCCCACTAGAAGGGAGGTTATAGATCGCATAGTGGATATGGGCTTCTCTGCCAGGGACATATTCGCCTTCATTGCACCGATTGGCACAGGAGAATATGATGTTTCCTTTGTGAGGCCAGAGAGCCTTGATCTGTTCTGGCAGAGGTATGAGGGAGGGTGGAAAGATACCCCCAGGTGGGAGGGTCTGATGCCTAAAGTGGTCTCCAGGCAGCAAGTAATAAAAAGTATCACAATACTTGTCAGGAACGAGTCCATACCGGCGGCAGATCTCGTAGTGTGGTTGAGTCATTTTGGGGAAGTGCTGAGTCCCCTGAGAAAACAACTTGATGACAGGGGTATATGGACAGGGGGATGGACAGCGGTGGTGAAGCTGCGAGTGCTGCATAACACAGTAAGTTATATCCCATCATCAGCCTTCATTGGTAAAGATAGACTGGTTATTTTTTATGCCGGTCAGCCTAGAGTATGCCACAGATGTGGAAGCAAAGGGCATTTTGCCTTTGGGTGCAGTGTGCTGAAATGCTCATTATGCCAAGAGATTGCCCATGTGGCCAAAGACTGCAATCAGATTAGACGTAACCTGTGTCAGGAGCTGGGTCACTCTTATAACAACTGCCCAGAGGCTCTGCATAATTTACCAGGGGTGATGGAAGAGCTGGCTAGAATGGAGGCTAAGGAGGCTAAGGAAGTAGAAGCAGGTCAGGCTTCTGTTGAACCAGCAGTTGTGCTGGGCCAGCTCCAGCGGCACCCAGTGCGTCCCCCAATGTGTCTGTCATTCCCCCTGTTGTTAGTAATCTCCCTGTTTCTGTCTCTTCCCAGGTGTCATCTGCCCCCCCCCTCATGTGTCTCCCTCCTCCAGTCAATCAAAAATCAAGGAGGCTGCTAAGGGAGCAGGAGTTGTGGGGCCCTTGGGGTCTCCCTCCCCAGTTTTGCTCCCTTGCCGCCATAGGGATCAGGTGAAGGGGGATGGGGTGTCGGGAGGTAAGCAAGAGTTTTCAGGCTCAGGTCCTGGGGTTGAGGGGTCAGGGATGAAGAATAAGGGGGATGGGTGGTCTGTGGTAGGGAAGGAAGGTAGGAATAGGCCTTTGATCTCCCCTGCGTCACATCTCTCCTCCTTAAACGTGGAGGAGGTGCCTTTGACCAACAGGTTTGGGACTGTCGGGGGAGGATAGGGACATAGGCGAGTTCCTATCCCCGATGGAGGATGAGGATGCTGGGGGTTCCCTAAAGAGATCCAGGCCTCCGGTAAAGGGTGGGAAAACAAAGGTTAAGAAATGGCCATCTCAAGAATCCTAATGGCAGTTCCCACTCTGATAAAGGTGACAACCATTAATGTTGCCAGCATTAAATCTGTAAGTGCTTGTAGTACAGCCTTTATTTTTGCTCAGCAAGATTGGAGCTGATGTTTTGTTTTTGCAAGAGACCTGGCTTAATTGCCTGGCTGATTTACATCTGGCAAAAAGAGAGTGGAGGAGTGGCCCCTCTTTTTGGTCTCTTGCGGCTGAGCCTTACGGCGGAGTTGCGGTACTTTTTTCAGGCATGGTAACGTGCCGGCGGGTCCTTGAGGTGGAGATTGGAAGGTGTTTGGTCCTGGACGTCCTTGCGAAAGGGCAGGACCTGCATTTGATTAACGTGTATGGCCCGCAGTCCAAGTGGGAAAGGAAATACCTCTTTACGAAGATTAAGCCTTTCCTTTTTACTTCCCGGCAGGTTGTCTTTGTAGGTGATATTAACACCATCACTAGGTCCAAAGACAGGAAAGGCTTCAATGACAGGCTGGGATATGACAGCGTTTTCTTAAATGTGATAGTCAGAGAAGCAGGTCTGGAGGACGCCTTGATTAAGTGCAGCCAGGACAGCACGGGGTTCACGTATAGAAAAGGTAGAAGTGAGAGTAGGATAGATAGGTTTTTTTTAAAGGGGGACTCTGCCTTCTCGGCACCTGAGTGGAGTTTTCCGACCACCTTTTATTGACTGTGACTTTGAATGCTTCAGATGCGCCACTGAGAGGAAGGGGTGTCTGGAGCACAAATTCGGCTCTGCTGGAGGACGAAGAGGTGAGACGATCCTTTGAGGATTTTCTTCAGGCGCAGGAGACCATCCTGGATTTCTGCGGCAGAAAGTCGGAGTGGTGGGAGCTTACCAAAGTGTGGATCAGCAGGTTTTTCAAGGCCCTAGGTAAGAGGAAATAACTTGAGAAATACATTGCCTATCAGCAGTTACGGAGGAAGCTTGACCGCCTTGTCTCAGAGGGTGGAGATTCTGGGGCAATCTCGGAGGTTAAGCTTCTCTTGAAGAAGTATCAATATGATCGGCATGCCTCTTTGGTTCTGGAGAGGGACTACGGGAAGTACCATTCACCCGTCCCTTATCAGAATTGCAAACAGAGTGTAGCAGTTAAAACAATCAGCGGTCTGAGAGATGGAACGGGATCCTTGACGAAATCCAGGTCGGGGATCTTGGAGGTCTCAAGGGATTTTTTTGAAGATCTTCTGAAGGAGAAGCACCTTGACTGGGCAGGGATGTCGAGCTTCCTGGATTCTACACCAGGTTTGGAGAATAACACTCCGCCTACGAGTTTGACAAGTGAGATCACAGCTGAAGAGGTTGCCAAAGCGATAGACAGTCTGGCCATTAAAAAGACACCAGGGCCAGACTTTTTGACAGCAGAGTTTTTTAAGACCTTTAAATCCCGCTTGGCACCTCGCCTTGCGGAGGTGTTTAATTGTTGTCTGGATGAGGGTTCGCTCCCTCCCTCCATGAGGAAGTCAGCTGTGATCTTGTTGTCAAAGGGTAAGGACTCCACGATGATTGAGAATTGGTGCCCTATTAGCCTGCTCAATGTCAATAGAAAGATCCTGGCCAAGATCCTTTTCTGGCACTTGTTGTCAGTGGCAGACGGTCTACTTTCACAGCAGCAGCACTGCTCGGTTCAGGGCAGGAGTACCTTTTCAGTGGTATTAGCTGTCCGGGAGGCTCTGGAGCGGTGCAGGGCTGACGGTTGTGGAAAGTACTTGCTGGCATTGGATCAAGCTAAGGCTTTTGATCGGGTTGACCACAAGTACCTCTGGCATCTCCTTGACAGGTACGGCCTGGAGGGGAGGTTCATTGGTTGGTTGCAGACATTGTACAAAGGGGCTGAGAGCTTCATGTTGGTCAATGGTTGGGTTGGGCGGCCCTCTGAGGTCGGCTCTGGGGTGCGCCAGGGGTGTCTGCTGAGCCCTTTACTCTATGCCTTTTCTATCGACCCCCTTTGTCAGGAGGCTAGATGGCGGGGTGCTGGTGGGCACTACTGGTGAGCCGCCTTTGAGGGTCGTGGCCGATACTAATGATGTGTCGGTCTTCATCTCTGGGACTGGTGAGGCGCAGGAGGTGGTCTAGGTGATGGAGCAGTATGCGGAGGCATCTGGCTCCAAGAATAATCATGATAAATGTGAAGTTTTCTGGATGGGCAGGGAGGGTGAGGGCTTTGTACTTCTGGATGCCTTCCCAGAGCCCCATCAGAAGATCAAAGTGTTAGGCATCGAATTTGGACCTGACAATTACAGTAAAGCAAATTGGGAATCCAGGTTGTCAGATGCTGATGTGAAAGTGAGATGCTGGAAGGGATGGCGGTTGTCCCTAAGGGAAAGGGTTGACCTAATTAAAACTTACTTGGTCCCCATTTTTTTGTTCGTCAGTTTCGTCTGTCTCTTGCCAGTCTCTCTCTATACGAGAGTTTACAGTTGTTTCTTCCAGCTGTTATGGGGAAACAGACTGAACCTTGTAAAGCAGGATGTGACTTACCGATCCAGGCGGGAGGGTGGCCTAGGTATGGTCAACCCGATTGTTTTCTTCTCTTTGATGTTTATAAAACATAACATTGGTAGTATGTTAAAAGAGAACCCGCCTGCATGGGTAGGCCTTTTTCAAATTTGGTTTAGACCTTTTCTGTGCTGCTGGGAGAGAGGTGGGCCAGTGAGAAGCTTGCGGGTCAAGCGTTGTAAGCTCCCGGCTTATGTCGCCCCGTGCTTGAAGATTCTTAGGCGGTGGTGTGTGACTGCGGAGGAGGTCAGGTCACTCCCTGGGAGACTCCTGAGGGAGAGGATCGTGGCCTCTGAGTTTCATGCACTGCTGGCCTTGAAGGATTGCCCAGGCTATATTATGAGGGAGGGTCTACGTTTATTAAATATGAAGAGGATTCCCTTGAAATTTAGGGACCAGGCCTGGCTTGCGTTCTACGTAAGGGGAAATCTAAAGTACCGTCCTTTGGATGACCGTGGTTGTCCGAGGACGGAGTGTAGGGGTGAAGTGGAAAGTATGGACCACTTCTTACTTCAATGTCCTTTCAATGTAGAGGTGTATAAAGAGGTGGGGAGGGCTCTGGGCGTCCCCTTCCTATACTGCATGTCTTATGCAGAGTGGGTGTATGAGGCATTAGAAAGTCATGCTGGTTTTGATTTGGACACACGGGCCCTGATTTTCTATTGAGCCTAGGCGCATTTCCGTGGGCGAACATTTAATTTTTACTAGCGACCGTCTACTTTTACCCCGCTAAGAGATTCACTATTGAGCAGAGTCAACAAGTAGACGCCCAATCGAATTTACTAACAAGACACAGATCAGGAATCAGACTCAAAAAGCAGACTTAGTAAGAGGTATGTCATGAAAAATCACTGCAGAAACATGTTCACTTTGAAATTTGCTTTGCCAAATATCAGGACTTCACTTTAAACAATATCTGCCATTTCCAAAAAAAACTTAAATGTGTTAAAAAGTTTTTTTTTAAGCAAGTCGACACAGTGAAAAACTAGACGCTCGTGCAGCTTATTTGGCCGATATACAGTCAGGTCCATAAATATTGGGACATCAACACAATTCTAACATTTTGGGCTCTATACACCACCACAATAGATTTGAAATAAAATGAACAAGATGTGCTTTAACTGCAGACTGTCAGCTTTAATTTGAGGGTATTTACATCCAAATCAGGTGAACGGTGTAGGAATTACAACAGTTTGCATATGTGCCTCCTGCTTGTTAAGGGACCAAAAGTAATGGGACAATTGGCTTCTCAGCTGTTCCATGGCCAGGTGTGTGTTATTCCCTCATTATCCCAATTATGATGAGCAGATAAAAGGTCCAGAGTTCATTTCAAGTGTGCTATTTGCATTTGGAATCTGTTGCTGTCAACTCTCAAGATGAGATCCAAAGAGCTGTCACTATCAGTGAAGCAAGCCATCATTAGGCTGAAAAAACAAAACAAACCCATCAGAGAGATAGCATAAACATTAGGCGTGGCCAAAACAACTGTTTGGAACATTCTTAAAAAGAAGGAACGCACCGGTGAGCTCAGCAACACCAAAAGACCCGGAAGACCACGGAAAACAACTGTGGTGGATGAGCGAAGAATTCTTTCCCTGGTGAAGAAAACACCCTTCACAACAGTTGGCCAGATCAAGAACACTCTCCAGGAGGTAGGTGTATGTGTGTCAAAGTCAACAATCAAGAGAAGACTTCACCAGAGTGAATACAGAGGGTTCACCACAAGATGGAAACCATTGGTGAGCCTCAAAAACAGGAAGGCCAGATTAGAGTTTGCCAAACGACATCTAAAAAAGCCTTCACAGTTCTGGAACAACATCCTATGGACAGATGAGACCGAGATCAACTTGTACCAGAGTGATGGGAAGAGAAGAGTATGGAGAAGGAAAGGAACTGCTCATGATCCTAAGCATACCACCTCATCAGTAAAGCATGGTGGTGGTAGTGTCATGGCGTGGGCATGTATGGCTGCCAATGGAACTGCTTTTCCTGTATTTATTGATGATGTGACTGCTGACAAAAGCAGCCGGATGAATTGTGAAGTGTTTTGGGCAATATTATCTTCTCATATTCAGCCAAATGCTTCACAACTCATTGGACGCTTCACAGTGCAGATGGACAATGACCCAAAGCAGACTGCAAATGCAACCAAAGAGTTTTTTAAGGGAAAGAAGTGGAATGTTCTGCAATGGCCAAGTCAATCACCTGACCTGAATCCGATTGGGCATGCATTTCACTTTCTGAAGACAAAACTGAAGGGAAAATGCCCCAAGAACAAGCAGGAACTGAAGACAGTTGCAGTAGAGGCCTGGCAGAGCATCACCAGGGATGAAACCCAGCGTCTGGTGATGTCTATGCGTTCCACACTTCAGGGTGTAATTGACTGCAAAGGATTTGTAACCCAAGTATTAAAAAGTGAAAGTATGATTTACGATTATTATTCTGTCCCATTACTTTTGGTCCCTCAACAAGTGGGAGGCAAATATGCAAACTGTTGTAATTCCTACACCGTTCACCTGATTTGGATGTAAATACCCTCAAATTAAAGCTGACAGTCTGCAGTTAAAGCACATCTTGTTTGTTCATTTCAAATCCATTGTGGTGGTTTATAGAGCCAAAAATGTTAGAATTGTGTTGATGTCCCAATATTTATGGACCTGACTGTAAATGCGCATGTGCAGAACACATTTTAGACCTCCTCTGTGGGTGCTTGCTTTTTAGCCACTGTTCAATAGTAAATCTCTGGCTGGATTCCTCTGACAACCACAACTCGGTCGCTTCTACTGTGTTTAACAAACAGCACTAGGCATATCTTTATGTGTTCTAATTTGATTTACTTAATTCTAGTGATTCTATTTTTGTTTCTTATCTTGTATTTCTTATTTCTGTAATGATTTTACTTATTTCGAAGGTCTAGATAATATTTATTTTGACAGCTGAATGTAAAAATAAAGGTCCGCAATAAAAAAAAAAAAAAAAGCGTGGGGTCCCCCCTCTCATCCACACCAAGCCCTTCAGGTCTGGTATGGATATTGAGGGGTAATTCCATGCCGAAATTACAAAAAAAAACAGCGTGGAGTCCCCCCCAATATCCATACCAGACCCTTATCCGAGCATGCAGCCCGGCAGGTCAGGAAAGGGGGGGATGAGCGAGCGCCCCCCAAACCATACCAGGCCACATGCCCTCAACATGTGCTTTGGGGCAGGGGGGGGGCTCCCCCCCCAAAGCACCTTGTCCCCATGTTGATGGGGACAAGGGCCTCTTCCCCACAACCCTGGCCAGTGTTTGTGGGGGTCTACGGGTGGGGGGCTTATCAGAATCTGGAAGCCCCCTTTGACAAGGGGGCCCCCAGATCCCACCCCCACTACGTGAATGAGTTTGCGGTACATGGTACCGCTACTAATTCACAAAAAAAGCAAAAGTGTAGTGTAAAAAAACACAGTACACGGTCTTTGACAAGTCCTTTAATAAAACAATGTCCCCCACAGTAGATCCAACGTCAATCATGGCGACCCGAAAAAAAAAAATAGGCTCAGCTCTAGACAGAGGCTAGCTGCCTTATGCAGTGAGTCTCTCTCTGACAGTTCTTATATAGGTAAGGGGCGGGGCCAGTCGGAGACATAATCCGAGTGACCCCGCCCCATGTGACATCATTGATGTCACATTGGGTGGGATCACATGCTTGATGTCCCCGGCTGGCCCCGCCCCTTACCTATTTAAGAACTGTCACCCTGTCTCTCCACTGAGGCTAACCAGCTTTATGCAGGGGACAGTCTGACAGTTCTTATATAGGTAAGGGGCGGGGACAGCTGGGGACAGCAAGCATGTGACATGGGGTGGGGTCACTCAGATGATGTCCCCGGCTGGCCCCACCCCATACCTATATAAGAACTGTCAGAGAGAGACTCGCTGCATAAGGCAGCTAGCCTCTGTCTAGAGTGGAGCTTTTTTTTTTTCTTTTTTCGGGTCGCCGTGATTGACGTTGGATCTACTTTGGGGGACATTTTATTAAATGAACATTTTATTAAAGGACTTGTCAAAGACCCTGTACTGTGTTTTTTTACACTACACTTTTGCTTTTTTTGTGAATTAGTAGTGGTACCATGTACCGCAGACTCATTCACGTAGGGGGGGGGGCGGGATCTGGGGGCCCCCTTGTTAAAGGGGGCTTCCAGATTCTGATAAGCCCCCCACCCGCAGACCCCCACAACCAACAGCCAGGGTTGTGGGATAGAGGCCCTTGTCCCCATCAACATGGGAACAAGGTGCTTTGGGAGGGGAGCCCCCCCTGCCCTAAAGCATCCCCCCATGTTGAGGGCATTTGGCCTGGTATGGATCAGGAGGGGTGGGGTGCTCGCTCGTCTCCCCCCCTTTCCTGACCTGCCGGGCTGCATGCTCGGATAAGGGTCTGGTATGGATATTGGGGGAGACTCCACGCTGTTTTTTTTTAAATTTTGGCGTGGGGTTACCCCTTAATATCCATACCAGACCCGAAGGGCTTGGTATGGATGGGAGGGGGGACCCCACGCTGTTTTTTTTATTATTTATTTAATAAAGGAAATTATTTTACATTCAGCTGTCAGTGGGGAACCCCGCTGACAGCTTAAACATTAACACATGGTTGTCGCTCCTAAAATCCTGCATCAGTTATTTTATCAACTCATGCAGCATTTTAGTAGTGAAAACCAATGCAGTGTTCATGTTTCAGCTGTCGGCGGAGTTCCCCACTGACAGCTGAATGTATTATGTATACATGAAAGTATTGCTGGGAATTATAAAAAAAAAAAAAAAAAAACGGCTTGGGGTCCCCCCTCGCATCCATACCAAGCCCTTTGGGTCTGGTATGGATGTTAAGAGATAACTCCAAGCCAAAATTAAATGAAAAACAGCGTGGAGTCCCCCCCAAAATCCATACCAGACCCTTATCCGTGCATGCAGCCCAGCAGGTCAGGAAAGGGGGGGGACGAGCGAGCGCCCCCTCCTGAACCATACCAGGCCACATGCACACAACATGGGGGGGTGCTTTGGGGCAGGGGGGCTCCCCCCCAAAGCACCTTGTCCCCATGTTGATGGGGACAAGGGCCTCTTCCCCACAACCCTGGCCGGTGGTTGTGGGGGTCTGCGGGCGGGGGGCTTATCAGAATCTGGAAGCCCCCTTTAACAAGGGGGCCCCCAGATCCTGCCCCCCCCCCTACGTGAATGAGTCTGCGGTACATGGTACCGCTACTAATTCACAAAAAAGCAAAAGTGTAGTGTAAAAAAAAAAGTACACGGTCTTTGACAAGTCCTTTAATAAAACAATGTCCCCCGAAGAAGGTCCAACGTCAATCACGATGTCACGACGGCGACCCGAAAAAAGAAAAAAAAAAGTTCCGCACCCGTCAGAAGCTAACCAGCATTATGCAGGAGACAGCCTGACAGTTCTTATATAGGTAAGGGGCGGGGCCAGCCGGGGACATCAAGCATGTGACATGGGGCGGGGTCACTCGGATGATGTTCCCGGCTTAGCTCGCCCCTTACCTATATAAGAACTGTCACCCTGTCTCCTGCGTAACGCTGGTTAGTCTCTGTGGAGAGACAGGGTGACAGTTCTTATATAGGTAAGGGGCGGGGCCAGCTGGGGACATCAAGCATGTGACATGGGGCGGTGTCACTCGGATGACCCCATGCAGTTTTTTTTATTATTAATAGTAATTACTTCTGTCCCTGCAGAGAGCTGCGCTATTATATTTGATATTAAAATTATAGAGGTTACAACAGTATCTATTTGTATCCATTTCAGATATAGATGTTTTATTCGGATACAAATAGATACAATGTTGCAACCTCTATACTTTTCAATGTCAAATATAATAGCGCAGCTCTCTGCAGGGACAGAAGTAATTACTTCACTATTATATTTGCCAGCCATAGACGGGCGAAAATCGGTGGTAACGTCAGCCGACTGAACAACTGATTTTTTTTTTTTTTTTTTTAAATAAAATTGGCCGATTTTCGCCCCGTCTATGGCATGCATTTTTCTTTTTTTTCTTTTTATTTTTCTTCTCTTCTTTTTTCTTCTTTCTTTTGAAGGTCACAGCTTATTCGCAGATTTTTTATCGGTAAAAGATCGGCTGATTTGCCGATCATTGCCGTGAAAATCGGGCGATCTGCAAAATCGGCCGATTTTTATCCACATTTACCAATAAAAAAAATGTACCAAAATCCCCAAAAACGGCTGACCAATAGTGGGTTACACTAACAGCCCGAAAAAAAATTGGCCTATTTTAGACCCATCTAAAGCAGGCCATAGATGGATCTAAAATCGGCCAATTTTTCAGCCGGAAAAAAAAATCGGCTGATTTTCGGGCCGTTAGTGGGTTAATTGGTCAGCCGTTTTTTGGGATTTGGGCACATTTTTTTTTATCGGTAAATTTGGAAAAAAATTGTCTGATTTTGCCAATCATTGCCGCGAAAATTGGCCGATCTGCAAAATCGGCCGATTTTTTTCCAAATTTACCGATAAACAAAATGTGCCAAAATCCTGAAAAATGGCCAACCAATTATCCCACTAACGGAAGAGGCCCTTGTCCCCATCAACATGGGGACAAGGTGCTTTGGGGGGGAGCCCCCCTGTACCAAAGCACCCATGTTGAGAGCATGTGGCCTGGTATGGTTCAGGAGGGCTCGCTCGTCCGCCCCTTTCCTGACCTGCCGGGCTGCATGCTCGGATAAGGGTCTGGTATGGATTTTGGGGGGAACCCCACGCTGTTTTTTATTTAATTTTGGCGTGGAGTTACCCCTTAATATCCATACCAGACCCGAAGGGCTTGGTGTGGATGGGAGGGGGGACCCCATGCCGTTTTTGTTTACATTTTGGTGTGGAGTTACCCCTTAAGTTAAATACCAGACCTGAAGGGCTTGGTGTGGATGGGAGCGGGGACCCCATGCCATTTTTTATTTATTATGGTGCTGGTTTTTAAATGTAATTCTCCCTTTTTTTTTTTCTTCACTATAGCTCAGAAATTCACTTGTCACTTCCCCAAGCTAAAAGAGAAAGTTTTCTTGGAATTTATATTCCTAAAGGAAACAATGTTTACTTGGAGTTCATTAAAAGATACAAAGTTTTCTGTAACTTCGGGGAAAGTGACTTCTAAGCTTGTGAACTATAGTGAAGAAAAAAAAAAGGCTGGTATTTGCAAATCAGCGCTGACATACACTTTGTATTGCGAAAAAAAATTATTAACAGTTGTGTAAACCGAGGCATTATTTTCCATGGATTTTCATACGTAAACCAAAAATTCCGTTAACCGAGGCATTGGTAAACCTGTAAACGCCTGTATTAGTATTGCAGTCCTCTGTATTGGGATACATAGAACCAACACACATCAGAATTGGCAAGGCAACATAGCACAACATTTGTGGCACATTGGAGATATCTGGCTAGTTACACTGACCTTGCCCAGGGACCTAGGATTGATTCACACCACAGAAATACAGGCAGGATTAGTGTTCAACAGCTCCGTGGATTAGTGGTTAGCACTGCTGCCTCACAACGCTAGGGTTATCGATTTGAATCCCAACCACGGCAATGAATTTGGAGGATCTCCGTGACTACCCTAACATACATGTGCTGGTGGCAGCATCTTTGCTTTCTGTCTAAATGATCCCTCGAATGTGAATTAGAATGAGGCCTTGTCTGTTCAAACACTTTTAAAGTTGTACCTTATGTGAATGTCAAATGATGGGATGAGATAAGGGCCTGGACTAATGATTGATTTGATAATGCTGGTTTGCACTCCACCCCCTTTTTGGAAAGTTTGTCAAACCATGAGAAGAGTGAGCAAGAGAGAAAACGATTAAAAAAAAATAAATAAAATAATGGCATGGAGTCCCCCCCCCAAATCCATAACAGACCCTAATCTGAGCATGCAGATACCGCATGCCTTCAAAGATTTATTTCCTTTGTTGAATTGCCTGCTTGGTTCACACTAGATGCGATTTAAAATTGTGCTTTTTGTTGGCAATTTCACCATATTTTCTGTAGATTTACCAATGAGTTATTGAATTTTCAATTGTGTTTTGCACTGCAGTTTCTATTGTAGTCTATATATGAAATCGCTACAAAATGCTGAAAAAGGTAGACAAGAACGACGTTTGAAATTGTGCTGCACTTGCAATTGCGCTTACGTTAAGACACTCACATCCACATTCATTAGATCCGATATCAGGTACAATTTCAATTCCCAAATTGCACCTGAAATCATGTACCCTGGATGCGACTTGGCATACAATTTGCATGACATGCGACTTGCAAATCGTATGCCAAGTCGCACCCTATTGTCTGCTATTAGAGCAGTCACATGGGTGCGTTTCCTACACTGATTCTAAAGTAGCACATGTACTACTTTTGTGGTGATTTGCATAGATATCTGTGTCAGATGTCTTGCAAATCGCAAGGAAATCGGCATCTTCACTGTACGTCGCATGATTTCTAAATCGGCTTTGATGTGACTGGGGTGCAAGGCCTTTTTATGTTTGATTTCCTGAATGTTTTTCTGATTTATGGGAAATGCTGCAGACTAGCAAAAGTGAATTGACATTTTCAGTATTGCATGCGAGATGTGGTCATGTGACTGCCTTAACTCATGCGATAATCTGGAGTGAATTGTGCCCATAGGGCCAAGAAATATTGCCAATAGGGTTCCCTTTTACATCCCTGTTCAATGTTCTGTTGTATGCTGCACAGATACACTTCACTGTGGCTTTCTCTCTGACTCTGATTTGTGGGGCCTGTATACCAAGGGTTAACGCAGGTGGGAAGAGAATTAATCAGGTGCAAACACTTTCTCTGACCAAATGAATGACAGTGGTGGGTGTGGCCTATAAAGAGATGCAGTAGTTGCTAATTTTTTTGCCTTGTACAGGCCACAATATTTCTGCAAGTCCTTGTCTGTGGTGGTTTGGGGAGGAAGAGATATTGTGGTGAATTGCCCCAGGCCACACTCATGCTGTGGTTTTTTTTTTTTTTTTTTAAAGAAGATTTATTAGGTTTTAACAACCACAAATAAATGATGATACAGTTATGACACCCTTGTTACAACAAATCTGGTTTAGGATATAATATTGTAGCAAAAAACGCAACAGGACTTTAGTGCAAAGTTAGGAAGTAGGAAAAGACATAGATGCAATGCTAAGGTATACCTGTTGTATTCACGAGTAATAAGGAAAATAGATATGAGAAGGTGGAAGGCGAGAAGTTTGCATGGTGTGCATACCGGACGTAATCTGGTGAGGATGTGATTTGCCAGTGGATGGTGTTGAACAATGGGGATGTACATAGATGTCAGCAGTGTCCCACCAGTATTGTGTTCAAAACACAGCCCAAAGAAGAATATCTAGAATCGAATGGTGGGAGTACATGGTAGTGTTAGTGGTAGAAAGAAGTTAAGAAACCAAAAGGGGATGAATAGAAGAGGGGAGGGGGGGAGGAGTCGGCAAAAAATGAAGTAATCAGTGGCGGTGATATTATTATGAGAAGAAGATGGTATGTCAACTGGAGTCAGGAAACACACAGAAATAGAATTAGAGAAGATTTTACTGGAAGATGTGGAAATAATATAGAAAGATAGAAAGATAGGTATGAGACCACGAGAAAAGATAGAAAGGTAGAAAAGAGCAAGAAGATAAATATCAGTAAGTCGTGTTTAGAGAGTGGCAATGAGAAATTGGAGAGTAGTAATTATTAATTAGTTAAATAATTATTGATTAATCAGTTACTTAGTATACATTATACTATAGTATATATTATACCACAGTATAGTACGGGTTCCAGTATAGTACGGGTTCCACCATGAGAAATGTGACATGGAGGAAGTGTCATCCTCCACCTGGCCAATTGGGGGCTATGGTGTGTGAGCAAAGTCAAGTGTGTAGACAACCATGAGTCAATAAAACAATTAGGGGGTCAAGATATAGGGGAAAAGAGGACAAAGAGAAGATGCAATTAAACAAATAAGCCAATCACATGACCAATCAGAGGATGGTACTATAGTAACGAGTCCGTGTCTGAGTAAAGAAAGCCTGCTCTTGTATGGATAGGGAGCCTGCGATATAGGACTTCCATTTTCTAAAATAGTGGGATTCCTTTTGAGGTATTCGGTGACGTAATTAGATGAAGCCTGTCCAAACGGAGGAGAGAGTTGAGCTCCTGTTTGTTGTCTGTCATAGTTGGAGGGCAGTCGGAGACCCATTTGCGAAGAATGGCACGTCTTGCAATTAGAAGGCATGTAGATATCCAAGACTTGTTATCTCTGAAAGAAGACATTTGTGAAGAAAAAAGGCCAATGATTGACTGTTCCAAAAATCCAAAAATTAATGGTAGCGGGTGGATGGGTATTCGGAAAGCAGTGATGACGGATATAAAATGAACAACTTGCTTCCAAAATGTAGAGATAGCAGGACAGGTCCAAAATCTGTGTTGTAATGATGGTTTTTGAATTTTACACAAAGGGCAAATAGACAAAGCAGGATCTTTTTTGGAGTAGAGACAGGGCATATAGGCATGGTGAAGAATCTTGAGTTGTTGTTCACGCCAGAATTCATTGCTATTGAAGGCACAAGTGGATTGGAATCCTAATAATAATTGGTCAGCTGTGAGCGCCTTGTTTTTCAAAGATTTCTCTTTGACCCAGGATTTTACACCATTAAAAGACTCGAAAGGTTTAGCAAATAGAAGATTCAGCGGTCTATATATATTCGAAATGTTGTATTTCCGAGAGTTCACCAAGACATCAATAAATGTTGATTGAAATCTGGTAGATTTAATGGGTGCCACTGTGTTGACAAAGTTCCTTACTTGGAGCATGTAGAAGAAATGGTGTGTCGGAAGTCCATACGTTTGCAGAATACTGTTAATAGATCTTGGGGAACCCGTAGAGATGTCATATAATTGATGTACCAGAGTTAGGTTAACTCGCCAAGTATCATATGCATAGTGAGATTGAGGAGGAGGAAAGGAGGGGTTATGATGAATAGGGAGAAAGCGTGAAAGCCACGGGGATATCCCCAATTTGTGCCTGACTTCCCTCCATGCCATAAGGGTGTCGCGAATGAGTGGGTTATGTTTTAATGGAGGTGACAAAGAGTTAACGTTGGAATGTAATAAGGCCGCGAGATCATGAGGATATACTAGTGCAGATTCCAATTGATAATTAGAGTAATTGGAGGATTGTGTGAGCCAGTCTAGGCCTATCCTAAGTAAACAGGAAAGATTATAGATGTGAATATTCGGGAGACCGGAGCCTCCCTCGCATCTTGGTTGGAATAGTTTATCAAGTGCTATGCGGGGATGTTTGCCTTTCCATAAAAAAGTTGATATTGCCCGATTTAGCCTCGTTACGTCGCTGTGTTTAAGCAAGAGAGGAATGGTTTGGAGTGGGTAAAGAAGTTTCGGAAAGCTGACTATCTTAAAAAGGTGCGATCTGCCCAGGAGTGAGAGCGGTAGGTCCTTCCACATATCCACTTCCCCAATAATTTTGGCAATCGTTGGTGTATAATTTAGTGTGTATAAGGATGAAGCTAGTTTCCCTATCTTTATACCTAAATAGGTGATATATTTGGGAGCGAAAGTCCGGAGCAAAGGCGAAAAGAGGAGAAAATTTGTTGGATATAGGGTAAGTCAAGGGAAGGGTGCGAGGTGAAAACTAAAATATCATCTGCAAACAAGGCGAGTCTCAGCTCCTTTTGCTCGATATTAATGCCATGGAGATCAGAATGAAATAATAAAAAATGTGCTAATGGTTCTAGGGCCAAATTGAAAAGTAACGGGGATAGAGGGGACCCCTGTCTAGTGCCTTTGTGGAGCGGAATGGGGTTAGATACGTGATCTGCTATTAAAACTCGGGCTATTGGAGACGAGTACATGGTTTGAATTAGATGCATAAATGGGCCTTCAAATCCGAACTTTCTTAGCGCTAAGAAAAGCCATTCAAAACTAACATTGTCGAAAGCCTTTTCGGCGTCCAATGAGATTATTGCCGCATCTAGTAGCGTGTCATTCGAGGCTTGATGCAAAGTGGCTATAACCTTCCGAATATTCGAGGCTGCCGAGCGACCCTGCACAAAGCCTGCTTGTGAAGGATGAATAAGAGAGGGTAAAATTGTTGCTAGGCGAGAGGCGATAATTTTTTACAAGAGTTTGGCATCAAGATTCAACAGGGATTTAGGACGATACGAGCTAGGTTCTAGAGGGTCTTTATCTTTTTTGGCAATTTGATATAGGCTTGGGAGCCGGAGGGGAGATAGTCTCCTCCTGTCTGAATGTTCTGAAACACCGATTGTAATGTAGGAGAAAGGGTTTCAACCATTAACTTGTAAAATTCGGCTGTATAGCCATCGGGACCCGGGGCTTTATCGTTTGCAAGTGACTTAATAGCTAAAGATACATCCGCTAGAGCAGTGTTTCTCAACTCCAGTCCTCATGGACCCCCAACAGGTCATGTTTTCAGGATTTCCCTCAGATGAAACAGCTGTGGTAATTACTAAGGCAGTGAAACTGATCAAATCACCTGTGCAAAATAATGGAAATCCTGAAAACATGACCTGTTGGGGGTCCATGAGGACTGGAGTTGAGAAACACTGCGCTAGAGTAATAGGGGCATTTAAGGCGTGAAGTGAGGTGGGGTCTAACTGCGGCAGTGAGACGAGATCTAAGAAGGAGGTAGCTTTAGTAATGTTGATGGGATCCGGGCCATAGAGAGTACGGTAAAAGTTCTCTAAAACAGATATAATATCTAGGGGATCGAATTTCAGTATTCCCTGCGCGTCTCTCAAAGATGTAAAAGAGTAGGTGTAAATGGCTTTCTACACAATCGTGCTAATAACTTGCCCGACTTATTGCCAAATTTATGAAATTGCAGATCGGTATGAGATTGGTATACGGCCTCTTGGGCCGCTGCCCATGTATCAAATGCATGCTTGGGCTCTGCCCATGCAGTCCTATTTTCGTGGAAATTGAGCTGCGCTAAATTTTGCTGTGCTTGTCTTAATTGGAGGCTAGCTGCTGAGTAGTTTCGGAGAAGGTTTTTCTTGTAGGTTGAAGTGAATGCTATGATTCTGCCACGTAAAACCGCTTTGCCCGTCTCCCAAAAGAGATTAGGGTTTGTTTGATGTTCCGCATTCGTCTCACAGAACTCGCTCCAAGTACCCTTCAACACTCGGAGCAGGTCCTGATTGTGTGCCAGAAAGGAGAGGAAACGCCAGGTGCTTGTGCGGTTTTTATTTTTTGAGTGTTGTATGGAGATGGAAATCGGGGAGTGATCAGAGATCACTATGTCATGTATTTCAGAATCCTTAATGTTTTGTAGGAGCATTTGGTTAACAAAGAAATAATCAATTCTGGATAGGGTATGATGTACGGGTGAGAATAAGGTGAAGTCCCTTCCCTCTGGTTGTGTTAGTCGCCACACACCCATGAGCTGTAACGACTCTGTGAAGCTGTTTAACAGCGTGTGTGTTGATGGGGAAGCGGGGTTAGCTGGACAATTAAATGTGAAAGGTTTTTGTTTATCCTCCCACATGTTCATACATTGGTTAAAATCTCCTCCCAACAATACAGGGAGATGCACAAAATTTGACAATTTCGAGGACAGATCTTGAAAGAAGGGCTTGGGCAAAGAGTTTGGTGTGTATATATTGGCCAATACTAAAGAAGAGGAATCTAGCATGACATGGGCAGCAACGTATCGGCCCTCCTCATCTGTATCTAATGTGACAATGTCGGGTGTGAGGCGTTTATGGAGAAGGATGAGTACACCTGCTTTACCAGAGGGAGATGGCGACCCCAGCACTTGTCCCACCCATAATTTTTTCATACGCATAAAGTCCGTTTGAGTTAGGTGGGTTTCCTGGAGGAACGCGATGTCAGTGTAAAAAGGTTGTGAGAACCACAATTGGGCTCAGGGTAGGATTTCTGCTGCTGCTCCTAATTTTGAGATATGGATTGCGTGCACGCCGGAAAATAATTACATGGACAACTGTCCAGTACAACCACTTTCACATCATCTCATCTCTGTTTATTGCAGGGCGGTGCTTAACCTTTTATACATAGAAAACAATAGAGTATACGTCACTATTACGTATATACAGTCACATTCTCAAAGGCACATTTTGCTTGGTTGAAATATAGGAGAAATGTAGAAACTTGATGCTTGCTTCTCATCCCGTTATCTTTTCACCCCCCATCACATTCCCAAAGCCTAAGTGAAATTGTCTCAGTGCGAAGGGAGGGGTTGAGAGCATCGCTCTGAGCAAAACAAGTTAAGGAGGACTGCAAAGCCCAGCAGACAAAACATATATATTTAGAAATATAAAAAAGTATAAAAGTAAATATGTATAAAATGTATATTTTGAACAGAAAACAGAATAGGCATTTTACCAAATCCATCACAGTCCCCCCTTAAAATGACTATTTTACTCTGTCCCTATAAAGCCTAGCTCATCTGTCCTTATGTACCTTGGAACTCTTTTATGCTGTACGTTAGACAAGTGATGACTATTTCATCACCTCCCTTGCCACAGACTTTGTACATAAGGAAGTCAGATGCTATCCCTACAAAATTGTGAAATTGCTGTTGGTGGGGAGGGACTGTAGAGGAGTGAAAGGTTTATCCTCTTCCATCACAAAAGGGTCCTCCTCTTCTTGATGGAGAAATGCAGGTGTGCTGTTGTCTACAACCTTGCTTATTAACTTCTTTACAAATGATAGAATACAACATACAATCAGAGCTAAAAGAACTAGAATTATTAATACCGTTACCCCTATTTGGGCGAGCACTTTTTGCCACCCACTCATCCAGCTAAAACATTGATCCCAGGGGTCTGAGATACCTGAGTTCTTCTTCAGCTCCACTGACAGATCTTCTAATTTCTTTATAGCCAGAGTAACCTTACCATTCGGGCCAGTATTGTCAGGAATATATGTACAACATGTTCCAGTTCCTTCTATCATTTTACAGACACCTCCTTTTTCAGCTAAAATCATGTCCAGTGCCATCTTATTCTGGAATGTCATGTAGTATGTAGGGGCTAACTGGTCAACGATTCCTTGGAGGGCATCCCTGGTGTAATTCACAAACCTCTGTTGGTTGTAATTAGAGATGAGCGAATCGAACCAGGCGAACCGGAATTCGAGTCGAATTTCAGGAAATATTCGATTCGCGTCGAATCCGAAATTTTGCCTACTTCGGGTGCGCGAATCGAATATTTCCCGATCAGCCGGCAAAAGTGTCCCTGCAGTGAGCTCCGCTATTTCTGACAGTTCTCTGACAGAAGGAACACATGTTTAGCGGTTGAAACATTGTATCTATTAGTTTCCATTTAGGATACAGATGTTTCAACCGCTGTACATGTGAAGAAGCTGTCAGAGAACTGTCAGAAATAGAGGAACTCTGCACATACACTTTTTGCCGGCTTGGAATTATTCTTATTTTCATCCTACTTCTTCTTCTTCTTCTTCATCCTCATCCTCATCCTCTTCTTCTGAGGATGAGGATGAAGAAGAAGAAGAAGAAGAAGAAGTAGGATGAAAATAAGAATAATTCCAAGCCGGCAAAAAGTGTATGTGCAGAGTTCCTCTATTCTGCAGATACACTTAGAGGAGCTCTGCACATACACTTAGAGGAGCTCTGCACATACACTTTTTGCCGGCTTGGAATTAATCTTATTTTCATCCTACTTCTTCTTCTTCTTCTTCTTCATCCTCATCCTCAGAAGAAGAAGAAGAGGATGAGGATGAAGAAGAAGTAGGATGAAAATAAGAATAATTCCAAGCCGGCAAAAAGTGTATGTGCAGAGCTCCTCTAAGTGTATCTGCAGAGCTCCTCTAAGTGTATCTGCAGAATAGAGGAACTCTGCACATACACTTTTTGCCGGAAACCGCTGTATGGAGGGAATGTCCCAGAACTGTCAGAAATAGACTATTTCTGACAGTTCTGGGACATTCCTTCCATACAGCGGTTGAAACATTGTATCTATTTGTTTCCATAAATGGATCCATTTATGGAAACAAATAGATACAATGTTTCAACCGCTGTATGGAAGGAATGTCCCAGAACTGTTAGAAATAGTCTATTTCTGACAGTTCTATGACATTCCCTCCATACAGCGGTTGAAACCGCTGTATGGAGTGAATGTCCCAGAACTGTCATAAATAGTCTATTTATGACAGTTCTGGGACATTCACTCCATACAGCGGTTGAAACATTGTATCTATTTTTTTCCATAAATGACATTCTGCAAATACACTTAGAGGAGCGCTGCAGATACACTTTTTGCCAGCTTGGAATTAATCTTATTTTCATCCTACTTCTTCTTCATCTTCTTCATCCTCATCCTCATAAGAAGAAGAAGAGGATGAGGATGAAGAAGAAGAAGAAGAAGAAGTAGGATGAAAATAAGAATAATTCCAAGCCGGCAAAAAGTGTATCTGCAGCGCTCCTCTAAGTGTATCTGCAGAATGTCATTTATGGAAAAATATAGATACAATGTTTCAACCGCTGTATGGAGTGAATGTCCCAGAACTGTCAGAAATAGTCTATTTCTGACAGTTCTATGACATTCCCTCCATACAGCGGTTGAAACCGCTGTATGGAGTGAATGTCCCAGAACTGTCAGAAATAGACAGAAACTGTCACAGAACTGTCCTTCTTCTCATCCTTCTTCTCATCCTTCTTCTCATCCTTCTCCTTCTTCTCATCCTTCTCCTTCTTCTCATCCTTCTCCTTCTCCATCTTCTCATCCTTCTCCTTCTCCTTCTTCTCATCCTTCTCCTTCTCCTTCTCTTTCTTCTCATCCTTCTCCTTCTTCTCATCCTTCTCCTTCTCCTTCTCATCCTTCTCCTTCTCCTTCTCCTTCTTCTCATCCTTCTCCTTCTCCTTCTTCTCATCCTTCTCCTTCTCCTTCTTCTCATCCTTCTCCTTCTCCTTCTTCTCATCCTTCTCCTTCTCCTTCTTCTCATCCTTATCCTTCTCCTTCTTCTCATCCTTATCCTTCTCCTTCTTCTCATCCTTCTCCTTCTCCTTCTTCTCATCCTTCTCCTTCTCCTTCTTCTCATCCTTCTCCTTCTTCTCATCCTTCTTCTCATCCTTCTCCTTCTTCTCATCCTTCTTCTCATCCTTCTCCTTCTTCTCATCCTTCTCCTTCTCCTTCTTCTCATCCTTCTCCTTCTCCTTCTTCTCATCCTTCTCCTTCTTCTCATCCTTCTCCTTCTTCTCATCCTTCTCCTTCTCCTTCTTCTCATCCTTCTCCTTCTTCTCATCCTTCTCCTTCTCCATCTTCTCATCCTTCTCCTTCTCCTTCTTCTCATCCTTCTCCTTCTTCTCATCCTTCTCCTTCTCCTTCTTCTCATCCTTCTCCTTCTTCTCATCCTTCTCCTTCTCCTTCTTCTCATCCTTCTCCTTCTCCTCATCCTTCTCCTTCTCCTTCCTCATCTCCAAGGGCATTTAAATTAAAGGTACAGTGTTCTGCACTAATTTAAAGGCTCTCTGAAGCCTAGAAACCCTTTTAATAAGTTAACTTCGTAGCGAATTAATTCGCATCGAATCGAATTTCATACTGGAATTCGCCGAATCAGCCGAATCGAATTTTTGAGAAATTCGCTCATCTCTAGTTGTAATATATGTAATTTATCTAATCTACATTTTTATTAACAGTTATTATGGGGATCAGAAATTCGAAGCCTGCTTTACTTGGTCTTTGGCTTTAAATTTATTAGGCACCCCCCCTTGGGACTCCAATGGCATCTATATACACATGTGGGTCAAAACGTCCGGAGGGAGCTGTCCGCTTCCTCCTGTGCCTAGATGCTGAGTCAGTGTGTGTGTCAGGGGTATTTTCTGCTAGGATGTGGAGAGGCATAATGGCCTTTGCAAGGGCACACTCACCAGTCCAAATCCCTTCCAATCTGGTTCTAATCTTTTGGTTCCCAGTAATTATCCGTGACACATATATATATCTGGTCACTACTATCGGAACATGCTCATTATGTCAAGATCATATAGATTACGGTCATAGCACCACATGGGATCTATACTACAGAAATCAAAGGTGAAAATAACTACATGAATATTGGATAAATTGTACCAAAATATAGTGGTGTCACCTATTTCGGTGATATCCACCTGTTGAGCCTCTGTCAGACTCATAAGAAAAAGGATATACAACATAGTTGTCATGGTGTAGATGACGCCTTTTCCTCAGGGTTTGGGACTTTCTTGCAGTGGGAGGCGTGTATCCAAGTGTTCTTCCCGGCCACCTTGTCAGAAGGGGCTGTGGTCAGCAGAACTTGGAATGGACCATCATATCTTGGCTCAAAGGAATGTTTCCTCATAAATATCTTTACGAATATCCAATCTCCGGGTAATAGGCTGTGAGTTCCTGTATCTGACTCAGAATCTGGAATGGAGAAAACACTTGGACATGGATACGGGTTAATTCACGTGATAATACAGTCACATAATCAGTTAACACATCAGATTGTAATTGCAACTGTTGCGGAAAGTAACAGCCAAGTCTAGGGGCTGAACCAAACAAAATTTCATAAGGGGACAGGGCATGTTTCCCCCGGGGGGGGGGGGTGTCTGACACTAAACAGAGCAATAGGCAAACTGTCTGGCCAACTCATGTTAGTCTCTTGGGCCATCTTTAGTATCCTGTTTTTTAGAGTCCCATTCATCCTTTCTACCTTCCAACTGCTTTGAGGGTGATATGGGGTGTGTAGGGCCAACTCGACCCCCAGTGCTGTCCAAATCTTTTATAAGGGTTGCTGTGAAGGCTGGACCCTGATCA